>NC_064931.1:35046475-35669872 GCF_023897955.1 Schistocerca gregaria | reverse complement strand
TCCAAGATGGTGGTGGGAAATGGCGGGAACAATGTGGTTACCATGGAGTGCAGAGTCCAACTAACTTAGTACACAGTACTGCCACCAGAAGGTGCTGTCATCCATTCAGTGATATAACCCAAGATGGTGGTTCAAAAATGGTTCAAATGGCTCTGAGCACTACGAGACTTAACATCTGAGGTCATCAATCCCCTAGAACTTAGAACTACTTAAACCTAACTAACCTAGGAACATCACACATATGTGCCAAAGGCAGGATTCGAACCAGAGACCGTAGCGGTCGCTTGGCTCCGGACTGAAGCACCTAGAAGCACTCTGCCACAGTGGCTGGCCAAGATGGTGGTCTGGGCTGGGGGAAAATGGCGGGAAAACGACTCTGCCTGTGCTGGACATAAGTCTTTATTTTGCAGGCAGTGTCTCCACCATGAGATCTAGACTCCACCTGACCTAGTACACAGTACAGCCACCAGAAAGTACTGTCATCCCTCCTGTGATGTAATCCGAGAATGTGGTCTGGAGGGGGAAAATGGCGCTAAAATGACTCAGCATGTGCCGGATTGCTCGAGGGAGTAAGGAAGGAGTGTACTTTATTTATTCTGGAACAATTTATTTAGGGATGGAGAATATTTATCACACGGATACAAAACACATGCTTGGTGTCACGCCACACAGCCCACAGACCTGTAAACTACTTCTGAATAACGCTCTGTAGACACGCAAGCAACTCCTAATTTACCAAAATAATTTCAGTACAGACACACAGACTCCTCCTAAATAATGCAGTATACTGATGTGTTGACACGCTCAGTACTCGTAACCTGTCCAAATAATGCATAGTGCAGTCTATAGACCTGCTGGCAAAATAATGCAACAGACACGCAAACAACGTACGCAGACACCTCCCGCCGGCCCCCGTCCATTGGACCGCGCAGGAGGCTACCATACACGCTCCCAGACGTCGGGATGCACTGACACTCATTGCGAAGTGACGGACAGATGCCCCTTCAGCTGCCGGCCGCGGTGGTCTCGCGGTTCTAGGCGCGCAGTCCGGAACTGCGCGACTGCTACGGTCGCAGGTTCGAATCCTGCCTCGGGCATGGATGTGTGTGATGTCCTTAGGTTAGTTAGGTTTAAGTAGTTCTAAGTTCTAGGGGACTGATGACCACAGCTGGTAAGTCCCATAGTGCTCAGAACCATTTGAACCATTTGAACCCCTTCAGCACCCACACGCATGCGGCGGCTAAACCCCTTTCGTACTTGCTACCTGAGAAATTTCTCTCGAAATACGTGTTCTCCTAGGCACCGTTGCTGACACGACCATAGAGGAGCTAAGACTTATTTACAGAGTGCAGATGCTCCATGCAGGCCTCGCACACGTGTGTTTGCCACTGCTGGCGTGAAACCTCCCTCTACCTGCGGGCTGGCAAAGAGCTAATTGCCAAGTGACGCTGCAGAAATCCCTTCCAGTAGAGCACAGCATGCTTTCTCCCTAGCGATTCTAACGGACCATCTCAAGTGGATCTAGCAGCTTCTCTATGTTACACTGAAGCCACATGGCTATCTAAAATAATAAAATAATAACGAAATCGAACTATAGTACATTGCATAGCATCCCAGAAACACTTAACGTGCACTTTTGAAGGAGTTTTCGTGACGTCTCAACTTGTATGCATGGAAATTCTTGCTCTAACAGAACCTGTTTACGAAAATAGCGTAGAATAACTTCGAATGCAGTCTTCCTAGAAGTCCTAACGTGACACCCATGCTGCTTTCAACATACACAAACGTTCTCATCATCCCTGCACAAAGGATGTCTTGTGAATGAATCGAGCATGATGATTGGCTTTTATCGAATTTACCCACCAGCTTACTGATGTTGTTGGTGTGGAAGCACCGTCTACCTTTCCTTTTTGTTTCTGCAGGCGAGACTTTCAGTGGCAAAAGCTATTTTACACTGATCGCCATGTTGCACCGGCAAATAAACCTTGCAATGTGCCCTACAGAAAGACTCTTAAACAGTTACACTGCCCTCCCACTGAGGACAGGAGATTGAATATCAGAGCATGAAACCTATCTCCAACCCAGCAATATATCACTGCATACTGTGTCGATGTAGTAAATATACAATTTGTATCCTACACCATAAAAAGTCGCCCCTTTTACATCATTTGTACATATACCGTGAAGATAGACAGTACCGTAGATACACTGGCGGCACTAGATAGTTCCTTGCGAGGTAGGCGGTCATCCACTCGCGACGTATGACCAGAGCGTCCTCAGAGGGACAAAGTCACTCTCAGAACTGTTCTATAAATTCAGGCTCGTTCCCCCTCGATCCAAACGCATTACTGTTTCTGGTTAAGACCTGCTTCCCTGCTTGCCTTTTTCCATACACCCATCTCCAGACTCTGGGATTACAAGAACAAATACACACTCCTGGAAATTGAAATAAGAACACCGTGAATTCATTGTCCCAGGAAGGGGAAACTTTATTGACACATTCCTGGGGTCAGATACATCACATGATCACACTGACAGAACCACAGGCACATAGACACAGGCAACAGAGCATGCACAATGTCGGCACTCGCACAGTGTATATCCACCTTTCGAAGCAATGCAGGCTGCTATTCTCCCATGGAGAAGATCGTAGAGATGCTGGATGTAGTCCTGTGGAACGGATTGCCATGCCATTTCCACCTGGCGCCTCAGTTGGACCAGCGTTCGTGCTGGACGTGCAGACCGCGTGAGACGACGCTTCATCCAGTCCCAAACATGCTCAATGGGGGACAGATCCGGAGATCTTGCTGGCCAGGGTAGTTGACTTACACCTTCTAGAGCACGTCGGGTGGCACGGGATACATGCGGACGTGCATTGTCCTGTTGGAACAGCAAGTTCCCTTGCCGGTCTAGGAATGGTAGAACGATGGGTTCGATGACGGTTTGGATGTACCGTGCACTATTCAGTGTCCCCTCGACGATCACCAGAGGTGTACGGCCAGTGTAGGAGATCGCTCCCCACACCATGATGCCGGGTGTTGGCCCTGTGTGCCTCGGTTGTATGCAGTCCTGATTGTGGCACTCACCTGCACGGCGCCAAACACGCATAGGACCATCATTGGCACCAAGGCAGAAGCGACTCTCATCGCTGAAGACGACACGTCTCCATTCGTCCCTCCATTCACGCCTGTCGCGACACCACTGGAGGCGGGCTGCACGATGTTGGGGCGTGAGCGGAAGACGGCCTAACGGTGTGCGGGACCGTAGCCCAGCTTCATGGAGACGGTTGCGAATGGTCCTCGCCGATACCCCAGGAGCAACAGTGCTCAACTGCACATACGGTTCACGTCCACGCTGTCGTGGCATGCTACCAGTGTTAAAGACTGCGATGGAACTCCGTATGCCACGGCAAACTGGCTGACACTGACGGCGGCGGTGCACAAATGCTGCGCAGCTAGCGCCATTCGACGGCCAACACCGCGGTTCCTGATGTGTCCGCTGTGCCGTGCGTGTGATCATTGCTTGTACAGCCCTCTCGCAGTGTCCGGAGCACGTATGGTTGGTCTGACACACCGGTGTCAATGTGTTCTTTTTTCCGTTTCCAGGAGTGTATTTTCACAAGCTTCACACACAGCAGTATCCTACCAATCACTCATGCAACATAATTCTGAAGATGCAGACTGGGAATTATTTCTTAACAAACCCGAAACTTTAGCTAGGTGGAATGTGCTCTGGACCACTAAGTAACTAGAAACTTATCCCATCTGCAAAGACCTTTATGTGAAAACTCAAAACAAATAGAGGAAATACGAGTAGATATTTCCATTCGTGGATACCGATGTCGGTGATGTAACAGATTCCAAATCATTCCTATAATTTACAAGGTCAACTGAGGTGGTTCTCATGTCTAGAGAACCGGAAAAAGTGTCTTCCACATGTTAGACACACACACAGCACAATCGATATTCTATCTATCGCTTGCGCCTTTATCCCACATTGTGCGCGGGGTTGGCGTGGTTAAATCGGATATGGCATGTTAATGTGAAGGGGTAGCTGGATGTCCTTCCTGCCGCCAACCCCTGGGACGGAATCAGAGTACCCCAACTGTCTGCGTCTAGTGTAAATCATGGAAAAGTGCAGATGTGTGTCAAATGTCTGTGAGTCGTGTAACTGAGGCGGGACGTTAGAACAAGTCCGGTATTCACCTAGAGGGATGTGGAAAACCGCCTAAAAGTCACATACAGGCTGGCCGACACACCAGTCCTCGTCGTTAATCCGGCGGCCAGATTCGATCCAGGGGCGGCGCGCCTACTCGAGTCCAGGAAGCAGCGCATTAGCGCTCTCGGCTAACCTGGCGGGTACCGGAATTGATATCCTCTCAACTAAATAAAGATGGGAAATATAAAGAAACAGGCAACCGAACAATTTACTTGGTAGGGGATAATGGTCGAGCACAAATGCACCTCCATATTCAATCTACTCAATTTTTCACTTGATCACAAAAGCCGTCCAACACATATTAAATATTAGTTCGCTTTTCGCTCGTATAGAGAGCAACACGAGTAAGTCATCTACATTGCTACGCTCCAACAGGCCTTTGCATTTGGATGGCTCCTGTCGTTAGCTGGAAACGTGAATCATTCTCACCACAGGCCACACATACACAGAATCATTACCTGAAGTAATTAATCACATATACAGGGTGGTACATTGATAGTGACCGGGCCAAATATCCCACGAAATAAGCATCAAACGAAAAAACTACAAAGAACGAAACTTGTCTCGCTTCAAGGGGGAAACCAGATGACGGTATGGCTGGCCCGCTAGATGGCGCTGCCATAGGTTAAACGGATATCACCTGCTTTCTTTTTTTTGAGATAGGAACCCACATTTTTTATTACATATTCATGTAGTACATAAAGAAATATGAATGTTTTAGTTGGACCACTTTTTTCGCTTTGTGATAGATGTTGCTGTAATAGTTACAAACGTATAACTACGTGGTATCAAGTAGCATTCCGCCAGTGTGGACGGTGTTTGCTTCATGATACATTATCCGTGTTAAAATGGACCGTTTACCAATTGCGGTCAAGGTCGATATCATGTTGATGTATGGCTATTGTGATCAAAATGCCCAACGGGCGTGTGCTGTGTAGGCTGCTCGGTATCCTGGACGACATCATCCAAGTGTCCGGACCGTTCGCTGGATAGTTACGGTATTAAGGAAACGGTAAGTGTTCAGCCACATGTGAAACGTCAGTCACGACCTGCAACAAATCATGTTGCCCAAGTAAGTGTGTTTTTGCTGCTGTCGCGGCTAATCCGCACATTAGTAGCAGATAAATTGCACGAGAATCGGGAATCTGAAAAACATCGGTAATGAGAATGCTGCATCAACATCGATTGCACCTGTACCATATTTCTATGCACCAGGAATTGCATGGCGACGACTTTGAACGTCGTGTACAGTTCTGCCTCGGGGCACAAGAGAAATTACGGGACGATGACAGATTTTTTGCACGCTTTCTATTTAGCGACGAAGCGTCATTCACTTACAGCGGTAACGTAAACCAGCATGATATGTACTACTGGGCAACGGAAAATCCACGATGGCTGCGACAAGTGGAACATCAGCGACCTTGGCGGGTTAATGTATGGTGCGGCATTATGGGAGGAAGGATAACTGGCCCCCATTTTATAGATGGCAATCAAAATGGTGCAATGTATGCAATGGTGCATTTCCTATGGAATGTTCTACTGATGTTACTACAAGATGTTTCACTCCATGACAAAATGGCAAAGTACTTCCAACATGTTGGATGTCCGGCACATAGCTCGTGTGCGGTTGAAGTGGTACTGAATAGCATATTTCATGACAGGTGGATTGGTTGTCACCGGATCTGACGTCCCCGGATTTCTTTCTGTGGGGAAAATTGTAGGATATTTGCTATCGTGATTAATCGAGAACGCCTGACAACAGCCGGCCGATGTGGCCGAGCGATTCTAGGCGCTTCAGTCTGGAACTGCGCCACCGATACGGTCGCAAGTTCGAATCCTGCCTCGGGTATGGATGTGTGGGATGTCCTTAGGTTAGTTTGGTTTAAGTAGTTCTAAGTTCTAGGGGACTGATGACCTCTGATGTTAAGTCCCATTGTGCTCAGAGCGATTTGAACCATTTTTGGAGCCCGACAACATGCATCAGCACATTGTCAATGCATGTGCAAACATTACGGAAGGCGGACTACTCACTGTTGAGGGGAATGTCGTTACACGTATTGCCAAATACAATGAGGTTGACGGACATCATTTCGAGCATTTATTGCATTACTGTGGTATTTACAGGTAATCACGCAGTAACTGCATGCATTCTCAAAAATGATAAGTTCACAAAGGTACATGTATCACATTGGAACAACCGAAATAAAAAGTTCAAATGGTTCAAATGGCTCTGAGCACTATGGGACTTATTTGCTGTGGTCATCAGTCCCCTAGAACTTAGAACTACTTAAACCTAACTAACCGAAGGACATCACACACATCCATGCCGCAGGCAGGATTCGAACCTGCGACCGTAGCGGCCCCGCGGCTCCAGACTGTAGCGCCTAGAACCGCACGGCCACTCCGGCGGACATAAAATGTTCAAACTTACCTACGTTCTGTATTTTAATTTAAAAAACCTACCTGTTACCAGTTGACCACCCTCTATATTATATCCCTGTACCTACAAGTAAATGTTACGATCGCAGTCTCAGTTGAACGTTATTCAACAATGTTCAATGAATGGGAAAGACAGCCTATTCACGGCTGTGGCTCTGGAAATAGAAACATCAGTACCATTCTTACGAACTGACATAGTCATCCCTTTTCTATCACAGTATTACACAGTCATCTCCTTTGCACATGTCGGAACACAAACACATACTTTATAAGCCTGATGCTCAAGATGAACGTATCACGCATCCCCTACTACTACTTAGTATAATACTTCGTCAATAACTGATCGCTGGCGATACAAAATAATACTGAGAGAAAAGCAATCATGGGTGGACATGTCTCATAAGTTTTTCTTGCGAGTGCTATCACTATGTCTTAGAAAGAGTGATATAATCGGCCAGACGTTAAAAAACCCGATCGCAACAACTACTGTATTTTACTGTCACAAGCGGTTTTGGTTCTGCAGGTGTACACAAGCTATACTGGCTTTATAAATCGAGGTACGAAATAAACTCTGAATGAGGTTGTTTTTCCGGAGATATACCAAGACGGTGATCGTAGGAATGTGCATTATCAGACCAGCACTCCGGTTGCACGTAGCCCACAATGCAACCTCGTGATAAAATCGCTGAATTTCGAGGTGATTCGACTATGGAGCGTGAAATGTAAGCGGTATTTCCGACTCCCTCACACTGCCCCACATAAATATTTCTATAGTACTTGTAATGTATTCTGTCTCAATACCATTTCAGAGGTTCTGCAATATATCAACTGAGTTATTGGCGATGACTGATTGAGAAGGATCACAAACAGTAGGAGTAGATAATGTGCTGATTGAGGTCGTAAGAAATGTACACTGTCTTTTCAGATTTCTAGAGTTATGCTATCCACTAGAAATGATGTCTGTGATTTGGAATCAAGTCCTTCCCTTCAACCACATACCTGCGTATGATCACAGCTACAAGTGAATCATATTTCTGGCACTCTCATATCTCGAAACGAGTCATCTTTCTCGAACCTATCTGCTACGGTAAATTTCCAACGTGGTTTTAGTCAGTCCCTACGCATACTGCAACTGCACCCATTTCTGCAGCTTTGCGAATATGATCGTTCTAATTTAAGTCGGAACTGAGCAGAAGTCGGAGAAAGCAATATCCAGCACCTTCTGCAACCCGTGTAGAAACAGAACGACGTGAGTTAGCGCAACAGGACCGTGTTTTAACCATTCGATTGAAATGCGCACATTGTGGTGCGTCTCCAAACTAGATACAGGTACTACAATCCGCAGCAGATCGGCGTCTATTCATATCTATCTCCACAACATGCTATCATCGGTATTCTGTAGCATTCAATAGAGAAAAAATTACGAAATATAAAAGGGCCGCCAACTTCATCCAATATAGAAGTCACCTATGCGCCATTGCTAGCGCGATGACGCATAGCTGCGACATGGGTCCGGCGCAGAGAGAGAGTTATTGCGATACTTCCCAGCATAGCATTCCTAACGGGACACTCCGTCTGTCATCGAATTTACCTGTCAATTTGCTGCTGCTGCCGATGTAGGGCGATCTTATTAAATATACAGCTTTTGATCCATTGCAGAGGGCAGTTTAAGGATTCATCACCCGTACTGTAGGAGGATGGCCGTATCCCACAGATTGTACTGTAAGTCAAAAGAGACGCTCCCTGTGACCCTGTGTCGTTGTTTGAAACATTGTTTTCTAACACGCTTTGTACACTGCCATACATTTTGTTTTCTGCCACGACTTCAATGTCAATGTCAGGACCAAAACTGACATTAAGGCGCTCTGATCCACGGCCTCTCGCAGAAAACTAGACATCGCAAAATGTAAATCATATTGTTACTTTGTAACAGGCCACAAACACTGGATGATTAAAAAAAAGAGAGTTACAACATAAGCAAATTGGGGGAGTCTTGCGACGTTGTGGATGGTTTCCAAACTACAGTCCGAAAGTGATTCGCGAGCTCTACGTTTAGTCATGGGACAGCTGATGACAGTACATTCTGTTTCGACTGATTCGTCATACTGCAGTCACGTATGCTATCAATGTTTCGGTGCTGTCCACCCCAGAAGATGTTGCCTCTCCACCAAAACTCTTTCTCCAACTCAAATAAGCGATGTCAGTCAATCATTATGTGGTAACCAACAGCATGCTAGTGCATGGATGTGGTGGAAAAGACACCATCGATGTACTCTAATAATTACCATCACAGTTGATAGTGCAAACAATTTTAGGAGTTTTAGAGTAATTTCAACACCGACCAATGATGCAACAGCATGTTTCCCTATTTCACCCATTCTCCACTCTGCGAATATTGTTGCGAACGTGGATAGATGATTGTGCAGTACGTCCATTCATTGGTAATTCTCGAACACATACACCATCAAAGTGTATCATACAGCACTCTACATATTTCTAACACCTCGAGCATAGTGCTTAATTTACGATCTATCTCTCTGCGTATGGGAGTCACAGACCATTCTCGCTGTCTTAGGATAAAATTAGAGAGTGAAAGGCCCTCCTTACACTGTCATTGACCAATCCCCCCCACCCCTGCAACCGACTAGAAGAAGTTCGCTACATTCCACGTCTCGTGAATGAATGGAGCTAGCCGAGTCGTCACCCATCCAAGTGCACAAGATTTCTGGAGATGCGCCCATGTCGAGGAGGTTAGCATTCCTTATCGATGTATAGTAACAGATTTCAAAGCTATTTGTATGGCAGAAAATTCTTCTTAGTAACGGACCACAAGCCATTGCAGTCCTTGTTTCATCCGACGAAGCCGGTTCCTTTACGAAGTGCCCAAAAATAGCAAAGATGGGCTTTGTTGTTGTCTCAATACCAGTACGAGATTGTGTATCGTCTGACAATTCAACACGGTAATGTTGACGCCATTTCACGTCTTCCGATAGGCCCTGATACAGACTTTGACGCTTTTGCTGCATCTTGTTGTCACATCGATATCCAAGATTCTGAATTGCTTCAATACTTTCCTCTGAACGATAGAAAAATTGCACATTCCGCGGTAACTAATTCAGATTTGAACATTTTGCTAAAATGCTTTCGTACAACTTGGCCTCGCACATTGCGGAGCATACAGAACTCTGTAGTGCACCGATACTTTGTACATGGCATAGCCTCACTATACAGTAAGGTCTGATTCTTGTTAATAATGACAGTGGATAGTCAAGTGTGTTGATCCCCAAGCTTTGCAAAATGAAGTGTTACAGTTACTTCAACAAGGACACTGGGGGATTGTTCGTACGATACAGTTGATGCGTCGACGCTGTACTTGGGAGGGCATGGACATCAAAATAGAACAGATGACGTCACAGTCTTCTGCCGCCGAGTAGTTTGTCAGCAGTGCGCAAGTAGCAGCAAGTGGCTTATTTAGCGTTCATATAAGTGTAGTAGTCAAATTGAAAATTTGTTTGAGTGTTCTTAGCTCACTTGTTTAGTTAAATCCGCCAAATCATTGTGTAGTTTCGTATTTAGCAGGGGCAGATTTGCATTTTAATATCTGTGACGTGTAAAGTCACGTAGTCGTCTGTCGTTTGTTTATTTATTTCAAATAGTCTTTGTACGTTACTGACAGTACAGTTAGCCTTTTGCCGCCGAGCAGTGTGTCAGCAGTGCGCAAGTAGCAGCATTACTGCATTTACTAGGCAATCTTGTATTTTAATAACCGTTTAAATTTTGTGTCGAATTGTTTGTGCTCTCTGTAGATTAGTTCACACGTTCTTTGCACAACAG
This sequence comes from Schistocerca gregaria, assembly GCF_023897955.1. Lineage (NCBI taxonomy): Eukaryota > Metazoa > Arthropoda > Insecta > Orthoptera > Acrididae > Schistocerca > Schistocerca gregaria. Next base: position 35,659,381 of record NC_064931.1, on the reverse strand, counting down.
TATTTAGAATGGATAGGGACTGCGACTGCTGTGTGTCGGATATGGGCTGAGTTGACATGCCTTCGCTCCCAGCTTCAGGCAGTGTTGGCTTCGGTCACACAGCTTGAGGCTGTTGCCAATGAGCATCACTGTGGGGGTCCGGATGGGGGTTTGTCAGGGACGGCCAGCTCGTCCCATGCATCCCCCGATTGGATTATGGCTGTGGCTGCCCGGGATACTGCCCACATTGAAGCTGACCCCTCACCTGTGGTAGAGTGGGAGATCGTCTCGAGGTGTGGCAGGGGGCGAAAGACATTCCTCAGGGCTGAACGAAGGCGTCTCCAGTTTTTCTGACGAACCGGTTTCAGGCTCTGTCTCCGGCTGATACTGATCTTTGGCCAGACATGGCTGCTTGTCCTGTTCCAGAAGTTGCCCCTCAGTCTGCAAGATCCAGGCAGTCGCAGAGGGTGGGCTTGCTGGTAGTTGGGAGCTCCAATGTAAGGCTCGTAATGGGGCCCCTTAGGGATATGGCAGCAAGAGAGGGAAGAAAACCAATGTGCACTTCGTGTGCATAGCGGGGGGAGTCATTCCAGATGTGGAAAGGGTCCTTCCAGATGCCATGAAGGGTACAGGGTGCGCCCATCTGCAGGTGGTCGCTCATGTCGGCACCAATGATGTGTGTCGCTATGGATCGGAGGAAATCCTCTCTGGCTTCAGGCGGCTATCTGATTTGGTGAAGACTGCCAGTCTCGCTAGCTGGATGAAAGCAGAGGTCACCATCTGCAGCATCGTCGACAGGACTGACTGCGGACCTTTGGTACAGAGCCGAGTGGAGGTTCTGAATCAGAGGCTGAGATGGTTCTGCAACTGTGTGGGCTGCAGATACCTCGACTTGCGCCATAGGGTGGTGGGGTTTCGGGTTCCGCTGGATATGTCAGGAGTCCACTACACACATCAGGCGGCTACACGGGTAGCAGGGGTTGTGTGGCGCGGACTGGACGGTTTTTTAGGTTAGATGGCCTCGGGCAAGTACAGAAAGGGCAACAGCCTCAAAGGGTGCGGGGCAAAGTCAGGACATACGGGGACCAAGTAGTAATCGCAGTACTGTCGAAGCTGCATTGGTAAAGTACCGGAACTTCAAGCGCTGATAGAAAGCACCGAAGCTGAAATTGTTATAGGTACAGAAAGCTGGCAGAAGCCAGAGAAAAATTCTGCCCAGATTTTTACAAAGGCACAGACGGTGTTCTGAAAGGGCAGATTGCATGCAGCCGTTGGTGGCGTGTTTGCCGCTGTTAGTAGTAGCTTATCCTGTAGTAAAATAGAAGTGGATAGTTCCTGTGAATTATTATGGGTGGAGGTTATACTCAACAACTGAGCTAGGTTAATAATTGCTACTTTTACCGACCTCCCGACTCAGCAGCATTAGTGGCAGAACAACTGAGAGAAACTCTGGAATACATTTCACATCAATTTCCTCAGTACGTTATAGTCTTAGGTGGAGATTTCAATTTACCAGATATGTACTGGGACACTCAGAAGTTTAGGACAGGTGATTGGGACAGAGCATCGAGTGACATTACACTGAATGCACTATCTGAAAATTACTTCGAGCAATTAAACAGAGAACCGACTCATGGAGATAACATCTTGGACCTACTGATAACAAACAGACCCGAACTTTTCGACTCTGTAAGCTCAAAACAGGGAATAAGTGATTATACGGCCATTGCAGCATCCCTTAATATGGAAGTAAATAGGAATATAAAAAAGGGAGGAAGGTTTATCTGTTTAGCAAGAGTAATAGGAGGCAGATTTCAGACTACCCAATAGATCAGAACGAAAATTTCTGTTCCGACACTGACAATGTTGAGTGTTTATGGAAAAAGTTCAAGGCAATCGTAAAATGCGTTTTAGACAGGTATGTGCCGAGTAAAACTGTGAGGGACGGGAAAAACCCACCGTGGTTCAACATCAAAGTTAGGAAACTACTGCGAAAGCAAAGGAATCTTCACTGCAAATTTAAACGCAGCCAAAACCTCTCAGACAAACAGAAGCTAAACGATGTAAAAGTTAGCGTAAGGAGGGCTATGCGTGAAGCGTTCAGTGAATTTGAAAGTGAAATTCTATGTACCGGCTTGACAGAAAATCCTAGGGAGTTGTGGTCTTACGTTAAATCAGTAAGTGGATCGAAACAGGATATCCAGACTCTCTGGGATGATAATGGCATTGAAACAGAGGATGACACTCGTAAAGCTGAAAAACTAAACACCTTTTTCCAAAGCTGTTTCACAGAGGAAGACCGCATTGGGTGACCGCAAATGGCTGAGATCGAAATAAGTGTCCAAGGAATAGAAAAGCACTGAAATCACTCAACAGAGGAAAGTCCACTGGATATGACGGGATACCAATTCGATTCTACACAGAATACGCGAAAGAACTTTCCCCCCTTCTAACAGCCGTGTACCACAAGTCTCTAGAGGAACGGAATGTTCCAAATGATTGGAAAAGATCACAGGTAGTTTCAGTTTTCAAGAAGGGTCGTCGAGCAAATGTGCTAAACTGTAGGCCTATATCTCTGACATCGATCTGTTGTAGAATTTTAGAACATGTTTTTTGCTCGCGTATCATGTCATTTCTGGAAACCCAGAATCTACTCAGTAGGAATAAACATGGATTCCGGAAACAGCGATCGCGTGAGACCCAACTCGCTTTATTTGTTCATGAGACCCAGAAAATATTAGATACTGGCTCCCAGGTAGATGCTATTTTCCTTGACTTCCGGAAGGCGTTCGATACAGATCTTCGACCATAGATACTAATCTATGGTCGAAGATACAGATCCACACTGTCGCCTGATAAACAAAATAAGAACCTACGGAATATCAGACCAGCTGTGTGGCTGGATTGAATGGTTTTTAGTAAATAGAACACAGCATGTTGTTCTCAATGGAGAGACGTCTACAGACGTTAAAGTAACCTCTGGCAGCAGGGGAGTGTTATGAGATCATTGCTTTTCACAATATATATAAATGACCTAGTAGATAGTGTCGGAAGTTCCATGCGGCTTTTCGCAGATGATGCTGTAGTATACAGAGAAGTTGCAGTATTAGAAAATTGCAGCGAAATGCAGGGAGATCTGCAGCGGATAGGCACTTCGTGCAGCGAGTGGCAACTGACCCTTAACATAGAGAAATGTAATGTATTGCGAATACATAGAAAGAAGGATCATTTATTGTATGATTATATGATAGAGGAACAAACACTGGTAGCAGTTACTTCTGTAAAATATCTGGGAGTATGCGTACGGAGCGATTTGAAATGGAATGATCATATAAAATTAAATGTTCGTAAGGCGGGTGCCAGGTTGAGATTCATTGGGAGAGTCCTTAAAAAAAGTAGTCCATCAACAAAGGAGGTGGCTTACAAAACACTCGTTCGACCTATACTTGAGCATTGCTTATCAGTGTGGGATCCGTACCATGTCGGATTGACAGAGGAGATAGAGAAGATCCAAAGAAGAGCGGCGCGTTTCGTCACAGGGTTATTTGGAAACGTGATAGCGTTACGGGGATGTTTAGCAAACACGAGTGGCAGACTCTGCAAGAGAGGCGCTCTGCATCGCGGTGTAGCTTGCTGTCCGATTTCGAGAGAGTGCGTTTCTAGATGAGGTATCGAATATATTGCTTCCCCGTACTTATACTTCCAGAGGAGATCACGAATGTAAAATTAGAGAGATTCGAGCGCGCACGGAGGCTTTCCGGCAGTCGCTCTTCCCGCGAACCACACGCGACTGGAACAGGAAAGGAGGTAATGCCAATGGCACGTAAAGTGCCCTCCGCCACACACCGTTGGGTGGCTTGCGGCCTATAAATGTAAATGTAGATGTAGTGTGAGGCATGTGCGGAAAACCAGTCCGTTCCGCTACAAGAATTCTCTGCTGGGCCTAAGTCGCAATCACTATGGGAATGTGTGCAGATAGACTTTGCGGGATCTTTCCGGAACACCCGTTGTTTGACTATCGTAGACTCTTATAATCAGTTTCCTTTTACTGGGCCAATGAACTCGATAACGTCAAGTAGCACCTTCAGGCGTTGTCCTCTATTTTTGCCTCGAAGGTTTGGTTCAAATGGCTCTGAGCACTATGGGACTTAACTTCTGAGGTCATCAGTCTCCTAGAACTTAGAACTACTTAAACCTAAGTAACCTAAGGACGTCGCACACATCCATGCCCGAGGCAGGATTCGAACCTGCGACCGTAGCGGTTGCACTGTTGCATACTGTAGCGCCTAGAACCGCTCGGCCACTCCGGCCGGCTCGAAGGTTTGGCTGACGTCATAGTGTCGGACAACGGCCCTCAGTCCACGTCAAATGAATTTGAAACATTATGTTCACACAGTGGTTTAGAGCATCTGGCTAGTACACCGTTCGATCGACAGTCAAACGGCGAAGCGGAACGTTTTGTTAGAACTTTAAAGCAGTAAATGGTAAAACTTCGCACCACACACACTAGGGATCACGCATTGCAACTGCTTCTCTCCTCCTGTCGTTCGAGCTCACGAGATGGACCATCACCGGCGGAACTGCTTCACGGCCGCCGCCATCGGACATTACTCCATCTGTTCCACCCTCGTCAGCACCCGGCAGCGAAGAAAGGCCGCAAGTATCGGTTCGCGCCTCATGAAATTGTGTTTTACAGGGTTTTTAGCGGCAGCACACGGTGGGTGCGAGGTGAGACCCTTGATCGACTTGGCGCACGCATGTATCTCATTTCAGGTCCAGACGGATTGCAGCACCGACATCACAATCAAATTCGCAACTGTCATGTGCGCAGCGATCGTTCTCTGTCTCTGCCCCCAGATTCACAGATCTCGAGGGCACAGAAGCCACCAGAGGGTGTCATCCTGATACCACAGGACGACCCTATGGAGATCGAGTCTTCTCCTCCTTCGCCTCCTCTCGTCCTACCGATGGTGCTGGACCCGCCCGCCGCAACCGACGCCTTCGACATCTTGCTATGGGCCTCAGGAAGTGGACGCGTACCCTTCTGGTTGTTTTCTGGGGAACGTTTCCACCAGAGCGAAGGCTGGATGGCGACGTAAGACCGGAATCATAAAGTCCCCTGCGGCAGCAGCTTCCGATCCATCGCAACATCGACGCTCCTGCCTCCTCTCCCAACCCATTAGCACCGGAATTAATTTTTTCGTGATTTTTTTAAATTGCTTTATTATGTCTGTAAAAGGTATAAATTACACAACAGAGTTGTTTCGACGAAAGTCATTACCGCCATTAGTGAGATATTTGATGTTGCCATATGCAACACTAGGTGCTTTCACGACTTAAATTTATATGGATTACAACTTCAACTAAAATAAGTACGTTATTGAAATTTCTTATTACATATACAATTTTTGTTCAAATTTATTATTCAGTCTTCATCATACAACTGATACTTTATAACACAGTACAATTAATAATCAAAAGTCAAACCCTGAACTCAGCATTATTTTACATGAAATGGAATAAAACAGTCAATACACAATCCCACATTGTTCTCACAATAGATTTACAGTCCTTCTGTGCACACCTTTTCTTCTTCTTTCCTTCTGTGTGCTGGACGAGGTGGTCAGTCTTATCAAACCTAATTGAATCTGTTATTCGGCTGTCAGAACATACCCTTCATGCAGATGGTCTCCTGGCTCCTTTTGGTAATTCTTGGTGTCTTTGCAAGTACACTGTTGCTACTTCTCTCTTGAAATCAAGCTGAGAAACAGTTTGGTTTCTTGCTTTATTATACAATATCCAACTATTTTGTATGGCGACTTCTAACATCCTTGTTAAGAGACACCAGTACCATTTCTTGCTTCCTATAGCAATGTGATAGCATGCTATATTCTGATCCATCTGATCAATACCTCCCAAATATGTATTATATTTGGCTACCAGTTTTGGTCTGGGAATCATTATATTTCGCTTTTTTAGTTGCGAGAATCTCTTGACTTGGCCAGCTTCTTCTGCACCACGTGAAGAAGAGATCATTGTGACAACTGAGTTGTCCAGCCACCGCACATACAATAATCCATCATTCTTCTCTATACGGATCTGGGTGCTCAACAAACACATCACCTTCTACATCGTCATTATAAAGAATCCCCAGCGCCCCAGCAAGCGCGAACCCTCTTCTAAAACAATAAAGAGAAAATTCGTCCTTTTACTGAGTACAAGCGCCTAGCGTTGCCATATGGCAATACCGACGTTCAAACGGCCTAAATAAACGTAATTTATTTTACAGCAAGCAGTAACCTCCAAAGAATATATATTTGATTATTTAAAGCACAACCATACTAAAAAACCAAATTATATATCGTAAGTTACTGTGTAAAACATACTTTCTCGAACTTGTAATCCATTTTTCTTCGTCATTCAGCAAACAACGACTTCCAGCACTGCTTACGCCGCAGAATTTAAATGTATTGTTAAAACAGTTACACTGTAGTGATCTTTACAATCCTGCGGAACGGGATCCAGTGCTGCCAATACTCTCAATTCGTTGATGTCGTGTAATCAACGATTTTAAAAAAGTGTTACAAACGTTGCCATATGGCAACGCACGGCGCTAATGGGTTAAGGTGTAAAGTCAGGCGCCGGAACGAGAGAAAAGAGATGGCTGTGGGAACAAGCCAGCCAATAGCACGCTGACCGACCCCTGTCCAGGACAACGCGACAGCAGCGGCCTCTAGGCAAAGATGACATAAGCATCTCACCCGACTGGTCACGGCCCAGTTCTACAGAAGCCGCAAGGCAAGCGACCTGAATAGGAGCATTAACTCTATTACTTCACTTGTTTTAGAATTGTTATACTGAAGAAGCTTGTTTACTTTGCATGTCGCCCTTCGCTTGTTACACGTCTATGTAATTCTCAAAGTTAAGTATTGCCATTCACTTTTCGTAATGAAACTCGTTAATACGATTTTATTGAATTGTTGTCTAGCGATTCGAGAAAACACGTTTCCTAGATACCCCTTATTCGACTAAAAGGTGGGATTGAACAACAACAACAACAATAATAATAATAATAATAAATATTTGCATATTGAACTCACAATACTCAAGTTAGGCAAAGCTATTTATGATGTGATTTCTTTGTAGCAAATTAGTCCATCACATCTTCATAGCCTAGTTGCTGCGTTGTCAGAATTCATGGTGACGTCATCAAGACTGTTGACTCGAATCTGCGACATGGATGACCGCATATAATTCTTAGTCTTTTGAGTAGTGAGAAATAGCGCTCGTCGAACAATTGGTTGCAATTGTAGACAGAACTATTCGTAGTGCAGTCTCCAAATTAGTAAGCAGTTTTTGAACGTGGTTTTCGTGCAACACTCTATACAAAATATTTAAGGGGGAAGTTTTTATTTCGTTGAACTTCACGTGTGCTTTAAATGACTAACCTCATTACTCAAAAATGCTTCGAAATTGTCGTTGTAACCCTCTTACGGTTTTCTAGCAAGTTCAGTATTGTCCTGTCTAGGAAAATTATTCTTTTCTACAATTCAGCTTTCAATCTATCTATTATATTGGGAAATATATTCATTCGAAAATCTTGTTTTCCTCCAAAAGTACTACCAAGCTCGACTGCCTCGTCCACTTCCAATTTTCTTGACTTTTAAATTTTTGTGTCAGTTTTGCACATATTTATCTTACTCTTTCAGATACCAGCGTTTTCATACGTGTCGTATGTAGAACGATTCTCTTGGATCTCTTGAAGTAAAGGCTCCTACAACTTTATTAGTCCTAATAGATATCAGCAATTTGCAGCAATTTATTTGTAGTATTGTATCTTTTCAACATCATTGACCAAAAGGTTATCCTTATCGCAGTTTCCAGACACAGCAGACTGCTCAGCGTTCCAGTCTCCTTCATCTTGGTGATGCATTTTGAGTGTCATCATCACGATTCTTGAATAACTTCCAAAACTGGAATTATTTCTGCCCATTTAACACTGAGACTGCAGCAGGCAACGTGACGCCCTGACAAGAATTTTTTTGAAATTTGTTTTCTGAGGCTGAACTACTTAATTTTGAGTGCAAAAATATCAAGGATTCGTCGAACCAGAGAAGAAAGTGTAAATTGGTTCCAACAAACGGAAAAATGAAACCGTTTGAGGACAACACTCTGCTGCACACGATCCTGCTAAGCCCATGGAGGGAGCTACGCATGAAATACACACAGAATGAGGGCTGATTTGTTTAATTCTAGCTTGGAGCCCAGAGTAAGTACCAATCGTACTGCTTGAATTTTTCTTTATGACTGTCCCCTGCCTAATAGAATGTCTAAATCACATTTACTTAATAAATTTATTGATGAATATGTTAACTCTTCTGATTTGTGTCCTGAATTTGGGACGAAACAGATAATTATTGCAACAGGAAATCCATATTTTGATGGATACATTACTACAAAATACAGCTGATCCACATGTGTGATGTCGGGAGTGGAGAGTAATATGGGGAAACTTTTGAGTTTCCTTCACTTTATCAACAATACACGTCTCCAACATTTCTGTCAGAACTGATATAAACTATTAACTCGATTGAAAAGAAATGTATGATGTGCTCCCTTTTCCTTTGTTTTCATAAAGCGGTATATTAGTAATCTAGAAAAGGATCGAATTCTGTTATTAGCTGTAATGTCATCTTGAAATTTCCCCAATTTGTTGACCCAAACACAAAGTTTTGAGCCCCAAAAGATAGGCCTAGTATGAAAAAATTTTCGACCACAACAACAACTCATTTAACACGCCCCTCCACTATTTTGCAAGTACTTCTGTCTAACAGCTGAGATGTTAGTTCCTTATCTGTTCTCCAAATGATTTTTCCTACAGCTTTAAAAGTTAGCACACATTTCCTATGTTCAGCTGAATTCTCATGGGCAGTTATTTGGGAGAGACTGCTTTTCCAGTAGTTAAATCCCTGAGTGGGTTTTGCAAATTGTGATGGCCCATTAAATAAATATTGGACCCAAAATACATTACCATTGCTTTGAAAGTATACTAAAAGTAGTATTTTGTTTCCTGACATTCCTTATGGTTCTGAAAAACAATCCGTTATTGAAGTACCTCGGAAAGCCACTATACTCACAAGTACTGTCTCACATGAGCTTCGCTAGCGATACAATCCCGAAGACATTCATTCATTATCCAGTTCGCGCAATCTTCAGAGACTGAAAATGCATATTTTGGGTCAATTGAAGTGATTGTTTCCTCTTCATTATTATTGTTTCTAATATCGGAAACACCTCACTTAGATAAGTCATACACTGTACTATTTTCGATATAGTTCACCAGATTATTACAATCCACATTATAATGCTCTGGTGTTTCTAGACACGAGCTCGAGCTGGAGCTATAAACAGGACATCGAGTTTTTTACTCTTTCTTGCTATTTCCTCTTTGTTTATTGCCTTGTCTTTCGGAAGTTTCCGATATCTACAGCCAGTTACTCCTCTTCGATGGTCACTCATTTTCATTGATATCATAATATAACTCCCAAAGTAAGCAGTACACAACTGCAATCGTTACAGTTTCAAACTGAACTAACCTGCCAGCCAAGCCCGATAGCGTTGATGGCCTCTCGGCCGACGATGCGCAGTAGACGGCTGCGCAGCTGACCAATGAGCGCTCGTTTGGTTTTCGCGCCTCGTGCTGTCTGAAGCTCCGCCATATTTCAGAGTTCTACCGTGTTTTACGTGCGGAACAGTGCGGTTGGCCGATTTCTGTTGTATACAGGGTCTTCTCTGAGTTTTGTCGTAATGGCTGAAACACCTAAACGTCGTCAAGTGTTTCACAAACAGGCAAGAGACCTTATTTTTAGAGTGTACTCTTTCTCAAGCGTGAGACAGTTTCAAGCGAGCCGATCTGCGAGGTTGCCAAGGTGCAGGAATCAACTGCAGTGGCCTGTGGCGATATTGGTGTACGTAATGTCAGGCGACTTATGCAGGAGGCGAAGCTGTCAGAGCAGGCAGTTGGCAATGTGGTCTCCAGGGAAGAAACATAGCGTTAAAAAGAGTGTAAAAGGAATCGACGACTTCGATCAAAATGTGTTGCGTCGCAAGGTTTTCGAATTTTATGAAAGAGGCGAGTTCCCCACAGCAGCGAAATTGTGCACTGTTATGCACGAAGCTACTGGGTTTGATGGAAGTGCAAGATCGATGCAAAGAATGTTGTAGAACATCGGATTTAAATATGTAAAGTCCAATGATGGACGCAAATTTTTAATGGAGCGTAATGATATTGCTGCTGCTAGGATTACGTTTCTAAGAAAAATACATGACATCAGATCAAAAGAAAAGTCAACTGTCTATTACTTGGATGAGACTTGGGTGATTAAAAACCATACTAGAAATTTTATTTGGCAAACAACAGATGGATAAGGCGGTTTGAAAGTTCCAGTGGGAAAAGGAGGGCGTCTTATAATATGTCACCCTGGTTCTGCTGTTACCGGGCCTGAAAGTAAACTTATTTTCAATTCAAAATGAAAACCAAATCTGACTACCATACTGAAATGAATGGAGAAACATTTCGACAATGGTTTCAGATTGAGCTGTTGCCTTATTTGGATCCAGACTCTGTCATTGTTATGACAGGATGATAACTCTGTTGTTCTCATCAGGCCTCCTCCTACAAGCACAAGGAAAAGTGATATTGTTTCTTGGTTGCGAAATAATAATGTAACGCACAGTGAAACCAAACAAGAGCAGAGCTTTTGGAACTGGTGAAGATGTCAAAGACCAGCGTTAAAAACTACAAAATTGACTCATAGCTGAGCAACATGGACACAGAGTGATACGAGTACCTCCTTATCATTGCCATTATAACCCCATTGAACCGGTGTGGGCACAGGTGAACAAATATGTGGCAGACAAAAATACTACATTTGAGATAGCCGAGACTGAAAGACTCACCCATGAAGCAATAGAGAAAATCACCGTTGCTGATTGGGAACCTTGCGCGCGTCACACTGACAAAATTCAAGAAGAAGATTACCAGAAACAAGTTGTCAGAGACGAAATAATGGATTCGTTAATAGTCAGTCTAACTCTCACATCCAGCGACTCCAGTTCCGGAGGCAGCGACAATGAAAGGTCCGAGTAAAAAGGTATGTGAATGGAATGTAAACTTACTCTGTAATTATCACGAACATCTACTTTCTTCTCAAGCCGTCTGTGCCGTGGAAAGTAGTTCAGTGGAATATCTATTCTGTAATGACAATTTTATTTCACTTCGTTGTTTTCTTTAAATTAAACGCCTTTTCATGCTGCAATCTGTTTTATTAACCCAGACGCTTTTAGAATTTTATTTTAAGGCATCATCGGTGGATATCATCTGATGTAGTACACTGTAGCTATTATATGCCGTCATGTAGATTTGAAAACAGTTTACGCCCTTATTTTTGCATAAATAAATTATTACTTACGATTACATCCAAAAACAAGGGCGTGAACTGTTCTTAAACCTACAATGATATAGCCTCAGTGTGCTATTTCAGATGATATCCACCGGTAATGCCTTAAAATAAAATGTGTAACGCGTCTGTATTAATAAAACAGATTGCAGCTAGAAAAAATCGTTTACTTTAAAAAAACGATTATTTATATACTTGCTGCGGATAATGGCCATTCAAACAAATTTGTTTATTTTACTTCTCTCTCTATTCTATCTGCGATATAACGTAGATTAAAACGCTGTTCCCCCTGGGGACTGGGGTGGGTATTTTAGATTTGATTCTTTCGTCTTTTTATTTATAAAGCAAGAGGAACGGAAGGCGTAATCTTTCTGTAATGTGCAATTTATCATAGAATCTATTCTGCAGTGAGAGAGTATGTATCACTATTTCGTAATGTAATAATGACTGGGAAAGATTGAATAGACATTCCATTCTGTTATGTGTATGTCGCAGTTATTAGGTACATTTAATAAATTTATCACGGAACGGGGAGTAGAGCACCGTGAACCTGACAGTAGCGAGACAGGTGAAACATCGGCTAAAGCAGCTGTCCGTAGCATAGCTGTCGTCCATTCGCCCAGCGCCAAGTTGACACTCCTAGGAAGCTGCGCGGTGCCGCGACAGGCCATGAACACTGTCGCAGACTAATAGGACGAGTGCGGTATTTTCTTTGAATTTGAAATCTGAATGGGCGTTTTTAAGTGTCGACACTGGCTACTACTATAACAACATTAGTAGCATCTCCGATCAGAAAACCGAATTGCGAGCAACGACATGCTGAATGAAGTGAATAATTGTCACATTGCCATGGCGTAACGTCATTGCTAAAACGAAACCTGTTTTTTTTTCTGCTGCTTGATCAGACCGTTCATGAAATTTGAGCTGATTGTCGCCATTGTTATTCATAACCATTTCATTGTGATTTAAGCACGCATGCTCTTTTCAAGAGTTGTGCATAAAAGGTTTCACAAAAAATGGTAACAGCTTAAAAACCATCCATTAAAATCCATCGCCGTTTAAAATCCCAGCACTAGGCAACTGCCTCGTCTGCCTAGTGTCTCCCGATGTCAGATATTGCAACGTTACTTGTACTTTAACTTGAGCTGACGCGACACCTCATATATGTGGCTTAGATATTTGTATATAGCCAGAAATATGGCTCAAACGAAATTTAAAATTGACTTTACATTCGAAAACGATTTTCTTTCTCGGCAGATAGTTTCCTTATTAGTTTATGGGATTTCTCTAAAAGATTTCTATGAGATACTCGTTTCCTGATCCAACATTTGTGGCTACATTTTTTGCCCATCAACTGTCAATATAAACTCTCCGTCTACAAGCTGCAATTCGGTTATCTCCCGTATAAATAAGGGAGAAGCGAGTTTCACATGAAGCTTATTGGTATGCTGTGGGTGGCACTGGCTTCTCCCTATAAATAACTTCACTTGTCTAGATCGTGAAAGTCACGTAAGTAGCGTGTCCAGCTTCGGCGTGAATTACTTAGAAGTGCATTCCCCACCAACACCCACATAAATCATATTACATGTGGAAACACCCTACTTTCACGCTGTCTTGCCAACTTAGATCTATGTTACGAAAGTTTAAATCATTTAACTTTTTGCGTGATGTCGCTTCCCCCGCCATCGCCTACGAGTTCCAGCAACTTCATCGATATCTATAGCTATAATCTGCCGATAACAGTGAAGTTCATGGCAGAGGTTACGTCATGGTGTACCTGTTGTTAGGACTTTTTTCCCTTTCCATTCACGTATGGAGCCCGGGAAAAAACGATTGTTTAAATGCCTCTCTGAGGGCTGTAATTAATTTATTCGTATTCTCACGTTAGCCAAGGGAGCGATATGTAGGGGGTTATAGTATATTCCTACAGTCTTCATTTGAAGCCAGCCCTTGAAATTCTGTTAGTAGAGTTTTCCTGAATAGTTTCCGTTTATCTTCAAGAATTTGCCAGTTCAGTTCTTTCAGAACCTCAGTGACACTCTCCTGTGGTTCAGACAAACCTGTGATTATTTGTGCTGCCCTTCTCTGTGTATGTTCAATATCCACTGCCAGTCCTATTTGCTATGGCCCCCACATAACATGAGCAGTTTTCTAGGATGAATTACACAGTTGATTTGTAAGTGATCGCCTTTGTAAACTGCTAGCTTTTCCCTTGTATACTACCAATAAACCGAACTCTGTTGCATGCTTTACCGACGCATGAGCCTAAGTGATTGTTCCATTTCATGTCCCTACTAAGCGTTACAACCAAGTATTTGTGAGTTTACAGATTCCACCTGTAACTCACTAATATTATATTCGTAAGATACTATATTTTTTGTTTCGTGAAGAGCGCAATTTTACATTTTCTTACCACTTAAAACAAGCTGCCAATCACTGCATCAATTTGTAATCTTATCAACTTCAGACTGAATATTTGTTGTAGAAAACTGCATCATCTGCAAAAACTGAGGTAACCGTTGATATTGTCCTCAAGACTTAATATACAGCATGCACAACAAGGGACCCAACGCACTTTCCTAGGGTACATCGAAGTTCCTTCTACATCTCTCCAATCCAGTCATACACTCCTGGAAATGGAAAAAAGAACACATTGACACCGGTGTGTCAGACCCACCATACTTGCTCCGGACACTGCGAGAGGGCTGTACAAGCAATGATCACACGCACGGCACAGCGGACACACCAGGAACCGCGGTGTTGGCCGTCGAATGGGGCTAGCTGCGCAGCATTTGTGCACCGCCACCGTCAGTGTCAGCCAGTTTGCCGTGGCATACGGAGCTCCATCGCAGTCTTTAACACTGGTAGCATGCCGCGACAGCGTGGACGTGAACTGTATGTGCAGTTGACGGACTTTGAGCGAGGGCGTATAGTGGGCATGCGGGAGGCCGGGTGGACGTACCGCCGAATTGCTCAACACGTGGGGCGTGAGGTCTCCACAGTACATCGATGTTGTCGCCAGTGGTCGGCGGAAGGTGCAAGTGCCCGTCGACCTGGGACCGGACCGCAGCGATTCACGGATGCACGCCAAGACCGTAGGATCCTACGCAGTGCCGTAGGGGACCGCACCGCCACTTCCCAGCAAATTAGGGACACTGTTGCTCCTGGGGTATCGGTGAGGACCATTCGCAACCGTCTCCATGAAGCTGGGCTATGGTCCCGCACACCGTTAGGCCGTCTTCCGCTCACGCCCCAACATCGTGCAGCCCGCCTCCAGTGGTGTCGCGACAGGCGTGAATGGAGGGACAAATGGAGTCGTGTCGTCTTCAGCGATGAGAGTCGCTTCTGCCTCGGTGCCAATGATGGTCATATGCGTGTTTGGCGCCGTGCAGGTGAGCGCCACAATCAGGACTGCATACGACCGAGGCACACAGGGCCAACACCCGGCATCATGGTGTGGGGAGCGATCTCCTACACTGGCCGTACACCTCTGGTGATTGTCGAGGGGACACTGAATAGTGCACGGTACATCCAAACCGTCATCGAACCCATTGTTCTACCATTCCTAGACCGGCAAGGGAACTTGCTGTTCCAATAGGACAATGCACGTCCGCATGTATCCCGTGCCACCCAACGTGCTCTAGAAGGTGTAAGTCAACTACCCTGGCCAGCAAGATCTCCGGATCTGTCCCCCATTGAGCATGTTTGGGACTGGATGAAGCGTCGTCTCACGCGGTCTGCACGTCCAGCACCCAACTGAGGCGCCAGGTGGAAATGGCATGGCAAGCCGTTCTACAGGACTACATCCAGCATCTCTACGATCGTCTCCATGGGAGAATAGCAGCCTGCATTGCTGAGAAAGGTGGATATACACTGTACTAGTGCCGACATTGTGCATGCTCTGTTGCCTGTGTCTATGTGCCTGTGGTTCTGTCAGTGTGATCATGTGATGTATCTGACCCCAGGAATGTGTCAATAAAGTTTCCCCTTCCTGGGACAATGAATTCACGGTGTTCTTATTTCAATTTCCAGGAGTGTATATTTCGTCTGATACCCCATATGATTGTACTTTCGACAATACGTGTAGGTATGGTACTGAGTAAAATGATCTTTTGAAACAGAGAAACACCGCAAATACCTGACTGCCTTGATCCATGGCTTTCAGGGAGTCACATGAGAAAAGTATGAGTTGGGTTTCACATGATCTTTGTTTCCGAAATGCATACTGATTAACATGGAATAAGTCGTTTTGTTCAAGAAACGTGATTATGTTTGAGCTCAGAATATGTTCTAATGTTCTACAACAGATGGATGTTAAGGTTACTGGATGGCAGCTTTGTGGATCACTTCTGCTACCCTTCTTGTAGACAGGCGTGACCTGTGCTTTCTTCCATTCACTGGGAACAGGTTTTTGTTTGAGGGATTTACAACAAAATGTAGTTAACACAGGGCCTAATTCAGCTGCAAAGTGCGAACAGAATCTGTTATGGACTACATCTGGTCCTGGTGCTTTATTCAGCTTTACCGATTTAAGCTGTTTCTCAACAATAGTGACACTAATATCTTTTTCACTCGTCTTTTCAGTGATACAAGGATTATGCTGGGTTAATACTCCTGGGTTTCCCTTTGTAAAGGAACATTTGTAAACAGAGTTAAGCGTTTCTGCTTTTGAATTGCTACTCTCAACTTCAGTTCTAATCTCGCCCATGAGTGACTAGACACGAACTTCAGTGCCACTGACAGCCTTTACATATGACCAGTATTTCTTTGGGTTTTTGAAAGATCATTTGATAATATTCTGCTATGCTACTCATTGTGGTTAATATTACTACAGAACCATCTGTACTGTAAACGTACTTTTTTCAGTATGACGATAATAATTTGTTTCCTTACTCACAGAGTGTTAATATTACAGTGAAGGGAAATACAATTTTTTTTGTGCCTTTAGGGAGTTTAAGCTATCAGAATCTTGACTAACTTTTCTAGACACCTTTCGATTTCTTCTCTTTCTCATCATCAGTTTTATAAGCATACATTTTCTCTTTTAAACTACAACACTCTTCCATTATTTTTCTTAACATTTATCTTCCATTTTTTGTAATAGTTCTTTATTTACTAGAGGAATAATACGAATATTTATTTCTGTACAATCATTTGTACCCTAATAATCAATCACTAATTTCACATTCTCATAAATATCTTCAGTTTTATATTATAGATATAACTGTCAGTATTGTGATAACAAAGTTCTATATTTCCTCCACATATTAAATATTTCAACATAAATAGGTTTATTACACAAAAGTTTGTTCTTATACATATGGATAGCAACTACATTTTCATTAAATATTATTCTATTTTTAAAATTTGGTTTAGCTATTAATTTAGCACATTTAACTGGATTTGAGGTTAATTTTGGGTTGACAGCGTTTCATATATTTTACATTCTTTCTAGATACTACACTCCTGGAAATTGAAATAAGAACACCGTGAATTCATTGTCCCAGGAAGGGGAAACTTTATTGACACATTCCTGGGGTCAGATACATCACATGATCACACTGACAGAACCACAGGCACATAGACACAGGCAACAGAGCATGCACAATGTCGGCACTAGTACAGTGTATATCCACCTTTCTCAGCAATGCAGGCTGCTATTCTCCCATGGAGACGATCGTAGAGATGCTGGATGTAGTCCTGTAGAACGGCTTGCCATGCCATTTCCACCTGGCGCCTCAGTTGGGTGCTGGACGTGCAGACCGCGTGAGACGACGCTTCATCCAGTCCCAAACATGCTCAATGGGGGACAGATCCGGAGATCTTGCTGGCCAGGGTAGTTGACTTACACCTTCTAGAGCACGTTGGGTGGCACGGGATACATGCGGACGTGCATTGTCCTATTGGAACAGCAAGTTCCCTTGCCGGTCTAGGAATGGTAGAACAATGGGTTCGATGACGGTTTGGATGTACCGTGCACTATTCAGTGTCCCCTCGACGATCACCAGAGGTGTATATCCAGTGTAGGAGATCGCTCCCCACACCATGATGCCGGGTGTTGGCCCTGTGTGCCTCGGTCGTATGCAGTCCTGATTGTGGCGCTCACCTGCACGGCGCCAAACACGCATACGACCATCATTGGCACCAAGGCAGAAGCGACTCTCATCGCTGAAGACGACACGACTCCATTCGTCCCTCCATTCACGCCTGTCGCGACACCACTGGAGGTGGGCTGCACGATGTTGGGGCGTGAGCGGAAGACGGCCTAACGGTGTGCGGGACTGTAGCCCAGCTTCATGGAGACGGTTGCGAATGGTCCTCGCCGATACCCCAGGAGCAACAGTGTCCCTAATTTGCTGGGAACTGGCGGTGCGGTCCCCTACGGCACTGCGTAGGATCCTACGGTCTTGGCGTGCATCCGTGCATCGCTGCGGTCCGGTCCCAGGTCGACGGGCACGTGCACCTTCCGCCGACCACTGGCGACAACATCGATGTACTGTGGAGACCTCACGCCCCACGTGTTGAGCAATTCGGCAGTACGTCCACGCGGCCTCCCGCATGCCCACTATACGCCCTCGCTCAAAGTCCGTCAACTGCACATACGGTTCTCGTCCACGCTGTCGCGGCATGCTACCAGTGTTAAAGACTGCGATGGAGCTCCGTATGCCACGGCAAACTGGCTGACACTGACGGCGGCGGTGCACAAATGCTGCGCAGCTAGCCCCATTCGACGGCCAACACCGCGGTTCCTGGTGTGTCCGCTGTGCCGTGCGTGTGATCATTGCTTGTACAGCCCTCTTGCAGTGTCCGGAGCGAGTATGGTGGGTCTGACACACCGGTGTCAATGTGTTCTTTTTTTCCATTTCCAGGAGTGTATATTATACCTCAGTTTGTAGAACTCGTTTTTAAAATAATTTTTTCCTTTCATTGTCGTTTCCATATTAAAATCTATATACTTTCTGAACCAAATCAGAGTGCTTGGTTTTTAAAGCATTATGGATTTTTGAAATTTTCGTTCCTAATGATAGATTTATGATTTCTACAATTAACAACATAACTATATTTATTATCTCTAGTAGTTAAGAATTTTTTCTTTAATTCTCGGTACACTTTCACTATTGGGAGCTAATGGCAAATCTTTACCTAAATCATGTATATCTTTTGGATATTATAAACTAAATTCTAAAAATATAACCTGTCGTACAAGAATTTCACATTTTTTAAAAATTGAAACATTATTGGTTCATTCCATTCATATCCACCATATGGTAAATTTTGTCCCATACCATTAGCATATAAATAATAATTCAAGTGGTTGATCAGTAATTTTAAACATTTTATCTCAAGATAAACCAGGTACCGTGAAATACCAAAAGCAATATAAACTATATGTTTTATACTTTATTTTCTAATATTTTTGTAAACATAACCTAATAATAAAACATCAGTTTTTAAATATAAATCGTTATATTCATGAAGATTTCTTGTATTCACTTTTCACAAATTGATTTATCATGATTATAATTGCCACTTATTTTGTAGTCTTTGACTTTATTCTATTTTTTTTTACTGGAAGAAACGTTTCTTCAAATTTTTCCCAACTAACCATGTAATCATAAGGATAAACTCCTTTTTCAGTTAGTAAATAGTTTAGTTCTTCTCCTGGAAAAATATTTGTTGATTTTTGCTTAAATTTAAGGAAAGGTTATCAAGGCTTAAAAGTCATTAATTTTAATGTTTCAATAAATCCCATTTTTAAATTTTTTGTTCTTTTTTTATCAAAACTAAAATATCTATTTTCATTATTTGGTATTAAATCTATTTCTCTTTTATTGCAACTAGGGTTCTTTCACAATGAAAGGAGAGTAGTATCATGATGAACTATAAAAATTAATTCATGCAGTACTAGGGTGTTTTAATTGTAAATTACGTTTATTGATAGTGGATTTATATTTTTTAAATTGAATGATCATGATGGTGAAATATTTTATTTTTTGTCTAAATATTTCTTATATAAAGAACATTTTTATCATTATTATGTCTAGCTTGTTCTTCAGTTGTTAGTAGTATCATTTCTTCAATATCAGAATAGATTTATCAAATTTCATCAATTTTTTAATATATTCTATAATTTTTATGGCAATTTGGCCTTCTATGTTCAATTTGATCCGTATAGTGTCCATTTAATATATTTACTACACTGACAAAGACCACTGCGTTTGTGCTTTTGTTATTATAAAGGAATTTTCTGGATTGTCTTGACAATTATCAATTTTTAATAATATTCTTTGAAAATCTGCACAAATAAAAAAGGAAACATTTGTTTAAATTAATAGTTTTTAAATTCTATGCATTTACCTTTCTTGGTCTAATTTGTCTTTTTCATTAAAATGTAACAAACACAAATAACAGTTAAATTTTTTGTGCCCTTTTTGTATATTAATTTGACTGTACACAAGTCGAGATGAATTTCTTATCCAATAGTAGTGTGAATTATTTTTATTTCAAAAAGATAATAAATTAATATGTTTTTCTATATTAGATTTTGTTATTTTTCATCGATATACATCATAATAAGTTTCATCGGATGATATTTTCCTTTCAAAGGGATAAACATTAATAATTACATTAATTTTAGTCTCAGTTTTTGGTATATCACTCATTTCAACTGGACATGAAATATATTACTCGTCCTCTTGGGATTTTTATATTCCTGACTGTCTACTGTTGTTAGTGTGAAAGCTACTGCCCATAGAAAGCATTTTTCATCATTATGTTTTACATTTACACAATTTCTTTTTTAAAATTTTTGCTAGTAAGTTGAACTTCTTAATAGAAGGTAGGTATTAATTGATAATTGTAATCAAGTACTTCTATAAAATGTTCATCCTGTTTCTCCTGTCTGAAAATGTGAGATTTTTGAAAAAAAATATTCCATAAGGTTATTATGTGTCTCCATTCTATGCTCACAAAATAAATGAAGATTTATTTTTTAGCCATTAAATAATTTTGAATTTTTTTAATGATCTTTTTGCTTTTGTTGCATTTAAGGAATGATTAGGACTGAGTCACCCTTTTTTCGAAATTTATAGTCTGTAATCCATTTTTAAATGATGTATCAATTAAAAATTGTGAACAGTGTTTCTGTTCCTTTCTTTCCCAAACACATTGGTAGAAAATGGAAATATTTTCTTATGATGATTATCTTTACAATTTTTTGATTAACAAACACATTTGTAGAAAATCGGAATATTTTTAAATGATTTATCCCCTTGTTTGCCAAATACATTGGTAGAAAAAGGGAGTGTTCCATTTAATTGGTTATCCTCATTATTTTTAATAACATCAATATTATGTTCTACTTTACAATTAGGTAATAGTTTCATATTCTTCCTTGCCTTTACCTCCCTTTTTGTTATGTATTTATTTATGAAGTTAATCAAATCATCATAGTTTCATTTATAATACCCTTTTAAATAATCTAATTTACAGTATTATTGCAGGTCAACCACAGTGAAATTTCTTTTATAATATTCTCAAAGCTCATTCAGTTTTTTTTGTTTTGGCAATCATTTATAAGTAGAAATCATTAGATTTTTGTATTTTTAATAATTTTTTTTTTGAATAGAGAAAACGAGATTTTGGAGAACTAAGTATAGGGAATTTTTTAAAATCTTATTAAAATACTTTTCTATATAAATGGAAGCCTTACTGAAGAAGATCAATAATGTTAACAATTCAATTGTTTTAGAAAGAATAGTGAACTAGAAGTAAATGTTTGCTGTGACATTGCAAGCTGTGAATATCTGAGTGCTACATATGGGGAGAAAATTTGTATGGAGCTCAATAATGAGGATAAGATTATTTAGTCAAACAGATATTATACATGAATTAATGGTTATGATTATAATTATTCTGAAGAAGGGAATATTAACTGGGATATAAAGGAACAAAAAATCTTCAGATGACTATAATAAATTTTGCAATCTGGAATTCACAGTGTAGATTCCATTAGTGTCGTACCACAGTGAAATACAGTGTAGAATGTTCATTTAAACTTCTCCGATTTTATATATCTAAATTATTTGAATAGTAAAACAAGAATTTATTCCTTAAATTTTTTATCCGCTTATTCACAAATCTAATTTTTTTCATGTTTGAGATTTTTTATTTTTTATGATCGGTTAAAATATACAATTCTTATGATTTTCATTTCAATCATTAAATTTTGGTTAAATTTACTGAATGATTAGGATTAATTTGGGGAATTGGGAATCGGCTTTACTGGATGGAAATGGTTGATAGCCCCAGGCAAACATTTTGGAAATGGGAAGAGCTATTGAAGTGTGGTTTTCACACTGGATTAATAGTTAGGAGCTCATATTGATAGCCAGTCAACAGATTATTATAGTACTCGGAATATCATAAGTGAAACAATGCTTGTTGACATTAAGAAATTAAAAGTAGGGTAAATTAGCATGTCAGTGGTATTTGTTGCAGGATTATAATGCAAGTCATTTACCAGATAATATATCTTGAAAATTTGCCACATCAACACTTGTTTGTGCCTTTCAGTGTGCATAGTTCCTAGGCGTAATGTTGTTATGTTTGCTTACAGTGTGCTTGTGTGTTCCCTGAGTGGATTGTGACTTGCTAGTCAGTTAATGTGTGACAGTCCAAGCAGTATGTTGTGAGTCAAGAATGAAGTTTATCACTGTATAAAAGCTGACATAGTCACAGAGTATGGAATGTGTATGAAGAATGCAGTTCGTTCTTCTAATTGTATGAGGCAAAATGTCCCAATAGATAACAACAATCTTGGCAGCTGTTTATCAATCTCTTCAACCAGTTATACTAAATTCGTAGTGTGACACACAAACAACGGAACAAAAGGATACTAGTGATGACAGCAGAATGGGATATTAATGTTCTTGGTGCTGTTGCAGTTGATCTGTGAGTTAGCTCCTGTGAATTCACACTAGGAAGTAGCATGAGTACAATAAGTGTCCTATGCATTCTCCATTGACACAGGTTCCAATCTATCACATCTCTCTTCATCAAGAGATGCATGGAGACGATTATGAGAATCGTGTTAACTTCTGTACAAGGTCATTAATACACGATACTCCGTGTGTCTTCTTTAGTGACGAAGCCACATTTACCAATCACGGCCAGGTAAACAGCCGAAAGGTGTGCTGTCGGTCTGTTGACAATCTCTGTTGCCTCATAGGGTGGAACATCAACATCCACGGAGTGTAAACATGTGGTGTCAGATATTGAACCATCAGCTCATAGGCCCATTTTTCATAGATAGAACACTGAATGTGCACAAGTAGCACAGCCTCCTAACAGTCCATCGTCCACGGCTGCTGGAAGACCTTCCTCTGCAGACCAGGAGGAACCTGTAGTTGTCCAGCTTGTAATGCATTAAGTACCACACCATACCTTCTCGTGTTTTTTCCTGATAATTGTTTTGGACACAGAGGACCTGTACCGTGGCCGATCCATTCCTCGGATTTGATGTGTGTAGACATTTCTCTGCAGGAAAACCTAAAAGTCACTGTCTACAGACTGGAAGCGTCTATTGTCTCTGCTGGTCGTCATTTTGAACACAACCCGTCGTGGTCAATGAGCCGTGTTGACTAATTCTATGTTATTACATCTTTGAATAAAATAGAAAGAAACACACCCTCTGCCCAAACTCTTTGCCTTTAAATGTGTCTGCTTGTGTCTGTATATGTGTGGATGGATATGTGTGTGTGTGCGAGTGTATACCTGTCCTTTTTCCCCCTAAGGTAAGTCTTTCCACTCCCAGGATTGGAATGACTCCTTACCCTCTCCCTTAAAACCCACATCCTTTATCTTTCCCTCTGCTTCCCTGTTTCCTGACGAAGCAACTGTTGGTTGCGAAATATAGAAATTTTGTGTGTGTGTTTGTGTGTGTTTTTTATTGTGTCTACCTACCGGCGCTTTCCCGTTTGGTAAGTCGTGGAATCTTTATTGTTACGTCTTTGGCTACTGGAGTCATCTGTCTCTGTCTAGTCGCCAGGTGGCGCTTTCACGGCCTGTTAGTTGAGTCTTTGGCTGTAGTTCCTTGGGCAGATTGTTGACCACATTGCCAGGCAGTCAGTCGCAGTCAGGGCGAGAGAGAGAGAGAGAGAGAGAGAGAGAGAGAGAGAGAGAGAAGAGGCACGTGTGACACGTGGCAGGCTTTTCACAGGGCTTACTGGCGCACGATTGTCTAAGCGGCTAGTCAACATTAGAGTTGTCTCGGTCTTCAGTACTTGGGCCTACTGTTGACGCAGCTGATTTACTGTGCGTTAAGGAGACACAGTTGCTGACACGTTTGTGGGAGTGCTGCTCATTTTCTGATGCCGCCTGTTCTGCCCTCGGGGGTAAGGTACTCGTTACTTGACTGACACATTTGTTCCCATGTTGAAGTTGCTCCTTCTATGCAGGATTGACTGTGGTTCTCCATCTTTCTGTTTCGAGAACTGAATTTACCCTGTGGTGCCTCTGTTTGAATTATTTGAGTAAGGCTAGTGTATTTTAAAATCTCGTATTTTAATTACAACTTGTTCAATGTCTACTTATTTTTCAGCTGTGCATTAATTTAATCATCATATATTGTTGGCCGACAGGTGTGTTGGTGACCACTGAGGTCGAAACTGAGTTTGATTTTAACTGAAAATTGTTGCTTCCATGGTTGATGTAGCAACTATAAAATTTTCTACAGCTGTGTCTCTTGGCTCTTTTGGGTAATTAAGTTCCATAACTCTGCTGAGATTTTGCCCCTCCAGGAATATTAATATTTATTGTTTTAAACTTGGTTGCGATTGTAGTTATTTGAGTGTTAGCCCTCAAGATTTGCCTGCTGCCTTGTAAGCTACATAAGTTAATGTGTCTGAGAGCTGTGCGATTATTACATTAACTTGTTATATTTTATTTTAAGGTTAACCAGTTAATCTTTTAGTAATTCTTATTGTAAAGTTCTTGTTACGCATAAGGTCTGGTTGGGGCTTAGCACCATGCTCACATTGAGCTTCTTGTCTTTTCATATTTTCCATATTATGCACGATTTACAGGTTTGCTTGTTTTCTCTCGGCCTTCCGAGGCACTGCTTCGGGGTGCTATTTGTTATCCGGGCGTAGCCTGTCTGCATCGGCTGTGTACGTGCGCACGGGTGGTGCGCCACTTCCCGTCTCACCGTAGCCTCTGAGATGCTACAGTCTCTTGGCTTGCTATGGCATCCCTCATAAGCTGAGTTCCTATCTCGTAACAATTAGGTGCGATTTACCGAGCAGTGGCCATTATTCTAAACCATTTATTCAGATCTGGCCTGCCGTATCTCCCCTTAATTTGTTTCCCTGTCTGAAGTTTGATTTTTGGCCTAATAGTTTTAATATTGATGCAATGCTCAACTGTTATGTGGTATTTTATTATTTTTCCAGTCAGTATCTTGAATATGCCCAAGAGCCTTCCCTGATTAAGCAAATATGTTTTCACAGTTATGGTATTCACTTTGGCCAGCATTATAAGAAATTTATTTTTTTGTTTATTTATATTGAACCTATTTTTGTGCTGTTTACCTGTAAATCTGAATTTATGGTGGTAAGACAGAGTAAGGGAAGTCAGGAGAAATGTCTTTTTTCCAGGTGGCCTTCTTTGATTGATCAAATATTTTTTTCTTCAGAGTTATGTGATTCAGCTTTGACCAGTGCTATAAAAATTATTTTTTTGTTTATTTGTATTGAACCTATTTGTGTGTTATTTAGCTACAAATCTGAACTGAAGAGTTTTCATTTTCAATGTATGTGTGAAAAATGCTCTATATTTATGCTGGCAATATGGAATAAGAGAATACAGAAGAAATGTGTTTTTTGCCAGGCAGATGCATTATAAGGCTTATATGTGCAATAAAATATTGTTGGACTCTTGTGAAGTAAAAAATGACCTGTAATAAGTCGACTGTTTCTTTCCCATGTTCGTTTAGTTGTTGCTTTATTCTGGGGCGTCCACTGACATTTCAGTGAATTGTCTTGTTACTGGACAGGACCCACATAACTAGTTTATGCACTGTGTTGTCTTTTAATGTGTGCAACCACAGGTATGGTACAAGTGTTGCTGTGGGAACTGTTCAAAATACAATATCTCATAAATGACTAGCACTAGAATTCTGCAACAATCATCACTGACACTCTAATTTACCCAATTTTTATTTTGTTAGTGTCAATAGGCTTTGTTTTGTTTAAAACGTGTATGTTTGCACAAAAATACACTTTCTGATTATTATTACAATCTGAACAACTGACAGTAGGTAAGGAACAACTGACAATTGTTATGGAACAAACGATCAGTGGTAGTAAAGGAAATAAAGAGGGTGAAACGTGATAACTGCAGCAAAGTCTGTGCATGAACTCAGTGTATGCATTTGACAGCTCATGCAGCAGGGTGTGTGATGACAGGAAGGTGGTTGTGGAACTGGTTAGTGTGGCTTTCCATCTGGTACAACAACGTATCAACATGACATCATTCGAGTGCTTACGATCGTGGTTGAGCTGTCAGATGGTTCAAAACCAGTCAAAGTGTCGCTACTGGGACCACAGTAATGTGTGTTTCCAAAAGTGTTATCTCGTGACTAAAAAAGGCCGCTGAAGCTGGAAATGCTATGTGAAAGCCTGCTGGAGGCTGCAGACCTGCCACTACTCCACAAGAGGATCGAAATGTGCTACTGTTTAAAAATATAAGCAATTGTTCTCTTGTTATAAAGTGACTTCAGTGTCTCTTAAGGGAATTTCTTCCATTAGTATACATTTTGGGTAACTTTATACATATAGAAAATAAAATTGCCTTCACCCTGCCCGTGACCTTGGGTATTCACATAAAAGAGTGTAATTACACCTACACTCAGAAGCCGTGAATTTTCAATGTGGATAATCAATTAACTGTGTTCGATACATTATCCACCTACCTATAATTTTAATTATTTAATGTGGAAATCGATTACATAAATTCGTAATTGTATGAAATGCCAAAGAACGATTTATAAATCCACCTCGCAGGGCGCTGCAAGCGACAGAGGCTGGTAGCGTTTCAATACAGTCTGGCTCTTTTATCTCCTGATAACAGGAGACAGCGACAGCGACTGCCCAAAGCTACTGGATGTTGTGCCAGACCCTCGCTGGCCGATTAAAAATTATTCTCTCTACCTTCCGTTGTTATTATTAATATAATTATGGATGTTGTGTGTCAAGGACTCTGAGCAGCACCTGGTGCTTACATCAATGGTTTCTGTTCTGGCGGACGTACACAAAAGGTACGATACTAGAAAATATGTATTGCACTCTTTGGCAGTGGAGGCTGACATTTTCAGTAATGAGTTGAAAAAAAAGAAAGGGCTCTGAGCACTATGCGACTTAACATCTGAGGTCATCAGTCCCCTAGAACTTAGAACTACTTAAACCTAAGTAACCTAAGGACATCACACACAAGGATGTCCTGCGACCGCAGCAGTCGCCCGGTTCCAGACTGAAGCGCCTAGAACCTCTAGGCCACACCAGCCGACATGAGTTGCAGATGCCAGTTGTGTGCGTTGTGTGCAGAGGCTCAGTGCGTTGGTAAAATATTCTTACCCCGTAACCAGCAGAAACGGATGCCACATGATGGACAGGTACAAGCGCCCTCACTACAATAGA
Source organism: Schistocerca gregaria (assembly GCF_023897955.1). NCBI lineage: Eukaryota > Metazoa > Arthropoda > Insecta > Orthoptera > Acrididae > Schistocerca > Schistocerca gregaria. Next base: position 35,632,248 of record NC_064931.1, on the reverse strand, counting down.
ATCCTGTTCTTGAAACACCAGCGGCAAAGCTGTGCGATATCGGCGCCTACACATAACTGCAAGCAGGCTCCATCATGTCTAAAATTACGTCACTAACGATATGAATATTCGTTTGTAACTGGCTGAAGTAAGTAAAAGAATGTAGCTTTCGGCTATAAATATTAGTCTGAGACTTGCTATCAGCAACCCCAGCAACGCTGATGGAATCAACAGAGATGAAATGTTATGATGGAAATAATGACCCATCAGGGGCTAACAAGTGGCCCCAATTTGACTCCAGCTGTCCTACAGGTGTGGTGATTGTTTTGTGTGTTTCACTTGTTTGTGTGTTGTCATTATAGTGGCATCCTGAGTATTAATTTCTTCTCCATCTGTCCCAGATGTGATGGACATGTGCAGACTTGGAGATACATGTGCAGCAACTATTCCATGACCTGGCAAGATGATAATGCAATCATCGCACCAGCCTGATTCATCTATGAAGAATTCAGAACATCTAGAAACACCACTGTGGTATGGACTGATGACAGCTGCTCATTTGTCAGTGCACCTGTGCCCTGTACCTTCTTTTCTAGATTCACTCTGGCAGGATATCATGTTACATCACTACAAATAATGATGGGGGCTTATTTGGGTGCCTCTAATTTAGAAGGAGAGTGAACTACTACAGAGGCCTGCGTATATCATTTTTTTTGTATTTACGCATGTAATTAATATATTTTCCTCCTGTCTGGAGGGGATTATGTGTGGCAGACTTGCACCTAAAACAGCAGCTGACCTGAGTATGATGTGTGCATTACCCGAGCCCAGTTCGTTGATGAAGCATTCACAATGCCTACAGATACCACCACAGATTGGTCTATCAACAACATCATCATCAATGTGACATGGGCTGATGACATCAGCTCGCGCACTGATGTAACCACACTGTGGTCCATCTCGTCATCCTCGTGAAGGACTAGTATGGCATCAGACACCACTATGACATCACTCTGCACCCAGCACTAGCAGTACGCTTGCCAGCTCTGTTATCGATCACCAAGTAAGCCCTGCAGCTACATTGGACTACTAAGCGTTTGCTGCTCTTTTGGGGACAGGATTGCACAAGACCAGATTGATAACTTAAGTGCAGGCTACTGAGATCCTGTCACTTTTCTCTACGTTTGTCAAGGCATTTTGGAGAACATTCTCCCTGAAATTGTGCGCGACCTATGGTATCCTGCCATTGACTGTAACACAGTTCTCTCCTGTGAATTCACGCAGCCTTCAAAAGAGGGCAGTTATGTCAATGTGGAGAAGAGGATGGTCCAGATTTGGGAGAACTGATGTGATATTGGGGGCATATTGAACCATAGAGTGGTTTCGAACTTTTGCCAGCAGTTTCATACCCAGCCATTTCAACAACATGCAGGAAAGAGGGTTAGGTAGAGCACTCAAGTGTGTACTCCATCTCGATATACACTAAAATGACAAAAGTCGTGAGATACATCATAATATTGTGTCAGACCTCATTTTGTCTGGTGTAGTGCAGCAACTCGACATGGCATGGACTCAACAAGTTGTTGGAAATCTGCTGCAGAATTACTGAGCCATGCTGCTTCTATAGCCATTCACAGCTGTGAAAGTGTCCCTAGTGCAGGAGTTTGTACACAAACTGACTACCCAATTATGTACCATGTCAGAAGATCAGGGTGGAAGATCATTCACATCGAATTGTTCAGAATATTCTTCCAGCAAGGCACGAACAATTGTGGCTTGCTGGCATGGCGCATTGTCAGGCATAAAAATTCCATCACTCTTTGGAAACATGATGCCCATAAATGGCTGCACATGGTATCCAAGTAGTTAAGCTGGGCCAGAGGACCTAGTCCGTTCTATGTAAACACAACCCACACCATTATGGTGTCACCACCAACTAGCACAGTGACTGTTCACAACTTAGGTCCATGGCAGTAGTGGGATGATGGGGCTCCTGATGCACTTTTGGTATTAAATTTATATAAAATGAATTGATCAATTTATTAAACCCACGCTCAGATGATGATGTCATGGGTTCTCCCCAGCTGATACATGGGTCTTCCTCAGGGAAACCCCAGACCCCACCCCACACCTCCCCACCCTCTCCCTCCTCTCCCTCCGCTCTGCCCCTCTTCCTGTGATGTAATCCAAGATGGCAGACTGGGAAAAAATAGCAGGAAATTCTCTCAGTCTATGTTAAGCTGCTGGACTGAGAGGACCACATGCTCCCCTTCCCACTCCCTATCTTGAAGTGCTGGGAAATTGAAATTTTGGTGGAAAACTCAAATTTGTTGGCAGGTCCAGGTCCAGAGACCAACTGACTTAGTTCACAACACCATCACCAGAGAACACTGCTGGCCCTCGCCATCCCCATCCCCACCCCCAACATCTCCTCATCCCCACCCCAAATCTCCAACCCCCAAGTAGGTGGAGTGTGTGGAGATGCAGAGAGGGCAAGACACCATGGTAAAGGTGCAGAAATGGACTGGGGGTAGAGAGAATAGAAGACACCAGGGGGTGGGGGTGATAGAGTCTTTAGACAATGTAGAGGGTGCATATGTGTTTGAGGAAAAGTAGAAGTTCTGAGAAGGGAATGAGGTCATACAGGATCTGCATGGGGGATAGGAGGTGGATGTGGAAGGCAAGGCAGAGTGCATTGTGTTCAGCAATTTGGAGGGCTTTATAAACTTTGGGTAGGGCGAAAATCCTGGACTGCTGGCATAACAAAGGATTGGGAAGATCAAGTATTTGTAGGTGTGAAGTATGATGGAAGGATGAAGTCAACTGGCTGGTGTGGCCGTGCGGTTCTAGGCGCTTCAGTTTGGAACCACGTGACCACTACGGTCGCAGCTTCGAATCCTGCCTAAGGTATGGATGTGTGTGCTGTCCTTAGGTTTGTTAGGTATAAGTAGTTCTAAGTTGTAGGGGACTGATGACCACAGATGTTAAGTCCCATAGTGCTCAGAGAGGATGAAGTCCCCATGTGCACCCAGATAGGAATTTCACGAGGCAGAGTCTGTTTTGGGCTTAGTGTTGGATTTTAAGGAGATGGTTAATCAAGATGAGGTGACAGTCGAGGGGGAGGCCAAGGTATTACAGGGTAGGAGTGAGGTGGATAGAACAACCAGAAATGATGAAGTAAAACTCGCGGAGCAGGAATGAGTGGATGGTACAACATATGATAATTGTCTGGACCTTGGAAGGGTTGATGCAATGGAGCTATTGGTTACACCATGCAGTGAAGTGGCCAACGTGTATTTGAAGGGTACATTGGGACCGTTGAACAGCAGGATAAAGGGCTAGGAAGAGAGTGTCATCAACAAACTGGAGGAGGTGAACAGGCGGGATAGGTTTGTGAATATTGGCAGTATACAGGAGATAAGGAGATAGAGGAGAGGAGAAAGGATGGAGCCTTGGGGCACACTGGCGGTGGGATAGAAAGTACAGGATTTGGTATTGTGGATAGTGACATAGAAGGGATGATGGTAGAGGAAGGAAGCAACGAGGTTTATGAAATTGATGGGAAAAGTGTAGGTATGGGGTTTAAAGAGGAGCTCGGGATGCAAGACCCAGCCGTAGGCATTCTGGAGGCCGAGGGAAACAAAGATAGTGGAGCAACAGGAGTTACATTGGAGGGAAAGACGATAGTTAAGGTTGAGGAGCTAGTCAACACCTGAGAAGCCACACTGGGTAAGGGGAAGGAGGTGGTGCTGGTTATGGTGGTGATGAATACTGCAGAAGAGGATAGACTTGAACACTTTACTCAACAGGGAGGTGAGCAGATGGGGCGATAGGAAGAGGTGTCAGAAGGGGATTTGTTGGGTTTATGGAACAGCAAGATATGGCAAGTGTTCCACATTTCAGGGCAAAAGCCAGTGGAGAGGAAGACATTATACAGGGGAGTAAGGGCAGCATTGGATTTGGAGCGGAGGATGAGTTTGTTGTTGTGTGCAGTAATGGGAGTGTTTATGACTGAAGGGGGTAACTGATCCAAGTACCAGAAACTGGGGGCGAGTGGTGGGACAGATATATCAGTGTGTTCATGGACTGTGGGGAAGAGGGACTAATCAAAATGGGGACCTTAGGGAATGGAAAAGACCTCAGAGAGGTCATGGTTAGCCTTAGTGAGGTTGTCAGGGCAGGGGCAATTGTCATGGGGAAGAGGGTAATGTGGGGCAGGATGGCTACCAGTAAGGCGGTGGAAGGCAGACTAGACACCAGTACTTGGAAGAGTTGACAGGGAGCATGGGATTGAGGCGTGTAATTGTCTCGCATGAGTTCCGGTGTTTCTTTGCCATGAGAAGGTTTCAGATGTGTTGCGCAAATTGCCGGTTGCAGAGGAGTGTATTATGGTTTATGATGTCGAGGAAGGAACACAGAGCCTGTGGGATTCATGGAGAAGAAGGACAGCCTGTTGAGGAAGAGTAGGGCGGTGAGGGAGGATGATGTTGGTAGGAATGTGAGCTCCATGGTGGCTGTGATAGTCTTCTGGAGGAAAAAACAGGCACGGGTGAAGTCAGCGGCATGGTGAAAGGTAAGGGGGTGGCTTTTGAGCTGTGAAGCAATGGATTTCCGATAGGCATCCCAGTCTGCACAGTGGTAGTCATGGACATATGTTGGCGGGGCAGCAGAAGGAGGGGGCCGAAGGGGGGCGATGGGCTGAGGAGATGGTGAGAAGGACTAGGAGGTGGTTCCTACCAATGGGGTCGAAGATATCCAAGGCGATACAATCGAGAAGGACGGGGGAAGCCAGGACAACATCCGAGGTGCAGTTACATTCAGAGCGGGTGTGCTGTAGGAGGGTAACAACGTCATTGATGGCACTGTGAAAGGGTGGCAGGGTCACCGGTGTGGATGTTGAGGTCTGTGGAAATCACATAGGTGGAGAAGTTGTGGTCAACATGGGAGATGAAGTCGTAGGGGAGGGGAGCTGCAGGATGGACATAGTTAGTCACACAGGTGGTGGTAAGGGAGGGAAAAAGATGCTGAGGAGAGTGTGTTCAGTCGGGTCACTGAGCAGGGGTTGTGGCTGGACAGGGATGTGCTTGAGGTGGCCAATAGTGACCCCACCTCATGCAAGGGGAAGGGGGTTGTCAGTGCAGTGAAGAAGATAGGGAAGAAGTACAGACAGTATGGTGACGTTGGAGGAAGGTTTTGTTAAGGATGAAGAAGTCGACCTGGTGCTGGGACAGGGTACGAATGAAGAGCAATTTGTTGGCAGGGAGGGAGTGAATGTTTAGATATAGGAGACGATACTTTTGGTGTGCCAGGAGGAGGGAGGTGTTGTAGGAGTGGAGAGATACACTTAAATTAGAGTGTCTAGGTGGGTGAACGTGACGTGGACTTGGTTGTGGGAGTATGTGGTGTAGGTATTCAAATGGAAGACAGAGCGAACAGCAAGGGGGATCTGCTGAAGGGTGTGGTGGCGTTAGAAGGGGTGGGTATTCTGTATGACGATGGCCAGAAACCAGATGATGTTTTTGGACATAGTGGAGGGGGGCCTGAGGGAATTTTTGGGGTGGATGGGCTGGTCAGTGGGGTGAACGGGAACAGTGAGCTCGGGGTTGGTTTGAGGGGGTTTGGTTTTGTATTTGGAGGAGTAGGTGGGGTGGGGCTCGTTGCAGGTGTTGCAGGAAGGAGGAGTGGAAAGATTGGGACAATTTTTGAGGAAGTGGGAGGCTTTACAGTGGGTTCAGGTGGGGGGTATTTTTGCAGTTTTGGGTGAGGTGGTCGTCGCAGAGGAGACAGCACTGGCAGCAGTAGGATTGAGGGGGGAATGGGAAGGGTCAAAAAGGGAGGTGATGCTTGAAAATCAGGGCTCCCTGAGTTAATAGGTGATTGATGGAGGAGCAGACTCTGTGAATATACGCATCAGGAAGGTAGGCCTGGAACTGTTGTAGAAATGGTGGGCTGTGCGGATTTCCAGGGCAGATTAGGCATTCAGTTCCGCCAAGATCTCCGTCTCTGTGAACACAGAGCTAAGTTTTGTGATCACAGTGGTGAGTGTTGGTGGACGACAGGGAGTTGTGGCTGATGGGGAGAGGAGGAGGTAGGGAAAGGTGTGAGGGACGCATGTGGGCCAAAGGTGATGCAGGGAAGTTTCCGGCTGAGATCAGTGTGGAAAGAGGGAGGGGGGATTTGATAAGGACAGTCTCTGCCTGGAATAAGCTGAGCAGTGGGGCTATTGAGGATGTTGTTATGATTTTGAGGGTGTGGGCATCAAGGAATTTAAGATCGGGTTTGGAAAGGATGAAAGCATACAGGGTGGCAGCTGGGGGTGTGGGAGGAAGGGTGGTGTCCATGTGAATATCAGAAAGAACAGGGGGGTGGTGGTTTTTTGGGGGAGGGAGTGGAAGTGAGGTCATCACTTGGGCATTTGGGGTGTTTTTTGGTGGGGGTACCCTGGGCAGGGGGATGAGAAACTGGTTGGATTGGGAGGTTGTGGGAGGCAGGCTCTTTGTGTTAGGTGGAGGCACGTTGAATGGAGGGTGGGTGCCCTGTGGTGGTGACTGTGGTTTGGCGGGCAGTGACTCTGGTGGAGGAAGCAGGAGTAGTCGTAGCAAGAGGGCAAGTGGGAGGTGGTGGAAAGTCTTCACGATGGGTGGTAGTGCAGGATCAGAAGCATGAGCAAGAGTGGGAGCAGGAGGAGGAGGTGGAGGAGGAGGAGGAGGAGGAGGAGGAGGAGTAGGAGCAGCATACAGGTGGGGATACAGGGTGGGGAGGAGATAGAAGTGGATGAGACTGTGAGGAGAGGAGGTGGAGTAGCCAGGGGAAACCCGGAGGAGGCACTCCGGGAGGTAACAGTGGGTGCAGGTGAAGGGGAGGTGTGTATGATGGTGGTAGTGGGGGTGTCCATGATGGATTGTGCTGTCTGATGGCGATGGGTGTTTCCAAAGTGGAGAAAGAGAACAAATAGTGGGAGGTGGCGGTGGCAGCAGCAGTGGCGATAATTGTGACCACCAGTGGCGGAAGGTGTAGGGACGACGTTGGATGGCGATAATGGGGGGGAGGGAGAGGAGGTCTTCCAAAACTTCGATTACGTGTTGAGAGTAGCCCAGGCAGCAGACTCTTCCGATTTGGAAGGTGTGGAACTCCAAATGAAGGAATGTCCCATTGTGTGCTGTATTGAAGTCTCATTCCCCTGCCCCTCACAGACAGGTGAGGGCTGGAAATGTCGCAATCCACCACTTTTCAGCTGAGTGGCATACAAATAATAAAAGTACAAACTTATAAATAAAAAAGGGAGGAAAAACAGGGATATAAAAACACAGTAAATGGAGATAATGGAAGTTAAAACATTCACTAACATGGGGACATTAATTGGGGAAAAGTTAAAAAAGACGACACACATATAAAATAACACACTCGGTGATGTTTGATGCACTTAAAAGACACTGAATTTAGACCACTAGTAAAAAGTCGGCCCCAGCATAAAAACACAAAAAGCAAGAGACACTGAAAAAACCACTGTAAGAGACAGAGCACACATGAAGACCTGCTGAGGGACAGGGGGCTTGAAAGGAGTGAAAAAGAGGGGTGAGGAAAGTGCAAGGGGGGGGGGTGGAGGCTGGACAGGGTACAAGAAAAAGGAGAAAAGGGTGGTGGGGGATGCACCAAGAGGCAGGAGACGGTTGGTGAGGGATATGAAGAGAGAGGGCAAGGCACGAGAGAGCGCAGAGTCACAGAAGGGGGGGGAGGGGGCACAGCATAAGGGGCTGTGTAGGATGGAGGAAAACTGCTCAGGGAAAGGGAAGAGGGGGGGAGAGGGAGCCCTGAGGAGGAGCAGGAGGTGGAGGAGGGGAAAGGTGGGGATAGAGTCGGTAGGAGGGGTAGATGAGAGGGCTCAGCTCATCATCCGAAAGTGATAGGTGCTGGAAGTTGTGTTGGGAAAGGAGGTGGAGGGTGTGAAGATGGAGAGAGGCAGGACACAACGATAAAGGCGCAGCAACAGGCTGCGGGTGGATAGGAAGGGGGACACCAGGTCACAGAGGATGCATGTGGGGGATGGAAGGCGGATATGGAAGGCAAGGCAGAGTTCATGGTGTTCTAGTATTTGGTGGGCTTTATAGAATCTGGGAGATGTGGAAAACCAGTCAACGCTGGTATAACAAAAGGATGGGGCAGATGAAGGATTTATAGGTGTGGAGGATGGTGGAAGGATGCAGTCCCCATATCCGGCCAGAGAGAAGTTTCAGGAGGCAGAGCCTATAGAGCATATTTTGGGCTTTGTGTTGGATTGTAAGGAGATGGCTAGTCCAGGTGAAGTGACGGTCAAGGGTGAAAACAGATCCAAGACTGGGATGAGCATAATGATATTTCCCAGTTCCTAAGTCATATAAGGAGTTGCAATTGTTTTTGGGACTTTATGGGAAATTTATGTGGGGGTGGGGTGGGGGGTTAACTGATATAGTGCAAACAGTGATGCAGCTGTTGAAGACAGGCATGAAACTACTTTGAATGGATGATTGTCAGGCTGAATTTGAAGCCTTGAGAGAAATTTTAATGCCAAGACAACCATTAACTTTTCGAGAGTTTCAGAAGGAGTTTATACTATTGTGTGCTGCACCTAACCACACTTTGGGGTGTGTGCTAAGTCAAGAGGTCAATGGTGAGGAGAATCCTGTGGCATATGCATCAAGACACCTTAACAGAGCAGAAAAAAACAATTGTTCAACAGAAAAAGAGATGTTTAGCCTCATGCATAGGGTCACTTTTTTGGGAGTTAATGTATTGCAAGAAATTTAAAGTAATAATTGACAATGATGCTGTGAAATAGTTATTGGGGTTAAAGGATCCATCCAACAGATCGACAAGATAGGTATTAAGACTCAGTGAGTTTTATTACGAAGTAGTGCTGACAGTGACTGCAAACCATGCAGGACGCAACTGCAGCTCAGCATGTGTGACTGTCGTGTAAAATAACTGGGTTAGGGCCATGGCTAGTGGTGGTGGGTAATTGAAGAGAGTACTGACAAAGGAAACTCCCCATTGCAACCCCCTCAGATTTAGTGGTAAAATGGACCTGCGGATAGCCCATCAAAAATAGAATAGAGATCAAACATGAAAACAGGAAGAAAGTGTGCTGAATTGTGAAAAAAGAAACATGATGGAAACAGTGAAGGGCCCAAGCTCCATATGTGCTACATAGAGTGAATTGCAAGAGCCATGGAGTTGTGGTTGTGTGGTCACAGTGTTGGACTGCAAAGCAGGAGATCTATGCTGAAATCTCTGTTTTCCCCCTCCCTCCCTCCACCCTTACCACCCTCCTGGTGCCCTTTCCTGTTCATCTTCTGTAGTCTTGGCTTTCGTCATACTCTATGTTGGTTGTAGAATATGAGTCTGTGGTAAGAATGTATCTTGCGTTTTGACCATTGACTGTTTTTATTTTGCTTCTTTTTTCACAGTTCAGCACACCTTCTTCCTGTTTTCATGCTTGAACTGTGTTTAGTTTTTGACTGGACCATCTTACCATTAAATCTGCGGGAGGTGTGATGGGAAGTTTCCCTTGTGAGTGAGGAGCATGATCACATACTGTCTGGTAATTGGGGGTGAAGAGCAAGAAAGTGAAGGGTAGCTGAGAAGTATTGGAGAAAGGGAAGAAAGGAAGTTGTGGATCAGTACATGATAAATTGTGTGCAGTGTGCACATCGCGTGGACTTGATCCATAAACAAATACTGTACAGAGACTGCTGGAAGCAGGAGTGAGTGTGTACAAATATGGGCTTGTCTCTGTATGAGGTAGTCTACAGCAGGAAAACGCCATCACCATTTGATATGAAGGGGCAAGGCCAGAGATTTGGTCAATCATTTCACTAGGACAGTTACAAGAATATGGAAATGTGTGCAGATATCAAACACAAGGGCACTGGAGATGTGGGAGGTGGAGGTGAAATGTATGGGGAGCTTACTACATTATATAATGTGGGACAGTGGGTAATGTTATCCAGCCCTTATGAACCAAAGGATAAGACTAAGGAATTCTTCATGAGGTACGAGGGATTGTATCATATGATTGAGACTATGGCACCTGTTAACTCTAGGGTACAGGTGCCAACGAGGTTGACAAAAGTGCATGTTATACTGTTCTGAGGCACTCTGGAATCAGTACTGGAAGTGTTAGTACCAAAGCAAGAGAAGGATGCAAAAATAAGGAAGCAGAGAAGTGGATATGAGAATGTGGATGGATCCATGTAGAAGGTGCTCTGTGCATTGAAGTCAAGGAAATGATAAAGGAAATTAGTTGCATTTATTGGCAATTATTTAGGGTATTATGTGTGAGCTATTGGGCTACAATATGTTGGAGGTAAGGAATAAGTTTTGTGGTAGAGTGAAAGTTGTTTTAAATTATTTGTATGAGAGGAGTGGCCAATGTCAACAGTCCTTTTGAGGGGAGAGGCAGGATGATGGTAATCCCTGTCCTCAGGTTGCTGTACGCTAAGGGACAGGGTGGACAGGATACTAGTTGTGGCAGTGGTGCAATTGTCCTGGAGCAGAGTTGTGCACTGTGGAATCAATACCTGGAGGAAGGAGTTCCTTACACCAAACAACAGAATGTGGTGATCACCAGCCATCAATGGATGCTAAGTTTATTTTTTAATGTGCTGGAGTTAAGGAATGATGTGAGGAGGCTGGAGGTGTTTTCTGAGCTTCAATGAGGACCAAGAGCAGGAGTGGGCTTAGGAAAGTTTATGGGGAATGTGAGAAGTTGTGTAAGTCTTATGAACAACTACAGGAACAAATGACATGTTCACTACATCAGTGGAAGAGGGGTTGAATAGGTGCTGGGGGGAGAATTTTGAAGATGGTGTTCAGAACACTAGATATCAGTAACATAAGCAAATGTCACCAATACTTGGGAAATCTTGAAATTTTATTTAAGTTGATTCACACTATTGTTTGTTATTCTTTATTTAAAAAGCTACCTTTTGATTGTGAAAATGTAGATAAAATCACACATCTTTAAAATGTAAAGAAAGTTTCATAGACATCTCATTCTGGGACATTGAATCTTTAAATTGTAATTATTTAACATCTCTGTTCTTACTACTATAGTTCTTAGATTTTTCACAGAAGTAAATATATTTTTATTTAACTTTATTCTTATGTAAAAACTGAATGTAAGTAAAGTAACTGAAATGACACTAGAGATATCCAGAACACACTGGTTGGTATCTATAACAAAAATTCATACCAGAATATCTTCCTTTGATGTCTATAGTTTTGTTTTAATTTTTTCTATATCTGATTTTCCTTGCAGTTCTTTACCTCTGTTAAAAAGTCTTAATTTAATTATTTAGTCTTTTTCTTTGTTGCCCTTCAAAAAAGTCTGTTTGATCTCATTCCATGTTTCTTAACTTCTTTTGTTACTTCATTGAACTGTCTGTTGATACTACAATTTTGCTTGTTATCCATAGAAAAATAGTAGAAGCCTTCAGGTTTGTAAGGTCCATGTTATTATGTATTTTGCCAAATTTTGTGGAACAAATTCTGTACAATGAGATATTTGGGCATGGTCTATGGCATAGGACCATTGGTTGAGACCCCTCAGTTAGTGACATTCAATTTTTTTTTCTTACAAATTTTTCATAACCCCATTCTGTCTTTTTCCTGCTTCTCTCCACAATATGTTCATTTCATTTTCCCACCATACACCCCAGCTAAAACTGATTTCACCCCAGCCAGGCTATAGCGACAGGAGACAACTGTGTCTAGATATGTGCTTGTATTAGATCTGCAGGTTGATTTTATATAAGAACCAAGCAACTTATTGTCTTTTCTATAGGTATGTCTACTGTTCAACAAGTTTTCTTACTGTTGTGTTATGATGCACATGAGAATGTGCTCTCGCGCACATACAAGCATCCACAAGTGAACACACAGAACTGTCAATGAAATCTTAAACATCACAAAAGAAACATGCAAATTTTGTTTAAATTATAGGAAATTCAGAACTACTGATTTATAGCACATAATCATTAGTGCAGTATGGGGGAAGGAGAGGGGGGGGGGGGAGAGGATGAGCAGCACACACTGATTGGCTAGGTAAATACATACTTCTTCTTGCTTCATCTGATCATTCACTTGACATGGCATCTGTTAATAATGTCTGGGAATTTGTAGATCAAGAAAATGGGAAAATTCTTTAAAATATGCGACTTTGGAAAGGAATCTGGGAACAAACCCCTTGGAAACATTGTAGCTGGTTGGCAATATCCATGTTGTAGTACAATGAGCATCGAAGGAAAGTGGTTGAAGGACAGTGAAACCACAGGTTGGCAACAAGTTGTTGGATGATCACACCTCAACATGTAATGTGGAGATCAGAGCCTTGCCTGTTCTGTAAAGCAGGATAAGCTGCAGTCTGTGGCAGATCCAATGACGGAGTGCAATGTTGGTTTTGGCACAAATGTTGTGGAGCACACACTTCAACATTCGTTGTTGAATGTGGAGCTCCACAGCTGATGACCCCTATATATTTCTGTGTTGACACAACGGCATTGTTAATTATGATTGCAGTGGGTGCAAAATTATTGAGATTGGAGCATAGATCAATAAGAATGTCTTGACTGATCAGATAAATCACATTTCTTGTTACATCCAGTTGATGACGAACTCTGGATATGTCATCATCCAGGCAAATGGCTGCTCTGTTTGAACAGTGCACCACATCGTGGACACAGGCCTGTGTACAACTTATCCACTTATCTCCTGATTCTGCAATGGTTTCTACCAGATGGGTAAAAAATACAAAATATAATGTCTCTATGAAAATGAATTCTCAGCAGTGGCAGGTGGCTGAGCTACAGGCACGCACAATCGAGCTCTGGTCCCTACTGTCCTGCTCAGTTTGGTGAGTTGGCACATTTATCATTGCTGCAGCCTGTAAAACTCACCTGCTTTGCTTTCACTGCACAAACTCTGATGATGCTGTCCAGCTAGTGCCATATCTGTGCACTTTGAATGAAATGATAAGCCAGGGAAGAGGTTGGCTGGCCATGAAAAAAAGTACCAAACTCATTTGGTAAAAACAGACTATATTGTTGAGGCTCTGGGTTCACCATTTCAGTTGGTATGTTGTTGTTGTTGTGGTCTTCAGTCCTGAAACTGGTTTGATGCAGCTCTCCATGCTACTCTATCCTGTGCAAGCTTCTTCATCTCCCAGTACCTACTGCAACCTACATCCTTCTCAATCCGCTTAGTGTAGTCATCTCTTGGTCTCCCTCTACGATTTTTACCCTCCACACTGCCCTTCAGTACTAAATTGGTGATCCCTTGATGTCTCAGAACATGTCCTACCAACCGATCCCTTCTTCTGGTCAAGTTGTGCCACAAACTTCTCTTCTCCCCAATCCGATTCAATACTTCCTCATTAGTTATGTGATCTACCCATCTAATCTTCAGCATTCTTCTGTAGCACCACATTTCGAAAGCTTCTATTCTCTTCTTGTCCAAACTATTTATCGTCCATGATTCACTTCCATACATGGCTACACTCCATACAAATAATTTCAGAAATGACTTCCTGACACTTAATTCTATACTCGATGTTAACAAACTTCTCTTCTTCAGAAACGCTTTCCTTGTCATTGCCAGTCTACATTTTATATCCTCTCTACTTCGACCATCATTAGTTATTTTGCTCCCCAAATAGCAAAACTCCTTTACTACTTTAAGTGTCTCACTTCCTAATCTAATTCCCTCAGCATCACCCGACTTAATTCGACTACATTCTATTATCCTTGTTTTGCTTTTGTTGATGTTCATCTTATATATTCCTCTCAAGACACTGTCCATTCCATTCAACTGCTCTTCCAAATCCTTTGCTGTCTTTGACAGAATTACGATGTCATCGGCGAATCGATTTTAATACCTACTCCGAATTTTTCTTTTGTTTCCTTCACTGCTTGCTCAATATACAGATTGAATAACATCGGGGAGAGGCTACAACCCTGTCTCACTCCTCTCCCACCCACTGCTTCCCTTTCATGTCCCTCGACTCTTATAACTGCCATCTGGTTTCTGTACAAATTGTAAATAGCCTTTCGCTCCCTGTATTTTACCCCTGCCACCTTCAGAATTTGAAAGAGAGTATTCCAGTCAACATTGTCAAAAGCTTTCTCTAAGTCTACAAATGCTAGAAACATAGGTTTGCCCTTCCTTAATCTAGCTTCTAAGATAAGTCGTAGGGTCAGTATTGCCTCACGTGTTCCAGCGTTTCTACGGAATCCAAACTGATCTTCCCCGAGGTCAACTTCTACTAGTTTTTCCATTCGTCTGTAAAGAAATCGTGTTAGTATTTTGCAGCTGTGACTTATTAAACTGATAGTTCGGTAATTTTCACATCTGTCAACACCTGCTTTCTTTGGGATTGGAATTATTATATTCTTCTTGAAGCCTGAGGGTATTTCGCCTGTCTCATACATTTTGCTCACCAAATGGTAGAGTTTTGTCAGGACTGGCTCTCCTAAGGCTGTCAGTAGTTCCAATGGAATGTTGTCTACTCCAGGGGCCTTGTTTCGACTCAGGTCTTTCAGTGCTCTGTCAAACTCTTCGCGCAGTATCGTATCTCCCATTTCATCTTCATCTACATCCTCTTCCATTTCCATAATATTGTCCTTAAGTACATCGCCCTCTATATACTCCTTCCACCTTTCTGCTTTCCCTTCTTTGGTTAGAACTGGGTTTCCATCTGAGCTCTTAATATTCATACAAGTGGTCCTCTTTTATCCAAAGGTCTCTTTAATTTTCCTGTAGGCAGTATCTATCTTACCCCTAGTGAGATAAGCCACTACATCCTTACATTTGTCCTCTAGCCATCCCTGCTTAGCCATTTTGCACTTCCTGTCGATGTCATTTTTGAGACGTTTGTATTCCTTTTTGCTTGCTTCATTTACTGCATTTTTATATTTTCTCCTTTCATCAAATAAATTCAATATTTCTTCTGTTACCCAAGGATTTCTACTAGCCCTCGTCTTTTTACCTACTTGATCCTCTGCTGCCTTCACTACTTCATCCCTCAAAGCTACCCATTCTTCTTCTACTGTATTTCTTTCCCCCATTCTTGTCAATTGTTCCCTTATGCTCTCCCTGAAACTCAGTATAACCTCTGGTTTTTTCAGTTTATCCAGGTCCCATCTCCTTAAATTCCCAACTTTTTGTAGTTTCTCCAGTTTTAATCTACAGGTCATAACCAATAGATTGTTGTCAGAGTCCACATCTGCCCCTGGAAATGTCTTACAATTTAAAACCTGGTTCCTAAATCTCTGTCGTACCATTATATAATCTATCTGAAACCTGTCAGTATCTCCAGGCTTCTTCCATGTATACAGCCTTCTTTTATGATTCTTGAACCAAGTGTTACCTATGATTAAGTTGTGCTCTGTGCAAAATTCTACCAGGCAGCTTCCTCTTTCATTTCTTTGCCCCAGTCCATATTTACCTACTACGTTTCCTTCTCTCCCTTTTCCTACTACCGAATTCCAGTCACCCATGACTATTAAATTTTCGTCACCCTTCACTATCTGAATAATTTCTTTTATTTGATCATACATTTCTTCAATTTCTTCGTCATCTGCGGAGCTAGTTGGCATATAAACTTGTACTACTGTAGTAGGTGTGGGCTTTGTATCTATCTTGGCCACAATAATGCATTCACTATGTTGTTTGTAGTAGCTTACCCGCATTCCTATTTTCCTATTCATTATTAAACGTACTCCTGCATTACCCCTATTTGATTTTGTGTTTATAACCCTGTAGTCACCTGACCAGAAGTCTTGTTCCTCCTGCCACCGGACTTCACTAATTCCCACTATATCTAACTTTAACCTATCCATTTCCCTTTTTAAATTTTCTAACCTACCTGCCTGGTTAAGGGATCTGACATTCCATGCTCCGACCCGTAGAACGCCAGTTTTCTTTCTCCTGATAACGACATCCTCTTGAGTAGTCCCCACCTGGAGATCCGAATGGGGGACTATTTTACCTCCGGAATATTTTACCCAAGAGGATGCCATCATCATTTAATCATACAGTAAAGCTGCATCCCCTTGGGAAAAATTACGGCTGTAGTTTCCCCTTGCTTTCAGCCGTTTGCAGTACCAGTGCAGCAAGGCTGTTTTGGTTATTGTTACAAGGCCAGATCAGTCAATCATCCATACTGTTGCCCCTGCAACTACTGAAAAGGCTGCTGCCCCTCTTCAGTTGGTATATACAAGTATTATATTCACAATCGAAGAGATATGTGCATCACACCAGCATTCAGGGAGCCTTAACGGGAGCCACTAATTCAGAGAAATCATGCCCCATTGTACTTTATACAAGTTTTCAGTGCCAGTGGGAGATAAAACACCAGACAGTCATTACTATGACATATTTAATGATTCCTATACAAAATATTCTGGCACATGGGAATTTATACACTAAACCCCAGGATACTGAAGGACTACTTGCCACCATTCACCAAATGATTTTCCACTTCTGTTATGTTTACCCACTCAGTCCTGATGATAAGGTCACCCACTACAAGAACATTAAATATATTTGTTATACAATAGTTATCATAGTAACAGTGCAGTGGAGGGCACCAATGCTGTATATCAGCAAAATGTTGGTTGATTTGATCTAAAGTGTCTTTTAATTGTGCTTGCCTGCAACTTAATGCGTCATCTTTTTTGTAAGTAGCAATTTGTCTTTTCCTGCATTGTTGATATTTCTACCTAGAGTTTCCATCCAAGTCTGTCAGTATTGTCATCATTCAAAATAAAAATTTTGTTTACCAGTAAAAATCACTTTCTAAGTGTATGTGTTCTACTTTGCAAAATCAGTTAAACTACTAATTCAGCTTATATTGACAGTTAGAGTCGACTGCTGTCAGTGGCATAGTCTGCACTCAGCCAACCCTCACTATGTTCCGATTCAAACAATGGAAAGCTACCCCTATTTGTAAACTTTGCCCCACCTGTGATGTCAGATACATCTATTTACATTACACAAGCAATTAAAATTCACTCTAATAAAAAGAAATAGATTCACCATGAGGGAATTATCAAAATGGGATGGAGATCAGTAGATGAGGTGTTCATGTACAGACAAACAAATGATAACAACTTCAGAAAAATTGGTTGATTTATTCAAGAGAAATAGCCTCACAAATTGAACAAGTTAATAATGTGTTGGTGCACCATTACTCCTTATACTAGCATTTATTCTGCTTGGCATTGATTGATAGAGTTGTTGGATATCCTCTTGTGGGGTATTATGTCAATTCTGTCCAATTAGCATGTTTGATCATCAAAATCCCAAGATGGTTGGAGGGCTCTGTCCACAATGCTCCAAATGTTCTCAACTGGGGTGAGATCCAGCGAGCTTGCTAGCCAAGGTAGGATTTGACAAGTATGAAGACAAGCAGAAGAAACTTTCACCATGTGCAGACAGGCTGTATCTTGCTTAAATGTAAGACCAGGATGGCTTACCTTGATGTGCAACAAAACAGGGCACAGAATATCATCAACCTCTGCTGTAAAGGTGTTGTGGATGGCAACCAAAGGGATCCTGCTATGAAATGAAATGGAAACCCAGAGGATCACTCCTGGTTGTCAGGTTGTTTGGCAAGTGACAATCAGCTTGGTATTCCACCACTTTCCAGGGCATCTCAAGACATGACTTTGGCATGGAATCTCATTGACTGGAGCAGAATTGTCTTCAGTGATGAGACCTGCTTTGAACTGAGACACCCTGTACAGTGGTGGGATACCAACCTAAATGTCGACAACAGATGGCCCGATAACCAGGAGTGATGATCTGGGTTGTAGTTACATTTCATAACAGGACTGGTTTGGTTGTCATCAGTAGCACCCTTGCAGTACAGCAGTATGTCAATGATATTCTCTGCCCCGTTTTGTTGCCCTTCATGGCACACCATCCTGTGCTTACATTTCAGCAAGATAAAGCCTGTATGCACATGATGAGAGTTTTTATTGCTTGTCTTCATGCTTGCTAAACTCTATCGTGGCCAGCAAGGCCACCAGATCTGTCGCCAACAGAGAATGTTTGCAGTATTACAGGCAGGGCTCTCCAACCATCTCAGGATTTTGATGGTATAACATGCCAGTTGGTCAGAATTTGGCACAATATCCCTCACATGGACATCCAACAGCTGTGTCAATCAGTACCAGGCAGAATAACTGCTTGCAGAAGAGCCATAGTGGACCAGTGCATTATTGATTTGTTGAGTTTGTGAAGATCTTCTCTTGAATAAATCATCCAATTTTTCTGAAATTGTAATCATTTGTTTGTCTGCACGTGTGCATCACATCTACCAATTTTCATTCCATTTGTATAATTTCCTTGTGATACATTGTTTCTTTGTTTTAGATTATATGTTTGTTCGCACCAATTGTGACAAATGATTGTACCATCTCAGATCCACTTCTGTAAGAATTTTAGTATGTGCATTTCATATCCAAACAGTATTCTTACTGACAGACTATTTTATGCCTTCCTGACTTCAGAGCAACAGGGACTAGTCCATTGCTCCTGGTCCAAGGAATGTCTCTGGTCTCACACTGAGTTTTACTATCTAGTACTTTTTAGTTTCCCCAGAAGCATCCATTATAGAAGATTTTAGAAGACATTTATATCACCCTCCATGACACACCAGCTTATTTGGCACTCTTCTGCTCACAAGGCCATTGGTCTTCTCAGCTTTTGGATCAATATCAAACATGGCTACCTCCCACTCACTTTACTTCTATTGATCCACTATATTCAAAACTACATACTACTCAAACTAAAAGTTGGATTTATATGTAGATTGCATCAACAAACTGCAAATTTTCTACAATTTACTTTCCAAGTTATGTTGTAATTCATGTGTTCCTCAACTTAAGTTGTTTTGTAGTACTATGTTTGGACATGAGAGTGGGCAGGGAGTAAAATGTCTCTGACTCTTCTCAGATGGGAGCAGTATTATGCTATGACAGACATTCAACTACGCTTCCATGAGAAGTATGATTGTGATCAACAGCATAATGATTGCTATGAAGTACGTGAACATTATTGCAGACTACCTGTATCTGTTCATGCTTGATTTCTATTTCTGATGGTGACGATATTTTACAGCAGGATACCTGTCTGTGTCATAAGATCACAATCATGAAACAGTGGTTTGAGTAACATGACATGAACCACAAATATCTCTTGGCCATGAAATGCTCCTCAGCTGAGACTGATGGAAATGTCAGGAATGCTTTCGGGCATGAGCTCTGCGTCCGAAACCTCCCACCTCATAAGTTACGGGAATAGCATGACTGGTACATAGACATCTGGTGCCACATATGTTCAGAAATCTATTGAGGAACTGACAAATTTACACCATACAAAACTGCTGTTGAATTTCATTCCAAAGGTGAACCAACATGCTATTAAATAGATGGTCTTAATGTTTTGGTGTACAATTCTGCATTTAAAGTTATTTTTTATTTGATGTGTTGAGGCTATTGTTTTAGTGCATACAGGGTTGGTATCAGAAATATTTGGTCTTTGAATTTAATCATTTGTTCTGTTTTGTTTAGTTATCTGTATGTTTGAAGTATTATAATATCAACCCCTTGCTATGATATGAAACAACTCAGATTTGGAATTATAGTACCTTCTCTCAGTGAAAATGTGGCAACTATTTTCTGTGTCACACTACAGGTGAGACAAGGATAGTGTAAGTCGTTTCTCTTTTTAGTGTGAGGGCAAATCGAAAAGTAAGTTACTCTAGCTCACTGCGAGAGCATGCCATCTGTTGCGACTGTGGCCAATGTGTAGCACACAACAGTAACTCTTGACATTTTTGATAAGATACGTGGTGTGGTATCCCTTTGCGTTGTGTGTGCAGATTGGGCTAGGCTCAGTGGTGCATCAACTGGATGTTAACTTCTAATTGGAGGTGCATGCAACTATTAGATTTCTATGGGCTAAATAGCTCAATTACAAAGACATTCATCATGAAATCACTGATGTGTATGGTGAGTGTGCAATCTGTCAACCAGGTATTGTGAAGTGATGTAAGCAATTTGATGCTGGATGCACAGATCTCACTGACGAATATTGTGAAGGCAGGCCCACAAAATCAACTACCATTGCAAATTTTGGCCATGTGGTTATGATCTTTAGAGAGGATCAGCACATAACTCTGCAGGAAATTATCAGCATGCTGAACATTTTGTATGGCAGTGTGTTCTCCATTGTTTACCAGCACCTTGGATATCATAAACTGTGTGCCAGATGGGGATATGGTTTGTCACGGGTATTCACAAGTAACGATGTTTCCAATCATCTCTGGCATTTTTGGAATGGTATTCTGTGGAGAACAGTGAGTTTTTGTGGAGAACGCTCACATGAGATGAAATAAGGGTTCACCACTTCACCCACGAAACAGAGAGAACACAATGGAATGGGTTCACACCACATCACTCCAACAAAATAAAACCAAGGTCCAAAATTCAGTAAGAAAGGTGATGGTGACAGTGTGTTGCATGTTGAATTTATGCTGAAATGTATGAAAATCAACTCTGCTTCATACATAATCAAAAAGTTTCCAGAATGAGATTTTCACTCTGCAGCGGAGTGTACGCTGATATGAAACTTCCTGTCAGTTTCAAACTGTGTGCCCGACCGAGACAAAAACTGGGAACCTTGACCTTTCGTAGGCAAATGCTCTACCATCTGAGCTACCGAAGCACGACTCATGCCCGGTACTCACAGCTTTACTTCTGCCAGTATCCGTCTCCTACCTTCCAAACTTTACAGAAGCTCTCCTGCGAAGAGCACTTACCCGCGAAAGGCCAAGGTCCAAAGTTCGAGTTTTACAGTCTCTTGGGGAGTAGCACCACTACTGTTTGGTGAATAGTGACATTTCCTTGTCTGCTTGAGTATATTCTATTTGTATTTTCCAGTTTTCATCAATTTACCAAATGAGAGAAGTATATGTATTCTCTTTCAAAAACATTTCATTTCCGCACTTGATTGATTAGGATTAATAATAAAATTACATTTGTGCATTAAATACATCTCCAGAGTATCTCCTCAAGCAGATGATGATAGGTAGTGTCAAGTAAGAGAGACACAGAAGTATAAAATAATAATTTTATTGTATCAGAAATACATTTGTACATTGATCATTATGTAGGCAGTACATAAATCATTTGGAGAAATGCAGTTGAAAATACCATTTTAACAGTATCTTACTATGTAACCTAAATGGACATAAATACCATGACATCAAGGTGCATTAGGCCATTTTTAAACAGAGAAACAAGCAAAGTACAATTATGAACCCTATTAATACACATTTTCATTGATTTATTAATATAAATTAGATTGCATCCCACATTCATTATTTGTCATATTTTTATCCTATTTGTCACATATTTCAATTTTAAAGTTATTTGTTTTACACTTATTTTGTGGAAATAAATATTAAAACTTCCAAAACAATTTACACTGTTACAATTAATACTTTATTAAATTGCTTCCCTCCACTACAATGATTTTAAATATATGTCTCACATTGTATATATTGTTTCAACATAGATGGATCAGTAAATACCTTCCTCAGTCTATAATTTGAGCCTGTATTTATAAATATTCTTTCCAGTGTGTAAAGAGCATCTAAATACTGATCTTTAGTATGATAAAATGGTTTGAAAAAAGATTACCATAGCAAAATATTATTTGGATGAAAGTAATGTGGTGCATAGACATCTGGTGTCACATACCCACAGAACCTGTCCAGTTTACGCATGCAGAATTTCTGCTGAATTTCATTCCAAGGATGAACCAACATACTATTAAGTAGGTGATCTTAATGAAAGCGTGTGGGAACATCATTGGAAACATGTGGGAAACTGCTCTTTCAGAAGGAAATAATGACAACCACCATCTGGATTACTATTTTTTTTATTGATGAAGACTGTTTGCATCTTACCAGCTACTCATTTTCAGATCTAAGTAGGCAAAAGGAAAATGAAACACGGTAATTAAAACCAACAATGGTACAACAAATAACATTAAAACATCAAAACTATTCATACCTAGGGCTGCGAGGTGCAGTTTGTCAATGTGACATGTGCTCATGTTAGTGGCCGCTACACTGATACAGTGTCAAGAAGACTCTGCCCTCAACACAAAAGAAAGAGAACTGTTACAATCAAAAATATGTTAACCAAATGTATTTTGATAATATGTGTTACAAAATAAAAGTAAAACTACAGATGTAGGAACAACAACACAGCAAACTGCACATTGTACAGTTTTTGCAAGAGAGGAAGTACAAAAGTAACAAACACATGTAATTTTCATTATTTGATTATGCATCTGTTATAAAAGAACTTGAAGGACTTGTGCTCATCTAAAAAATAAATATGCTCTGGACTCTTTTCAATTAAATCAATGATAAAATTGGCAAAAGAGATCTGCTCACAAAATATTTTTCACTAAAAGCTGTAGTTGCTTTTTTAACTCAGAACTTTTAACTTAAGCTAAGATAAGAATACCAAAAAGTAGTGCTCACAAATAAAATCTTTGCTAAAACTTATAGCTGTTTTTGCATACAGTTTCCTTTCACCATTTCCATTTCAGATTAAATTAAGAGCCTTGTGTTTTTTTATTTTCAAAATGAATGCAAGTTCTTCAATGTGTGTATTAACTGATGGAAGACTAATATAATGTAAATTAGATGTGTTCATTAATTTGTACTTTCTGTCTTCAAAATGTATAAAAACACTCAAACTTGTACAGTGTACAATTTATTGTGAAGTTGTGTCCTATATTTGTTATTTTCACTTTTATCTTATGTACGGTATTGACATATATTAGGTTTATGTATTTTTTACTTTACTTTACTTTTTGGTTTTATGATGGCATAATATTCTGTATAGGGTATCAACATACTGGCCACTGACTTTTGCTTATACCACATGATTAACTATGAAACCTATTATGTTGCATCCCATGTACTTTTTATAGTAGTACTGTGTTCCCTTCTCAACACTATTGAAAAACTCTACCTTGCAGCTCTAGGTATGAATCAATTCATGATGTTTTAATGTTATATTAGTAACACCCTCAGTATTATTTAACTGCCAGTATTATTTACAGTGTTATCCTTATCTAATATTTTATACTGTTTCACTACACTTTTCTTTTCCTAAATTTTATCTGAAGGTGATCTTTTAGTAAGAATGAAACCGGTAATCATTAATTTAAAAAAAAATAAATTAGTGATTCAGATGATGTTCTCCATTCATTATATCAATGAATATCATGTTTTCCTAAGACATGCAACAAACAATGGAATAAGGAAATAGTCCTTTAATACAGAAATTATGGAAAACAAGCAACATGAGGTGGATGTAAGATATCAATGGAAATAAATTTGTTTATAGAAAAAAGTAGAAAATAACCTGGTAAATAATAGGTGAACTGATGTTGGCTCTCAAAATACTAGTGCTGATTGCAGACATGTTCAAATTTAGTTTGGAAATTATAGAAGCTGAAAATGTGCCTACAGTGATCAAATTCCAGTTATTAATATTGTGAGTTAAACAAGGAGTAAATATACTGCAGTTTACTTCAGAATGTGTCTCATCATCCAGATTTTCAATGTGAGGAACTCTGTAATCAAACAACAGTTTTTCAACAATCATTACAGCTACCATTATTTTTGTTGTTCATGGTAATCTCGATACACAATGGCAAACACATGGACATAGAACATTCAGTGTCAGTATAAACTGAGATACTACTAGAGCAAGCATTTTTTTAAATGATATTTTTTTTCTAAGATCATTTTAAAGCTCTTGAAAATATGAGTACAGTGATATGAAGATTGTTAATGGTGGTATTGTATAATTTTTATAAAAATGTCTGAGATATGTCTATTTTTTCAGAAACTGTAGCTTTAGGATACATAAATTTGCTGAGATATCAGTTCCCATGATGCAAATTAGAGTTGTAGGCACTGCCTAGCCCCAAGGAAACCACCAATTTAGTTTTAACCTAAATGTGTGATTTGTGTACTAATGGTGAGGATTAGTGTTGATTACAAAGATAATTTGTTTTACTGTTTTTGTGGGATGATTTAAAAAAAAATGGTGTAACCTTGCTTCAAGTCCAGAGTTACAAGGTTATAAGCAATTACAGGGTGTGAACCTTTGTTTTGTTGGGGAAGGGTGTAGTCTCCATAACTGTGGAATGTATGGTAACACATCTTGTGAACATTTGCCTGTCTGCTAATAATTATTTCTTTATCATAAAAGGTCTGCCATTTTTTGTTAAATAATACATTTCTAGTCCACACTTTTGAGAGCCTATCTCCGTAAAAAATTACTTTACACCCTATGTTGTATGTACATTTTCCTATTGACGCGTTCCAAGTAATCTTCTCATGGTGAGTTAGTCATCATTTATTTTACAGATTTGATGGCACTCATAAAATCTGTACAACACAAATCTGAGAACCCACTATAAGAACCTCATATAGTTTTCTATCGCCATGCACTGCATAAATGATTACCTACTTTAAATGCAAACTGTGAGACAAACAGATATGAGTGAGGGAGCACATTAAAATGGGGCAGAAAAGTAGTAACCCAGAAATAAATGGAGTTGAAAATGAAGTGGGCAACATATACAAAAAGGGAAACAGAAAAAGAAGCAGTCATGAAAGAGAATCAATATTATACAATCATGCTATTAGAAGAAAGAAATTGCACAACTCTTACAGTCAGTTTTGATGAAAAACATAACCATTTATTTAAATTTTTACTTACATTTTATACAGGCCACTTTGTAAATTATGGCAGTGGGTATGCAATCTGTGTTACGTCAAATAGTGCTTCATTTGCTTGATTCAATATGCAGTACATCCATTATAGTAATAATCAAAGTATCAAATGAATATTTTAAAGTGAGTTGTGATTGGTTTAATTATGGTATTCTATAAATAGACTGACTGATAAAAAGGTTAAGCATCTAGAATGAATTATCTAATGAAAATTCCATAGTCATACACATCATCATCAGGTGCCAAAATGATTAAAATTGCTATCACCTCTGTTGGCTAGAATGCCCACCAAAGTACAATAGTGTTGTAACAATGTGACTATAGTGTAATGGCTGTACAATGCATTGGAGTGTTAGCAGATATTGTGGGGGATATGAACAGTGCTGCAAGCCCTCATAAGGCCACATTACCTGTCCTTGTCTGAGTTTGAAACGGATGTCACTGTGGGTTTGCTTGGGGTTCGCTGTTGCAAAATCCAGGCATGTGTGGCATCTGGATATGGCAGTGGCCCAAGACTGGGCATGTGAAAATCTGGCTACACCAATATGGGACTGCTCTGTGGTGCACCACGCACATTGTAACACATTCACATCTGTTACTACTATCCATATACAATTAGTGGATTGACTACAACACCCCACATCATCCAACAAAATTGGTTGGAGAATTATCTAAACTGGATAACTGAATCATCAATGAGTAGGACAATGTTTCATCACAATATAGATAACTGCCTTGGGAGTCGTGCCACTCTTGGGCTGTACAAACTGATATGATAGGCACTGCATTCTTTGTGATGAGTCTTTGTTCTGCACTTCCTAGGATGACCACTGTTTATACGTACTTGGGAGCTGATGAAATAGGACACATTATGCCAATGTTTTGAAGCAAGGTGACAGTGTTATTGCTTGCATAATTCCATGAGGAACCATCTGGTATGATGTCAGGTCATCTCTGGTACTGATTAACAGAAATCTGATTGTATAGCAGTCCATATTACAAAAACAGATATTTGATTGAGCATGTTAGGTGTTATAAATCTATATTTAAGAAAAGTTGTGAAGGCAGCCAAACAAATGGTAAACAGTAACTTCATCTTACAACATAAAAATAAGTCAAAGGCAGTGTGGTCCATTGACAAATTAGAAAAAAGTTATTTGTGTTATCCCCCCTCAATAAACCATGGACCTTCCTGTTGGTGGGGAGGCTTGCGTGCCTCAGTGATACAGAGAGCCGACAGCCGTTGCAGGGGCAACAGTCTGGAGGATTGAATGATCTGGCCTTGTAACACTAACCAAAACGGCCTTGCTGTGCTGGTACTGCGAACGGCTAAAAGCAAGGGGAAACTACAGCCATAATTTTTCCTGAGGGCATGCAGCTTTACTGTATGGTTAAATGATGATGACGTCCTCTTGGGTAAAATATTCCAGAGGGAAAATTGTCCTCCATTTGGATCTCCGGGCGGGGACTACTCAGGAGGATGTTGTTATCAGGAGAAAGAAAACTGGCATCCTACGTGTCACAGCATGGAATGTCAGAGCCCTTAATTGGGCAGGTAGGTAAGAAAATTTAAAAAGGGAAATGTGAAGGTTAAAGTTAGATATAGTGGGAATTAGTGAAGTTTGGTGGCAGGAGGCACAAGACTTCTGGTCAGGTGAATACAGGGTCACAAATACAAAATCATATAGGGGTAATGCAGGAGTAGGTTTCATAATGAATATAAAAATAGGAATGTGGGTAAGCTACCACAAACAGCATAGTGAATGCATTATTGTGGCCAAGATGCCTAGCAAAGTAGTACAAGTTTATATTCCAACTAGCTCCACAGATGTCGAAGAGATTGATGAAATGTATGATGAGATAAAAGAAATTATTCAGATAGTGAAGGGAGACACAAATTTAATACTCATGGGCGACTGAAATTTGACAGTAGGCAAAGGAAGAGAAGGAAACATAGTAGGTGAATATGGAATGGGGGTAACGAATGAAAGAGGAAGCTGCTTGGCAGAATTTTGCACAGAGCATAACTTGACCACAGCTAACACTTGGTTCAAGAATCATGAAAGAAGGCTGTATAGACGGAAGAAGCCTGGAGATACTGGAAGGTTTCAGATAGATTATACAATGGCAAGACAGAGATTTAGGAACCAGGTTTTAAATTGTAAGACATTTCCAGGGGCAGATGTGGACTCTGATCACAGTCTATTGGTCAAAACCATAGATTAGAACTGAGGTAACTGCAATAAGGTGGGAATTTAAGGAGATGGGACCTGGATAAACTGACAGAACCAGAGGTTGTGCAGAGTTTCAGGGAGAGCATTAGGGACCAATTGACAAGAATGGGGGAAAGAAATACAGTAGAAGAAGAATGGGTAGCTTTGAGAGATGAAATAGTGACGGCAGCAGAGAATCAAGCTGGTAAAAAGACGAGGGTTAATAGAAATCCTTGGGTAACAGAAGATATATTGAATTTAATTGATGAAAGGCGAAAATACAAAAATGAAGTAAATGAAACAGGCAAAAAGGAATACAAACGTTTCAAAAATGAGATCAACAGGAAGCACAAAATGGCTAAACAGGGATGGCTAGAGGACAAATGTAAGGATGTAGGGGCTTATCTCACTAGAGGTAAGATAGATACTGCCAACAGGAAAATTAAAGAGACCTTTGGAGAAAACAGAACCACTTGCATGAATATCAAGAGCTCAGATGGTAACCCAGTTCTAAGCAAAGAAGGGAAAGCAGAACAGTGGAAGGAGTATATAGAGGGTCTATACAAGGACGATGTTCTTGAGGACAATATTATGGAAATGGAAGAGGATGTAGATGAGGATGAAATGGGAGATATGATACTACGTGAAGAGTTTGACAGAGCACTGAAAGACCTAAGTTGAAACAAGGCCCCAGGAGTAGATAACATTCCATCAGAACTACTGATAGCCTTGGGAGACAAAACTCTGCCATGTGGTGAGCAAGATGTATGTGACAGGCGAAATATGCACAGACTTCAAGAAGAATATAATAATTCAAATCCCAAAGAAAGTAAGTATTGACAGATGTGAAAATTACCAAACTATCAGTTTAATAAGCCGCAGATAGAAAATACTAACACGAATTCTTTACAGGCGAATGGAAAAACTGGTTGAAGCTGACCTCGGATTCTGTAGAAATGGTGGAACAAGGGAGGCAATACTGACCTTACAACTTATCGTAGAAAATATATTAAGGAAAGGCAAACCTATGTTCCTAGCATTTGTAGACTTAGAGAAAGCTTTTGACAATGTTGACTGGAATACTCTCTTTCAAATTGTGAAGGTGGCAGGGGTAAAATGGGGTTAAATACAGGGAGCGAAAGGCTATTTACAATTGTACAATTTGTACAGAAACCAGATGGCAGTTATAAGAGTTGAGGGGCACGAAAGGGAAGCAGTGATTGGGAAGGGAGTGAGACAGGGTTGTAGTCTATCTCTGATGTCATTCAATCTGTATATTGATTAAGCACTAATGGAAACAAAAGAAAAATTCGGAGTAGGAATTAAAATCCATGGTGAAGAAATAAAAACTTTGAGGTTCACCGATGGCATTGTAATGCTGTCAGAGACAGCAAAGGACCTGGAAGAGCAGCTGAACAGAATGAACATCAACAAAAGCAAAATGAAGTTAATGGAATGTAGTCGAAATAAATTGGGTGATGCTGAGGGAATTAGATTGGGAAATGAGATGCTTAAAGTAGTAAATGAATTTAGCTATTTGGGGAGAAAAATAGCTAATGATGGTCAAAGTAGAGAAGATATAAAATGTATACTGGCAATGGCAAGAAAAGCATTTCTGAAGAAGAGAAATTTGTTTACATTGAGTACAGATTTAAGTGTAAGGAAGTCGTTTCTGAAAGTATTTGTATGGAATGTAGCCATGTATGGAAGTGAAACATGGATGATACATAGTTTAGACAAGAAGAGAATAGAAGCTTTCAAAATGTGGTGCTACAAACGAATGCTGAAGATTAGACGTGTAGATCACATAGCTAATGAGGAGCTATTGAATAGAATTGGGGAGCAGAGAAATTTGTGGCACAATCTGACTAGAAGAAGGGATCAGTTGGTAGAACATATTCTGAGGCATCAAGGGATCACCAATTTAGTATTGGAGGGCAGCGTGTAGGGTAAAAATCATAGAGAGAGACCAAGAGATAAATCCACTAAACAGATTCAGAAGGATGTAGGTTGCAGTAGGTACTGGGAGATGAAGAAACTTGCTCAGGATAGAGTAGCATGGAGAGCTGCATCAATCCAGTCTCTGGACTGAAGACCACAACAACAACATTAGTGTTGTGGCCAAATTAGATGATAGCCTTAATAAGAACTTAATTCAACTGTCCATGTGTCTATTTGAATTCTTCATAAATATAGGAAAGACAGATGTTGATATGGTGGAGTATTAAAGTATAGTAAGTCCCTTTGGACTTCATCAAGAAGCTGAGTATCTCAGAGACCTTAACAAATTTTGATGAAGTATATGGAATATATTATATTATTACTAAAACAAATACTGGTTGGGACAGGAAATTCCCTAAAGAGATTACAACAGTGTCACATAGTAGCACCTTCACTACCTCAAATAATTAACCAGTGGTTTTCAGAAATTACTGCAACCAGTCACCTTTAAAGGTGACTGGTTGCAGTAATTTCTGAAAACCTTTTCACACCACAGTCGCAGTGTTCCACATCCACAATGGATAAAAGTCTTAATTAACCAATATTTTGAATTGGGGTGCTATGCTGATGTGTAGAAGAAGGCAAAAGTCAAATATCTGTTCAAGAAAGAGTCAAGGGGGAAGACGTGGGAAACTATAATCCTGTTTCTATTTTGCAAGTATGGAAGATAGTAGCTACATTTCAAATTCCATATTTTATTGTAGAAAGTGACATTATTCTAAGTAGTCTATTTTGATTTCAACAAGCAAAAACCCTCTGGTGCAGTGAATAATTTTATTGATAAAATAAGCAAAGCATTTGACCAGAGAAGTAAAATTACAGGTGTCTTCTGTAATCCTACAAAAACTTTTGACTCAATAAACCATGCTTTGGTTATCTACAGATTAGACAAATATGATATTAAGGGAAATGGCTCAAATGATAAGGAGAGAAAGGGAACCCAGAAAACTGGTTCATTTAGATACGTTGAAAATGAAGGTTGGAAAAACACATGTGGTACATTTCAATATTAATCATTCAAAAGGTGTGGAGCTTAAACTACAGCATAAGAAACATGTTATGGATAAAGCTGATATGTTCAAATTCCTCAGATTAAATACGAAAAACAGCTAAAGCTGAAATATGCATATTGACTTGTTATCAAATAAATTAAGCAATTTTGCACTTCAAATAGTACTAACATGATAAACAAAAAATAACATATCATAGTCATTTTGAACCATTCATTAACAGGCAAAAATTATTCCAGGAGAATCATTTTTGGGACACATACAACATGAGGGGAAAAAAAAAAAGAATTTTATGCCTCCCAAGCACCAATCAAAATTAGATGCACAGACCATACAGTACATGGGGATGAAACTACATAATAATTAACAGGCAGAAACATACTTAATATGAAGTCATGAAGACAAATTGGGGATCTTGTTGCCATGGGGAGTACCTCAACATAATGCAAGTTGCTCATAGCAACATACCACATGAGGACATGGACTGCCATGTTGGAAGATGGTTCAAAAATGGTTCAAATGCCTCTGAGCACATGGGACTTAACATCTGAGGTCATCAGTCCTCTAGAACTTAGAACTACTTAAACCTAACTAACCTAAGGACATCACACACATCCATGCCTGAGGCAGGATTTGAACCTACGACCGTAGCAGTCATGCAGTTCGAGTCTGAAGTGCCTAGAACTGCTTGGCCACAGCTGCCAGCTGGAAGATGGTAGCAGGATGGATCTCATAAGGGATAACACCTGCGGATGTAGGTGTCTGTGATGTGATGTGGATTGAGATTCATTGATGTCATAATGTATGTAAACTAAATCATTTGATTTGAGTACTAGAGACATATCAAAATATTTCTAGTGGAACTTCATCATAAATTTGTATTGTTATTAGCACTCATTTTTCTGATTTATGGTGAAGTTCCGCTAGAAATTTCTAGACGTGATTTCCATACTTGAATCAAATTATTGTAGCATTACACAACACAATATCAGCATTCCCACCAACCAACTTTTATTCTGCTTCCACATGAAATGATATACCGAGACATTGAATAAAATAATAATCAGCACAAACACACTTAATCCAGGAGTACATTAAGTTACAGTCTGACAGTGAAGATACATTAGTCACATAAGCATGAGAGTGGCCAGGCGCCTGGTGTGTCAGCTTGTATGAGGATGTTTGGAACACAGGGCAGGGCTTGCTGCACCATTTGTGCCATTTTGTGACCTCTTTAGGACTGCCATGGAAGTAAATGCTGCTTAATTATGCACGCTCATTGTATAGGGCTAAAACACAAATTATTTAGATTATGTACATTATGAGACCAATAAATCTTACCTCCCAAGTCACATCACAGAAATCCAGCAGCCTCATGTGTTATCTATAACAATTGTCCTCATATGGTGTGTGTTGCTATGGGCCAGCTGCATTATGCTGCAGTTCTACCTATGCCAACAGTATAACAGATTTGTGTATGATAGGACTTGTGTGGGATCAAGTCAAACATCAAATTCATTCTAGTGCCTGTATCCAGGATAACAAAGGCTAGTTACAACAACTGTTTTACCAATATATCTTAGGAGCACATGTAATGAGCAAACAAATCAGTGCATACAACTATAACCAAAGGGATGCACCATCTTATGATAAGGAAACAGCATTGTGTTTGTACAATTTCATGGTTTGTTTAACTTAATTTTGTATTCGCTGAAATAAACCCACATAACCTATCAAGGCATGATATTTTATTTCATTTTGTCCTCTTCTTCTAGATGCTTTATTTTTTTTGTCAGTGAATGTATACAGGGTGTTACAAAAAGGTACGGCCAAACTTTCAGGAAACATTCCGCACACACAAAGAAAGAAAATATGTTATGAGGACATGTGTCCGGAAATGCTTACTTTTCTTGTTAGAGCTCATTTTATTACTTCTCTTCAAATCACATTAATCTTGGAATGGAAACACACAGCAACAGAATGTACTAGCGTGACTTCAAACACTTTGTTACAGAAAATGTTCAAAATGTCCTCCGTTAGCGAGGATACATGCATCCACCCTCCGTCGCATGGAATCCCTGATGCGCTGATGCAGCCCTGGAGAATGGCGTATTGTATCACAGCCGTCCACAATACAAGCACAAAGAGTCTCTACATTTGGTTGCATAGACAAGAGATTTCAAATGCCCCCATAAATGAAAGTCAAGAGGGTTGAGGTCAGGAGAGCGTGGAGGCCATGGAATTGGTCTGCCTCTGCCAATCCATCGGTCACCGAATCTGTTGTTGAGAAGTGTAAAAACACTTCGACTGAAATGTTCAGGAGCTCCATAGTGCATGAACCACATGTTTTGTCGTACTTGTAAAGGCACATGTTCTAGCAGCACAGGAAGATTATCCCGTATGAAATCATGATAACGTGCTCCATTGAGCATAGGTGGAAGAACATGGGGCCCAATCAAGACATCACCAACAATGCCTGCCCAAACATTCACAGAAAATCTCATCAGCCCACACATGTTGATTGTGAAAATGTACAATTTGATCACATACTGACGAAACTAAAATGAGCTCTAACATGGAAATTTCCGGACACATGTCCACATAACATCTTTTCTTTATTTGTGTGTGAGGAATGTTTCCTGAAAGTTTGGCCATACCTTTTTGTAACACCCTGTATAGGAGAATATGCCTATTCTCATTTGTTGATAACAAAGACATCACTGTGTAGCCAACAACAAGAATGATGTTGGGTGCAGTACTGTTAGGAATGGAGAAAGTATAGCATACAACAGGGGGAGGATGGCAAAGAGATGGTAGACATCAGTTGACCCACTTCACTGAATTCCTGGAATACCAACCAAGCACGATTCCATCTGAACTTTCAGTTATTAAGCAGATGTGTGCTGCTGTAGCAACCCATAGCTGTTTCAGATGGCCCACAGAAGAAACCTTCTTTGTTTGAAAAAATATTACTAAAAGTGATGAAGTTGTTATTAGTCACTGTACTCTAAATGATTTGATGCTTTACATAATACAGAATAAATCACAAACCTATTGCACTGTCATGGCAGAAGGAGATGTCATGTTTCTACATTGCATGTTCAGAAAGGCAGGTAGTGGGGTCCTCACTGGCTTACTGGTGGACCTGAGCGAAGTAAAATAGCTCTTATGGACCAAATACACCCTCTGTGATTAACAACCATAGTTATAAATTGAAGCGTGCTCCAATTAGGATTAATTACCTTTGAAAGTCAAACATGAAAATGTCTTTTAGGAAAAAGATACCATCACCATGCCCAAAAAGACAGGTAAAAGCTACATAGAATTCAGTGGATAGCCAGTTAGAAAAGAGCTATGTGTACTAGTATTTGCAGTCACTCAAATACACAAAAACACACAAAGAAGTTTCAACATAAGAAAATAAATTTTGTAGCAATGAACTACATAAACTCACCACTTAATACTGGGAAACTAAAGGGTTTCACAGATGAACTGAATAAACCAAAATATTTAATAGTGGGGCTCCAAGAAATTAGAAGTATGATAGAAGCCCACTCGAATTACAAAGATACAGAATTCATAATGGGAAATCAGAACAGAGGTTTATGAAGCAATGTGCCCAGTTTGTTACAGGATTCATAGAGAAAATAAAAATAATAGATGCAACAACTGATTTTCAAGCAATCTCACTAAGAATTGCAACTCTAACTTTTAAAACAAGGAATAAAACTTACACAGTTGTAAATGCTCATGTTTATGCAAATGGAAAATAATTCTAACAAAAACAAAGGGTGTGGTAGATAAATTTTTGGATCTTCTCAAACAAATTGTGAGCAGAGGAAATAAAAGGAATGCAAAAATCTTATTGGAAGACTTCAATGTTTAGCTGGGAAAAGAGAGGGAAATTGGAAAATGGAGTCCACATAACTTTACAAACAAGAATGGTCAAAGAGTTGTAGAACTCTGCAGAGAACGCAAATCTTTTATCTAAATCAACATAGTTCAAGACGAAGCCAAATAAACTTAAAATATGGAAAGGGATTGGCAGCTAGACCATGTCTGTATAGACAAAAAATTTCATAAGGAAATCTACAATGTAAAAGTATTGAGGAAGAAACACAGGCTCAGATCAGTACATAAATAAAATTAAAATCGAATTCACTCCATTAAAGAAAGACAGAGGAAAACTAATAAAACCAAAAGGAGAATCTGGAGAGGGTTCCATGATATCATAATCAACACTATAGAAGATAATTACCACAAAATCAATTCCAGGAGCTACTACAGAAATCTTTGGGAAACAACTACACCAGTACGAGCCCCTATGCTAGTAGTGAAAGATGAAGATGGAAGAATGGTCCACAGTAACAAAGAAATTATTGAAGTCATGGCAAAAGCAATTAATAAACTTTTCAATTCTGAAGAACCCAAAGAACTCTTACAAATCAATGTATATAACCAAAGAAAAACTGAACCTAACAAATTAGACCCCCCAACTTTCCAAGACTGCCTCCATAGACCTTCTAATTAAAAATTTTAAGGAATCTAAGACTCCATCTAAAACTAATTAAACAAATAGAGCCTACTGTAACCAACACTAAATCTAGATTGAAGTTTAGAGTGTCAGTGATGTGGACTGTCTTCCTCTTGTGTGTTCTTTGACATGTTTACTTCCTTGTAATGTATAGAAATTAGTTGGATTCAGTCCGTACATGTGTAGTATAATCAGTAAAACTAAAATGTACTAAAGTGATGTGATGTGCATCTGTGTGTGCTCCCTACCCTCCTCAAAAGAAGATTAACAGGTTATGGGCCCAGGATCACCGGTCTACAGCGACAGGGAGTGAAGGTGATATCTCAATGAAAACAAGCTGTAGAAACGTTCAGACTGTTCAGTTCAGAAACTATGACTACTGGAAACTTTTCCCTTTTGTGGATAGCGAAGAGGATTTGTAAGCAAAATTACGAAATCAGTGTGAAAGTGATCAACATTACTGAATTCCTCGAAAATAAGCAGAAAATTATGAATGGAATGCCTTTCTTTACTGCATGATATATTTAAAACCTTAACATGGTGGATGAGCATAACATTGAACTGTTGTATACAGATAATTACCATCACTGGTCACAAAGAATTATGGGGATCCTCATAAGCAAACAGTGTTGGCGTGCTATCGATCATGGCATGGGCAATACACCCACAGTGTCTGAATGGAAAACAAATGAAAGGGCAATGGGTATTATACTAACAAAAGTAGATGATAATTCACTTGACGATATACAAGAGGGTGAAACAGCAAAAGAAATATGAGATGCGCTGAAAGATTCCCACACACATTTTCATTTGGGATGGAATGCTTGCGTTAAAGGAATACGTGAACATTGAAAACAAAGCAGATGAACTGATGTTAGGTTACCTTACAAGATGCAATGCACTTCTGTTCAAAGTTTGCTGTTCTGGCATTGAATTATCAGACAAGCAAGCAGCTGTGCATACCTTGATGGGTCTACCTTTAGAGTACAAGACTTTTACAAGAAGTATGCGATGCAATGAGTCAGATTTCTCACTTAAGAAGTTCAAAAGCCATCTTTTAGAAGAAGAAAGACGACTTACAAACAGGAAATGCAAAAGTGAAGCAAGAGCATTAAAAGTTTCTGCATTCTGAAGAGGACAACCACAACTAATGAACTGTTGTGGGAGTATTCAAAGGGGACGAGGCCGCGGAAATGACCGGCGTGGTAACAGTCACAGCACTCAAGAGAAAACATATGACCGTCATTTTCATTGTCAGGAGTACAGACACATTGGAAGAGACTGTCCACAATTTGGTGATAATGTTTCAAATGACAAAGAAGTAAAGCAGAGAAAGGAAGCAGATTAAACATCTTCAAATTCTTTTGCATTAACCACCAGCAAAAGTGCGTTAATGACGGTGAAACACAATAACATGAAACGTCATGCTACAAGGCAATTAAGTGCGACCTTGTTGGACACTGTTGTGTATTCACATGTGATGTACACCACTTACCATGAAAACAAAAGAAACAATGTGTGGATTCTGGACAGTGGAGCAACAGACCACATGACTTACCAATGAGATAAATTCATCACTTTCACCGAACGTGAAGAATCAGTAAAGGTAGCTGGTGGTGGATGTTTGTTGATTTCTGGCTTTAGTGTTGTGTTCATATACTTCTCAGAAGTATGTGGAGGATGAACTGTCGACTTGCAGAACACTTTTACACCCCAGGCATCATGTGTAATTTGATATCAGTCCCTCAGGCTACTGATAAAGGAATGTTGGCATCATTAACAAAAAATGAAGCTTGAATAATGAAACAATGTGGGGAAATAATTGCAAAAGGACCAAGAAAAGGCAATCTGTATTACTTTTGTGAAGACAGCTCCAGTCCTTCAGTTAGTGGATGTGACCATTCTGCAAATCTTCGCACTAATCGGGAACTGGATTTGTGATACCAAAGGCTAGGCCACATTCACGTCAAAAAGGCAAAGAAACAAGTAAAATGCATTGGAATTACTCTTGAATAAGCTGATGACCAGATAAATGAAATGTGTAGTGTGTGCATTAAAGGCAAGATGAAAGCTAAGCCTTTCGCTAAACTGACTGTAAACAGAACAAATGAACTACTATGTTTATATTAAAAACAAAGATTCCAAGACTTACCAAGCGGGAAGACAGGCACAATAAAATAACACACAAACACACACACAAAGTTCCCGCTTGGTAAGTCTTGGAATCTTTGTTTTTAATATATTTTTCCCATGTGGAAGTTTCTTTCTATTTTATTTATCATTAATTTGAACTACTATGTTTGATACACAGTGATGTAATGTGTGTGTCTGGCTCATAGTCACTTGGTGGAGCAAAATATATTGTCACATTTATTGATGATTACTTGAGATATGCAGTGATATATTTACTAAAAGCCAAAAGTGAACTGTCTCAATCATTTAAAGTATATAAAGCTTATGCAGAAAATTGTCAAATGCAAACCTTACGTTCAGACAATGGAGGCAAATATGTGAGTAAAGAATTCAAAACATACTTGTTAAAATAAGGTATTCAGAGGCAATTGGCTGTCCCTGGCACACCTCAACAGAATTGTGTGGCAGAACAGTTCAACCAAACTCTTTCACTTATTTTTCGATGTATGTTGTTGGAGAGTGGATTGTCACAAAATTTCTGGGGTGAAGCAATAGATACAGCACATTACTTGCAAAATAGATGTCCAACAACAGCAAATGATGGAGAAAGTCCCTACAAACATTGGCATGGATGGGAACCAAAAATTGATTATCTGTGATTATATCAGACATCGTGATTGAACAAAAATGAAAAACCAGCGTGGCAAATTTGAACCAAAAGGACAGCCTCACATAATCGTTGGATACTCAGATACCAGGAAGGCCTACAGACTGTGGGATCCAATGATAGGAAATATAACTATTGCCAGATATGTGGTATTTGATGAAATACGCTTTCCTGCAAAACTGAGCAAAAGTGTCGCAAAAGTGATTGACCTGAAGACCACTAACATCACAGGTGATGAAGAGGCATTGCAGGATGTGGATATTATGGAAACAGAAGAGGTGCTTGAAATTGAATGAAGTGAAGCTATGGAAACATGCATGCCTTCCAAAAACACTGACATTGAGACGGAGAGTGCTGACAAGGATGAGAGTGCTGAAATCATTTACCCCACAACAGAGGATAATAAGTGTCAACTTGAAGAATCTGAAATAAATTAAAACTATGGAACATGTTCTGGGTGACAAGTCAATCCACCAAAATGGCTAATAGACTATGAGACAAAAGAAAAGAAGA
This sequence comes from Schistocerca gregaria, assembly GCF_023897955.1. NCBI lineage: Eukaryota > Metazoa > Arthropoda > Insecta > Orthoptera > Acrididae > Schistocerca > Schistocerca gregaria. Next base: position 35,594,327 of record NC_064931.1, on the reverse strand, counting down.
AGGTATATGCAATAGAGGATGAGAGTACACCAAGAGAAAATGATCCACAAAGTGTACGGTAAGCCATATCAACTAAAGATAGAAACAAATGGCAAGAACTGATGTTAGAAGAATTGGAAAATCTACTGCAAAACTGAACCTGAACATTTCTACCACGTACCAACAACACAAAAGCAATGTGAACAAAATGTGTCTTCAAACTGAAATATGATGAAAATGGAAGAATTGCTAGGCACAGAGCATGAGTGTCAGCTTTAGGAAATGAGCAAAGACCAGGCATAGATTTTGACAAAAGTTACAGTCCAGTAGTAAAAATGAAAAGTATGTGACTTCTGATGGGAACGGCAGTTGAACAAGATGGGAACGTTCACCATTTAGATGTTGTTGCAGCGTTTTTGATGGCTGACATGAGACATGAGGTCCATGAGGTACCTATGGGTTTGACTGATGCCACTGACAAACTAAGAACAGTATTCAGTTGCATACAAGATCAACGATGAGTGGATCTGCAAACTAGAAATGTGCATCTACGGGTTGCATCAATCAGGCAGGAGATGGAACAAAACACTTGATGAGTTCCTGCACAAGCAATGGATGCTGCAACCAGTAGCTGATCCATCTGTTTACTATGCTATACAACATGACCTCACAGTAACTGCACATGCAGATGATATAATGTTGTACGGAGACAAAACTGACATATGAAAGATGAAAAATATCTTAAGCGCTGAATTTGAAGTAAGGGATCTCAGAGTTGCAGGGCATGTACAGTCAATTTGAATTACGAAGGAAGATGGCACCCTGGTTTTAGACCAGTCAGCATATGCTAAAGAAATATTAAAGAAGTTTCAAATGGAAAACTACATACCTGTGCAAAATCCACTCATCATCAATTTAAAGCTGCAAAATGCAACAAATGAAGACATACTCACCGAACATGAGGCAACAAGTTACAGGACTGCAGTAGGAAGCCTCCTTTACTTGGCAAATGGTACAAGGCCAGATTTAGCATACCCAGAGATATACTTGAGCCAGTTCAGCAGCAATCCAAGTGAGGAACACTGGCGTACTGTCAGGAATACACTACGCTATTTGCGTGGTACAATGAATGATGCACTTGTTTTCTGTAAGACTAGTGAGAAAATTGTGATGTATACTGATGCCGATTGGGGAGCTGATCAAAAACACCATAAATCCTATAGTGGATATTTGACAGTATTTGGGGGTGCAGCTGTCAGTTGGAGCAGCAGGAAACAGTGACATATGGCACTAAGCACTGTTGAAGCAGAGATTGTTTCACTGAGTGAAACTGTAATAGGAGCAAAGTTGATGAAGAGTGTTCTCAGTGAAATTGGTGAAGATTGTTTTCTGCACCACCCCATGAAGATTTTCATTGACAATCAAGGTGCAAAGAAACTCACTGAAAATTGTGAGGCTTTTGAAAGGACTGAACATATGGTTGTGAAGATCTTCTTTGTGCAAGAGGAGGTGGAAGCCAACAACATAACTTTGGAATACATTGGAAGTGAGAAGAATGTTTCTGATTGTGTGACAAAGGCAATCAACAATGTGAAGGTGAAAGCCCATCGGCAGTTAATTGGGGTCATGGAACAGGGGGGGTGGGGGGTGGTGTCACTGATGTGGACTGTCTTCCTCTTATGTGTTCTTTGACATGTTTACTTCCTTGTAATGTACTGAAATTGGTGAGATTCAGTCCATACATGTGTTGTGTATTCAGTAAAAATAAAATGTGCTCAAGTGATGTGATGTGCATCTGTGTGTGCTCCTGCCCTCCTCAAAAGAAGATTAACATAGAGGAGAAATTTCTGAACCATTCCTCATAAAAACAGGCTTAAGACAAGATGACTGTCTGTCACTATTGTTGCTCAGCTGCACACTGGAATACATAGCATGTGAATAATACAAGGATAACGCAAATACCATACCAACTAGAAGTGCAAAAAATGATATAGGTTTAAACTGCTTGGGATTTGTTGATGACCTTGCCCTCCTAGCAACAACCTTTAAGAAACCAGACAATAGGTTAAATTGCTAAAAGAAATAGCATAGAAAGTTGGCCTTAGAATTTCATTTGAAAGGACATAGATTATGCGAACTGACCCACCACTTGCAAATAAAATTACTGTAGAAGAATAGGAAATCAAAATTGTTGACAAATTTAAATATTCAGGGAAAATCATATCATAAAATGTAAATGAGAAACCAAAATGGTGAGAAAGAATAAAAAATACTGAACAAAGGAAATTACATTACCAAAGATGCATACAACAAAGAAGTCTACAAATAAAACATGCATTCTGCATCAGTTACAAGTGACTGATGCAGAAACTATTTTATATGTATTTATCTACAGTCACAACCCTCATAATGTTGTCCCAGACAGATGAAACATTAAAAAAAAGCATATCTGTAGTTGCAAAATTAAAACATTATAAAACAGTTACACAAACAGCAATTACATATGCACTAAACTATCTTCAAGACAACTAATACACCATAAACTGACAAAATACTAAAGACAGAAAGATAAATTATGAGGACATGCATAAATCAACAATATCAAGTAAACGTGGATTGGAAAATAGCTCCAAATGAAACAGTACAGAAGAAAATAGCCCAACTAATGAGCACAATCATGAAGAAACACATCTCACTTTTTGGACCTCTGATGAGAACAACAGAAGTAAGACAATAATAAAAAAATTGAAGAACAGTAAGTGCAACATTAAATGAAACACAGAAGTTAAGGAAGACATAGGAAAACTACATATTACAGTAGATGACCTCAAGAACAAAACAAAGAAAAGATATAGAAGCCTGCCTACAAATGGAGATCAATAAAAGTACTACAGGAAGGGTGAATTCAGATGAAGAGAGAAAGAAAATGTCTGAAAGAATGAAACAGTTGAACTGAATTGTATTACAACAACAACAACTTGCATAAACCATTGTGTAACTGATATAGAGTGGTCCAATGAAACCCATGTAATAAATAACAATAACAGCAGAATAGACTGACACTTTTACTGACTATATTGTTATTTTTGTATTAGCTGTTCCCAAAATTAAAAAAACATTTTTCTTTTATTAGATTGCTCCTGACCCCCCCTTACCCAAAGTCTGGATGACCATCTTTACACTGTGTTAGAGAAATCAAGACAATTTATAAATTACAAGAAATATCTTATGACAGGAAACAAAGAAATAATGACTAATTTGATTACATTTTTGGAAACATTATAAAGGAATGAAGGCTGAATGCAAATTATTGTGGTCTTCAGAATTCTTAAGGATTAGCTACTCATTTGAAGAAGAAAGAAAGGTTATGGTTTATCACCTTGACAAGAACGAGGTAACCATAGAAAACATCAAGCTCAGACTACAAAAGCCATTTCAGACAACACCAGGCTCAGAAATTGTTCTTGGCCTTTTAAAGGAACTACCTTGACATTCACATCAAATACAACTGTGGAAAATCTAGATTAGATTAGATTGGAGTGATGAATATCTGAAATTCACTACTCTCATATTTCAATACAGTCTCACAACCACTTGCTCATTGCTTTTCATTTGGGGCACAACTTCTGAATGCCATCTGTAATGTATATGAAGAATTTTATAAAGATGTTGAACATGACTATATCCTGAGTCATGATACAAGGTAATTTCAAAAAGTAAGCACCAAACAATTACAGGAAAAAGCCATTACCAACAATAATACAATGATGAATGCTCTGAAATTGCAATCAATGCATCAGGTGTGTCACAAACATATCATCATTAAACTGCTATTCCGTGGCTTTGTATGAGGTCAAGTTATGACAAGTTTGTAATAAAAGTTCCTTTCCAGTTATGAAGTCTGATCACTGGCTAAAGTATTCACATTTTTGTTGTAATGAAACACTTGCACACTATTTCTTCCACCATGTTACCATACTGCTCTAATATAGTCATACAGGTTTTAAATAAGAAAAACAGTAATCATGTCTAAGAGTAAAATGAAACTGAGGTCACTTTTATGATGACATGGTAAGAATTACTCATAGGATGTTTGGTGAATATTGATACTTAAATATCCATCAACACTACATATAGTTAAACATTGAAATACCCATTTATAATGTTACAAGAAACTATTAATGAGTACAATGTACGTATGGAAAAATATCTTTTCTATGTCAAGCCAATATACAGGTTCTTTTGTCTGTATTAAGTGAAATTAAAAGCAAAGTAGAAAATTTCAGCTAAATTCTTCTCCTTAATCAATGGTGGATGGAACAGATGGAGAGTTGATCACAGTTATAAATCACCAGTGCATCTGATATAGCCTGAAATTGAACAGATAATAGGGATGTCTTTGAAATATTTGATAGTTACTATGAGGCAGAGTCTTTATGTTTTAAATGATATGGATCATGATACTGCAAAAGGAATTATCACAACAGTACTCTCCTGTTTTGCTCCTGGATTCTATATTGAGACTGAATGTTTTCCTCTATGGTTATTTGTCGTTACAATGCACAAGAGTCATATTCTGGGGGAGTGCAGTTCAGATCCCTCTCTGGTTGTATTTATAATCGTTTGTCTTCTTTAAAGCACTTCAGATGGCTTTCAGAAATGTTCCTTTAACTAGGCCTTGAAAAATTTCAATATTCATCTTGTTTAGGTGAGCAAGTCTGTGTTTTAATGACATCAATTTGAAAGAACTACTAAAATCCAATCTTCCTTTGTTTTTTTAGTTATTATGCATAACATACAAGATTCATTTGCACAGTGGCTTTAAATTTTCATTTCATTTTTAATTTTCTTTGATTTTCCTCTTTTGTTTTTCAGCCTGAGTTTTCTAAAGGGTAGTATGATAATTTCTCTCTACCTTCTCTCTTCCCTGGTTGAATTAAAATGTTAATATGGTGTTATTTAACTCCTAGTTTGATCAGGCAAGGTTCAGAAATAGTCTTGTCCTATAACAGTCATAGTGGTCCAGTAGTAGTAGGACCAAAAAGCTGGTTGTAACGAAAAGTAAACAGCAATGAAATACTAAATTTTGATTTTAATATATACTAAAAAGGTTGGTTGCACACCAAGAGTGTCAGTGTATTTATTGACATAAAGAATTCATCATATCTAGTGACATAATAACAAATTCTGATGCTATATAATTGGGAAGGAGATAAACATCAAATGTGTGTCAAACTAAGTAACTAGATGCTTTTGCGTATCACCTACCACAGGAAACCTTGAGGCAGTTTGAGGTGCCATGTCACAGATTGCATGGCCCCTCCCGCCGGAGGTTGAAGTCCTCCCTCAGGCATGAGTATATGTGTTGTTCTTGGCAGAAATTGTTTAAGTTAGTTTAAGTAGTGTGTAAGTCTAGGGACTGATGACCTCAGCAGTTTGGTCCCTTGGGAATTCATACACATATGAACATTTTGAACATTCATATCTGAGGCCAAAAATGTGGAATATCAATGGATAATATTCAAGAATATTGTGCACTATGCATTGGAAAAGTGTGCATGATGGGTACAGTTGTATGGGTAAGGAGAGACTCTCTGTGGCTCACTAACCATGTTAAGAAAGATGCAAAAAAAATTAAACACAACTTCACCACAGAAGATAACAGTCGAGACTTTAACACCATACTTCTTGTTTTCTGACATATATTTCATACAGTTTGTGATTATCACCCAATGAAAATAAATTGGACAAACTTAGAAAATGGCTTTAAGCATCCTTCATTACCACTACATTGTTCTTCAAAGGGATAAATGTTTGGATTTCAAATCAATTTCAGCACATACATCGTAAGACAATTAAAGGACCATTACTGTCCATGATACTTGCAAATAGCCAAGGGAATAAAGTTATAAGATTCATCAAGCTGTTTGCAAAAGATGCTGTTGCTTATAAGGAAGCCACAACATATAAAAATATCAGTGAATTGCACAATGAGACACAGAGGATTGACACTTGATGCATGGATTGACAATTACTGCACAAGATAAACAAAGAGGCAATATCAACAAACAGACTCTAGGAAGACTCATTATGTGACTATATGATTGCCAACCAATTATTGGAAACAGTTCACCCATTAAATATTTAGGGGGTTGCATATGGACCACTTTAAAATGGAATAACCAATTATTACAGTAAAAGCAGATATCAGCTTAAGATTCAGTGCAAGAAACCTAAGGCAATCTAATTCACTCATGATGGAGGTAGTTTACAGCACCAGATTCTTTGGTATTGTCAGTCAGTGACTCTCAGCAAGTAGAACTAATAGGTAAGTCACATATGATTTAAAAAGTGAACATATTTTGTCACTGATTTATTCAGTAAGTGTAAGCATGTCATGGAAATACTCTCTCAAATCCAGAAGCAGAATCTACAATACAATTGTAGTTCATCATGAAATCAATTGCTGTTACAGTTCCAAAACCATGCACTCCACAAAGAGTCATGAAAAATGTTTCTTTCTCACGTGTTTGTCTTATGAAATCAAAAAATCTAAATAATATCTCAAATAAAATTAAGTGTCCTAGAGACATTATTGAACTGTTATTACTAACCTACTAAGATTTAGAGCATACATTTCTTTGAACTAAAATGCTATTTTGATTTAATGTTTTATACTGGGTGTAACATAATTAATGGCATAAATGAATACAGTTGAATGTACACAATAGTAGAAGCAAAAAAGTCTTAGTAAAAATGGGCTCCAAACTGTATATCTTAAGAGTTATGAGCAGTTCTTCATCTCCGATACTGTGAAACAAATCTCTTCTATTGCAAGCTCTCTGCTTTCCATATTTTGGGAGAAAGTAATATAGACCAAAACAAGAACAACATGTACAGTAAACACGGGCTCTAAAGTGCATACGCTAAGAGTTGTGAGCACTTGTTCATCTTGTTCATCTTCTATTGAATAAGTGCACATAGCATTTAAGGTTCACACATTAAAGCCAACATTCTATCCAGACAGTTTATTCTTGTTTAGGTCCATACTATCTCCTCCCAAAATATGAAAAGTAGAGAGCTTGCAGGAGAAGAAATTTGTTTCATAGTATTGAAGATTAAGTGCTCCTAGTTCTTATTGTATGCATTTTAGAGCACACTTTTCCAAGTTTGTTTAGCCAGAACACTGAGGATTATAAAATATACTTTTTCAAAATGTACCCAGTCAATTCAAAGTTAGGCCTATACTGCAGCAGATGTATGACCTGTAAAGTATTTTACTATATTCATTCTGTTTGTGTATAGTGCAAAAATGACTACAGAAACAAAGCCTGTCACTGTTATAAGAATTACCGACACACTTATCCACAATGCACTAACCACTGCATGGCTTACTGAACAGAGTGTATTGGGTGTGTTAAGTCTGTAAGCACATTAATTAGTAAATTATGTGAAGTGCAAACATGCAAATTGTTAATATTGCATGACCTACTGGTTATAGAGATTTCATGTACACTTCAATCTGAAGAGAAACTCTAAAAGTTAGTATATTTTCTCAGCTCTTGTATTTATGTCATGTGCTTATACTAAGTATTATTAACAGACTTACTGACATGATAGTGAGAAAAGTTTCTTCATGCTGAAATGCGATAAAAACAATTTTACATTAGGCATCCATTAAAAGTTTAGTTGTAGGATGAGAACACACCTCCAATTAGAAAATCAAATTTATATTAGCATTACAAAAGAGTACCTTTTAATTCCAAGGTGAAGAGTTCAAAGTAAATATGAGAATGGCATGTGAATTAAACCTCCCTGGCAATTACTGATGATTAAAAACTCTCAAGGTTGCAACCAGCAGAGTACTGTTGAGAAACTTTGACTTCAGGATGAATGACATACTCATCATTTTATGATGAAGACTTCACCAGATGAGTATGGTGCTCATAGAAATATCACAGTCTTCAACACTACCATGTTATTGGAGATTTTCATTAGATTTAAGAATGACATTTCAAATGAGACCAGAAACTATTTTTTTCAAGTGCCTTACGAAATTCAAATACCCTAAGGAAGGGTATGTAAATCTCTGGATTAACAGATAATTGAGATCTGACTAAATTTTCCTAATGAATAAGATAATAATCATCATGAAGATACATTATTTGAATTTTATTATGAATTAAAACTAACATAGGATGACAGTGTCACTATAAGAAATTAAATTTTGTACGAGAAAGTGACATTTCGCAGTTGTGGAGCACTGATGTGTAGCTATCAAATTTGGTATAAAAGAAAGGTGCACAAATTCTTGGGTTATTAGTACAATATCTCAAAGATAAATGTTTTTTGCGCACACTCAGATGACATATTTTAGATTTAAACTGTATACATTGCAGTCCCTGTCTTGGGATATTATTATTATGTGATGTTGGCTAATGCCTTAGGTTTAAGAGCATTCTTATAAAATCTTCTTCCAGGGATAGGAAGAGATTTCACCATATTTATATGACAAACTACATACATGCCTGAATATGGATGTATCAAACAAGGGATCAGATATGACACAAAAAAGAAAGAGAAATCATTAAATGGTCACTACAATCATAAGACGTGACTTTGTATGATTATTCACTATGTGGTAACCCAAACAATCTGATATATGTATCACTTTTACCATGTGCTGCACCAGAGCACAAGGATGAAACTTTGAAAGCCACATCTAGCTTCAATCATTAAGATGAATTCTCTTAACATGCAGGCAGCTACTCTCAAGTTTTGGTTCCAGTGTTTCCCTTCACAATGCTGTACAGCTGCAATCTGTAATTGTCACACAATAAATCATTTAAACAGTTTCCTGAATTTATGTACCCCTTTATAATATGAGAATGAATCGATTCCCTTTAATTCTGAAAGGGGCATGTATATTATGGAACTCAGAAACAGGTGATACATTACACTGAAATCCTAGTTCAGTCTTTTTTATAGTTTCTCAGAGGTAGGAATTTCATCTTGCTTAGTGCATGTCTGTTGTGTATTTAAAAGAAGCAGCTAGATATTTAAAAAAAGTAACATCAAACTATAATTGACCAATGAAGCCAGTGAATGTCTGGAACTGGCTGTTTCAAATATGCTACACTAGTGGCTACATGATTTGGAAAAATCTAAATAAAACAGCTAAACAATATGTAAATGCCATATTTCAAAAAGAAAAACAGTTCCTTTAAGGAATAAATATAGAATTTTGTCATGCATGAATAAGTATTATATGAACCTGACAATATCATCACTGTAAATTGTATCCAGAACGTCACTGTGATGAGTATCTGATACTCTCTTTAGGTGAATATGGTATCAAAATTCTTTAACAAGAGAAGAAACTAACAGGAATAGAGGAAGTATTGCAACAACCTGTATGTGAATGTTGCCCTATTGTGTTATAATTCTGTTTGTTGACATAAGATAGCAGGCAGACACATCATAGACAACTGGAGTGTTAAAAATTATCCAGTAGCACAATATAAATCTGTGTTCATTAGTGATAGCTGTCAGTTGATTGAGCAGGGTGGCTACACTAGCTAGCAAATCTCAGGAAAATTTATGGTACAGATTAGCTTAAAAATTCACCAAAAATAATCTCTGAGCAACAGGATGTATCATTTGTTTTCTTTTGTATGATAGGCTAAAATATTTCCTGTTTATTAAATGTTTTGCCATTATATGTGTTGCAAAGAAGCACCTGTTTTAAGAAAATAATGAAACTTAAATATTTTATAGCATCTCATATAACTATTCTTTTTTGCATTCTAGCAGCCCCAAAAGATATGACTCCTATTTCTTATTTCTCATGACATTAATTGATTTTAGTCTGTTGTAGTACTTAAAGGCTTTTCAAAATTATAAGTTACATTTTTGAAGCTACCTATTTTCATCAATTACATCTTAAATCAAACTCATTATAAAATTCTAATTTAATATCATTTTATGTTTTCATGAAAAAAATGTATAAGAATCAGTTCTCATTTAGTTCTTATTCTCCATGTAGGATTACATTTTAGTTATTAAAGTAAGAAATGCAAAAATATTCAGTTTGTACTTTTAGGGAGTCAATGCATATTTTTTAATACATGATAAATCTTAGATGATATGCCAGATATGATATAATCATCGACAGTGACATGTGCCTCTAAGTACTTTTATCAATGGAAGAACACATTAATTGAATTTATCTCACAAACCAGTCATATTTCAGTAAGGGAATCTAAATGGCTGTGAACCACATTCAAAAGTGTTACATCACATTCATGACAACTTAATCAAGTAAAAAGATACAGGTAATTCAGCCATGCTGGCTAAGAATAATTTGGATGAGTTGCGAGGTGAAGGCTGGAGTGTCATCAAGAATTAGCATTTTCCAGAATTCATTCCATTCACATCTTGAGTCAAATGTTGCTGAAACAGAAGTATCAAACATACAAACAATTGATATAACGCAAAGTAATATTTTTATACATTACTGCATCAGACACAATTATGAACAGTGACCTCAGTGCAGTGTATAATAAAATTCATTGTTTCTCTCCCTTCTGAAGAAACTACATAATTAATGTGAGTAACTTGTGGAGTAGTGTTCTTACAAGAATGAGAGAGTGAGGGAGTGAAAAGAAAACATGGTGGAAGATGGATTGGAACAGAGACAGAAAAGCTGCAAGACACTAGAACAGGTTATATCCTCACATAAGGCCATGAGAGAGAAGGGAAAAGTATGAAAACTTTAACATGTTGTGGTAGGAAAGTAGTTTGGGAAGATCTGTAGACAAACCACGGAAAACACATGAAGAAGAGGAAGGCAATGAAGAGGAAGAGGAGAGACAATAAGGAGGAGAGAGAAAAGAAAAGGAAAACTAGGGAACACACAATGTTTAGAAATAGTAAAATGTTTTGTGGAAGAGACTGATTGAAGTAAATAGTAAAATATAAAAACAACAAAAATGGGAAATATAAAACAGGTGCAAGAAGAAGATGAGATGTTTACATAATTAACCTATAAATAAAAGTACTTTTTATGTACTTTGTTTCACTTGCATTGACTGAAACAGCTCACCATATGCCTTAAGAGAACATCAATAAAGAAGTTAAATATATAAATAAAGGGTGGTATTGGAAAATAACAAAGAGGCCTTGGATCATTTGAAGCATCAGAGTCTCTACAGAAATGACAATGGATGCTATAATTTAAATAACATCATTCTCCCCTTTTGTCTGAAATAAACTGTATCAAAAGAAAAAAAATCACTCTGGAAACCTATAAAATGATGATGACTTGTCAGAAATTACCTTCAGGAGGCAGAAAATAGTTCTGTCAGGCACATATAAAGGTACATGAGAGTACCCTACCTTTTGGGACTATTAATTCCTTCAGTATGGAAGAGAGAAAGATAAGAGGATAAGTTGGAGAAGGTTAAAAGGAAAGGGCAAGTCACTCATACCCCAAGTACCTCACATTAAAAATGTGATGTCAACTCTATGAGGTGAAATTAAAAATGGAATTTCTCTGTGCATGAAACAAATAGTTAAATAAGTATTTTTTTTTATTTTTCCTTTCTCCCTATTTTTTTCATCAGACTTTATTAAGGGTTGTGGAATCCAAACGAAGTTGACATGGCTGTGTATTGTAATACAGAGAACCTATAGGAGATAGAGATGTAACACTTAGTTAAATAAACTACACATTGATCTTGTCAAAAGCAGGGAAATGATTTCTTCATTTCCTTTTTATGCATCCTGGGCCATCACCTCAGCATCCTGTCCTCCAGGTTCTCTGTGAACTCAGTGATTACATAATCTGCTGCAAAGTAATGTTATTGTCTGTTGTTCTTGGCTGCTGATGTGCCACTCTTTGCCGTGCATGAGTGGTTCTCACTAAATCTTCCCCAAGTCCAACAGTTTAGTACTCCCCTGTTGTGAATTGTTCTCATTGTAGTATCAGTGATTAACATAGCCATCAAATATAGTTTTAAAAATCATACTTATCATTCAAGCATAATGGTAGCAATCAGATTAAGAAACAAAAGTTCCATCTATATGAATGCACTGTCAGATCTACTTCACCACTTGTACATGCTTGCATTCAATTTTTCAGACTTTAACCAAGAGAAGAAGCAATAAACGAGAATGGAAATTTTGAGTTTATGAACACCATTGCTTGGGTTAGTAAAAATAGGCTTCTTTCAACATAAAAAGAGACACAGCTCACCAGTTTTCTGCTATAAAAAATACACAAAATGTTATAAATTTCTGGGTGTCTAGTGTCTAAGTTGATATGAACTTTAATTTGAAAAATAGTACTACCACATTCTTATTACAAAAGAAACTCCTGGAAAACTTGTTAAGAAAATGTAAAGGCTACTCATGCATCCATAAGTTGGCCCATGTCTGGATTGTACATAAATTTTCAGTCAGTTCCTAGTGGTAGATCTGTTAGAACTTCTGAGAAAATTCTAGTAATATGTTAAGTGCCTGAAACTGTAACAAACTTTTTATGAATCACTTTTCCCAGTCACACCTGTTTTACAGTAGAAAAACTGAAATGAAATAACTAAATAACAGTGTTAAGATTGATGTTGAGTTCAACCTAAAGGATAAAATAGCGTATAATAATATCTGTCTGAAGAAAATATTGACGAGATGTTTTTATTTTGTAGGATGCCCAGTGCTCCAGTGCAATGAACTCTCCAAGACCAAGAAAATTCCAGTAGAAAGGGAAATGACACCATTGGAAAATATGCAAGCTTATTTGTAGTCAGTGCAAATGTGCAGTGCCTTAGGATGAAACTTAATACATTATCATTCTTTGTCAACAAAGTAAGACCCAGTGTCTTATGCATATGTGAACACTTACTAGCCCAACCAGAAACAAGACACTACAGATGTATTACATGTTTGGGAATGGCAAATGCATAGTGTAGAGAAACTGCTATCCATAGTGGCATGTCTGTGTATCCAAACAGTAAACTCCGTGCTAATAAAATTGACTTAAGTAGCTTGTTCTGTATACACTTGGACCTAGAATTGGCTGCATTGAGGCTGCGACATGCCAGCTTTATTGTTGTTTCTGTATCTTTTCCCAGACGCCAATTTTGAAAATTCTGTCAAAGAATTGAAAAGCTGTATGTGTCATCTAGTGCACTTAGGAACAAAATTTGCCTTATATGGAGACTTCAGTATTCATATCAGGAAATATGTTGATAAAGAGAGAGCTTTTATGAAGTTAATACACAGTTATGAACTATTTGCAGTGAATCATCTATAAACAAGAGAAATTCTTTGCCTTGACACAATTGTCACAAATCTAAATAGTTGTGGCTATGAAGTAAGTGTAGTTGACCCTAAGTTTCCATGTCATAGTGCAGTGATAATGAATTTATTAACTAACTTTGTGAATACACAAAAAAATTCCAAGCTGGCATTCAAATTAAGTGTTGACAGATAAGGTTATTACAAAGAAAAGTTTATATACTTTTAAAAATATAGCTTCTTCTATAGATTGGCGTCAAGTATTTGAACAACTGGCACCAAATAATGCATTTAGTTCTATGTTCCATACCCTTAAAGTTAATTTTGATGAAAATTTTCCACTAAAACCCAACAAATGTCCAATTTCCAAGTCAATATACATAGAGAAAACTGTCATAGTAAAAAGGTTGTATATCAAACAATGGAAACTCCAGGTTGGAATATCAATAATATAAGGAGAAAGATAGATTGCTACTTTCTGTAAATATGTCATGTTAAGTTGAAGACAGGTACAACTAAAAGACATTTACTCATTAGCTTTTGGTCACAGCCTTCGTCAGAAAAAGGAATGAATATACATGTGTACCCCTTTCTGACGAAGGCTGTGACCAAAAGTTAATGTGTGAATGTCTTTCAGTTGTGTCTGTTTGCAACTTAAGAGGGCATATACCTCTAGACTAACTAAAGTACAATGCACTGTGTAGTGTTACAGAACATGTATTAAGTATTTCAATACTGAATCATATATGGGGTAGTAGGACACCTGTTGTTGTGGATCAGAATCCTCACTAAAAGAGTGCATCTTCAGTTTTCAGCAAATAAAAATCTTATATTGATTGTTGATCAGCTGTTGGCCCTTCTGATTGTGTTGCCAAGTCTACACTGGACTAATGGCCAAGCTGTCTGCCTACCTATTTCTGTAGCTAGTCTGCAACACCATGCCATACTGTTTGCTGCCACCCATTTGAGTGGCCTACAGTGTCCAGCATGATGCCACCCTCACTTGGACAGCATCACCTCTTGCTATCTGTGGTTGTGTGGCTAACCTATTTCACTTGTCAGGCCTGTACAGTCTTGGCAACAATTTGTTGATGTGTTCCATCTGCTGCCCATTCAACAGAACACCCCATTTGTGCTTACTCAGCCCAAGGCTCTGGCTTCAATGCAGGGGGTCACACCCTCCTCAACAATGTCTACACCCCTAACATACACATTGCTGCTGACACCCAACACATGTTACACTGGACTGTGCCGTGTCTCATTCCCTCACCAGATTGTAAGTTCTGTAACTGCTTTGTGTTTCTGCCAGTAAGCCACTACTGAGAGACATTGACAACATGCCACATTTATATTTAAGAATTTTTTGTCATTGTTTTGACTGTAATTTTTAGAGATAGTTAATGTGTGGGCTGCAAATAAACACAGTAAAATTAGGAATTTTGCTATTTCACCCATTCATTAGGGCTATTGGGTTGTATATACTTTACAAAGAGACTTAAATAATAGCACACTTTATTTTATAAGATTTGTGGTTAAGACAGCACATTTATATTGTATTTTGGAGACCTTTACTACACTGGCTACTTTGTTATCTATAAGTAATATGAGGAATAAGGGGCAAGATACTGTCTGTGAACTGCATCATTTGTAGGTTCAAGAATAAATACATGTCTGTTAAATGTTATTTTTTAAGTTGAGTGTTGAGTAGAGTGCTAAAATAATCTGCAGGACCTTGCAGCTTGCAAGATGTCAATTAGCATCCACAGAGTGTTCAAGCTGTTCATAGCATTTTCTTCTGCCTTGTTTTTGTGTCACAACCCACACTATCTCTTTCATCTTTCCTGTTAGCACTATTTCTGTGGGTAATTGATGAGCATAGATTGTCCTCCTTGAACAGACATAAGGTACCATCAGATGGGGTAAACTAGCCCACTTTTTTTAAAATCTTTTTTGACACATTAATCTCTGATATGTTGATAGATAGCTGGTAATTGTAACGTAATATTTTCTTTAGTATCTATGTCTCATGGTAAACCAAAAAACCACTTGTTGGCAAGACTGATCCACGTATACTGAAGAAGTTTTGCAGGGAAGCCCTTTCACATCCTCAATAGGGTCTTGATCTCTCCCAATACGATTTCCATATTTTTGGAGCCCTGAAGAAAGACATTCATGGCTATTGATTTACTGTCGATGAAGAGGTGGATGCCTGGGCACAATCATCGTCCTGTAGACAAGGGAAAATATTTTTCTGGGAAGCTATTGAATATCTTATCACAGTGGGATATTTGTATTAACAGTTACACAGATAACTTGTAAAGCAACAAGCAGTTAACTTATTTTATTCCATGTGTCTCATTTTCATTTGTTGCCCCTTATACACACATCAAAAAAAGTTTTGCATCACCTCGGTTCCGAGAGTTCCAGAACTTGTACAGAAAATTGGAATATAGATCAATGTAGACATCATTTCTGCCCTTTTTATTGCTCATGAAAACCACACATTGCATGTTGTACCACCATACAGTGAGACCTCCAGATGTGGTGGTCCAGATTGCTGTACACACTGGTCTCTCTAATACCCAGCAGAATATCCTCTTGCATTGATGCATGCCTGTATTTGTCATGGCGTACTATCCACAAGTTCAT
This sequence comes from Schistocerca gregaria, assembly GCF_023897955.1. Classification (NCBI taxonomy): domain Eukaryota; kingdom Metazoa; phylum Arthropoda; class Insecta; order Orthoptera; family Acrididae; genus Schistocerca; species Schistocerca gregaria. The sequence continues at coordinate 35,578,403 of NC_064931.1, read as the reverse complement.
CAAGGCAATGTTGGTCCAGATTGTCCCTCTCAATGACGATTTGGCATAGATCACTCAGAGTGGATGGTGGTTAACACTGTCCATAAACAGCCTTTTTCAATCTATCCCAGGTATGTTCAGTAGGGTTCATGTCTGCAGAACATGCTGTCCACACTAGTCAAGCAGTGTCATTATCCTGAATGAAGTCATTCACAAGATGTGCGTGATGGGGCCATGAATTGTTGTCCTTGAAGATGAATGCCTTGCCAATATGCTGCTGATATGGTTGCACTATCGGTCAGAGGGTGGCCTCCATGTATTGTACAGCCATTGCGGTGCATTCCATGACCACCAGCTGCATAAATTGACCCCACATAATGCCACCCCCAAACAGTAGGGAACCTCCACCTTGCTGCACTCACTGGACAGTGTGTCTAAGACTTTCAGCCTCACTGTGTTGCCTCCAAACATGTCTCTGACAATTGTCTGGTTGAATGCATATGCGACACTCATCGGTGAAGAGAAGGTGATGTTAGTCCTCAGCAGTCGATTCGGCATGTTGCTGGGCCAATCTGTACCATGCTGCATGGTGTTGTAGTTGCAAAGATGGACCTCGCTGTGGGCACCAGGAGTGAAGTTGTGCATCATGGAGCCTATTTCACACAGTTTGAGTTGTCACACAACATCCTGTGGCCGCATGAAAAGCATTGTCCAACATGGTGGCATTGCTGACAGGGTTCCTCTGAGCCATAATCTGTAGGTAGCGGTAGTAGCCTATGGGCAACCTGAGCAGGGGATGTCATCGGCAGTTCCTGTCTTTCTGTATCTCCTCCATGTCCGAACAACATCGCTTTGGTTCATTCTGTGATGCCTGGACACTGCCCTAGTCAAGGGCCCTTCCTGGCACAAAGTAACAATACAGACATAATCGAACTGTGCCACTGACCTTTTAGGCGTGGTTGTACTACACACAACACAAGCCATGTACCTCCTTCCTTGTGGAATGACTGGAACTGGTCAACTGTTAGACCCTCTCCATCTAATAGGTGCTGCTCATTCATGATTGTTTACATCTTTGGGCAGGGTCATCTCTGAACAGTCAAAGTGACTGTGTCTGTGATACAATATCCACAGTCAATGTCTGTCTTCAGGAGTTCTGGGAGCTGGGGTGATGCAAAACTTTTTTTGATGTGTGTTTTTAACATATTGTTGCTAAAGTGCAGTGAATCATTTATTTCCAAAAATTGTAGTAAATAACTAAAATTTAACAAGATAAAATGAGCAAGGAAAATGCTGATTTGTTTATTTTTATTAGATCAATCATTTCAAAGATATAACACAATTTAAAAGTTAACAGAATTGATTATACAAAGCTGTCCACTTATGAAACAGAAGATAGTTTTCTTCAAAAGACTTTTTGGGTTGGCTTATTTTGTGCAACATCCTCGCAGTATTATATCTTCCTAGGATCAGTTACGGATAATAAACAGTGACTTCTTTTTTTCTCTTGCTGATCTAAGGCTGCCTCTCCTACTAGATAAACTTAATTTTTGTTCATTGGCAAGCATCCAAGAAGGTTTTGCCTGTTTAGTGAGACAGTTTCACTTTTTAAACGTGGACATAAGGTTTTGGATCACAGTCTCTTTTAGGTAGTTTATCAGTTCATTTAGCAGCACAAGAAACAGCTGTCAGACTGACAGAAAAAAATTCTCATCAAAACAGTATGAAATTTATATGTACTGTCAGGTAACAAAATAAATAAAATTGAGCCTAAAATTGTTGAGGCAAAAGTTACTGCAAAATATGGGATAATGTCACCTCATTGTGAAATGTAGTCTTTATTTCTTATGAAAATGACGAATTCAGAATTACTTGTTTTACAGTCCAATCAAAACAAATGAAGCATTAATAAAAACTTGAATTTGAATACCACTAATGTGCCTTGACTAACAGACTTGTCACATAACAAGTGCTGCTGCAGCAGCAGATTTGTGAGCTTTTTTTTTCTTTCATTTAAGGCAAGAAACATGGATATTCATTGACATATATATGGAAGTGTGTGGCAGAGAACGTTTTTTGCCCTCTGAGCCAATGTTATCTGCCATGAGCCAATATCACTCCAGTTGGTGGTAGCTTTTGAATAGCAGTACTTGTCTCCTGTCATCAGTTCTGACCACTTAAGCTAGATGACTGATTTTTTATCATTGATTTTAGTGAACTATTTCACATGTTTAGCCACTTTAGATTTACATTTTAAAAATATGTATTTTTTCCATTGTAAGTAGTTATCTTTCAATACAATTGATTGAGTTCACATGTGTGGGGCCTATTATTGTTGATTTTAAGCTTTTTTTGTAGAAGGGCAGACTATAAATTTTTCTAATCATCCAGTTCTGGCATAAGCTTTTCTTCTCCTCCTTTAAAATTAAATTCAGATTATTTAAAAATCTTTTTGACCTGGGGAAGATTTTATATATGACTCTATAACTGAATAGAGGTATAATGAAAATTAAAGCTTGGAACTTCATTCTGCAATTAAATTCAATTTCAATATCATACTGTTTCATTACAAATGTTTTCAGTATTCCTGGAATCAATAATCATGGTTTTTATGAAAAGGATAGACTACTACTCAACATATAGTGGAGATACTGAGTTGCAAAGAAGCACAACAAAAAATCTGTCAAACAAAGAAGATTTGGGCCAATAAAGCCTTTATCAAGATTAGACAAAACACATGCATGCACACACACACACACACACACACACACACACACACACGACCAGATTCTCTAGCTGCTGAGGTCAGACTGGCTACGGTTGACGGAGACTGTGGTCATGTGTGTGTGAGTTATGTTAGCATGAGTGTGTGTTTGTATGTTGTATAATTCTCATGAAGGCCTTTTTGGCTGAAAGGTTCCTTGTTTGACAGTCTTTTTGTCATGCCTGTTTGCGACTCAGCATCTCCACTATATGGTGAGTTGAAATGTATCCTTTTCATAATATTGTCATTTTTCCTTCATGGACTTGTTTTGTTAAGTCATGAATTTTCATCTGCACTGCTGGCAATTAAAATAACACCATGGAAGCTGAATGCAACAAATGTCAGACTTGCATGAAGTGTGCTACATGTTTGGATATGCATACGATTAGCATTTCAGCATGTCTGCACAAGGTAGGTAGAGCTGATGCCATCTACATTCTATGTATAACAAAATATTACACTTCTCATTCAAAAATCACTGTTGAATGTTGAGTTTTTGTGAGAAAATGTGTTATGCCTTGCTTAACAAAGAGAAACATCTACAAAAAAGTACCACAATTTGAAATCAGAGGATCATGGGTTATTGAGACTGTATTTAATCATCCTGCAATTTTACTGCTTGCATTGTTCAGGACATGCAAATATGGAATCATTGGGTCTGGGAGAGCCATATTCAGTGCCATTCAGTGCCAGACATAACATCTGCTCAGCCATGCCTGCTTATACAGACATGCCACATACCTTGAGTCTCAAAAGTTAAGTGTACTGCACTTTGAATGATACAATTGAATTACTGGAGCAATAACATCATCAGTCATGTCAGTCATGTGGGGTCTGAGAGGGGGCAGTCAAATGGGAGGTGAGTCAGAGGTCAGTGTTTGGACCACTTCTGATCCTTATTTATATAAATGATATGCCCTCTAGTATTAGGGATACGTATAAAATATTTCTGTTTGCTGATGACACTAGCATGGTAGTAAAGGATGTTGTACGCAACAATGGCTCAGTTTCAAATAGTGCAGTTCATGAGATAACTTCATGGCTTGTAGAAAATAACGCTACATCACAGTAAGGCTCAGTTTTTACAGTTTCTAACACACAGTTCTGCAAAATTTGCCATTTTAATTTCACAGAATGGGAATATGATTAGTGAATCTGGACAGTGCAAATTTCTAGGCGTTTAGGTAGATGGTAAACTGTAATGGAAAGCCCATGTTCAGGATCTTGTTCAAATACTTAATGCTGCCATTTTTACTATCCAATTGGTATGTGAAGTAAGTGATTGTTAAACACAAAAATTACTCTACTTTGCTTATTTTCATTCATTGTGTTGTATGGTGTATGGTGTTATATTTTGGAGTAATGCTTCCCATTTCAGAAGGATATTTTTGGCTCAGAAATTGGCAGTTCATGTACCTCTTGTTGACCCCTTTTCACTAGTCTGGGCATTTTGACATTGCCCTTTCAATATATATTTTCTTTACTGTCATATCTTGTTAACAATATCAGCTTATTCCCAAGAATTAGCAGCTTTCACTCAGTTAATACTTGGCAGAAATCCAATACTCATTTGGATCACACTTCCTTAATTCTTGTGCGGAAAAATTTGCAGCATCCATTTTCAACAAGCTACCAGAAGAATTCAAAAATCTTATTAGTAATCCATGCGCTTTCAAGTTGAAACTGAAGAGTTTCCTAATGGGTCAATCCTTCTATTCTGCTGAGGAGTTCCTTGAAAAATTACGCTAATTCATATGTTATATTGTTAATTGCATTTACATAAACTTATGGCTTGATTTTTTTGGATTCATAAACATTTTATTTTATGTGTTATTACGTTTACACTGTAATTTCATGTACTGTTATGTTCTATGACCTTGGAGATTTGCTCCTCAATTTGGTCCTACAAAACTAGATGTGAAAATAAATAAATAAATAAATCTTTACACAATGATTGGAGGATGTCTAATAGAATTTGTAACTCATTACAGAGACAAGTGTAGTATTGTATCCAACTGCATGGGTGGCACGTGGAAAACCTCCATTAACAGGGTGAGGCTTATAATAACTTGTAGCATGTAACATGGTGAATTAGTATTATATTTTTTGTTAAAGTGGACCATGAATGAAATTTTTGCCCAGTAAACTATAAAAGATTACATTTCAAAAACATTTTTACTAAGAAAATAGAAACTTATGTTTCTAAATGGAAACCCAAAATATTCCATACACAAACAACAGTATGAGAAATCACAATAATAATGGCATTGGTTGCATTGCAATAAGTCAATTACATCCTGAGAAATTGGAACACGAAATTGACATGTGAAATGAACAAAATGTGCTGATATTGCATTTCCCTTGACACAAGCATGACCTGCATGTTGCTTGTAATCACGATGGGATTTAACAAATGCTATATAGGTATGTACACTGTCAGTATGTGGCCTGGGAAATATAGTGTCCAGTCACCTGCAATGAAAACAGTGACTTTGGTTTACTAGTATGTGCTTTATTGAACTTTTCAACATTACTACAATGGACATAATAGTAATGTAATACTGGTAACTACTGATCAAAGTAAACAAAATTAATGGCTGTCAAAGGGTTGCACAGAGGGAGAAATGTTATTTTTGTATGTAGTTGTACATCAGTTATACAGTGGTACATACCATGTACAGGATGTGTCGAACATCTTTAATGACTGTTAGATAATTGAACCACTGCAGATGATGGAATGCATACGTAAGTAGTACCAACAAAACACACACACATCTTCTCTGTAATACACAAAATGTATGCCAGTGTGCAATCACATGTCTCACAGATGAAACACTAAAACGTATGTTTGAAGACTGCCATTTGCTTGGCAACAAGCTGAGCATGCTCCATCATGGACCCATCCATGGTTGTTACTGTTTGTGGTGTTATTGCAGCAAATGGAGCAGTAATATGGACTTTCATGTTGGCCATTGTTGTTGGGACCTGGTCATACACCACATCTTTCACATGTCCCTGAGTAAAAAGTTCATGGGGGTGAGCTCCAGCAACCACACTGGAAATCCCTGAATGGGACAGCCCCATTCAATCCATCAATGTGAAACCACTCATACTGTCACCAATTAAGAGTGCTATCAATGAAATATGGGCCAATGGTGTTGTGCTCTACAATACCAAACCATACATTGACACTCCACTGATGGTGATGTTCTACCTGGTGAATCCAGTTTGGCTTTTCTGGTGACCAGTAGTGCATATTGTGTAAGTTGGCATTCACATGGTTTGTAAATGTAGGCTTATCAATAAGCAGTTCCCTAAGCATAAAGTCTCGGTCTTGCCACAGAATCCACTGACAGTATTCCAGGCAATGTGAACATCATTGACATGGAGGCCATTATGTAGTGCCATATGATGTGGGCGGTATCTATGCCTGTACAGAAAATGCATCATGCATGTTTAAGGGATTTCCAACTGTCTCTCCATTTCAGGAATACTTGCATGATGGTTTATTGCAATGGCTGCCAGAACAGCTACCTCTGCTGCTTCATGTGTTACACCTCAACTCTGGATACATATTTGTGGAGGCACCCACCCTGTCCAACGAAGGCAGGGTCGGTTGGACGATGTCTATTAGGGTACCGCTGGGCATTCACCTGTGCCACACATGTGCCATTCTGGTGATATTATCCATACAGTAACATCACGTCAACGAGTTAATCATTTATGAATACCATGTCAAGTGTCTAGAATGGACGGACAGGTAAATCAATATCATGATTACAACAGTTACACCAATTACAGGGTACAGTACACTGGTGCCATGTACCTGTACATACTTCCACACAGAACAACCTCCTTTGTAATGAGCCATTCCCACACATAGCACTGATTGCAGCCCATTCCTGTACACAACTGCAGAGGCAAAGGGTTGTCCTGGGTGGTGTAATGGGGCAGTGTACACCAGCCAGTGCTGTTCCCCAGTTAGTACATAGGTAAATACAATATTCACAAAGGACTTCATTATGTACATATCAATGTTTGTGGCAGCAATCCCTATTATGACTTTTAGCCCTCATGCTAACAGTGAAAGTAAGAATATGCATCAGTCACATCACGATTATGAGCAATGTACAGGTCACTCTTGCATGACGGAAGAAAAAAGAGAGAGAAAGAGAGAGAGAGAAAGAGAGAGAGAGAGAGAGAGAGAGGTGGGAGAGGTTGGTTGGAAGGGTTCCAAGGACACTCTGAACAGCTTATGTAACTATAGAGTCTTTCCTATTCACATATTTATTTTCAAGCTGACATGTATAACTTGTATCATTTTACCATCGTTACTGCAAAATTGCTATTTCCCACTTCTAACTAGTCATGGAAAATTCTGGGAACCTATAATTAGTTGTCTTGTGAATTAACCACGTAACTGTTCAATGTGTAAATAATCATCTTGGTACTGTCACCTTTTGAAAACGATAACTGAGACTTTGACACTATGCATTTGTGCTCAGATTGCTAATTAGTTACTTAGACATAACATATTTTAAAATAAAAAAAATTACTCCCTTGCTTGAAAACAGGTGGAACATTAGCATATTTCAGCTCAGAAATGTTTAAGAGATGAATAGTTAAGTAGCACAAACAATTTTAAATGCAACTAAATCCACAGTCTTGCTGGCTGGAGAAATTTTAATTTCCATTCAGAAAGAGAGGTGGTGTTGTCTAGCTTCTGATCATCAGAGTTTAGCACAGTGCCTTGCACTACCATCCAAATGCTCCCTAACATGTGACGAAGTAAGAATGATGATTCATCTATTCTGAGTGGGACAAAAGCTCAGTAGCCTCCTTCATCCTATTCAAGACTTCAAGATAAGTAAGCCACCAGGTTCTCTCTTTGCCCTCCTTTCATACATAACAACACAAACACAATGTTAAATTATACAAGTACTCATCACAGCCATTCATATGATACAGGTTATTCATCAGACACTTCATAACTAGTGAGACAATGGTAACAGCAAATTGCCCCCACTACAACCTATCCCAGAACGGCAGTGCAGAATTTTTAGAGTAACTCCAATGATGTTTTTCTGGCTATTGGTCATACTTTGGCCAAAATCACTCTTGCTTTTAAAGATGTTGTGGTGGGCACTATGTCTGCTTGCCATGATATACAAATCTATGGTGAAATTCAGTATGCATTTCCAAAATTTGTTATTAGAAAAAGCTACGTTAAGTGATAATCTCACAGGAGATTTCTACAGACGTGTTTCTTTTGTTTCATTATGCTTATATTTTCATTCACAATCTGATAGGTGTAATTCCAAATGAAGGAATTATTTCTGCTACATATTGTATATCAATGACAGAAGATTCAATGAATTTAGATAGCTCCTAATGATGAATGGATCACAAAATTAAAAATGTTATACTCAGTAAAATAGTAAACAGTTTCTGCAGCCTATATCCTATAATGCAGACCACTATCAATAAAAAGTAATTTGATAAAAATTGGTGTGAAAACTGATAAATTAGCAGTGATGAGAGTCTGGAAGTAAAAGAAAATAAATATTTACCAGAGCACATTGATGCAGGAGGAAGGTATCTTATTTGAGGTGCATGAACATGTTTAGCCATGTCTAATATCAATATGTGTCAAGTTAACAATGAATCATTAGAGAAACAGATTTTTTTAATGTGTGAGACTACAGTCACTAGAGATATTTCAGAATTATGTGTAGCATCCAATATTCAGACATATACAAACAAATGAGATGAAATAAACTTTTTAAATATTTGAAAATGAATTTCTGCTGAACTTTGCTCACCTCTTCACCACAATTTCAATCTCACCCTCTGTATGTGAAATGAGTCTTTGCACTTCTTCAAAAGTTTTGCCTGTCAATGGAACACCATTCCATTCAAGTATTTGATCACCTGAAATTCAGATATCACATGAATAAAGTGTTTGGACCATCAAAGTACTGCAGTAAATCAAGAGATCATTAACAATTTCAGACTCCACAAACTAATTAACTTGTAAAAATGAAATAATGTTTTTGAATGGGGCCTCCATCAGGAGTTGCATGCACCATGACCACCTCAGAAGTATTAATAACAAAAGGAGGGTCAGCATTGGTTGTTGGAGTAGAAATGTTTATTTCTGTTGCAAATCAATTTCAGTCACTGCATGAGCATCATTAGTGCTAGTATTAAAGCCCTGTGGACTCATAAATACAAGCAGGAAAACTGCAGTATCTGCAGATGTCAGTGAAGAGTTCTTGTCAGACCACAGGTACAAATGCAACAGGGCTAGCTGCTTTTGCCTCTAGCCTGTTCTGTAATAGAAGTTTGACGTATTTTCTTATTCTGTTTGTAAATACTGGTATTTACTTTATATGTGCTGCACTTTTTTCTGAAATTAAAAAAATTACTCTGGAAAATTAAGGTTTTTCCAAACACAAAAACATGGTCCAAAGTACAAAATGGTCATCTACCTAGGAGTAAATGTTTTATTGAAATTGAACAACATAACAATCAAGGAAATCTTTTCAATACTGTTTTTAATTGTCTGACCATTACATTATTACTATAGTACACACCAACAATCAGCAACTGAAATCAAATTAAGCAGAATTATTATTAAAAAACCAGTAAAAAGTTAAATACTTTTTGATACTGAAGCTACTGGAAATCAACATAAATTTCCATTTTAAAGACTGATGAAATTGTTAAGACATTAACAAAACTCATTTAATTTGTAAAGATTCCATCTTCCATGGTAAAAGACCTTCTTCTGTTCTGAGGCACAAGATGGTGCATGATTAAGTATGGATTAAAGGTTGAAACATTGCATAACAAGTTCTAAAAATATGTAGAATTGTACTTGTCATGAAATTACATAGCTGAAGATTTAACAATATATTCCAAATAGATTTAATATATTATAACTCATTCAAATGTGTAGCACTCAAATTATTTACAAATGCTGCACAAAACATAACCTCATATCTGGCAACATAAAAACTGTAGAAAATGATGTAAACTGCTTCTAGCAGTCTCTAGTGTGCATTTCTTCATGTGATTTTAAACCCAACTACTAAAGTACTGACCAACAAACATTATGTGTTATATGAATGTCCCAATGCAGCTGATATCAGTTACCCTTTCCATTTCCTTTCCTTTATCCCCCTTTCTGCCTTCAATTTACAAACATCGTATGTTCCTAGGTATACTATCTTCTAGGTTCAACCACCTCACCTACTATTTACACTATAATAAACTGACCAGACCAAATATTAGGCACCTCTTAAAAGAGCACACTGATCGCTTTCTAATGCAGCAGTTGATGTAGAACTGGTATCAGGTGACCATATGACCCATTGTTACTGACAGAGGTCAAGGTAATGCTGTGATCAGAATGAGATTTTCACTCTGCAGCGGAGTGTGCGCTGATATGAAACTTCCTGGCAGATTAAAACTGTGTGCCCGACCAAGACTCGAACTCGGGACCTTTGCCTTGCGCGGGCAAGTGCTCTACCATCTGAGCTACCGAAGCACGACTCACCCCCGGTACCGGAGTCGTGCTTCGGTAGCTCAGATGGTAGAGCACTTGCCCGCGAAAGGCAAAGGTCCCAAGTTCGACTCTCGGTCGGGCACACAGTTTTAATCTGCCAGGAAGTTTCATATCAGCGCACACTCCACTGCAGAGTGAAAATCTCATTCTGGAAACATCCCCCAGGCTGTGGCTAAGCCATGTCTCCACAATATCCTTTCTTTCAGGAGTGCTAGTTCTGCAAGGTTCGCAGAAGAGCTTCTGTAATGTTTGGAAGGTAGGAGACGAGATAATGGCAGAAGTAAAGCTGTGAGTACCGGGCGTGAGTCGTGCTTTGGTAGCTCAGATGGTAGAGCACTTGCCCGTGAAAGGCAAAGGTCCCGAGTTCGAGTCTCGGTTGGGCACACAGTTTTAATCTGCCAGGAAGTTTCATATCAGCGCACACTCCACTGCAGAGTGAAAATCTCATTCTGGAAACACCCCCCAGGCTGTGGCTAAGCCATGTCTCCACAATATCCTTTGTTTCAGGAGTGCTAGTTCTGCAAGGTTCGCAGAAGAGCTTCTGTAAAGTTTGGAAGGTAGGAGACGAGATACTGGCAGAAGTAAAGCTGTGAGTACCGGGCGTGAGTTGTGATTTGGTAGCTCACATGGGAGAGCACTTGCCCACGAAAGGCAAAGGTCCTGAGTTCGAGTCTCGGTCGGGCACACAGTTTTAATCTGCCAGGAAGTTTAATGCTGTGATGTCTATGTGCCAGTTGGTGGTATTTGACCAGAGCAGTAGAATGGGTCAATGTGTGAGCTGTGACCCATGGTTGCATATTGAATGAAGTTGTTCAATTTTCTGGTGTCTTAATGCAGGCTATCCAACATGTCTCCAAGTAATTGCATACCACTCACAGCCATATACCATGGCATAACAAAATTGGTCATAAAAAGATCTCAGATCCCAAGTGACAGTTACTGGAGCATTGACCATTGTCAATTGCAATTTGTTTGTAACCAACAGGGATTGCTGCTGTCATTGAGTGCAGGTCAATTTTCACAATTTTTCAAATGGAAAAAACAAACTGGACTGAATGCAGTAGACATTTGGAGTTTAGTACCTTGCAAACAGCCATTGCACATTGTGACACATAAAGTTGTGTGTATTCAATAACCAAAAACTAGGCAGTAGCTGATTGGAGGCATTTAGCAGGGCCTGGTGAGTTGCTATTTTGCTTCTTTTATAATGACACGTATTGTGTAGTCAGCTTGCAGAATGTGGAGAGAGTAGTTCAGGACAAAAATGGTTTTGTGATGTTTTGGCGGTGTTTCTCATATTATGATTCAGGCCACCATTCTTAGGTTACCATGAATACGGACCAAGAAAATTATTTCAACATTGTTGATTAACATTGTTATGGAGATGATAGATAAACTCCAGTGGAAGACTCTGCAGGGGAGACGCTCAGTAGCTCGGTACGGGCTTTTGTAGAAGTTTCGAGAACATACCTTCACCGAGGAGTCAAGCAGTATATTGCTCCCTCCTACATATATCTCGCAAAGAGACCATGAGGATAAAATCAGAGAGATTGGAGCCCACACAGAGGCATACAGACAATCCTCCTTTCCATGAACAATACGAGACTGGAATAGAAGAGTGAACTGATAGAGGTACTCAAGGTACCCTCCGCCACACACCGTCAGGTGGCTTGCGGAGTATAAATGTAGATGTAGAACAAGTGTGACCATTTCTTCTATATGTTCATGAAATGTGTGCTGTGGAGAATTCCCTCTTTCAAGATGATGACATCTACAGGATATGTTCATATGGGCGTACGCATACATTCCTTGTTTGGCATCCATACAAGCACCCTATGACACCTCCACTTTCCTGCTAAATCACACCATTCATCCCACATAAGCAGATGAAAAGCAACAATCAACAGCCCTATAATTTGGTAGTTCATTGAGTGGCTTGATGTGTGTATGGTATACATGAAGAAACTTGTGAGCTTTCTTCCTCATCCAATTGAAACCATTGTCAAGGCTAGTTGCAGTGTCATATGGTATTATCACAATGCCCATGGGCTGACTAGTGTTATTAACTGATATATCATGGCAAGAAGTTGAAATGAGCTAGTGGGAATCCTGAAACTTCATGGAATGTTCTGTACAATGGTAAAATTTCAAGAATCACACCAGATGCTGACCATTTACATAATTGTCTTAAGTTTGTTCTATTTAATTTTTATGTGTACAGTGATGTCTACTTATCTATATTCATTGAGAAATGCACTGTGCATACAATATCTTACAATATATTTAGTTAGGGGAAAGTTTTACTAATTTTAAAATTAATTTGCTACTCACTGTAAAGATGATACATTGAATTGAATACAGGTAGAATAAAAAGACTGTTATAAACGGAGCTTTCAGCTAAAGACTTCTTCAGAGATGAAAGGAAAACACACAAACAAACAGGTACACCTCACCAACACACAAATGCTGTATCTCCAGCTGCTCTGGCCAGACTGTAAATGTTACACTGAACAAAAGCAGCAATCTGGAGTGGCAGAGTGTGCAGGTACTAGAAGGTGTCAGGACAAAGCTGCAACAAAGTACAGCATAAGGAAGTTGGGAGAATGGAGAGGGGGGGTGGGGGGGGGGGGGACAAAGAGAGGAAAAGAAGCAGAGAGAGGAAAAGACCAGTGAGTTCATAGGCAGAGAGCAGCACTCAGTGAGGGTGAGCAGACCTGAAATGGGATAAAGTGAGAGCAAAGGGCGTGTAAACTTTTGGATGGAGGGCGTAGCTACAGTAGGCTTGAGTTGTAAGGATAACAGTATTAGGCAGATAGGAGCTATTTTTACAGCACATTCTCCACTTCTGAAATTACCCCAACTTCAGCCTGCAGTAAATTGCTGCCACCCTTACCCTCCGCCCTCTGTCCTATCACCTCCTTCCAGTTCATGTCGCCTTACCCTCATCATGCACCCACTCTACTCACCTCTTTGTTCCTCCCCCCCCCCCTCCCCCTTTCTTGTCATCCGTCCTCCTTCCCTGCACAACTTCAGATAGCTGCTTTCACACAACGCGTTAATTGCAGTCTGGCCACAAGAGCCAAAGGCAGGGGCCACTCATGCATGATCTGTGACTGCTTGTGTGAATGTCTGTGTGATTTCTTTTCTATTCTTAAGAAGGCGCTGACTGAAAGCTCAGTGTGTAACAATTATTCTCGTTGTACCTATCTGCACATCAACATGTCTTTTTCATAATATTGCTGATATTTCAACCTGGACTTTCCATTGCTTAAAAATTAATTTTATAGCTTAAGAGATTTAGGAACCAAGTTCAAATGCTATTACACAAAATGTGGTTATATACAGCTCATGTGACCTGCTTATCAACTTATTATACTCTGTATTTCAAACAGGAAAAAGTGAAAGATGCCACAAAAGTTACATTCTTAACTGGATGGAATGTGCTCAATATACCCAAATATTTATGAAAATTGCAAAAATCATAAAGAATAGCTAGTCTTATTCCTTATTTGAAATATATGTAGAAGTGGTTCCCAGCAGTAAAAAGTTGATGTTCATAATGGTCAGCAATGACCTCTCTTTGAACCAAAACAAGTAGAATAGGTCCTCTTGGTCTGATATGAGTCCTGACCTAAATACTATTTCTTGTTTTTACTGCTCTCTTTTATGTAATTGATATATGAGGGTGTGCTAGTAAGTAATGCCTCCTAATTTGTAATGGAAAAATACCTGAAGTTTTGAAATAAAATGAATGTTATTAACATTCTACATCTTTACTCTTTTTGTATACATATTTGCAGCCCCCTGCCAAAAGAGGGCTCTATATTGTGGCATGTAACATGGCAGTATGTAGCTTAGCTATGTCAGTGCATGAGAAACAGCATTTGAAGAGTTCATCCTTACATGGTGTTATAACCTTTAATCACAATAATTGCGTGGATTTTCACACTCTCTCTTAGAAACAATAGCTGATCACATGATTACAACTCAGTCTCTCGTATTCGACTGCTGTGCCGTGACATGCGGCCGGTGCCGTTCGTAGCTAGGTGGCGCTCCCGCGCTCATCTGATTTGCGGAGCGCCTCTATCGCCGTTTGTGCGTACTGTCGTGGCGGCACTGTTAAATGTCGTGGCACTATCACAACACTTTTCCCCCCTTGAAAAAAAATAAACACTCACTTCCTTGGAGACATGGACAGCGCAGAGACATCCATGGCCTCTTGTGAGGCCCCGAGGAGATCCCGCGCAGAGACACGGGAGTATGGTCGAAAATGTCCAGGACGGAAGCTCGTGCGAGGAACGTGCCTCCTGGATGAGATGATGGGTGAAAACTCCGGAGCAGCATCCATAGGTGTCATTGACCTGGGAGTGTGCTCCAGCGAGATGGGTCCCGGAGAAGGCGGCGTCGCGACTGGGGCCGGTTCCGGAGTACTTGGAAGCGGCAGCGACGGCGGCTGCATCAACACGGACGGTAGATCGGCAGCAGCGACAGGACTGGCGTCTCGAGCTGGTGGAGGCGAAGGATGGGGCGGTGGCACAGGCGTGGCCACCACTCGTGGGCGCATCTGGTCGTAATGGCGAACAACCGTGCCGTCGCCCGTACGGATTTCACAAAGCCGGCGGCCACGAAGAGCCTTGACCACCCCTGGAATCCATTTAGGGCGAGATCCATACCCTCGTGCCCACACGTCGGCGCCCACCGAGTATTTTCCCGCACTAGGGGACACAGTACAAGGCCTGACAGGGTGAAGCAGGTGCAGTAGAGTGCGCGGTTGGCGGCCATGCAAGAGTTCAGCAGGGCTGCGATCACCCAGAGGCGTGAAGCGATAAGAACTCAGAAATTGCAGCAGGGCGTCATCTGTGGAAAAATCACTAAGGAATTTTTTCATCTGGCATTTGAAAGTGCGGACAAGGCGCTCGACCTCCCCATTCGATTGCGGATGGAAGGGAGGTGCGGTAACATGATGAATCCCTTGTCCAGTACAAAAATCACGGAAGGCCTGCGAAGAGAACTGAGGGCCATTGTCCGTGACGATCGTGGATGGAAGACCTTCTAGCGCAAAGATTTTGGACAAAGCCAGCGTCGTCGCCACAGTGGTGGGCGACGGACATCTAACAACAAATGGAAACTTCGAGAAGGCGTCAATCAACAGTAGCCAATAAGTACCGAGGAAGGGGCCAGCAAAGTCGGCGTGCACCCGTTCCCATGGCTGAGCTGGATCAGGCCACGGAGAGGGCATTGTACGAGGTGCCGCCAGTTGTTGAGCACACTGGCCACATGCAGCAACCATATGGGCGATGTCCGAATCAATGCCGGGCCAATAAACGTGCCTGCGGGCCAGGGACTTAGTCCGAGAAATACCCCAATGGCCTCCGTGCAACAGTTTGAGAACATCTTTGCGAAGAGAGGCTGGCACCACGACCCGTGGAGATGCGCCATCCGTGGCCAGAAGAACAACACCGTCACGAACAGACAGACGAAGGCGCAAGGCATGGTAGTTGCGAAGGGGATCCGATGCCCGGCCCCCGGTCCTGTCTGGCCAACCTCGTTGAACAAAACCGATCGCCCGACGCAGGACCGGGTCCCGCGCAGTAGCTGACGCGACCTGCGAACCTGTAAGTGGAAAGCCCTCGACTGCACGACGTTCTTCCTCATCAATGTGGAAACAGAGGAGTTCATCGCGATCGAAAACAGGGTCGGGGCCCATCGGCAATCGCGACAATGCATCCGCGTTTGCGTGCTGGGCCGTGGGGCGATAGTGAATCTCATAATGAAAACGAGACAGGTATAAGGCCCAACGTTGCAGGCGGTGAGCTGCCTTATCCGGAAGTGACGCCGAGGGGCTGAACAGAGAGACCAGCGGTTTGTGGTCGGTGATGAGGTGAAACTTAGAACCATACAAAAAAACGCTGAACTTTTTTAGAGCATAAATGATAGCGAGCGCCTCCTTTTCGATTTGAGAGTAACGCCGTTGCGCCTCGTTGAGGGTCTTGGAAGCATAGGCAATGGGTCGTTCCGACCCATCCTCATACCGATGGGCGAGAACAGCCCCTAGGCCATACTGTGACGCGTCAGTCGCCAGAACCAAGTGCTGACCCGGACGGAATGTGGCAAGACAAGGCGCCGACTGCAAATGAGCCTTCAGGCGGACAAAAGCCTGCTCACACCCGTCGGACCAACAGAAGGGGACGTTTTTGCGTAACAGCTGATGCAGAGGATAAGCTACCGCTGCTGCGGATGGAATGAATTTGTGATAATAAGCAATCTTGCCTAGAAACGCCTGAAGTTCTTTGACCGTAGACGGCCGGGGTAGAGCGTTAATGGCCGCAACGTGCTCACGGAGAGGGCGTATGCCCTCACGGGACAACTGGAAACCAAGATACTCAATGGAGTGTTGGAAGAACTGTGACTTGTCCAGATTGCACCTCAACCCAGCCGAATGCAAAACTCGAAACAGTGAACGTAAATTACGAAGGTGCTCCGCAGTGGAGGCTCCCGTGACAACAATGTCATCCAGATAGTTTATGCAGCCGGGAACGGAAGCCGTGAGCTGTTCCAAAAACCGCTGAAAAATGGCCGGTGCGCTAGCGACGCCAAATGGTAATCGCTGGTACTGATACAACCCACAAGGAGTGTTGATAACGAGAAATTCCTTGGAAGGAGCGTCCAACGGCAACTGATGGTACGCCTCCGATAAGTCAAGTTTGGAAAAGAACTGGCCCCCAGCGAGCTTGGTAAACAACTCCTCAGGACGAGGAAGAGGATAAGTGTCAATGACGCTCTGAGCGTTGACAGTGGCTTTAAAGTCACCACACAATCGCAGACTCCCGTTTGGTTTAGAAACCACCACGATCGGCGATGCCCATTCGCTGGAGGTAACCGGAAGGAGAATCCCTGAAGCTGTTAACCTGTCTAGCTCAGCCTTGACAGGTGCACGCAAAGCCACTGGAATAGGGCGTGCCCGGAAAAACTTAGGGCGAGCCGTAGGTTTAAGAGTAATGTGGGCTGCAAAATCCTTGGCACAACCCAGGCCAGCAGAGAACACGGACGAAAATTCACAACACAATCCATCAAGCTGTTGATACGGAATGTCCTCAGATATGAGGTGCACATCATCATCAATGGAGAACCCAAACAACTGGAAAGCATCATAACCGAACAGGTTTTCAGTGCCCGCATGATCCACCACATAAAACGTGAGGGGCCGAACAACAGACTTGTAGGCAGTGGAAGCATCAAACTGGCCCATGATAGGAATTTTCTGCTGATTATAAGTCCTCAGATTGCGCGTAACTGGAGACAAAGGAGGGGAGCCCAACGCCAAATACGTGCGAGAATTAATGAGAGTTACTGCAGAGCCAGTGTCCACTTGCATGCGGATGTCTTTATTCAGAACACGAACAGTAACAAACAACTTATTTGTTTGAGAAAGCACACAGTGAACATCCATGTCCGACGCCTCGTCCTCGTCGACAGGAACTTTATGGGACTGACACACAGAAGCAATGTGGCCTTTTTTCCTACATGAATTACACGTGGCCCAACGTTTTGGACACGCTGCCCTGTCGTGCTGTACGAAACAACGGGGGCAAGAAGGAAGCGCGGAACGAACCGGCTTCTGTGGTTGCTGGTTTCGCTGCGAGCGTTGCGGCCCAACGCGACGTTGTTTACGCGAGTGAACCGCCGCCACATCTTCGTTCTCCTGTGCAACAGGCAAATTGTCCTTGTCGAGAGTTGACTGTACAGCGCCTACATCACACCACGCGTCTATTTGCGCGCCAGCAGCGTGAGACACTTCAAAGGATTGAGCGATGCTTAGAACTTCCGACAACGACGGGTTTGGCAGTTGTAGGGCACGTTGCCGAACTTCTTTATCAGGAGCAAGCCGTAGAATAGCATCCCTAACCATTGAATCCGCATAAGACTCGTGATGAGTGTCCGTGACAAACTGACATTTCCTACTCAGGCCATGTAGTTCCGCCGCCCAAGCCCGGTAAGATTGATGGGGCTGTTTACGACACCGGTAGAACGCCACGCGGGCGGCAACGACGTGGGTGTTTGTTCGATAATAGGCAGACAATAAGTCACACATTTCTTGGAAGGACAGGGAGGCTGGTTCCCGCAGAGGGGCTAACTGAGATAGCAGCTGATAGACCCGAGGGGAAATCCAAGATAGAAATAACGACTTACACATAGGAGCGTCGACAACGCCGAAAGCCAAGAAGTGTTGCCGCAAACGCTTCTCATAATTCTCCCAGTCTTCAGCGGCCTCGTCGTAAGGAGGGAATGGAGGCGGAGAAGAGGAAGACAGACGATGAGTAAGCGACGTCGACAACGCCTGAATCGCTGCCGTCAGCTGTGTTTGTTGTTCAATGAGCGCTTGCATAAGCTGTTCCATGTTTGCCCCGTCACGAACACGCAAATCCACAACGCGGTGAAAATATCCCATCCTCGTCGCCAAAAAGTGTTATAACCTTTAATCACAATAATTGCGTGGATTTTCACACTCTCTCTTAGAAACAATAGCTGATCACATGATTACAACTCAGTCTCTCGTATTCGACTGCTGTGCCGTGACATGCGGCCGGTGCCGTTCGTAGCTAGGTGGCGCTCCCGCGCTCATCTGATTTGCGGAGCGCCTCTATCGCCGTTTGTGCGTACTGTCGTGGCGGCACTGTTAAATGTCGTGGCACTATCACAACACATGGAGCACTCTCTTCTTCAGAATGACAGTGCAAAACCACAAACAAGTGTTGCAAAATCTGCAACCTTGGGCTCACTGTGATTGATCATTCACCACCACTGAGCCCTAAGTTGGCCCCATCCAAGTGTCATTTGTTTCCAAGTCTTAAAGAATGCATCTAGGGACTTTGCTTTGTTAGTGATTAAATGGTGCAAGCAGAGGTGTGGTTGTGTCCCCGTTAACAAAGTCAAATATTTTAACTGTTGCCTGTTTGGCTAATAATAACCATGTCATTGTCCATATGCCTCAAACTACTATGGGCATTGAAACAGCAAGAATGAATAGCTTTACTTTCTCAGATACAGATCCTAACATAAATATTATTTTTTTCTTTTTCTTATAAAATCTGTAAACCATTCATACATGAAATATTAAAAATCTTTCAGCTGTATTTTTAAAGTACTTTTAGTTCAGAGTATCACCTAGTGGCAATGATATTAATATTTTCCATACGTGTTTTTCTTAAGAGAATTTTTAACATTAGAGATTCAGTGGTATGACATCGTTCTTAAACTTCAGAAATGCACTTCAGAATTCACATACCTCATTTTAAAACACAGTTTGTGTCGTTTGTACAGAAAATTTTCTTATCTTTCAAACTTTTATAATTCAGGTAATATCACTATTAAAATATGTTAATGTTATTATAAAAACAGATTAAAATGTAACCATGTTGTAGCTCTAATTTTTCCTTATCTAAAATGTATATTATTACTTGAAAAACTTAGTTAATGAAATATGTCTAGTATAAGATTTTAATTTCTAATACATTCACAGTTGATTTCACTAGAAAATGAAGAGAAAAAAACACACTTAAAAGTTTTCTGCTGAAAATATATCCTAAAATTAACACCATTTATGGAATATACAGACAATCAAATAACTTAACTGTGAGATGTATACAACTATTGCCTACCATTTCTATTTTTTTACTACTAAATAATTAATAGCTCCATATTTTAAAATTTTGTAAGATACATGTATTGATTGTAATTTAAATATCAGCCGTGTCATCTTAGTTAGTTTGAGTTATTACTAGAACCTATCTGTGCATAAGTAAAACTAGAAACAGGACATCATAGGAGCATTGTGGTTGTTTTTGTGGACTATAGTCTGAAGACTACTTTGATGCAGCTCTATGAACTATTCTATATTGTACAAGCCTCTTCATCTCTGAATAATTACTACAGATTATAATGATTTGAAATTATTTACAGCATTCATTTCTTGGTCTCCTTCTACAATTTTAATCTTCCTGTTCCCAACACTTCCGTCCATTACCAAACTGACAATTCCTTGATGCCTAAGGATGTGTCCTATCAAATGGTCTCTTTTTTTATTAAAGTTGTGCCATAATTTTCATTTATCCCCAATCTGATTCAGTAGCTCCTCATTAGTTATTTGATCTAACTACATAGTGTTTTGCATCTTTCTGAGGCATCACATTTCAAAAGCTTCTTTTCTCTTCTTTTTTGTACTGTTTATTGTCCACATTAACAAAACTCATCTTCTCATTTTACTGTTTTATTTCTTAATCTAATTCACTCACCATATTTTACACCTGTTGATGTTCTTCTTGTACCTACTTTTCAAGGCACTAGCCATTTTGTTCAACTGTTCTCACAAGTTCTGTGCTGTCTGTGAGAGAATTACAATGCCATTGACAAACCTCAATGTTTTTATTTCTTCTGCCTTATATATAATTCCCTCAACATACAGGCTAAATAAACCTATCTCACTCCTTTGTAGTCACTGCTTCCCTTTCCCATCATTTGAGTCATATGACTGCAGTCTAGTTCCTGCACAAGTTGTAGATAACCTTTCACTCCCTGTATTTTATCTGTGCCAGCTTCAGAATTTCAAAGAGTGCAGTCCAGTCAACAATGTCAATAGCTTTCTCTAAACCTGCAAATGCTACAAACACAGCTTTACCTTTCTTTCAACTGTCTTCTAAGGTATGTCTAAGGTATGTCATAGAGTCTGGAATTACCCAAGGTTCCATCCACTTTCTGACTGAGCAAGATATCCAGAAATGGCAGTCACCCTTCTCCACATCCTCCACAATTTGGATATTCTTGTGGATTGAATTCAGATGCTGAAAAAAGCATGACAGTTCTTGTTCACTGTGGGGCTGTATCACAAATGTATCATCTACATATCACCAAAAGACTTTAGGTTTAAGTTCAGCAAATCCAGTGCCCTCTTCTTCCATACAACAATTTGCTACCAGAGGGGATAGAGGACTACCCACGCCAACACTGTCAATTTGCTCAGAATATTCACTGCTGAATAAAAAGTAAGTTCAGGATAGACGATGATGAAATAATGCTGTTAAACTGACTTTGAATTTATTGCTGGTGAGTGACAATGAATTCATGAGAGGGACTTAAGTGAAGAGTGGGGTGACATCAAAGCAGTCTGATTCATTGACTTTAAATGACTGTAGTCTATTAATAAACTCAACAGAGTTGTGAATATAATGCAAGCACTTACCCACAAAATGTCTTAGTAGAGAAGCAAGGTGTCTAGCTAAGTCATACACAATGTGATGAAAAGTATCTGGTCACTTGGCTGAAAATGACTTACAAGTTCGTGGCACCCTCCATCAGAAACGCTGGAATCCAATATGGTGTTGGCGCACCCTTAGCCTTGATGACTGCTTCCACTCTTGCAGGCATATGTTCAATCAGGTGCTGGAAGGTTTCTTGGGGAATGGCAGCCCATTCTTAACAGAGTGTTGCACTGAGAAGAGGTATTGATGTCGCTCAGTGAGGCCTTGCACGAAGTTGGTGGTACAAAGCATCCCAAAGGTGTTCTACAGGATTCAGGTCAGGACTTTGTGCAGGCTGGTCCATTACAGGGATTTATTGACGTGCAACCACTCTGCCACAGGCCATACATTATGAAAAGGTGCTTGATCATGTTGAAAGATGCAGTTGCCATCCCCAAATTGCTCTTCAACAATAGGAAGCAAGAAAATGTTTAAAACATCAATGTAGGCCTGTGCTGTGATAGTGACCCACAAAACAACAAGAAGTGCAAATTGTCTCCATGAAAAACATGATTTCATCATAACACCACTACCTCCGAATTTTACTGTTGGCACTACATACGCTGGCAGATGACGTTCACCGGGCATTCATCATACCCACACTCTGCCATCGGATTGCCACATTGTGTACCATGATTTGTCAATTGGCACAACATTTTTCCACTGTTCCATCATCTAATGTTTATGCTCCTTACACCAAGTGAGGCGTAGTTTGCCACTTACTGGTGTGATGTGTGGTTTATGAGCAGCCACTCAACCATGAAATCCAAGGTTTCTCACCTCCCACCTAACTGTCATAGTACTTGTTGTGGATCCTGATACAGTTTGGAGTTCCTGTGTGATGTTCTGGATAGATATCTGCCTATTACACATTACAACCCACTTCAACTGTCAGCAGTTTCTGTCAGTCAACAGATGCTTTTTTGCTGTACATGATCCTTCACATTTCCACTTCACCATTACATCAGAAACAGTAGACCTAAGGATGTTAGGGGTGTTGAAATCTCACATACAGATGTATGACATGAGTGACCCCCAATCACCTGACCACATTCAAAGTCCATGGGTTCCACTCTATTCTGCTCTGTCATCATGTCTAATGACTACTGAGACTGCTGCTATGGAGTACCTGGTAATAGGTGGCAGCACAATGCACCTAATATGAAAAATGTATGTTTGTGGGGGTGTCCAGATAGTTTTGATCACATAATGTATATTTGAGTGCTGATATTGCTCCTAGTAGGGCATAATGGAAGATATTCTTTGTGGATCTTTGGAAACCCTATATAACCTTAGTGGAACAGAATTGGGAGTTCTTAATATTTTCACAACTACTTGCAAAGTAGAAGAAGCATTCAACATCTCTGAATTTTCCTGTCTGCTCTTCCTGTGGGGTCTTTATCATTCTTCCAGTATTTTGATTTACTCAGTAAGTTATAAATATTCTGGTCATGTGACAAGAACACAATGGTGTTTCCCTTGTCCTCTGGAAGGACCAGCATGTGAGTGTGTAACTTGTGTATTGCAGTACTTTCCATGAGGGAAGCACTATTCTTCTGTGGTGGAGCTCATGTAAGTATGTGAAATGTTTCATGCCTTATTTGCTGTACAGTGTCATTGAGAAGAGGTCTAACACCTTGTTCCACAGCACTAATAAGATCAGATAAAGGCAAGGTTCTAGAAGTAGGTATGAAGGTAGGTTAGCAGACTGGTAGAACCAGAAAGGAACAGGAGCAAATAGCACTAAGGGTAGATGACACATTAGTAACTGATGGGCATAGTGTGGCAAATCTACTTAACAAGTACTTTATATCTGTTACTGATAGAATGGGACTTTCAGGATCAGTAAATAATGCCCTTGAATATCTGAAACTAGCCTTCACAAATAGCTTCAAGTACATGAATATATCACCCACCTCATCAAAAGAAATAACTTCAATAATAAAATCTTAAAAAACAAAGCATTCTAGTGGGTATGACGAAATATCAACAAAGTTAATTAAGGCATGTTCTTGTGAGTTTAGTACAATTCTAAGTTACTTGTGTAACCAGTCAGTTATAACTGGGACATTTCCTGACTGGCTAAAATATGCAGATGTTAAGCCTCTATTCAAGAAAGGGGATAAAGAGATACCATCAAACTACTGACCGATTTCACTTTTTCCAGCATTCTCAAAAATTTTAGAAAAAGTAATGTACAGGCAGTTGCTCAACCATCTGACTGCAAATAACATATTATCAAGAACACAGTTTGGATTTCTGAAGGGTTCTGATATCGAGAAGGCTATTTACACCTACAGTGAAAATATACTTAATTCATTAAATAACAAATTACAAGCAGCAGGTATTTTCTGTGATTTGTCAAAGGCATTTGATTGTGTGAACCACAACATCCTATTAAGTAAATTAGAATTCTATGGTGTCACGGGCAGTGCTGCAAAATGGTTCAAGTCATACCTCACTAACAGGAAACAAAGGATGTCAGTGCAAGGAACTAGTGAATTAAGTCATCAGTCATCATCAGAATGGGAAGAAATTACATGTGATGTTCCACAAGGATCCATCTTAGGGCCATTGCTTTTTCTTGTGTACATTAATGATCTCTCATCAGTTACACTGCCAGAAGCAGAGTTCATTTTGTTTGCAGATGACACAAGTATTGCAATAAATATTATGTCGAGTGTAGTTTTAGAAAGATCTGCTAATGATATTTTCATGGATATTAATAAATGGTTTAAAGCCAACTCACTGACATTAAACTTCGAAAAGACTTTCTATATGCAATTCAGAACCTGTAAGAGGTTTCCACCCAGCATATGCATAAAGTACAAAGAAGATCAGATAGAAGAAGTGGACAGTCTTAAATTCCTGGGATTACAAGTTGATAATAAATTCAGTTGGAAAGAGCACACCACAGAACTGTAGAAACGCCTTAACAAATCTGTATTTGCAATTCAAGTGTTAGCAGACATAGGTGACATAAAAATGAGAAAGCTTGCATACTTTTCCTACTTTCATTCCATAATGTCATATGGTATAATATTTTGGGGTAACTCTTCAAGTCAAACAAAAGTTTTCAGAGTCCAAAAGATTGTAATACATATTATTTGCAGAGTAAATTCACAGATGTCCTGTAGAAACCTCTTCAAAGAACTGGGTAAACTAACTACTCCCTCTCAGTATATTTACTTATTAATGAAATTTGTCCTAAATAATATATCTCTTTTTCCAACAAACAGCTCAGTTCATACATACAATAATAGGAACAAATATGATCTGCACAAGGACTTAAAAGCACTTACTTTAGTTCAAAAAGGGGACCACTAGTCAGGAAAACTCATCTTCAATAATTTGCCAGTAAACATAAAAACTTAAGTTACAAATAAAGATCAGTTTAAAAGGAGCCTGAAAGACTTACTACTGGTCAACTCCTTCTACTCCATTGACGAATTTTTTAATAGAAATAAATGATGTATTGTATATATTCATACTATTAGTATTGTTATTTCAGCTTAAAAACAATTGACATGTTCCACTTCCATGAGGATCTCCTCAGCACGGATCTATGGAATGAAAAACTAATATAATCTAATCTCTAATCTAGGTCAGGTCAGTCTTCAGCACTGATGGCATTATCTTGTTGAAAATCTTATCCCTAAAATTGTCCATGGAGCCTAAAAATGCACCTTCTTGTGGTAATGTTGCTAATACACAAGAGAACTTTATTTTTTTTAAATTTTTTTATACTCTTTATCAACCCAGTCCAACTTGACCCAGGTCATCTCCATGTGCAGATAAACCAACTTATGAAATGCCATAAAATGAATCCTCCTCTTTGTAGTGTTATTTTTGTCTTACATGTGATGAACTTTGCCATGGTGTTCCTAATAAAATATGTAATTTTGAATGAGACCACTGTCCCAGCACTTCAGTAGAAAATCTCTCTCACTTATTACATAACCTCTCCAACTTGTGAACCCATCACAAACTATGGACATTCTTCAAACATTGCTACACTGCACTAATGTTGTGTCTGATAGAAATAGCATTGCAAAGGAGTTGGATTACCTACAATCCATGTTCAAAGATTAAGCATATTCTCCTCATCAGATCAACACAGCCTTAGGGAGGAAGAAAAATGATCACCCACATGAGCAAGAGCAGAAGTAACAGTCCACGGTATACCTCTCATATGTCAGCCTATTTTGTCAAAGTTAGGCAGAGTCCTCAGGAAACATTATGTCAAAGTATTCTTCCAACCAACCACAAAGACTAATGCTCTTCTCAGTGCAGTAAAGGATAATAGGATTTGTGGAGGGCTGGAGTCTACAAAATACCTTGCTAATGTGGCAAAGTGTACATTGGTCAGAAAACACACACAGTATATGAAAGTTGCAATGAACAAGGTTGCCACACTCACCTTTTGCAGCCTGGTACATTATCCATAGTTGAGTATTGTATTACCACAGGAAATTTTAGGGATTATTCTGCCATGGAAATCTTGATATCATTGAGATTGTCCAGGAATTTATTAAGGAATTGGTGGAAATACATTAGGTGGAAGATCTTATTAATCATGATAGTGACTTTCAGCTGGGTAAGGTGAGGGATCTGGTGATTTCTTTAATAGCTGCAGAAGGAAACATTTTATTACTAGTGACATGTCTAGTGACAGTTAATTTTATCTGAATTTTAATCTGAATTTTAGCTCTGTGAACCCATATTGTGACAGAGAGCTACATCTAGTATCACTATTACACATGTGCCTGCACATGGGTGCAGAAATATTTGAAGAGGGTTCAGAACTCAATAGAGGTTGCTCATGGTGCATGCATCTCTGCACCAGTTCTTGGTGTAAAGTTAGCAATGAGAACCAAAAATCTCTAGTGCAAAACACTCGCATAGATGGCTGAATAGTTATTAGCTGATATATCATGGCAAAAAGTTGAAATGAGCTAGTGGGAATCCTGAAACTTCATGGAATATTCTGTACAATGGTAAAATTTCAAGAATCACACCAGATGCTGACCATTTACATAGTTGTCTTAAGTTTCTTCATTTTAATTTTTATGTATACAGTGCTGAGTACTTATCTATATTCATGGAGAAATGCACTGTGCATACAATACCTTACAATATACTTATTCACAACTGGTTTCAATCATTGATCATCTTCACAGTGGAAAAATATTGTAACAACTTCACATGTCATATGTTCTATTTAACCAGAAAAGATGCCATAGCAGACTTGCCAACATCTGGAGAAGATACTTCATGCCACGTCATAATTTGTGCTGACTTCAACATAAATATAAGAGCTGATGACAGGTTTGCCATTTCTCTGTAGGAGATGTTATCTACAAATGGCTTAACCTTAAACTTCAGGGAGTACACTAAAATAACAGCATCTTTGGCAACATGTACAGATAATATAGTGAGTGGTATCAACTATGGCGCTACAGAAAAGTTCATCTTAGAATTAGGTATATCTGACCATTCTGCAATTTTTAACTCATGGCCAAGTTTAGATAAAACTGTAACAGTGAAACGAGTGAGGAACTTCAGTCAACACAATGTGAATATGTTTAGTTCAAGACGATATGAAACAATCTGGTCTTTCAGCAAGTGGTACTTAGTGAACACAAACTACAATGCTTTTGTATGAGAATTTATGTGTTTTCAATGAATTTTTCCCCTTCATAACAGCATGTAACAAAATTTGTAAAAATAACTCATGGATGACTGAAGGCATCAGGATCTCTAGTATTAGAAAGAGGAAACTGCACATGCAATCAAAGAACAACCATGATGCAGGATTTGTCAGCTATATAAACAAATACAAAAGAATGTTTGGTAGAGTAGTTAAACAGGCAAAACAAATGGCAAACAGTAAATACATATCAGATGCCACAAATAACTCAAAAGCTGTATGAAAAATTGTCAGTAGTGAAATAGGTGCAGATAAATGTTTGGTAGAGTAGTTAAACAGGCAAGACAAATGGCAAACAGTAAATACATATCAGATACCACAAATAAATCAAAAGCTGTATGACTGTCAGTAGTGAAATAGGTGCAGAAAAAACAAAAACTTTTAATCATAACTTAGAAATAGATGGGGAAATGATTACAAACTCCAGACATATTTTTGAAGAATTCAACAGGCATTTCATAAATTCTAACAAAATTGACAAACTCCCTCCTCCACACGTAAGTCCTAATATAATGCAGCACAGATCAGTAGAATTCAAATTCACTCATGTATCCTGCTACGAGGTGGCTAATATTATAAAATCCCTAAAGAATCGCATATCTGTGGGCTGGGATGAAGTCCCAACAAAAATAATACAGGCAAGATGTGATAAAATTGCAGCCCAACTCTGTCACATATTAAATCAATCATTAGATGAGGGCTGCTTTCCGGATAGGATGAAGTATGCAGAAGTTCCACCTATCCACAAAAAGGGCAGACAATAGGAGACAGGAAATTTTCACTCAGTATCAATACTACCAATTATTTCTAAAATATTTGAGTGAGTAGTGTGTAACTAACTAGAAAAATACAACAAAAAACATAATATTAATCTTAATAATCAGTATGGATTTAGGAAGGGCCAAAGCACTGTGCACAGTATTAATGAACTAATCACTAACAGAAGCAAATGCCTCAATAACAAGGAGAGCAGATTCGATATCTTCTGTGACCACAGTAAGGCATTTGATATAGTAAACCATAAGCAGCTGCTCCTGAAATAAGCTTCTTATGGCTTCCATGAAAAATCTTTAAATTGGTTCAAGTTGTATCTCAAAAATGGAAAACAGTAGGTAGTTATTCAACACAAGGTCAAGAAAGCTTGCTCTAGTTGGGAGAAAATACAAGCAGGTGTACCCCAGGGGGCCATACTAGCCCCATTACTATTTCTATATTATATATATGACATGCCAGGTAAGGCAACTTCAGATACGATTCTGTATGCAGATGACTCAACAGCAGTAGTCTGCTGTACAAACACTAAAGAATTAGCACAGAAAACAAAACAGACTCTTCAACAACTAGAAAAGTGGATAAATAATAATGCTATTAAACTAAACATAACCAAAACACAAATTGTACATTTCAGGACCAAACAAACTGTTGAAAATGTAACTCAAATCTTTATTTGCAAGCCTTGACTTACTGACAATTACTTCCATGTATATATATGAAACAGTTCTCATTGAGTTAAAAAACCCACATCTCTATGAGGGAAATTCATTTACACATGCTTATGAAACAAGGCACAAACAAGATTACATGTTACCTTGCCACAGGCTAACAGTATCCAAAAATACTCCATATTACATGGCTTTGAAGCTTGGGAATAAAATCTGATCAAAGTTGAAGGACTGCAAGTTAGAATCCACCAGCACAAACATTGGAATATATTTAAAAAGCAAATGCTACTACAGTGTGGATGATCTTTTAAATGAGGAAGACAAGTAGGTGATATTACGTCTGTCTTGTTTTCCTGTTTTTTCTACATTACATTCTATGTGTATGCTTACATTATCTCTTAATGGAGGTATATGTTCTTTTTATATGTGTCCATATTTATAAACTATGTATCATGTGAACTATGTATCTAAGTATCTAGATGTAAATAAAATAGAAAGAAACTTCCACATGGGAAAAATATATTAAAAACAAAGATTCCAAGACTTACCAAGTGGGAAAGTGCCGGTAGACAGGCACAATAAAATAACACACAAAATTACGAGCTTTTGCAACCAGCAGTTGA
Source organism: Schistocerca gregaria (assembly GCF_023897955.1). Lineage (NCBI taxonomy): Eukaryota > Metazoa > Arthropoda > Insecta > Orthoptera > Acrididae > Schistocerca > Schistocerca gregaria. The sequence goes on along the minus strand of NC_064931.1, from coordinate 35,549,021 downwards.
TTCACCAGGAAAGAGGGAAGGAAAAGGAAAGATGAAAGAATGTGGGTTTTAAGGGAGAGGGTAAGGAGTCATTCCAATCCCGGGAGTGGAAAGACTTACCTTAGGGCAAAAAAAGGATAGGTATATACTCGCACACACACACACACACACACACACACACACACACACACACACACACACACACACACACACACATATCCATCCATACATATACAGACACAAACAGGGATGGATGTGTGCGTGTGTGTGTGTGTGTGTGTGTGTGTGTGTGCGAGTATATACCTATCCTTTTTTCCCCCTAAGTTAAGAGTTTCCGCTCCCGGGATTGGAATTTACTGGTTATAATAATGCAAAAAATAATTTATAATATGAAATAGTTTGACAACATTATCAAACACTCTGTAATATTCCCTACTTTGCTAGAACAAGTTAAAGACATTTTTTAAACACACAAAAAACCCATTAATATTGAAATTGCAGAAATAAGAATTATAACAATGCTAAACAATCAATTATTTGTATTTTGTTAATGAAGCTTGAGATTTAATTCCTACCATTTACAGATGATGCAAATGAAATATATTATTCTTTTATCTAAACATTTTCCAAGTATCAATTTCCTGAATCTGATTTTGATTGTTTATGGTACAAGTGTATTGCAACTACTATTGTTTGGCATTGCTATTATTCTTCTAAAAGCCTTTTTCCTATTATGAAAAAGTAATTGAATTATAGCTGGAGATATAAGAGTGTTGATCTAGTAATACATAATGTAGGGGTGGTATCCTTAAGTCAGGAATGTTACACCTTTTCTGTTGCAAACAGATGTTACACCATGACACAGACACTAATTTGAATACAGCAAACACACACATCAATGACTAGACAGACATTTCATAATCTTGTGAGAAAAGAAAAAATAGGCACAAGGGAGATTTGGACATTGACCTCCCACTTTGCAGTCCAACACTGTGACAACACAACAATGACACCATGGATATTCTAATTCACTCGCTGTGGCACATCATAAGCTTGAATTGTTCACTTCTTCTATTTTATTTCTATTTCACAGTTCAGTACACCTTCTTTCTGATTTAATGCTTGATCTGTGTTCAGTTTTTGACTATATACTGGTTCAAATTATTACTGAAACTGAGGGTGCTCAATACGACGTTTCCCTAGTTAGTTCCTCAGAGTAAGGGTTAGTAAAAAAGTGACAACTTTTGCTACATTTTGAGTACACAGTGTAATATTTTAACAGAAAACTCATATGTCCCAGACTGGTAGTCAATAATACTAAAGTTTCATCACATTTCCTGAGATCAGAATATCACTCATTACTTTAGACTGGAAGAGGGGAAGTCATGGAAATATAACAGAGGTATGGCAGCATGAATATGTTCTTCAAGTCATCTGCAAGTGTATGTGGTGCATGCGGCAGTGAAGTGTTGAGAAAATAAATTAACAGATTATGATTATTTTTCATATTATTAAGTTAACTTTTTCCGTGTATGTACAAACATAACAACATTGTACACCAGATATAATGAATGAGGCAGTGTGTTTGTCAAGACACTGGCCTCCTGATTTAGATTTCCCATGGTTTCTGTAATCATTTCAGGCAGATGCCACAATAGTTCCTTCAACAGAACCATAGCCACCAACCTATCCTATATGTATGCATGTATGATTTATGGTTTTGCTTGCATTAAGCTGAGTAGTCATTGTAAGTTGATCCTTAGATGAATGAATCAATAACACTACAACTAAGGAAATCACATATATTGTTTCAAACAAATTAGTGTGTCAATGAATCTAACTGACTTAAGAAAACCCAGGGAAACATAAAATCTTGTTATCTGGATGCATGTCCTGAAAGCAAATCTAGTGTGTGAACAGAATTGAGAAAAAGTGATGAGTTTCTAAACCAATATTGTAATGATATAGGTTAACTGAAGAGTACAAAATTTGCAGCACCTGCAAATATTTGAAATATCTTAGAGATAATTAAAAAGTCATTTTTTAATATCTGTGTACTGGTATGATATAAAAATGTATTAAAACTAACCTTCTTTAATTGTGCCTAGGTAATCAACAACTCCCCCAGGATAAATTCTGGACACAAAAGCACCAAGTTCACCACCTGTATGAGGTATTTCCTTCCCACCCACAATTCTCATACCAAGACCATTACCTGTAAGAAACAATGACAAATTCTGTTTGAGGTTGTCATGGTGATAAAGGACTTGAGATAAAGTTTATGAACACATGGAGGAATATTAATACTTATCTGTTAATCCTGCACAATAATGTTATATTGGTAGCATTCTAAAATGAGCAGAATGGTCTACAAACAATTAACTACTCATTTGCTATTAATCTCCTACATGAGCGTTTGTGGACTCACTTTTGTGAAACAGTCGAATTACAAAATAACCCTGTTTTTATGTTATTGCAATTCAAAAACTCATCTTAAAACCACAGACATTGACCTGATGTTCCTAAAATTATTTTATTACTGTGTGATTAAATTTAAAAATGATATATAGAAGTTAGGCACTAGTGGTCTTAGGGCACATGGTCTTTTTTAGTGAGTACTGTACCAAGCAAAATGATACTGTGCTGTCAAAATGGAACTAGGAACTTAACTTATCTCAGCCACACCAATCTAGAGAGCATCAACAGCCAGTAATACCTTAGAGTAATAAATAATGTGATTGAATCTACAAGAACAATAGTAAGAAAAATGAACATGAAAAATTTAGCATTCAATGGAATATTCAGGCAACTACATTGTCTTAAGGTTAAAGTCTAAATAATAAGAGAGATTATGTCAAGTGGAGCAACTGAATGGTAGAAGAGAAAGATGCATGGAAGGGAATGCTGGAGTGAAAGCAGGATGGTGACTGGTGGTGAGAGGAACACTAATGCAACAGAATTTGAATGTGGAATTAATGATCTCAGCTTGGTGCTGGCAGGAGGAGTCATGTGTTATACATATTGAAGTAGGCGGTGTAGGGTAAGAAGGTGACGACAGCAAGATATATTGAGTGGGAGAGACACTGCATGAGAACAGCATGGTTGCAGATTCATATATGTGTTACACTAAATTGAAATTTATCTGTTTGCAGTGACGAGGATGGGGAGAGACTGGATGAGAGGAAAAAGGAGGAGGGGAAAACCAGAAGGTGTGGACTGTAAATCAGCCATTACAGTCAAGCAAGTTCAGATCAGTGGCAGCTCTGCCACTGGATGGTCAACCTTGAATGTGACTACAGTTCCACATTGCCCGTGACATAAAAAACCTCCATACATGTTAAGGCTTTACCATTATGATGATGAAATGTTGTGATTATATGGAAGACTCAACCACCTGTCTTCTTCCTTCACCTCCAAGCCTTTCCATAGTATTGCCATCCTAGGAGACCAGGATAACTTCCAACCCATAATTTAATCCCTAGGACCATTCCAGAATCTCTTATGCATATTTATCACCTTCCTTATCCCAACACATTTCACATGTAACCACCATGTTTTATCTGGTTACTGAGTTCCTATTAAAATAACCATTGTCCTAATTCACCATTACCTGAAATCCACTGTCTGCAGTGTAGTTTCCTATATCAAGAATATCTATTACTTCCTTCATTACCTCTTCAATGTCTGTACTTGATATCAGTCTAGTTCCTCATCTGTCACTCTTTACATTGATTAATTATACAGTGTGGTCATAAACAGACTGAAAAGCCTGTAAGGATGTTGCAAGGGTAGGTTGTACTGAGAAATAATTGTTAAGAAAAAAGCCATTTCTGAGCTTATTAGCATTGAAGCTAACCCATCAAGCTGTTGCGCACACAAATTCAAGTGACCGACCAGAGATGGAGTCACCAAACATGTTCTTTCTTTGGTATCCTAACACAAAACAAGAGAGTGATACAAATATTGGAGGTGGAGTGGTAGTAAGGATCTAACTTGAGCCAAAGGCTGAGCAGTCTCACGCACTATCATCTATGCCACGAGAAAAACTGGCACTAATTATATCTGGTAGGCTGCTTGAATTTGTGTTTGCAATGACCTGATTGACTAACTTCAATACTAATTAACTCAGAAATAGTGAAATGTCTTGAATTTTTGGGTTAGCAACTATTTTCCAGCGCAACCTATCCTGCAATACCCATACAAGCTTTTTAGCCTGTTTCTGACCACTCCATATATTAACATCGTTCTTGACATTTATCTTGCTGTCTCTGAACACTACTGCTCCCAACATCATGCAGACTGTAAACACACTAGCTTGTTACTTATACACATAACTGACTGTGTCCTTACCCACACTTATTTCTGCTTCAAGGATAACATATACAAAAGTATTCGTGGCAAGGCCACAGCAAATGTATGGGGCATTCATATAATCCTCTTTATTCATTACCTAGATGAAAACCACCTAAACACCAAAACCCCTCCCTGATGATATTATTTATATATTTTCGTGATGTGGAACCTGGGGCAAAATGGTCTAGCTTCATTCTCTCACAGGCCTAATCCTTCTTTTCCTATCTCTTTCATCTTTGCCCAGTATGCCACAAATATGAGCATTGACACCTGCTTTTCTATGTTTCCATAAAAAAAAATTCACTGTGTAACATCTGCTAATCATCAGCAGTAAATCCACATAGTGACTTTGCACCTAATAGATGGTGCCAACAGGTAAATGGAGAGACACTTCAATCTCCACAAAAAATCTTACATTTAGTAGTTCAGCATGTAAGGTATATGAAAAACACATGTTAAATGGCACTGCATGGTGTGTGAAGTCTAACTTTCTATTTAATTAGAAGTGTGAACATGTCAGCATGAAATCTTTATATGTCAAGTTTCATTGATCCTATTATGTTGTGAGCATGAACATAAGCACTTCATTTAACAGACTTTAGTAACACAACACAAGATGGCATGTTCAGCAAAACTGCAGTTAATGAACAACAACTAAAAACAACAGAAAGATACAAATGGACCATCATAAAGTACACAAATTGAACACATAGGCGCAAACAAAGTGTAAAAAATGAATTTCTAATAATCAATGATTCTATGCTTAAAAATGGAGTACTAGCTTTAGCACACAAAATCAATGTTCATCCAACAAGCAACTGAAAAATGTTCTGGAAGCTAAATGAAGCCAAACAGAAAGTGTTAATTGTAATGCTAACTACAGGGCAGTTTTCATCCATGTGTGGTCAAATTTCCTTCAAAGCTACAGCAAAAAAGACAGAAGCAATGAAACAAAACAGTAAAAAGGACATTTGCAACATCAAAAGTAGTAATCAGGGGCATTATCCATAGATGATCAGTGAGAAATATAATCTGTAGTTATCAGGAAAGAGTATAATAAACTAAAGAAACAATATTCATTGATCCTAATAAGTCTATAACTACAGATCATTTAGCACAACATGGCCTACGTTTGAACAGATTATGGTCTACAAGATTCAGCAAAATGATTATTGACATGTATAAAATTGTAAACAATAAGGAAAACTAAATATGAGTGATGAGGGTGACAAGTTGCCTAAAGGAATGAAAGGTAAGAAATCTTTAAGGAAAGTAAAAGCACATTATCAATTCATTTAAACATACTTGCATAGAAAACAAACATATAAATGGAAGAGAACCAAAAACTGATGATCTACAAATGTTTCTGTCACGTGGGAGAAATATTACAATCCTTTTTCTAAATGAACTTTGGCAAACAAAAGGCTGCATCAAAATCTTTACTAAATTGGAAAAAAATGGTTCAAATGGTTCTGAGCACTATGGGACTTAACATCTTAGGTCATCAGTCCCCTATAACTTAGAACTACTTAAACCTAACTAACCTAAGGACATCAAACACATCCATGCCCGAGGCAGGATTTGAACCTGTGACCGTAGCAGTCGCGTGGTTCCGGACTGAGTGCCTAGAACCGCGTGACCACCGCGGTTGGCTACTAAATTGGAAAAGTATGTTATAGCTGGTAGTTTTTGTAGAAGTACCATAATTCATGGAAGTTTCTGCATACTTATTAAAGTTCTTTAATCATCAGGTAAGTTGAAAGTTGCTGTATAGAGTTAGATGGACAAAATATTCCAATAACTTTCATATACATAACCTTCAGAAAAAAAGTACCAGTGATGAAAGAATTACTGCTTCAACTATGGAGTCTCTCACAGAAAGTAACAAAAAAGAAAACAAAGGAGTGGGCTAATGTCTGATTATAGCATGAACATAATAATTGAATGCAGTGAATCAATGATCTACCAAGTCAACTATCTGAAGCAGAGGCAGTACTGTTTGCTGATGATACAAGTTTGTTTGTTAAAGCAAATAGTGAAGCTGACTTACAGGAAAAAGTCACATTAGCAACAGACGAAGCAGACAGATGGTTTAATGAAAACAGACTCATTGTGAATGTCAAAAAAACAACGTGGATCAACTTCAGACATATTACAAATAAAATAAAAACTAACCATACAGTAGAACTGGGCAAGTATAAGATTGAACAAGCATCAGACACTAAATTCTTGGGTGTATGGTTTGATGAACACTTAAGATGGGATAAGCATGTAATATCATTGAACAAGAAATTAAGTCAAACATGTTATATATTTAGAATGCTTAAAAGCTCATGTAATTTTAAACCAGTATTATGTGTTTCTTCTCATTCATGCACAGTTTATTAAGATAGTACAGTTTTGGGGGAACAACAGTCTAACAAAACATTCCTTTAGACTACAAAAGAAGGCAATCAGAATAATAAAAGGTATAGGTTATAGAGACTCTTGTGGGCATGCTTTCAAAGAATTAAAAATCATGACACTACCATCCTTATACATATATGAAAGCATATGTTTCTTTAAAAAACACGAGGAATTTTCTACATTAAACAGAGAATTTGACAACTATGAAACAAGGAACAGGAATGATTTCCACAGAGAAATTCATAAAACAGCTATGTATCACAAACATGTACTATACCAATCCAAAATCCTCTATCCTCTACAGTGCCCTCCCCAAAGAACTAAAAATAATACCAAAACTGCACATATTTAAAAGAGAATTAAAAAACATGTTATTGAGCAATAGTTTTTACAGTACTGAAGAGTTTATGAATCATTAACAATAAAAGCCCAGTTAATATTTCCCTGTCATAATAAATATGTGTAACTGCTCACATTTAAATACTTGCTGTTTCTATGAAAGTGAGAAACAGTGTTAATGCAAAGATGGAAATAATATTTGTTGTGAGAATCAATAGCTTTTTTTTGTATGTTGTTATCCTACTTGTATATTTTTATGTTAATGTTCTTATAGTTCTATTAAAATTGTAATGTCTAAGTGACAAGTAAATTCAATTATAAATTTTAATGCACATATATTTTAAATTGTAATGTTTATTGAGAAGTCCTATGTCATTTTGATGATGTACCGGAAGGACGCTAATAAATTGGATTGAATCAAACAGAATTTATTCATCTGCTTCAAGCATTTTGTTTCATTTAAGCTTCATAGAATTTACAAGAGAGAATGAGAAAAATACAACAAAACTCTGCATTGGTTTAGGGATTTTTGATCATTTGGCTTTGTTTCTGGAGCTCCCAAGAGTCAGTGACCCATTCATTACGAACATGTGTGCCAAACAATACTTCAATAAAGGAAATATAAATTTGTTTTATTGTAGGCTTGACAATCATTGTATTAAAACTTCTGAAACTTCTGTCACAGCTTCTCGCATGCTTTAATGAAACATTTCACCCTGAAATCTACTATAAGAAATGACAGGCAAATTAAAATTGATAGCTACTGGTAGTAAAGTATGAAGCACTAGTAAAATAAAGTTACATTATGAACTGAGAAAAACAAACATAAATTTTATAAACTGTATAAAATTGTATAATACTGTTTTCAAGGGTGTGATAAAAGTGGTAAAATAAATGGTACACAAAAAATTCATTGTGAACCACAAAAAATCAAAGGCAATATGATCATTCATAAAATCTAAACTTGGTGTCATTACCAGAGGTCTAAAAATCACCATAATTAAGTTAGGCGACTCATTCACTACAAATTCTTCAGAAAGATCAGAATACTTCAAGGAGTGTATCAGAATCAGACAATGATATAAATTGTTATTAGATAATGTCCATCCCTTGAGTTTCAAACAGGATAACAGTCAAGTTTTAACTAAATTTGAAAAAAAAACATTAAGTTAAAAATCTAGAAAAAGTAGTATTATTACTAAAAAATAAAAATTTGACTGCATTAGATGAAACACCTACTGTAGTAAACAAAACAGTCTGTAGTATAACATCAAGACACTTATAAAAAATAATTAGTTCTTAATTTGAAGAACAATGCCTCTAAGATGCTGTAAAATATGCAATAGTGAAACTATTACTAACAAAGAGATAGAGGGGCTGGCCAGTACTTACCTCAGCTCAGTACAGCCAATAGAAACACAAAAAACAACCAAAAATTTAAGCTCCTAGCTTTCGGAATAAATGTTCCTTCATCAGGGAGGAGAGAGGGGAAAGAAAGGGAAGAAGGGAAAGTGGATTTAGTTACTCACAACCCAGGTTATGAAGCAACAGGGAAAGGAAAACAGGGAAGGTAGCAAGGATGGAGGCATGGTTGTCAGAGGGGTTGTGAGTAACTAAATCCACTTTCCCTTCTTCCCTTTCTTTCCCCTCTCTCCTCCCTGATGAAGGAACATTTATTCCGAAAGCTAGGAGCTTAAATTTTCGGTTGTTTTTTGTGTTTCTATCGGCTGTACTGAGCTGAGGTAAGTACTGGCCAGCCCCTCTATCTCTTTGTTAGTAATTGTTTCACATCTTTATATGAGATTTTCCATTAATTAGCAATAGTGAAACTGTTATTCAAGAAAGGCTCAGAGGAAACGTATGAATCTACTGACCACAAAGTCTTTTCCCAGACTTCTCAAAAGGATTTGAAATAAAAATTTGTAATTCAGATCCACAGTTTCATAGCAAAATGTAATATCATTACATTAAGTCAGTTTGGTTTCTAGAAAGGCAAGAATACAATATATGACATGAAAAAAGTTGCTGAGAAAATTTTCATGTCTTTGGACAAGTCCTAAAAATTAACAGGCATTTTTTTGTGATCTTATGATGGCTTTCTACTTTTCTCCCTTCACCTCCATAAGTTAGAAAGATATGGTATAAATGGTAGTGATCTGAAATGGCTCAAATCATAATTGAAAGAGAGATAGCAAAGGGTAGTTGTAATTTCAAGTACAGGAAATTGTTTTTATCAGACAGGGAAAATTGTTTCACAGGAAGTCACATGAGCACCCATTTTAGGCTCGATCCAGTATGTCTTTTATATAAATATTTCCCCCTCAATGTAACATCCCACTTAGTTTTATTTGCAAACAACACATCAGCACTCATTTAAGTGAGATCACAGAATGAATTCCCCAAGGAGTCAGTTTAGAATTTTGGTTTGTTTTAAATGGTTTAAAATTAAACATGACAAAAACCCAACCAACACAATTTAAAATTAAACAGTAAAAATCAAAGAACTTCCAAATTACCCATAAAATCAAGAACTTATGGTTACATATTCTATCAAATTCCTAGGTAAATTTCTAGAAGAAAGAACCTCATCATTTCCCTAATTTGTTCCAGGCTAAGAAGTCAGTGTGTGCTGCTTGCTGTAGTTAGTGACAACCCCGAGGATAGCTGACTTCCTCATTTCCACCAATGAGGGCACTGCCTGCAGTTTAGTGTGGTCATTCTGCCACCATATCTTAATGTATGGATGGAATTCACAGAGCATGCTAATAAACTGCAGAATGTGGAAATCTCATTCAGCCTTCAATGGCTCACTTGAAGATGACTGGCCAGTGCCCACTCAGAATATCATAGACTGGTGCTAATGACAGCTGGCAGCAAACCTGAAACTTCTTTGAACTTTCAGTTCACTTTGTAAACTTTAAAATTCCTATATGATAAGTGGTTGCCTTTACTTCTTCCATTATTTTTATTCCACCTAACAACAGATGATGACATTGTGCCACAATTAGATATTCTTAACATTTTCACCAGGGCAAATATACTGATGATTAATTTCAGAAGGTGATTCTCCTTTTTGTTTGGAGAATATTGATTGCAGGATGAACTATAAACCTGATAGATGAGGATTGGAACTAAGTTTGAAGCACAACAACACATCGGTCTTGTTATTCTTCACTGATCTACTAGGCTATGGAGGACTGTCAGAGTTGCCAATTGGGAAAAGGAAGCTTTACCTATTTTTTAATGGATTTTTTGTCTTGGCTTTGTAGATAACCACAATAATACAGAAAATATGAAAATGAAGTTGCCCTGTTAACTGTATTTAAAGTATAAAGTTGTTTTTATCAATAATAAGATATCACTTAAAAACTAGCAGCCTTTCCTGTTATTTTACTGTTATTGAACATGAGACAGTAATGCACTCTTACTCATTCACATTCTTACTCATTCACTATAAAACCTATAGAAAGGTATGTCATCATACTTTTCATACCTCCAACTGATCTGTCTTTTGGGTCCCGAGTCAAGAGAAAGCGTTTGACTGGAAGCTCACAACTTACAGAAAGACTTTGGAGTTGTGATACCTGTAAAAGAAAACAATATACTTTGAAGTGATTTTTGAGCATGCTCAAGCAGTTAATTTTGTTCCTAATTTTTATACTTGATAATTATTTAAATAATTTTCTAATTATTAATTTACTACATTAAGCAGTGATTTATTTATGGATGTGTACTCCTACTAGCAACACATACATATTTCAAAATATAGTACAGTTCTTTGCTCTATTCATCCACCAATTTAAACCTCTTGTTGTAAGTTTTATCCATTAAAAATCCAGGAAGGAAATGTAGCTGTGTTGCTTGTTACAAAATAGGATGTGTTGTTGATATTTACTAACATCTTGTATTAAGCACAAGATGCTATTCTCTATTTTGTGTCCTATCAAGTCAAAAGAGCTGTTGTACAGAAGAGACTCAGTGTCAGCAGCTACTACAAAATCGTGAGTCAGATAAACTTCAATCATAAATCTGGAATAGAAAGAAGATAGGTAGCAGAAAATGCATGTTATTAATGAGAATTAAAGAGGAACTAGCAGAGAAGCATTACTGAAAATCATGAATATACAGACAACAACAATACCTGTAATGAAATAAATATGTCTGCTTGTGTCTGTGTATGTGCAGATGGATATGTTTGTGTGTGCGAGTGTACACCTGTCCTTTTTTCCCCCTAAGGGAAGTCTTTCCGCTCCCGGAATTGGAATGACTCCTTGGAATGACTCCTTAAAACCCACATCCTTTCGTCTTTCCCTCTCCTTCCATCTTTCCTGAAGAAGCAACCATCGGTTGCGAAAGCTAGTAATTCTGTGTGTGCGTTTGTGTGTTTTGTTCATTGTGCCTGTCTGCCGGTGCTTTCCCGCTTGGTAAGTCTTGGAATCTTTGTTTTGAAATGAATATTAGTATATTGATAATGAGGAAACTGATAAAATGCAGGCAACAACATATATCTAATGTATATAATAGACTTTTGGAATGGTAAAAGTGATATACAGTAGGAACATTTGGAAATAGTTATGACTATTATGTAAACATAATTTTTACACTAGTACAAAACTCAAATGGCCTGACTGGAATACTAACAAGATAAAGAGTTAAAATAGTCACTCACCATTTAGATGAACAGTACACAGATACATAAAAATGTTGAACTTGTTAAGTTCAGCTTTATGCTGCTGTGTACGACTTGATGTCTCTACTATACAGTGATTAATATGTACACTGCTACAATAAAGCAATTAGCATTATCCAAAGATGCTGCTGATGCAGATAAAGAGGAATTTTCCTCCAGAGACTTGGTATTTTGACTTCTGATTCCAAAACATACACTCTATGACAAAAGAACTGAAGCACCCAGAAGGGGAGGTGTAAGAAAAATGAAATTCCATGGGTTGTGAAGATATAAAATGCTATTTTAGTGATTACGCAGTCAAGTTAAGTTTACAAAGGACTTGGCATAACGAGCCCACTTATCAGTATGATGTTGCACCCTCTCTGGCCTGGATGCATGCACTGCCTTGGTTAGGAAGGGTATCATAAAGCCATCATATCTTCTCCTGAGGCAAGCTGGCCCACAATTGTTGAAACTGATCCTTCTATCCTGGATACTAGCAACAGAAAAAATTTGCTGTCTGAGCTGGTTCCACACATGCTTTGTTGGGGACAGATCTGGGGATCTTGCTCATCACAGGGGTACCTCCCTGTCATGCTGAGAGCTCATAGAGATATGTGGCACATGTACAGGAGCATTGTGGATTTGAGAAATGGCACCACAATACTGTCACATGCAAAGTAATGCACGAGGACATAGGATTTCCATAACTTATTGTTTGTTACACCATCAGATTTCCCTCAACTGCTAACAGGCAGACTTGGAGTCATACCGAAAGGCTCCCCACTCCATTAGATCAGCAGTAACACTACTGTGTCTCTCCGAAACACTGGTAGAATGGGGCCTCTTTCCAAACCACCACCATACTCAGCAATCATGATTTTCCAGGGTAGCTTAGTATCCCAGTCATTACTGAATACAAAGAACACCAGTCATCAGCAATCCATGCATCCCAGTCATAGCACCATTCCACACGCAGCTGTTTGTGTTGTGATGTTGATGGCAGCCAGCTCATGGGACAGGTGTTGCAAGGAGTCTGTTACTTGTTTTCAGATGGCAGGCACAGATGTGAAGGGCTTACCATGTGCTTGGTGCTCAGTGAGGTGAGCCTCCCTTATTGTGGTCAGGAGCCGTTGACCAGAACTTTGACGTCAAGTATGCCTGCCCTCATGTTCCCATTCAATCCGACATTGGGCTACTGTCATATCCAAATCTCCCACAAATTTAAATACTGCATTATCTGACCAGCTTGCCAAATGAAGACCCACAATCAGGCTCCTTTCAAACTCTGTCAGCTGCTAATAATGCTGCTACACACAAATACACAGCATCTGCTTGTCCTTCACACCAATCACTCAACATCTGATGCTCTTCATGTTCCTTATATACCCTACCATGCCTCATAACAACACTAGATATGAACAACACTAACTTGCTCTGGTGACTTTGCTACCTGTCACAGGTAATTGCAATTCTAATCATACACATACTCAATAATGGTGTGTGTCTGAAGTTACATTGACAACTACCTATGCCATCTGGATGCATCACATTTTTGCAGGGCAGTGTATATAATAAAATAATTTCACTTACAAAGGAAATTTTGGTGCTACAAAAAATGGAAACACCATTTTCATAGTGCAAGAATTAGGGAGAATCCAAGAACTTGTTTCTAAAACTGAAAATTTTTGGTAAAGTACCAAAGGTTTTAGGCCTGTAGCCAGTTTGAAACCCACACATCAGTATTTGTAAAGGGGCCTTTGGCCTTTACAAATGTCAGCATGTGTCTGTGTATGTGCGGATGGATATGTGTGTGTGTGTGTGTGTGCGAGTGTATACCTGTCCTTTTTTCCCCCTAAAGTAAGACTTTTCGCTCCTGGGATTGGAATGACTCCTTACCCTTTCCCTTAAAACCCACATCCTTTCGTCTTTCCCTCTCCTTCCCTCTTTCCTGAAGAAGCAACCGTTGGTTGTGAAAGCTTGTATTTTGTGTGTATGTTTGTGTTTGTTTGTGTGTCTATCGAACTGCCAGTGCTTTTGTTTGGTAAGTCCATTATCTTTGTTTTTAGATATATTTTTCCCACGTGGAATGTTTCCCTCTATTATATTCATATAAATAAATAATCTGTCAGACATGGTGGGGAGCAATCTTAAGTAGTTTTCTGACGATGCTGTGGTGTATGGGAAGGTGTCAAAGTTGAGTGACTGTAGGAGGATACAAGATGACTTAAGAAAAATTTCTAGTTGTTATGATGAATGGCTATCTCTAATGTGGAAATAGGTAAGTTAATGTGGATTGGTAGGAAAAATAAACCTGTATTGTTGAGATACAGCATTAGTAGTTTTCTGCTTCACATAGTCATCATGTTTAAATATCTGGGCATAACTTTGCAAAGTGATATGAAATGGATGAGCATGTGAGGATCATGGTAGGGAAGATGAATGATCAACTTCAGCTTACTGGGAGAATTTTAGGAAAGAGTGTTTCATCTGTAAAGGAGACCACATATAGAATACTATTGTGAGCTATTCTTGAGTACTGCTCAAGTGTTTGGGATCTGCACCAGGTAGAATTAAAGGAAGACATGATACAAATTCAGAGGCAGGGTGCTAGATTTGTTAGCCACAGCATATCAGAGATGCTTGAGGAACTCAGATGGCAAGAAATGGAGAGAAGGCGGCATTTTTTTTTTTTTAGGGATACTATTGAGAAAATTTAGAGAACCGGCATTTGCAGCTGGCTGCAGAATGTCTCTACTGCCACCAACATACATTCTGTATAAGGACCTTGAATATAAGTTATGCAAAATTAAGGCTCATACAGAGGCATATACATTGTAATTTTTTGCTTGCACTCATTTGGGAGTGGAACAAAAAAGGAAGTGACTAGTTGTGGTACAAGATACCCTCCTCCACACACCGTACAGTGGCTTGTGGAGTACGTATGTGTATAGAGATGTGAAATGAATGAGCAATGTAGCTGTATTACAGATTACCTACTAAATTAGAGTGATCTACAAGATTTAATTTACCTCTTGATAAATGACGCTGTTACACATCACCTGGTGGTCATCTTTTTTGGCTATATGGATTTCTATTAAGTAATAAATAATTTTGCTATAAATTGCACTAAATTAAGCGGAATGGTACTTGTTAAAAATTCTAAGGAATAATTTCTTCTTGGTATGTAAAAATAATTTAAATTGCACTGGTTTATCCATGTTAATGGCAACAGAGACCCATGGTTATGGGTTGAATTCGTAAAGAATTACAGCATCTGGCCATTTTCTGTGGCTGGATAATGTATTTATTCAAGTTAAATTTTGATTTTATTTCATAGATTTTTCCAGAGTAATAAATATTTATGCCATTCACAGGTATGCAGCTGGATTTCATCATCGCGATGACACAATATCGACTGGCTGCCATCTTCAGGGGAGAGTACAGGTACATAAAAATGCCAGAACTGAGGTAATATTAGATATGCCATAATTCTGAACAATCCTATGATGAGTAGTAGTTTTAGCAAGAAATTGAAGTAAATGAATGAAGTTCTGGATTTCATTTATGATGTTGATTGACTTAAACCTGAAACCTGTGTGAAACCCATCATAATTTCATGAAAACAAAGCACAGTCTACCTTCTTGGCCATTAGTAATTCATTGTTATCTCACAATGATTTTTTAAAGTTCTTTTTTTATAATTCCATGTCAAAAATTGTGTAATTTGCCAAAACTATTAATATTTTATATTCACTCAGAAATATCTGAGGACACCAGTTGAAGATGATCAGTGTTGCATAGATGACTACATTACTGTAACAATCTAGAATTTAGTTTAAAAATCACTGAAGAAAAGATCTCAGAAAATGTACTTTTTCATAATTACACAAAGTAAGTGTGAATGGCTTTACTGTAGTATTCCTTAAATGTGATTAAATCTGCAAAAAGGAAACTTCAAAGAGGTTTGGTGATCAAATAAAAACAACCTTTGGTGGCTAGCAGCTTTCTTTAGTCTTCAATGGTATGAAGCATTTTAATGCGGGAAACACACATCAGCCATACCTGCACAAAATTGTCTCGAGTTATGTATTTAATGTGGAAATTGAGAAGCCTGGTGACAAAAGAATATTTATTTTGGACTCTTTCAGTCACATATAGAGTATGGACTGCTGATATGTGGACACTCTGTTCACATCACTGATCTAAAAATTCAGAAGAAAGTGATACGTGCAATGAGCAATTCTGGTAGATCAGAGCATTGCTGGCCACTGTTCATTCAGCTGAAAATATTAACAGTTATTAATCTTTATATTTATGCCTCAGCATTGTATGCGAAAAACAATATAGCAGATTTTGAAATGAGGGAAAACGTTCACCACCGTAATACCAGAGGCAAAACAAAATTAGACATACCTAGGCACAGGCTGACAAGAACAGGGAATTCCCATATAATCAATAGTCTAAATATATTTAATAAACTTCCATTTTCTTCTTGGTCGGCTCAAATAAGTAGCTTTAGGAGCAAGCTACTAAACTGGGTTAATAATCAATCCTTTTTACAATATAACAGAATTTATGAATATAAAATCAGTTGACATTAATTTTTAAGGATTTAATTATGTCATGTCACTGAATGCATTTGTTTTATGTTATGGTGTATGTTATCATCTATGGGCACTATTTGCAATTTTCATTTAGCTTTAAGGTACTATTCAAGGAAAATGTTATATATGAAATCCATGTAAATTGCCTATTCCACCTCAGGTTGTCAATGGCGAATAAAGAATCTGTATCTGAATCTAAAGCACATCACCACATGTCATAGAATTACTTAAGTTCCAGTCAATACAGTCTTAGATTCGTCAAACTTTCTAATACAGTAGTTAATAATTTTATAGCTACATTTTTTTGGATCTTTTTAAAAATGTTTCGTCAGTGTTACTACCTACATCTAACATTTTTATCATGTGACCTAGCATCAGAAACAGAACTGTTTCAAGAAACCCACAGCAAGATGTAAGTTGAAATGGCCATATTCCTGTAGTAGCAAATATTGACCTATAATTTTATTGCCTATTGGAAAACTCAACTGGGAGCATTCCTCAAACTTTGGGTTACATTTTATAGTTTTGCCATTCATTGTTCTGATGCAGGATGGTTTCAGCATTCAAAAGTGTTTCACGTGACCCCAAAAGACAGTAGGTCAGAAAGACAGGAAATGTATGTAATATAGTTTTCATCTGCATGCCATAATGATCACATGATAAGAAGATATTGTAATGTATAATACAGCAAAAAAGTAAAATATATACATATTTTTACAATGTATGTGTGGTTTATCTGTCTACAGATTGCAACTTCCTGGCAGATTAAAACTGTGTGCCCAACCGAGACTCGAACTCAGCACCTTTGCCTTTCGCGGGCAAGTGCTCTACCATCTGAGCTACCGAAGCACGATTCACACCTGGTACTCACAGCTTTACTTCTGCCAGTACCTCGTCTCCTACCTTCCAAACTCTACAGAAGCTCTCCTGCGAACCTTGCAGAACTAGCACTCCTGAAAGAAAGGATATTGCGGAGACATGGCTTAGCCACAGCCTGGGGGATGTTTCCAGAACGAGATTTTCACTCTGCAGCGGAGTGTGCACTGATATGAAACTTCCTGGCAGATTAAAACTGTGTGCCCAACCGAGACTCAAACTCGAGACCTTTGCCTTTCGCGGGCAAGTGCTCTACCATCTGAGCTATTGAAGCACGACTCACACCCGGTACTCACAGCTTTACTTCTGCCAGTGCCTCGTCTCCTACCTTCCAAACTTTACAGAAGCTCTCCTGCGAACCTTGTAGAACTAACACTCCTGAAAGAAAGGAGACGAGGAACTGGCAGGAGTAAATCTGTAAGTACCAGCTGTGAGTCATGCTTCAGTAGCTCAGGTGGTAGAGCACTTGCCCGCAAAAGGCAAAGGTCCCGAGTTTGACTCTGGGTCGGGCACATAGTTTTAATCTGCCAGGAAGTTTCATATCAGCGCACACTGCGCTGCAGAGTGAAAATCTCATTCTGTCTACTGTCAGTGAATATTTTTTTATATTCTGAAGTTATTCTACAAAATGAAACAGTGCTTATTAGAAAGATTTCTTGCAAGATGTAATGTGATTCAAAAGTGACTTCTATTCTTCTGGTAAGATTAAGATCTAGGAATACTTTAATGGCTATATGACTATTTTGTGGTACAGTGATAATGTACATATTTACTCTGCATTAGTTTACCAATCTCTACTGAATAAGTGATTTCAAGGAGAAAAAAAATGTAAAATGTACAGAGCCAATAGCACAGTAAAATATAAAATAGAATTAAAAGACTAACACGTCAATGTCACAAATTATCCTAAGGTCTTTTTTTTTAATTCTACATAAATTTATGCTATGAGTAGCACTTCTTCAGGAAAAAATTCCAGATCAAGGCAGTGAAATTAACTGTACATTGTATACCTTCATCCCTGTTGTAACTTTTAATATCTTCAATTGAATAATATTGAGAGTTTCTATGAGAAGGAGCTGATATGCATAGGCTTATAGCATGTCAAGACCTAATAATTTTGTAAGCATTTTCTACTATTTAATCTTTTTGTCTTGTTTTGACAAATATTTAGAATAACAGGTGCAGAAAAGGAAACAAAATTAAAGTTGAGACAAATAGCTGTTCAATCACAATTAGTTTGCTTTTGTTCAATTACTTTGAAAATCTTGAGATAGAATATTCTTATATTGACTGGAAACGTTGTAGGTTGGATCCTGTGATTAATATGTTACTATCACCAGTGTATTGAACAGATTTTTGGGTACTCATATGTTCAATAAAGTCATCTACATAAATGATAAAGAGTAATGGGTCCAGTATCAAATCTGCAAGTATACAATGTTTTAGCAGTGATTAATCTTGAAGGAAAATTTAATTTCTGATTTTAGAATGAACACAGGACTTGTAACGAAGTTATACCTGCTGTTTTGTAGTAAGTCCATAACTAGTGGCATACAACACATCTTACATGTTAGCTTTCTATGTTTTGAAGCAAAATTTTATGATCCAGGACCCCAAAGACCTCCAAAAGAAGGTTAATGGTTTTCTGTTTTTAAATTAGATGTAGGTTACTGACAACTTCATACTACATACTTACATAAATATACTGATGGAAACTAATGTGTGAAAGCAAGAACCTAATAGACACATTCTGTCCATATTTACACTCAGGTCTTAGCTATGGCATTCTTTTTTAGGTGAGAAATGCACAAAATATGAACATTGTGTGTAAATATAGAAAAGTGCGCTAAGAATAATAATCAAAAACAGTAACTGGGCCCAATATAAAGATTTGTTGAAAACATTGGTCATTTTAGCTATAGAATAGAATAGAATAGAATAGAATATTTTTATTAGCCTTTCAGTATTTTTCATACAATTGGCTTCGACAAAGTTTACAGAGGGTTTTACTTTCAGTACGATATTCAAATAGTTACAGAAAGGGGAGAAAAGTAACTAAAGACCTTTTCTTCAGCATTATGTAAAACAATGTTTTATACAGTAATTAAATACACACATAAGAAAAGAATCACAGTAAATAACTAGCTTATATAATATCAAAACATTTTCTTCACAACTTAGGTAAAACATATATTTTGATGATTAGTTTCTAAGAATTCTTCAGTTGTATAGAATTAGTTGTTTTTTAGCCAGGTTTGCAATGTATTCTTATATTTATTTAGTGGTACTATAAGAGTTGAGCATGGCAACTTATTGAAAAATTTTATGCTTAAATACTTATAGTTATTATGGACTACAGCAAGTCTTGTGGAAGGCAAGTCCAGCAGGTGACTGTTTCTTGTACTGTGTGCATGCTCATCACACCTCATGTACAATTATTTCAGATTTTCTCTGGCATATATTAGACAGTTATATATGTACATGCTTGGCACTGTTATTACGCCAAGAGATTTAAAATAATTTCTGCAGCACTCTCTGGGTGCTAACCCCTCCATGCACCTGATTGCTTTCTTCTGCCATCTGTAAATACACTCCTGGAAATGGAAAAAAGAACACATTGACACAAGTGTGTCAGACCCACCATACTTGCTCCGGACACTGCGAGAGGGCTGTACAAGCAATGATCACACGCACGGCACAGCGGACACACCAGGAACCGTGGTGTTGGCCGTCGAATGGCGCTAGCTGCGCAGCATTTGTGCACCGCCGCCGTCAGTGTCAGCCAGTTTGCCGTGGCATACGGAGCTCCATCGCAGTCTTTAACACTGGTAGCATGCCGCGACAGCGTGGACGTGAACCGTATGTGCAGTTGACGGACTTTAAGCGAGGGCGTATAGTGGGCATGTGGGAGGCCGGGTGGACGTACCGCCGAATTGCTCAACACGTGGGGCGTGAGGTCTCCACAGTACATCGATGTTGTCGCCAGTGGTCGTCGGAAGATGCACGTGCCCGTCGACATGGGACCGGACCGCAGAGACGCACAGATGCACGCCAAGACCGTAGGATCCTACGCAGTGCCGTAGGGGACCGCACCGCCACTTCCCAGCAAATTAGGGACACTGTTGCTCCTGGGGTATTGGCGAGGACCATTCGCAACCGTCTCCATGAAGCTGGGCTACGGTCCCGCACACCGTTAGGCCGTCTTCCACTCACGCCCCAACATCGTGCAGCCCGCCTCCAGTGGTGTCGCGACAGGCGTGAATGGAGGGACGAATGGAGACGTGTCGTCTTCAGCGATGAGAGTTGCTTCTGCCTTGGTGCCAATGATGGTCGTATGCGTGTTTGGCGCCGTGCAGGTGAGCGCCACAATAAGGACTGCATACGAACGAGGCACACAGGGCCAACACCCGGCATCATGGTGTGGGGAGCGATCTCCTACACTGGCCGTACACCTCTGGTGATCGTCGAGGGGACACTGAATAGTGCACGGTACATCCAAACCGTCATCGAACCCATCGTTCTACCATTCCTAGACCGGCAAGGGAACTTGCTGTTCCAACAGGACAATGCACGTCCGCATGTATCCCGTGCCACCCATCGTGCTCTAGAAGGTGTAAGTCAACTACCCTGGCCAGCAAGATCTCCGGATCTGTCCCCCATTGAGCATGTTTGGGAATGGATGAAGCGTCGTCTCACGCGGTCTGCACGTCCAGCACGAACGCTGGTCCAACTGAGGCGCCAGGTGGAAAAGGCATGGCAAGCCGTTCCACAGGACTACATCCAGCATCTCTACGATCGTCTCCATGGGAGAATAGCAGCCTGCATTGCTGCGAAAGGTGGATATACACTGTACTAGTGCCGACATTGTGCATGCTCTGTTGCCTGTGTCTATGTGCCTGTGGTTCTGTCATTGTGATCATGTGTTGTATCTGACCCCAGGAATGTGTCAATGAAGTTTCCCCTTCCTGGGACAATGAATTCACGGTGTTCTTATTTCAATTTCCAGGAGTGTACAATCAGCCCCTGGGGAGTTACCCCAAAGCAATATTCCATATTGCAGTTGGGAATGAAAAAAAGCATAGTATGAGTAGAGTAGCAATTGCTTGCTCACACTGTTTCTTAATTTATACAATAAGAAAAGTACTCGTGCTAGTTTACTACATAGATAATTGGTGTGTCCTTCCCATGAGAGCTTTTGGTCTAGCCCAAGTAATTTCGCTGTTTTGTTTTCATTTTTAGTAACTTTGAGATTAAATATTATTTCTTCTGTTTTTGTTTGATTTATGCACAGCTGGTTAGCCTGACACCAGTAATTAGCCATTTGCATCACATCTCTATTTTTGTCCAGTACATTCTGTAAGTTCTCTCCTGTACTTATTAATGTCATATCGTCAGCATATAGTATGTTCTTACATGGTATGTATTTCGAGAAGTCATTGACATAGACAATGAACAGAAAAGGTCCAAGAACAGAGCCTTGGGGTATTCCTCTTTCTATAAGGAGTATTTCTGACCTCTGCCAATTTGCATATACAAGTTGTAACCTATTGCTTAGATAAGATCTGAATAGTCGGAGTGTGTCATCTTCAATGCCATAGTATTTTAATTTTGGGATAAGTATGTCATGTGACACCGAGTCAAAAGCTTTACTTAGGTCAATAAGTGTTCCAGACATTGATACCCTTTTTTCATACCCTTCATAAACATTGCTTGCCAAAGCTTCTACTGCTTTTACAGTTGATAGGTGTGACCTGAAGCCAAACTGTTGTTCATTTAAAATTTGTTGGTTTCAAAATACCTGTATATCTGCTTATGTACACAATTTTCTACTAACTTGGATATGATTGGTACTATTTAAATGGGTCTGTAGTTATTTGGGAGGTTTCTTTCACATTTTTTATACACAGGCAATGTAACTGTGAGCTTAAGACAGTCGGGGAATATTCCTATATTCCTTCATCAAGTACTCTGTTTGATAGTGAGAGAAGTGGCATTTCAATTTCTTTTTCTTTTGCTTGACATTTAATGATGAGATTTTTTTTTTTTTTTTTTTTTTTTTTTTTTTTTTTTGGGTCATCAGTCTGCTGACTGGTTTGATGCGGCCCGCCACGACTTCCTTTCCTGTGCTAATCTCTTCATCTCAGAGTAGCACTTGCTACCTACGTCCTCAATTATTTGCTTGACGTATTCCAATCTCTGTCTTCCTCTACAGTTTTTGCCCTTTACAGCTCCCTCTAGTACCATGGAAGTCATTCCCTCATGTCTTAGCAGATGTCCTATCATCCTTCCACATATTCCTTTCCTCTCTGATTCTGTGTAGAACCTCCTCATTCCTTACCTTATCAGTCCACCAAATTTTCAACATTCGTCTATAGCACCACATCTTAAATGCTTCGATTCTCTTCTGTTCAGGTTTTCCCACAGTCCATGTTTCACTACCATAAAATGCTGTACTCCAGACGTACATCCTCAGAAATATCTTCCTCAAATTAAGGCCGGTATTTGATATTAGTAGACTTCTCTTGGCCAGAAATGCCTTTTTTGCCATAGCGAGTCCGTCATTATTATTTTACTGCCTAGTTAGCAGAATTCCTTAACTTCATTGACTTCATGACCATCAATCCTGATGTTAAGTTTCTCTCTGTTCTCATTTCTACTACTTCTCATTACCTTCGTCTTTCTCCGATTTACTCTCAAACCATACTGTGTACTCATTAGACTGTTCATTCCGTTTCAGCAGATCATTTAATTCTTCTTCACTTTCACTCAGGATAGCAATGTCATCAGCGAATCGTATCATTGATATCCTTTCACCTTGTATTTTAATTCCACTCCTGAACCTTTCTTTTATTTTCATCATTGCTTCCTCGATGTACAGATTGAAGAATAGGGGCGAAAGGCAACAGCCTTCTCTTACACCCTTCTCTTGGTTGTTGTACATATTGTATATGGCACGTCTCTCCCTATAGGTTACCCCTAATTTTTTCAAAATCTCGAACAGCTTGCACCATTTTATATTGTCATATGGTTTTTCCAGGTCGACAAATCCTATGAACATGTCTTGAATTTTCTTTAGCCTTGCTTCCATTATTAGCCGTAACGTCAGAATTGCCTCTCTCGTGCCTTTACTTTTCCTAAAGCCAAACTGATCATCACCTAACGCATTATCAATTTTCTTTTCCATTCTTCTGTATATTATTCTTGTAAGCAGCTTCGATGCATGAGCTGTTAAGCTGATTGTGTGATAATTCTCGTACTTGTCAACTCTTGCCGTCTTCGGAATTGTGTGGATGATGCTTTTCCAAAAGTCAGATGGTATGTCTCCAGACTCATATATTCTACACACCAACGTGAATAGTCGTTTTGTTGCCACTTCCCCTAATGATTTTAGAAATTCTGATGGAATATTATCTATCCCTTCTGCCTTATTTGACCGTAAGTCCTCCAAAGCTATTTTAAATTCCAATTCTAATACTGGATCCCCTATCTCTTCTAAATCGACTCCTGTTTCTTCTTCTATCACATCTGACAAATCTTCACCCTCATAGAGGCTTTCAATGTATTGTTTCCACCTATCTGCTCTCTCCTCTGCATTTAACAGTGGAATTCCCATTGAACTCTTAATGTTACCACCGTTGCTTTTAATGTCACCAAAGGTTGTTTTGACTTTCCTGTATGCTGAGTCTGTCCTTCTGACAATCATATATTTTTCGATGTCTTCACATTTTTCCTGCAGCCATTTCATCTTAGCTTCCCTGCACTTCCTATTTATTTCATTCCTCAGCGACTTGTATTTCTGTATTCCTGATTTTCCGGGAACATGTTTGTACTTCCTCCTTTCATCAATCAACTGAAGTATTTCTTCTGTTACCCATGGTTTCTTTGCAGCTACCTTCTTTGTACCTATGTTTTCCTTCCCAACTTCTGTGATGGCCCTTTTTAGAGATGTCCATTCCTCTTCAACTGTGCTGCCTACTGCACTATTCCTTACTGCTGTATCTATAGCGTTAGAGAACTTCGAACGTATCTCGTCATTCCTTAGAACTTCCGTATCCCACTTCTTTGCGTATTGATTCTTCCTGACTAATGTCTTGAACTTCAGCCTACTATTCATCACTGCTGTATTGTGATCTGAGTCTATATCTGCTCCTGGGTACGCCTTAGAGTCCAGTATCTGATTTCGGAATCTCTGTCTGACCATGATGTAATCTAATTGAAATCATCCCGTATCTCCCGGCCTTTTCCAAGTATGCCTCCTCCTCTTGTGATTCTCGAACAGGGTATTCGCTATTACTAGCTGAAACTTGTTACAGAACTCAATTAGTCTTTCTCCTCTTTCATTCCTTGTCCCAAGCCCATATTCTCCTGTAACCTTTTCTTCTACTCCTTCCCCTACAGCTGCATTCCAGTCGCCCATGACTATTAGATTTTCGTTCCCCTTTATATACTGCATTACCCTTTCAATATCCTCATACACTTTCTCTATCTGTTCATCTTCAGCTTGCGACGTCGGCATGTATACCTGAACTATCGTTGTCGGTGTTGGTTTGCTGGCGATTCTGATTAGAACAACCCGGTCACTGAACTGTTCACAGTAACACAGCCCCTGCCCTACCTTCCTATTCATAACGAATCCTACACCTGTTATACCATTTTCTGCTGCTGTTGATATTACCCCATACTCATCTGACCAGAAATCCTTGTCTTCCTTCCACTTCTCTTCACTGACCCCTACTGTATCTAAATTGAGCCTTTGCATTTCCCTTTTCAGATTTTCTAGTTTCCCTACCACGTTGAAGCTTCTGACATTCCATGCCCCGACTCGTAGAATATTATCCTTTCATTGATTATTCAATCTTTTTCTCATGGTAACCTCCCCCTTGGCAGTCCCCTCCCGGAGATCCGAATGGGGGACTATTCCGTAATCTTTTGCCAATGGAGAGATCATCATGACAATTCTTCAGCTACAGGCCACATGTCCTGTGGATACACATTACGTGTCTTTAATGCTGTGGCTTCCATTGCCTTCTGCATCCTTATGTCGTTGATCATTGCTGATTCTTCCGCCTTTAGGGGGAATTTCCCACCCCTAAGACAAGAGAGTGCCCTGGACCTCTATCCGCTCCTCCGCCCTCTTTGACAAGGCGGTTGGCAGAATGAGGCTGACTTCTTATGTGGGAAGTCTTCGGCCGCCAACGCTGGTTAGTTATTAAAAGTTAGGCAGTGATGGGGATCGAACCCGGGACCAAAGATGTTTTCATTATGAATCAAAGACGATACCCCTAGACCACGGGTCCCACTTGAGGCTACTGAGCCATAATAATCTTCTGTTTTGGAATTACTTAATTTGTTTATTGGCTTGTGAATATCATTTAATGTGATTCGGGTCCAAGTGAACTTTTCACTTCTTGTCTGTTTTGCACAAGTGAGCAATGCTTCTGTATCGGAGGCAGAATTGATGGGTGGGGTGGTGATGCTATTTACAAAATACTCATTGAGAATATTGCAGCAATAGGGATACTCTTTTCTTTATTGGTATTATTTATTTCCCTTTTAATGACAGTCCAGGCCGCTTAACATATATTTTTAGAGTTTAAAATATATTCGTCATTTGCACAGCACTTAGCATTTTTTATTTCTAATCTGTAAAGGTTTCTCATTTTAGTGTAATTTTCCTTGTCCCTATCAGTGTTATGAGATTTGTCTTTCATAATCATCAGTAGTATTTTGAGTTTGTTAAGCTGTGGGGTGTACCATTTGTTGGTATTTTGTTGCTTATGAGTAATATTACTCTGGTACCTTTTGGTTACCAAGGGGCATGCAATTTCTACTATATGCTTGATCTCTGTCAGGAAAACGGAAAAACATTTATTAATTGTTTTCTAGTTATCCATTACATGAGTCCAATCCATTTCTTTTAACTGGTTTATCATTTTGTTTACATTGGATTCACCTATAATTCTATATGTCACTTCTCTCTCTGTAGAACTGAAGGCTATCTTTTCTATTTGAAGCCATAGCCCAGCATGATCTGATATTCCTAATTCTATTACATCACATTGTATGGATTCTCTTTGTACATTGCTAATTATGTTATCAAGGCATGCTTTCAGTCTAGTGGGTTTTTCATTGAGACAGTAATAGTTTAATGACTTCAGAGTGTTAATCATATGAATTACATTTTTTCTCTTTGTCCTTATATCTCTGTTAATATCACCTACAATTACAATTCTATGCTGTTTATATTTTGACAACAACAATATTAAAGTATTAATTTTTTCTATGAATACTATGTCATCAGAGCCTGGGATTCGATAGATTGAGACAGTTACATTTTTCTGTTGATGCATTACCACACCGGCTACTTCTATTGTAGCTTCAAGGCATATTCTACTAAGGTCTATAACTGAGTAATGCAATTCAAGGTCACTTTTGACATATATTGAGACCCCACCATATGTAATACTTTTTCTGCAGTAGCTTGTAACTAACGAATATCCAAGAGGAACACACAAGTCTATTTCAGTGTCTTTCATCCAGTGTTCATTGATGCATAGAACACTGCAGTTAACCGTGCGAGGTGGCGCTGTGGTTAGCAAACTGGACTCGCATTCGGGAGTCTTCGGCCATCCTGATTTAGGTTTTCCATGATTTCCCTAAATCCTTTCAGGCAAATGCCGGGATGGTTCCTTTGAAAGGGCATGGCTGATTTCCTTCCCAATCCTTCACTAACCCGAGCTCGCGCTCCGTCTCTAATGACCTCGTTGTCGACGGGACGTTAAACACTAACCACCGCTAACCACCACCACCGCAGTTTATTTTATCGAGCCAGTATTTTAATTCATTGATTTTACACCTAAGAGATTGTACATTTATATGAAGGAAGAGGAAACTGTCACTACTACACAATGGTATTCTACTTTCACAGAACATTCTGTATTCATTTACTTTTGCTACATGATCTAGGATTTCACAATTATCTGAAGGAATTAGTCTGCTGCAGTTTCCACTTAATATGGTTTCTAACTTTCCTTCATCTGTAATGTCGTTTTCTCTAAAAACAAAGGAGGTGTACAGTCATTCTCTGTGGGACTGTCTTTTAAGACAAGTCTGGTGCATGCTCGTATTTCATTTACAACTTTGTTTATCTCCTGACACAAAAATGTTTTCCCACTGTAATTTAGATGCTCACCATGTCCAGTGTGCAAATTTCTTTCAAGTCTACTAATATCCACTACATTACATATAGCATAAATGGAACATAGTTGTTTTATTTTAATATTTGTTTTACGAATCTCTTTGTTAACACATGAATTATAGATCAAGTCATGTCTATGAGGTACCGTCACAATAATAGTGTTTTCCACATTACTTACATCTAAAAAAAATTCAAACCTGTTATACACTTTTTGGCTTCATTATGTGCTATATCATTTGCACCAGTCACACAAACAACAAAGTCACTTTCCCTTGTTGTATTCTTGTGTTCTGAGATTCCTTCAACAATATTTTCTGTCCTCGCTCCAGGTTTTACGATGCCAGTTGCACAAAGATCCGTATTCACATCCTGTAGAATATTTGCTAGCTTTCTTCCGTGGCTGTCCGCTAGAAAAAGCACATTGTGTTTCTTTGTTCGCTGTTTCTGGCTGTTGGCGATGTTTCTGCAGCTCCTTACAATGTTTTTATCTTCACGCTGGGTGGGTTGTTCACTTTCAATGTTTATGGGTTTGCTGCTGCTTTCTGATAGCACACTGAACTTGTTTGTGCACCCGAGATTAGATTTATTCCATGTATTTCGTTGTGAGCAAGGCAAATTTTTCGTCACTTTGTTTGTCACTACACGAGAAATAGTTTTTGAATTGTTTACACACTTTAGGCCACTGTTTTCACTTTAAAGGGCATTTGAGTTAGGCCTATTTACGCGGTTTTGACCGTTACTTTCACTGGAATTTGAGTTCGGCCTCTTTACACAGTTTTGACCAATACTTTCACTGGAATGCGTGTTTAAGTTGTTTATGCTATTTTGGTATTTACTGCTCGCAACCAATGTTTTTAACTTGAGGAGTTCGTTCTCAAGTTTAGTGATATCTTGTCTCAGTATATCAGCAACTAGCTGAAGACTTTTTAATCGTTCATTTAACTTTTCGATTTCTCCTTTACCCTTATTACAAACACTATTTTTTACAACGTGGCTGTAGCTTTTTGTCTCGTTAATGTTACTCTCTTCTGCACTTGACGCGCTTTCCCTTAAATATTGTACAGCTTTCCAATCCTTTTGTAGTTCCTACCTCTTTCGTCAGCTGAACATGTAAGGCTAACTCGCATGCTTCACAACAAAACCTAATTCGCTCTTTCGAATTTCTCACGAGACGTATTTCACTGTTGCTTAGACCAACACAATCACTGTGAAACTGTTTTCTACACCATAATCCACAGCTCACGAATATTTCCGTGGTTTTTATTAATTTATTGCACTTAAGACACAATTTACTCTTGTCACTAGCCGCCATCTTGATATATCATGTGATTGCCAATAAGTACTGCACATTAAAGTCAAATGTGATATTACTAAACATACAGCTTAGTCTTTGACCTTGGAAAATGAAAGAATAAAAATAAAAATAAAAACAGCATTTTCGACCCAAGAGTAAAATCCTGTAATATATTTTTAAGGAAATTAAAAAGATTACTGAAGTCAGTTGAACAATGGATTTTGTACAGAGAGAAGGACAATTTACATAACACAGAGCCAGTGTTGGGTAAAAAAAGCAATATTAGTAAATAGTAACAAAACATCTCTTTCTAATGAGGGAACTACCCATTGCATCCCCATTGGATTTAGAGGTAAAATGATCCAGGACAGCCTATCAAAAACTGAACACAGACCATGCATGAAAACAGGAAGAAGGTGTACTGAACAGTGAAAAAACAAGTAAAATAGAAACAGTGAATGGTCCAAGGTCAAGATGTGAAACGTCAAGTGAACTGCAAGAACCACGGCATTGCTGTTGTGCGGTCAGAGTGTTAGACCATAAAGTGGGAGATCTGTGTTTAAATCATCATAATGGCTCTTCTTAGTCTAGACAATTGTCATACTATATGCTGGTTATATGATATGAGTCATGTGATAAGAATATATTATCGTCACAAGCAAATATGATGAATAGCGAGGATAGGTTAGATGATGCATAGACATTTCACAGAAAAATAAACAAAAAGTAAAGAGGTGTGAACTATGTTACAACGAAGAAATTCAATAATCAGAGCTCCCAAAACAGAATATAAGGTACTTGTGCAGAACAAATAGAAGGTATGTACATCTGGAGGTCCTTTCCTTACATTTCACATTTGCAGACTGATGTTACACCGTGACACAGACACAAATTTGAATACAGTAAACAGACACATTAATGACCAGATGGACAGTTCATAATTCTGGGAAAAAATCTAGCATGATGGAGATTTGAAGATGGACCTCCCCCTTCACAGTCCAACACCATGACCACAAATCCACAACACTGTGGTTCCTGTGATTTGATTGATGTAGCACACCTTGAGCTTGGACTGTTCACTGTTGTTCAGACACCTAACTTGCGAGGCATTCCTGGCACCTTTCCTTTGTGAAGTGTAAGTGTTGTATCTTCACTACATCTGTGTACTCCAAGTGACTATGATGACTGAAGATAAAGTTTAATGTTGTTGTTGACGAGAATAATGATAATGACAGAGAGAATGATAACAGTTAACTCTTCTGCCACCACATATATCACTTCTCACAAAAAGCAAGAGGGATGCAACTGAGCTTAACTCCCCTATCCAACAGAGGTATCATCATCGATGATGTCAAATGCCCCACTCTGTGAGATATTGCAAACAAGTTTGTAGTTTAGCATAGGAAACTGCCACAGGGTTTGGTAATTGAGAGCTGTATACAGGACCAGTTTGAGAATATTTTCCCACACAAGTTACATATCACTTCCTGTTAACCTCTGGCACCCCTCTCAGATTGTGACCACTAGTGTTACTTGGGCATTAAATGGTCCCTGGCTATATGGTACTACTTCTTTTCCCCCAGCTGGCCAAATACTGATGATGAAAATTTCTACCTCTGCCATGATTATAACTGGTTACCCTTGATTGTATGCACACAAAAGAAAAAATGTAAACATTCTAAAGAAAAATATATTAGATAATTTAAAGCTATAAAATAGTATCTCAAGAGTGAATTATTGAGACATTGATGGTTCAGTATTTTTGTTAAGACAAGTATCTACATTTGCATAAAAAAGAATACTCTGAGAATCAAGTAAATCCACTGCTGTCAACAAAATAAAAATTAATTTAATAGGTGATACCAATAAACAAACAATTAGACAGTTATCTAGAATATGACACTGTTTTTTCAAGAAGTATTGTGTTCAGAAGAAAGAAAAGTAGTTAAAAAAGGAGGGGCCCAACAGTTACACACCAGTCTCAAACTAGTTAACAAAGGATGGACCCAACAATTATACACCAGTCTCACTGATGCCCAATTTAACAAAAATGTATTGTTTTTGAGTAGAAAAGAGGAAAGAAAACTTGATCTAAAGACTTTCGTAATTGATCTTCAATAATTGATACATTGAACATACAGTTTTAATAGGAAAGTAATAAAGTGGAGATGATGTGAATACACAAGAGAATTAATGAAATAGTATCTTGAAACCAAGAAATGGCAATTAAAAATAAGAAATATACACAAAATTAAGAATTTGGAATAAATTAAGAGGGAAGAACTTATCAAATGTACACTGACTTACAGAAAATGATTTAACTACAAGGGTAAAAAATATTGTAGCACTATTACAGAATTGTAAAAATGAAGAGCAACTCATGAAAAGAAAGATGAAACAGGACTGGAGGAAGTTGGCTTAATTTCGTTCTTAGGAATCACAGGGCATAATGAACATAATTGGAAGCAACACATTCACAATTGATTTCAAAATTTAACAGCTCTCTTCATTATAATATAATTTTCATAATATTTTCAGAAAATAAATTTCTTGCAATCTATGCCATGGTCATTTTTAGCCATGTATATTGAATAAGCATCTTGAATAATTCTAATATTAGAAGTAAATACTTATATTTAAAGAAAATCAGTTGGGGGAATCCCAAGAAAGGGGTAGACTCAGGCATGCAGAAGTTGTTTTCAAAACCTTGATATTTTGATTTTTCCATTTTAGTATTTACACAAGAAAGTAATCTCTTTAATAAAATATTTACCAGAATTAGAAACAAATACAAATATAATTGCTCTCACAAAAAATTAACAAGAACCAATTGTTATGCATACTGTATGTATTGAAAGTTCTTCAAATACATTGACTAAATACAATGAAAATTCCATGCATAAACATATGGAACATTTGCAATGAGAAAACTTTTCCATAGGTACTGGAACACTACTTAGTGCAAGAGGAATTTTACAGTGTAATGGATTATGTAACAAAGTGAAATAGTTTGCAAGAATAGATTTAATCCTTATCTTGATCTGATCCATATCCCTGAAGGTTCTCCTTCATGTAGGGATCTATGGAAAGCAATGTATCAGATTATGAATTTTGCAATATATAACTTCAGAAACATTAATTCACTTAGATGTACATGTTAATTCTACAATTTTGGTGAGTAGTGTATGACATGTATATATCTGCAAGCTATGTAATCCAATGGGACCAGTGGAAAATAATATCATATCTTTGTGGGCCTTCTCACTACTTTTGTTAATGTTCTACAGGTGAAAAGAGATAATTTTCCAGCAGTTCGGACTATGCTGTTTGGTATACTTTAATATTATATTCAAAAAAGTAGTACCTTACTCTATTTTTATTAGTTTCATAGACCCCTTCCTCAAGCTGCCTACCCCCTTTCCTACTCCCACTACAGTACACACACACACACACACACACACATACACACACACACACACACACACACACACACACACACAATAAGTAGCATTATGCAAGTCAAATTCCCCTCAATAGGAGCAATGCAAAGAGACCTGTCCCAACAGTTGTGATTACCAGACCCATAACTGAGGATAAAATTAACACATTTCGTAATTCCCTTGCTGACAGAGACTGGTTTGGCCATTGTAGTGTCGATGGACATTACACATCAAGTAATGACCTGCCAGCCAAAATAATATTTGATAGATTTTTTTAATGCATTCTTGACACTTTTTAACCATAGTATTCCCATAAAGAAAATCAAAATAATGGACAGCAGCCACAAATCCAGATCTCAAAATAGACAAAATATATGGTACACTAAACGGCTGACAGAACTAAAGAAACAAGTTTTGTTTCTGTACAACATATACAAAAGTATGAAGTCTGACTGTGCCAAATCAGCCTATGTGGAATGCAGGTTTGAAAAAAAAAAAAAAAAAAAAGCCATCCTGCAAGCCAAAAAAACCTACAATGCAAACAGCATACATAATTCCACCAATAAATGCAAAACCGCTTGGAACGTAATTTACAGTGCTGCCACAGATAATAAAAAAGACAAAATTAACATCCCACCACAAACACTCAATGAGTTTTTTATTAATTCAGTGAAAGAAATGGGAGACGCAATTATCAAACCAGAAAGTAGGTGTGCCTCAGGGATCTGTACTGTGGCCCTTCCTGTTTCTGATAATGATCAATGACCACCCCTCATTTATTAGATCCACCACTGTATTGTACGCAGATGATACAACTTTTCTTCATAGCAGTAACAATCATAATTATCCTAAAACCTGTGCTGAAAATACACTCAATCATGCAGCAAATTGGTTCAGAGCATATGGTTTCCAGCTAAATGAAAATAAAACTCAGCAGATAATCTTCACTCTAAGAGACAAGCCACTATCTGATGACCCTAGTTCTGTTAAATCCCTGAGAGTTTATTTAGACAAAAAGTTATCCTGGGCCCAACATGTAAACTATATTAGTAGTAAGCTATCTAGAGTAATTTATTTATTAAGGCAACTCAGAAATTGTGTACCTGAAACATACATCAGATCATCTTATTTTGCATTTTTCCAAAGTATAATATCCTATGGCATTATCTTTTGGGGTAACTGTAGTCATATACATGACATCCTATTATTGCAGAATAAAGCCATTAGGATAACTGCAAATTCTTCACATAAAGCTCACTGCAAACCCTGTATATACATGACATCCTATTATTGCAGAATAAAGCCATTAGGATAACTACAAATTCTTCACATGAAGCTCACTGCAAGCCCTTGTTTACTAAACAAAAAATTATGACAGTAATACACCCTTATATACACTATGTCTTAATCTTTACAAAGAAGAACCTACAAGATGTGAAACGTAGAGAAAATGTACATTGTTACAACACAAGAAGCATGAAACACATATACACACCTTACCACAGACTTTCAAAATCAATAAATAGCTATGAAGTCACAGGGCACAAACTATTTAATAAGCTGCCACGTGCTATACAGGATCTTCCTGAACATACATTCAAAGAAAGACTGCATGAATGGTTTATTGCCCACCCATTCTATGATATCAATGAATTCTTGAACTGTAAAATGCAGTAATCCAACAGATGACCCACTGTACATTTATTGTAATATAAGCTAAAATATTTCAGTAGTCAATACCTTATTACACTGTATTATAAATTGTAACTTCATTTGACGTTGTCAATTGCTGTAATGGCCTAAAGACAATAAAATCTTTATTATTATTATTATTATTATTATTATTATTATTATTATTATTATTATTATCATTACTCTTATTATGCTTTCCTTACTGTTGCAAAATGGTTTAGTTTCACATCTACAAGACATACATTATACTATTTTTGTATATATAAAAATTATGTGTGGTAGAAGTAGTCTTATAAAATCTTAAATTTTCCTGTTACATTAATTTGGTATATGTAAGGAACTTCACAGCATCATTATGCTACGATATTATTGTTACAGCATAATGCAATAAGGCAACTAAAATGAGCAGACTGAAAGAAGGGTAGGGAAATTAGCATTTAATGCCAAGTGCATACTAAGATCATTAAAGATGGATAACAGATGAAAATTGGAAACAATGGGTAAAGAAAACTGGAGCATCCTATCAAAGAAAATTTATGAAAACAACAGAATGTCATTCCTCCCAAATACGAGTCTCCATACTACCACAAAACAAAAAGTGGAGGAAATGTTTTCATCTATATTTTACAAAGTTTACATTTGGGCTTTACAAGATATTATATAATTACAGAAACAGTTTCAAGTTTATAATTAATGCAATAGTGTCCTTAGTAGCCATTACCAACTCCTCCATATTCACAGAGAATACTGATCATGGGCACATCTGGATGACATGTACAATAGTTTTTCATTCATCACTGCAGTTACACATGGGCAGGGCATTGGTCAGCATTTCCATTGTGAGGTTGTGTATCTCCCATGGTTCATCCTTTCCTATGCAGTAGAGGGGAGATCCTCAAATGCTGAAGGACTGACTGAGATTATGGGTATCTTGTGCCATCCATTTATAGTGTCAGACTACAATGATATCATCCATTGATAATTCATACTCTCTTCATTCCTACTGAGCTCCTTTGCTATACACTGAAGGGGACATCAGGAATTCAGTCTATTCCTATTGATGGTGGTGATGTCATTATGGATCAGAACCCCCATGTTCTCAGATAGATTTTTAAATTCACTAATGACAGATTACATTCACTGGAGTGGTGAAAATGCTGTGTGGCTAAGTACAGGCAGTCTCAAAGTTTGAGTGCATTGTTAGCATTCCTGTAATAATTTTTATCATGTTATTTAGCTGTGACTCAACAAATACAGCACAAGCTTTGTTGAATGAGAGGAGCATGCAGTAATCTGCCATAGATTACACCAGTCCAAGACTAGATGTTCTTAATGTTGATGCTAATGATACTCTGTCATTCCACAAAATTTATTTACAATACTACACTTTGTTCTGAATTTGGGAGCTATTCTTGACTAGGTATATCTGAGGATGAGTATTCTGTCAAGTACAGATACCATATACTAGATGTTTTGAATTGTTGTTGTATGTTAGCTCTTTGTTCATGAAATAAGTCCAGGTTTATTTATTGCCATTTTATTATTGAGATTAAATGTGCTTGTTTCTGTCTTGGTAGTGCTTCAATTAGCCTAAATTAGTGGAAGTACTTGCAGAAGACTGACAAATCTTGGGTCATGTAGTAATTTCAGACACCAGAATAACAGATTTAACTTCAAGTATGATAGACTACATAATAGTTAGCAAATATGAACAAGATAGTAACCTAGACTTCCACTACTCTGATCATTATTGTTAGCAACTGATTACTCAATGTGGATCCTCCTGAAATGGTAAAAATATTCAGCAGTAACAAAGCCTAATCACTATGAATGTAATCACACTCAAAATTACACTAACTAGAAAGAATTTTGAGTGTCTACAAGTTAGAAGTCTCAAATAATAAATGGAATTAATTCTATTCAGTTCTGTTGAAGCATTTTGACTCTTATTAAAGTGTGGTCCTTGTCCATGATGTGAAAGGGCTGTCTACTGGCCACTGTGTCACATGGATGCAGTATGGAGGGGAATGAGGTCAGCACATCACTCTCCCATCCATTTTTCAAACTTTACAGATCGTGGAGCCGCTACTACTCAGTCAAGTAGCTCCTCAATTGGTATCACAAGGCTGAGTGTACCCTGTACCAGTCCTTCCACCAAAGAAAAATCCTCAGGAGTACCATGATTCGAAGCTGGGTCCTCCACTTAGCAGCCATCTGTGCTCACCACTCTGCCACAGAGGTGACTTTGATTCTTGTTGTCCAATTAAAACAATATCAACCAAATAAAACGCTTAAGAAGTATTTGTAGCTGGTTGCATTGTTCACTAACTGTCATTAATGGCTGCAGGTTTCACAAAATCCAACACAAATAAAATAACAATAGCAACATATTTGACTCACTGGGAAAAAAAGTGTTAGGTTAGAACCACCACTTAGGTTAGTTAAGCTCAGGAAGAACATCCATCACCTATGTGTAGTGTAAAAGTAATTTGGGTTATGCATTTTCAAAGAAAAATATACCAGTACCCAAAAATGTTACATATCGGAACTCCTAAAGCTTAGGAAACACGTCCACAGTGAATCAACAGTACAGTCAATAAGTGCAAGTTGGGTCTGCTGGAACCCCTTGAAAAAGTTTTGGTAAACACACATAAATACAAAAGGGTGAAGCATTTAATATCAGACATAAAGATGAGCTGATACAAGACTAACAAACTGTTTATAATTTTATTAATTTATTGTATAAAGACTACAAATTCTGATGGAACAACATAGTCAAGGATCAGTTTTCAGGATGGCTTATTTGTGCACTTTCCTTTGGGATTCAGAATCTTTTTTCTGTTTTCTAATTACTGGGCTTAGGCCTACCATGTTGTCGTGAAATTAGTGTTATATAATGCTTCTCTATACTCGAGTTTTTTTGCTGTAGTTCCAATGCTTACATTTAGCTTTTTCAGATGGCATATTTATTATTTCACCCTCTTCAGGCTATATTACTTTCCATTCAATCTGATAATTTCACTGGCAACAATAATCATCCTGTTGAATATTACAGACTTCAGTCTATTTAAATGCAGACCATCTTTTCATAGGCAGTTTTCACTTAGAAATTTTCTTTGATCTGTGGTAATATCTCAGGACTATCATATTGTTTACCTTGCTGGTACATTTATTACTTACTGACCTTCTTTTCATGATGCCACTAAATTTGAGGCTAGATACTGTACAGACACTTGTGGCTAAACAAATCAGGTTTCTTTTCTTGTTACTGGTTTCTTATTCACTCATGCTTTTTATGAACTTTGCCCCAGTGTGTACAGACACATCTCTCTATTTACACTTGTGATCAGAATCAGGTCCTGCAGTAGCTTGTACTGTATTTTACATATTTGTAGCAGGGACAGAATTTGGTACTACTGGAGTTCTAGAAGTTGTTCTTTTGCTACCTTCTTGATATCTGGGCAAGAACAGCACTCAGTCTGCTGGTATCACAGAATATTTGAGGTCCAGGAACACAAATGCACATCCTCTTGCACATACCCAAATGCCTGCAATGGCCAGAAATAAGTGCTGCTTCAAATTGCCAAGCATCATTTCAGCACCTTTTTAACAGTGATCGGAAGTCTGTTACAGGTTTCTAGTGGATACTTGGTTATAT
This sequence comes from Schistocerca gregaria, assembly GCF_023897955.1. NCBI lineage: Eukaryota > Metazoa > Arthropoda > Insecta > Orthoptera > Acrididae > Schistocerca > Schistocerca gregaria. The sequence continues at coordinate 35,511,510 of NC_064931.1, read as the reverse complement.
ATGTCTGTCTTTCCCTGTAGACTGCTTTGTTGTTGTAGACCATCAACCTTCTGCCACCTGTCCCCTGTGAACAGCTCTTCAGTAGCAACTTCTAGCACAAACCATATGGAATTAGACTTTGGGTTGTGATGAGGATTCATGTGTAATTTTAAAAACATGTATATCACTGAGCACATCATCAATGCTGATCTGTTGATATATTACCTCCTGCTACTGGATATGGTGAATGTGCAGATGGTGGATGGCATAACCAGCCTGGCTACTTCGGGTTTCCATTGCTGTGCAGTGGTGCAGTCAGCCAAAGTTGTGCAGGCAGATAGCTGGGGGAGCATGCATGCCTACTGCAGCAGTTTATGCCCTTAACATGAAACCCAGTAGTGCCAGAAGGGGTATGTCATTATACTGTACATCATATCAAGACCACAGATAACCTACCTGTTTCTTGTTGACCACAATGCCTGGCCCCAGATCAGTAAGTGATCACAAAGGCAGAATTTAATACAATTCAGGTAGAGAGAAATATAGAGCTAATCAGTAGTCCCTGTCCCTTACATCTGGTGCCAAAGAAAGATGGTTTATGGCATCTGTGTGGGGATTATGTGTCCTCAATGCCCAGATGGTGCTGGATCAGTATCCTATTTCTCTGTTGTGGAATTACTAGTACACATTATGTTGTGGCAACTTCTAGTGTACTAGACTGTGTTAACGTGTATACACAGATACCAGTAGTGGAAGAAGTAATTCCAAAAACCACAATCATCACCATATTTGGATTGTTTGAGAGTCTGTATATGACACTTGGTTTGGAAAATGGCATACAAATATGACAGCAGTTAATCAATGCGGTACTACGAGGACTATCCTCTGGCTGACATTTTTTGATGACATTCTCATCTTCTAGTCAACTGCAGAATAACAAGAGCAACAACTGATGCAAGCCTTGGAATGGTTAAATAAACATGGTATGGTACTGAACACGTCAAATATGTTATTGGACAGTCATAGAATGAAATTTTAGGGCACCAAATTTCCTCCAAAAGTTGACTTCCTATGCCTGAAGAGGTGGAAGCCATTTTACAGATCGTGTGCCCATGCACTGTTAGGGAGTTACAATGTTTTCTTGGCATACTGAACTTCTATCACTGACATCTCCAAAGCTCAGTGGCATTACAATAAACACTTACCACAGTACTCACCAGCCTGAAAGTCAAGGAAACTTTGCCTATCCACTGGACTGATGGCTCAAGTCTGGCCTTTAAAGCTAGAAAGTGTAGCATAGTGGATGCAGCACTCCCCACTCATTCAGAATTAGGAGTACCTCTCACACTGGTAGTTGATGCAAGTCAAATAGTAGTCAGGACCACTCAGCAATAGTTCCATGGGGGCATGTGGCAACCTTTGGCCTTCTACTCCCATAACCTGTCATCATCACAGCAGAAATGGAGCACATAACATCAGGAACTCCTCACAATATATGAGGCAATAAAATACTCCCACTCTCAACTGGAAGCAAGAGAGATCACAATTTTTACAGACCACAAGCCTCTGATATACTCATTTCAGCAGGACTACAACAACTGCTCACTTTGTCAACATAACCAACTCATTTTCATATAGCAATTCAGCACAAGCATCAGGCACTTACTGAATATTGACAACTTGGCCGCTCATTGCCTGTCTCTTATCTATGGCACTTCAAACAGCTCAACCACTGTGGATTTTGACCAACTCACAGAGGCACATAAATATGATCAAAAGCTTCTAAACCACCTAAGTGATCTGTCAATAGTGCAAAAACTGAGGTTAGTCTATGCACCCAGCACTGATGCCAAACATAATGCGATATCTCGGCTGGAAACTGAAGGCCATTCTTGCCAGTAGTGTTTCACTAGCCCACATTTGACAGCCTGCACAACTTAAGTCATCCTGGCATTAAATCAACAGTTTGTCTAGTCCCCCACCACTTTATGTAGCCAACAATAGAAAAAGACTGTTGTGAATGGAACCACACATGTCTCAGACGTCAATGGAGCAAGAACAACTATTAAGTAAGCAAACCAATTGGGAACTTTCAGATTACTGATGTGCTATTTGCACATGTACACATAGAAATCATGGGTTCACTACCTTCTTCTGATGGATGACAATATATCCTTACCATGACTGATCATCTTACATACTGGCCTGAGCAACGCTGGTGGATAACACATCTGCAAAAACAGTGATGTCTGTCTTCACATCAATTTGGATTTCTCACTTTGGTGCCCATTGCTCATAAAGACAGACCACAGTCTCCAATTTGAGTTGGACCTGTTCTCCAAATTAATGAAACCATGGGATTACCAGTTACCCTCTGGCCAGTAATGGTATGATTGAATGCTGGCATCACTCACTCAAAGTGGCAATCATGAGCTAACATTCAGATTGGATGACAGCATTACTGATGTTATTGCTGAGTCTCCATATAACATGTAAATCAAATTTAGATGTATCACCAGCAAGACTTGTTTATGTCAAAACCCTACACCTACTCTGACAGCTTGAAGAAGCACAGCTGTTGCAGTTACCCAGTCTCAATCACAGCAACTTTGTATTTCAACTGAGGAAAAATGTCACGTTCACCAAGCTTCAAGGGATGGCACCCCTTCTATCTATGTGCATTGAGACCTACCAACAAGCAGCCATGTTGTGCTATGCACAGATGCTGTCAGACCTCAGCTGCAGCCACAGTACACTTGACTCCACAGGGTGTTGCAATGAGGAAATTGCACCATTGAGATATTGGTAAACAACAAGCCTACTACAGTCTCCATAAACAGGATAAAACTACTGTACATTCAACATGACAATTGACTGTCTGATGGCCCATGACCCCAGCCACCAGTATCAGCACTAGCACCAGCATCAACATCACCACCAGCCATCACAGGACCATTGTTGATATGCACAATGAGATCTGGATGGCGAGTACACTTTCCAGTGAGCTCTCTGGAGGGCACTGAGGGGTTGATGTAGCAGCCAAGCTTCAGTTTCTCTCACAATGCAGTGCAGTGCAGTGTTGAATTGTGTCCTCATGAATGGGCAAACATCATTATAGTGCTGCTATCAGTAAGCTTTCCATGCCACCCATCAATGGTGCTGATATTTTCAGGTAGATGAAGGTGTAAGTAGATGAATGATAAACACTAACTTCAATTAATGAAGGTTTATTCAGCACTTGCACATACAACTGGCCAGAACACATACAGTATATATACAGCTACAGAAAAGTACAGCACAATGATTCTTGCCATTTCTAGATACTTCTAGAATGTACTCAAGCCAAATGTAAAAAGTAAAATTTTACAGTTCATGTGAGATTTGAACTCACAACCCTCCACACTACTGTCTAGTACCATAACCAGTACACTAAGCCAAACATGCTACTCAGTTTCTACTGCGACATTGCTCCTTCCTTAAGAGAACAGCAACTCAGGGTTACATCCTCCTAGTCCAGGAACGAGTCATCAGTCCTGCATACTCTGACTCCCAATGATTGATGTTTGCCCCAGTGGTGATCTTCTTAGAACTTCCCTTGCCGCTACATTCTTCATCATCTTTCTGCTTGTTGCCTTTCACTGGAGCTTTGAATTTACTCTTGGTTGCAGGATCCTTATAGGGCTTCATTCAAAGGATTTTGACCATATCTCTGGTCTTTTGTCATCTTGTGTCGGGGTCAAAATCTACAACTTCATAAGTAACATCAGACAACTGTCTTAGCTGGCTGCAGTGGCCGAGCAGTTCTAGGTGCTTCAGCCTGGAACTGCATGACCACTACGGTCGCATGTTTGAATCCTCCCTCGGACATGGATGTGTGTGATGTCCTTAGGTTAGTTAGGTTTAAGTCATTCTATGTTCTAGGTGACTGATGACCTCAGATGTTAAGTCCCATAGTGCTCATAGCCATTTGAACCATTTTGAACAACTGTCTTAGAACCTTGTAAGGTCCAAAATAGCGCCTGAGGAGCTCCTCAGAGAGATCAACCTTCCAAACAGGAGTAAAGATCCAGACAAGGTCAACAGGCTGGTAAACAACAGAGTGGTAGCTCATGTCATAACTATGGTGATTGTTTTCTCAAGCCTGCAGTGTGCGGAGTCAAACTAACGCCTGAGTTTCCTCAGCTTTGGTTAACCGCTTGACAATGTAGTTGTCCACATCATCAGGATGTAACGGAAACACAGTGCCTATCATCATAGTTGCCTCACACCCATGCACCAGGAAGAATGGCGTAAATCCTGTGGTGTTTTGTTTGGCAGTTTTGTAGGCAACCATCATGAAAGATAGCACCTCATCCCAGTTGCTCTGCTCAACACTGACGACCGTTGACAGCTTGTCGGCCAAGGACTTATTAAGGTGTTCAGTAAGCCCATTAGTTTGTGGACAGTAGGCAATGTGACACATAGTGACGGATACTCCTAAATAAACCTGGCCAGAAAAATCTCTTGCAGATCATATTGTATGTCTTAATAAATCTGAAACGTCTGGTCTCTGGTGTGTCATAGAATTTCTATAGAAGATCTAAGTGAATGTGTTTAGGAATCACTGGTAGTCGCCTCTTTCCAAACTAACCAAAGTTTTTCTTGCAAAATAATCCATTAACTACCTTAAATTGTCCTTTCACATCCTCTGATCGAGTTAACGTAATCATAATTTGAGATATCTTGGCGTCCTTCTTCTGCTCAGCAGAGATATCCTGGATTGCAGTGTGACAGTCACTATCTTAATCAAAGTCTTGATGGTCTTTCACAGTTGGCATCTTGGTGTTTTATTTAACTTTTTAACACTGGGGTAATGTCATATTCTTGAAGACGTAGTGCCCACCTGGCGAGTCGTCCTGTTGGATCCTGAAGACCTGTCAACTAGCAAAGTGAATGATGGTCTGTAACAACTGTGAATAGCCTTTGATAGAGATAATGTCAAAATTTGCATATGGCCCAGATCACAGCAAAACATTCTCTTTCTGTAGTTGAGTTGTTTCTCTCGGCTTTTGTAAGTGTCCTAGAAGCATAGGCTATAACCTTCTCTTTTCCATCCGAAATCTGCACCAAAAAAGCACCAATCCCATACCCACTGGCATTTGTGTGTAGTTCTGTAGGTTCTCTTGCATCATACACAGCAAGTACAGGATCAGTCATCACAGCCTTTCACAGTACATCAAAAGAATCTTGTTGAGCACCATCCCAGATAAATTTAGCATCAGCTTTTAACAACTCTTGGAGTGGCTTGGCTTTGATACAAAAGTCTTTGATAAAACGATGGTAATAAGAACATAATCCGGGAAAGCTTCTCATATGTCTAATACTTTCAAGAATAGGAAATTCCATTATAGATCTCACCTTTTCTGGGTCTAGCCACACACCTTTGTTTGTCACAAGGTGTCCAAGTATTTAGATTTCTTTTGCTCCAAAGAGACACTTTCTTGGATTAAGTTTCAGTCCACCTTGTTGGAGACACTTAAGAAAAGCCCTCAGTCTTTTTACCTGTTCATCAAATGTCTCTGAGAACACTATATTGTCATGTAAATAACAAAGACACATCATCCACTTCAGGTGACTTAGAAGATTATCCATCATCCGTTCAAAAGTTGCTGGTGCATTACACAAACCAAACGGCATTACCTTAAACTCATACAGGCCCTCTGGGGTGATGAATGCAGTTTTCTCATGATCAGTCTCATCTACTTTGATTTGCCTGTATCCTGAGTACATGTCCATGGTTGAGAAAAATGTAGCCCCCTTCAGATAATCTAGTGTATTGTTTATTTGTGGAAGAGTCTAAATGTCCTTTTTAGTCATCTTATTAAGCTTCCTGTAATGAACACAAAAGTGCCAACTGCCATCCTTCTTCCAGATGAGGACCACTGGTGATGACCACGGGCTCTGCGAAGGCTGAATGATGTCATTCTTCAGCATTTTCTCTACCTCATCGCAAATTATTCGATGTTCTGTTGCTGTCACATGGTATGCTCTCTGGCTAATTGGTTGATGGTGTCCAGTGTTAATTAGGTGCTTCACCATAAATGAAACTGATCTTCACAAGGCAAGATTTTTAGTACTGTCAATTGACAAAATGTAAAAATATGTGAGACTCCCATAGCTTTTGAAACTATTAAAGGTGAGAGGGACTAATCTGTTGTGAATAAAATGGGCGACAAAGATGAAGGACGACAGCATCAGAGAGAAGAGGAAGTCAAAGGCAGCACAATGGTAAGCACAGTGCCAGTTTCACTTCAGGGAACCACCATGCAAGATGAAAACTTGTCACTGTAAACAGCTGCATCTCTGGCACACTCTTCTATATCATGATTTTTCTTAATGTGTACCATACATGTCAGAACTCCATGGTGATTCTTAGATTTACAATGATCAAACAAGTGTTGTAGCATTTCGTGACACTGTAGTTGTTAATGTTGACTACTTATCATCAAGCTGCGTGTTTGAAAGAATTAAATTTGCAAGTACTTTGAAGTTGGGTCTGTGTGATATTTTAGAATGTGTATTTGTATCTTCCTTTTAATTTTGTACTTGCATGAGTGTCAGTATACAAAGAAAAGAAAAAATCAAGACGGTTCTTCTCTTTGTCATGTATTGTATATATAATAATTTGATTCTGCCACCGCTGAATACACAGCATTCGTGTACTGTGGGTGCAGAACACATTTTAGTTTCTGGAGGTTAAAAATTGACTTCATTTGCTTGACATTAAATAGGGAAACATGAAATGAATAAATTCCAATTCTAAGGTGGGATAGACCTATAATTACATGTATAAGAACATATCACTACTTGATTTGTTGAGAAGTGATTTGTCTGAGGTCAGTATTTTAAGATTTAATTTTTTATGTTACCAATACATTAATTGTGTCTTGTGATAGCGTCTTTCTCACACATCTTTTGATTTATCTGAATTCTCCAGATTTAAAGTAAGTCACTGATAAGTACAACTAAGAACAGTGAAACTGAAATGCTACTATGAATAGAGTAATATACATTTCTTTTGTGCCAAAGCAAGGTATAATTTTTATTATGCTCTTAATTATTTGGAGAAAGACAGTAAAAGTAGTATATAAAGTTCCACTCTTGACAAAGAATTGTATATTGGTAGCTCTTTTATAACAAAGTTACTAACATTTCATTTATACTTACTTTAGTAGCCTGTACTGTTCTTGAACCTGTTCTGCTCCTTTCTTTATGCATATGGACTTGTGCATTTACATGTGTTTCCTCAGGATGTTGTGGCTTTTCTGTGTGAGAAAGTGAAAGTCCCAAATAAATTGAAGAAGTTTTTTCAACTAACAAATTACTGAACTTAATTAACAGTGGATGTCTGAATTGTAGTACACTAGCAGGGAAAAATATTAGTACACTTCGAAAGATGATGTTTATCTTGATCTGATGATGGCACATACCCCATGGGTAGTAGATGCAGCATTGATGTGCATGGCTTGATTGCTGCCATCACAGAATCACTTGGAAGATGGAATGGTGCACTGTGGTCTTAAGCAATGAAAGCAGATTTTGCATGCATGCAAGTGATGGTCTTTGCATGTAGGACACAAATGTGATGAATGCTGTCTTGTAGAGTGCATTCATCCAAGATACACTGGTCCCACTCCACGCCTTATGGTCTGGGATACTACATTTCTTGCTCAACTTTGGTGTTTCTGGAGGAGATGTGAACTAGCACTTGGTACATGCTGAATGTTGTTAGACCTGTACTTTTGTTGTTCTCACAACAGGAAGGTGATGCATCATTCTGTTAGGACATTGCTGCCCTTGGAACTCAAAGTGCCCTGCAATATATGCAACAACTTCCCTGGCTAGCACAGTCGTTGGACTTGTCTCCAATCAACCACATGTAGGATATGACGGGACAAGAAATGATTCATGTGACTTGACAATCAACTACTCTTTCAGAACTATGTGAACGGGTCAAGCGTGTGTGGCATAATGTATCCCAGGAATATATTCACTATCTGTATTATTGCGTGGATGCCAGAGTCAGTGCTTGCATTGCCACCCATGGAGGCAACACCACTTACTAACACAGGAGCTTCAGTATCAATTGATACCTGGTACCTGAGAAACCCTTTTGCTATTGATCTGTAAATGTAATCATTTCGAGTACTCCATATACACTGCTGCAACAATAAATCTTGAATGAATTGTAAACCTATAAAAGTGTGTACTAATTTTTTTTCTAGCAGTGTATTTACCAGTGGTTAATAAGTATTAATTAAGATTTTAATTTTTATGTTGTATAAAAATGATTATTTCATGGACACCATTACTGTTATTATTAAAGTGTGAAAATCTCATTGTATGATGGTAAATGGTATACAGCAACTTACTGTACATGTAAAGGAAAATGGCAGCTGTATTAATATTAGGTGCTTAATTGTTTTTATGTTGTGATAAATCTCCTGCTATCTCAAACATCTTTCTGTAATATTCTGCACAAAGTTAAATCTCAGAAATTTCTTTTAGTACTTGAAAACTGACAACTTCCACACACAAGAAAATGATGTAAAATACATCAGCTATAACTATTTTTCATTAAAAAAATATACTTTTAATTTAAATTACATGGTACTTGGTTATTACAGCAGAGTGTGAAAACTTATCTATCCATTAGAATTTTTGGAAACTTGTGCATATTGCTACTAATATACAGTGCAAATATTTTAGTCAGTCATGCTTATGAATGAAACTCACATGCAAATATTTGTTCTATGTAATAAATATAAATTTATGTTGACATATAAGCTTACATGTTGCATCAACAAAATTTGTCTACATGCATTTGAATCTATATATTATTTTTAATACATGCATCCATGTGATACGACAAAATTTCAAGCCTTATTTGACATAATTGGCAGACACTTAAAACATCAATAAATAGAATTTAAATAAGTTTCTTCTTACTTATAATAACTATAAAGATATCATGGAAATGATGTCACATGTGTGGTTTTCAGTAAACTTTATTTTTGATAATAGTGTACAAAAATTATTGCTTTTTATCCTTTTGTATTCTGACTCATCAATCATCGTTCCTGAAATGCTTATGGATGAAAGACAAAGAATGGGCAAACATAGTTAGGCCATAGACACAATCCATTAGTGTGATTGTATTTACTGTGAAATTTAATTTTTTCTTCAAGAATGTTTTCATGTCACTGAACTTCTGAAAAATACACAATTATAACTTATTTGTTGCAAGGCACTCTGCATAGATATTAAATGTTTGAAAGATTATTTCTACATTAAGAAAAGAATGGTAATCGATTTCTGTCAATTAACAGCTATTTAGCATTGATAATGGAGGACAGGAATATGTTGATTACATCTATCCTGAAGAGTAGTTAGCTGTTCTGTGAGTCTAATTAGGACAATAAGTTCACCTTTACAGTTGTGGATTAAACAAATAGTGAACTGGTTTGTCAAAACATGAACTCAAATTTCCTCCACAGTTGTATTATTTTTGCATGATACTCATTCATACCATTTCCACATATTTGTATTAAAAAACTTAAAATGATCTAGGTTCATTTATAATATGGATTTACACCAAACTAATAATTTAGGCCTTCTTTAGCTGTTTGATGTCATCTTCTACATTAAAATTACGTTTCTCTTTATCAGCTTTGAACATCTTACTGAAAATTTACTTTCACTTCACATGAGTATACATAAAGTAGACCAAGTTTGCTAGAAGAAAAGTACTTCAGTTTTCAAAATATTTACTTATTCTATGAAATTTTCAATAGGTAAAATAATGAAGTGTTTTTTTTTTATGAGGTAACCTTCATACTGTGTTCAAATGCTGCCATTTACTATCTTACATCATCAATAAGCTGAAGATCATGCTTTTTGTTCTAACATTATGGATATTCTCATTGTAAGATGAAATATACAATGCTATTCACTTCTCACATCAAAGGAAAATTACTTTGCCCGCGATTTTCCTCACGTCACCCAAAATATTTACCTGCTCACCATGTAGGTGCCTTGTCTTCCTCATTATTCCTATAGTATGCTTGAAACATATGCCTATTCAATGACTGATGTACCACAAGTAAAAGCACACTAATATAACATAACAATCCATCAACACAATAATATGATCTGCAGCATCATAGCAAGAATCATAGAACAAATCTTACATAGGACTGATATGGAAGTTATGGCATAATGTACATAATTTCAGAGTAAAGAGGCCCAGCCACTGACTAATCAAAGCCCTGAGCCATTGAGAAAGCCCCAAAAAACTAAGAATGAAAGACCTGCCCAATTTACCCACCTAGCACATCCTATTTTATTCCTATCACAGAATTATCCTCTTCCATCAGATGCAGGGCCCCTGTGAAAGTAGCCATGCCCTACACTAGCTCTGCTGCAGTTTTTGCACAGCATTTTATGTGGACATGACCATCAACCAGGTGTCCACTAGAATAAATCATCACTGCCAAATTATGGCCAAGGGCAGAGCTGACTGCCCACTGCTGAGTAAAATATGCTCAAGTTCAACGGCTGGTTCACAACCCATGCGGTTTGGATCCTTCCCGCCAGCACCAGCTTTTCTGAACTATACAGATGGGAGTAATCCTGGCAACACATCCTTCACTTGTGTAATGCTCCTTGCTTCAATATCTCATAGCATTGACATGCTCTGTCCAACAGTTTCCTTCTCTTGAGTCCTGTCACCCCCTAACAATACACATTTTTATTTCATTTTCATTGTGCACCACACAAATTCACTGGCTCAGGTGACTATGCATCACATTCCTAGCCCCTGAATTTGTTCCCTCTGCCTACTACATTCCTATCCCACACACTTGCAACATCTCTTTGAGCCATCATCTACACCTTCCCATCCCTCCTTCGACCCAATGTCTCTCTCTCTTCCTCTATCCACCTCATTCAACACAAACCCTCTCCCCAGTTCACTTGTTGATCTACAGTACTGTCATGATGTGTTCAGCTGGCACCATGTAACTACACAGTTTTGTATGTGTGTGTGTGTGTGTGTGTGTGTGTGTGTGTGTGTGTGTGTGTGTGTGTATATATACTCTAGCTCACTGAAGTTGCATGCCCGTCGTCAACTCAATGCTTCCACTATTCAGACCATGGCATAATGGTCTCCTTGACTCCTAAATTATTCATATATGTTATTAGCCTTTATAAGTGGCATTGCAAAGACTAGTTTGAGATCTGCATGAAGAATCTACACTCCTGGAAATGGAAAAAAGAACACATTGACACCAGTGTGTCAGACCCACCATACTTGCTCCAGACACTGCGAGAGGGCTGTACAAGCAATGATCACACGCACGGCACAGTGGACACACCAGGAACCGCGGTGTCAGCCGTCGAATGGCGCTAGCTGCGCAGCATTTGTGCACCGCCGCCGTCAGTGTCAGCCAGTTTGCCGTGGCATACGGAGCTCCATCGCAGTCTTTAACACTGGTAGCATGCCGCGACAGTGTGGATGTGAACCGTATGTACAGTTGATGGACTTTGAGCGAGGGCGTATAGTGGGCATGCGGGAGGCTGGGTGGACGTACCGCCAAATTGCTCAACACGTGGGGCGTGAGGTCTCCACAGTACATCGATGTTGTCACCAGTGGTCGGCGGAAGGTGCACGTGCCCGTCGACCTGGGACCAGACCGCAGCGACGCACGGATGCACGCCAAGACCGTAGGATCCTACGCAGTGCCGTAGGGGACCGCACCGCCACTTCCCAGCAAATTAGGGACACTGTTGCTCCTGGGGTATTGGCGAGGACCATTCGCAACCGTCTCCATGAAGCTGGGCTACGGTCCCGCACACCGTTAGGCCGTCTTCCGCTCACACCCCAACATCGTGCAGCCCGCCTCCAGTGGTGTCGCGACAGGCGTGAATGGAGGGACGAATGGAGACGTGTCATCTTCAGCGATGAGAGTCGCTTCTACCTTGGTGTCAATGATGGTCGTATGCGTGTTTGGCGCCGTGCAGGTGAGCGCCACAATCAGGAGTGCATACGACCGAGGCACACAGGGCCAACACCAGGCATCATGGTGTGGGGAGCGATCTCCTACACCGGCTGTACACCTCTGGTGATCGTCGAGGGGACACTGAATAGTGCACGGTACATCCAAACCGTCATCGAACCCATCGTTCTACCATTCCTAGACCGGCAAGGGAACTTGCTGTTCCAACAGGACAATGCACGTCCGCATGTATCCCGTGCCACCCAACGTGCTCTAGAAGGTGTAAGTCAACTACCCTGGCCAGCAAGATCTCCGGATCTGTCCCCCATTGAGCATGTTTGGGACTAGATGAAGCGTCGTCTCACGCGGTCTGCACGTCCTTCACGAACGCTGGTCCAACTGAGGTGCCAGGTGGAAATGGCACGGCAAGCCTTTCCACAGGACTACATCCAGCATCTCTACGATCGTCTCCATGGGAGAACAGCAGCCTGCTTTGCTGCGAAAGGTGGATATACACTGTACTAGTGCCGACATTGTGCATGCTCTGTTGCCTGTGTCTATGTGCCTGTGGTTCTGTCAGTGTGATCATGTGATGTATCTGACCCCAGGAATGTGTCAATAAAGTTTTCCCTTCCTGGGACAATGAATTCACAGTGTTCGTATTTCAATTTCCAGGAGTGTATTTTTAAACTGTAAGTAAGAATTAGTGGGTAATGAGAGCCTCCAACAGGTACATACTACAGTCTTTGTGCAAAATTTCCTAGACTAGAGCAATGGGAATCAAAACAGTTTTTACATGCCTAAACTGTCTAGATCTTCTTCTTTCTGGTATGAGTTTTCATGTTTGCAGATGGAAGTTTTATTTTCTTACTCGGCTAAAATACGAAGTCTGTCCAAAAAATTCTAGTACCTTCGTCAACAAAGTTTTCTATACTTAGATTTTACTTATTGTGCATGGCATCCTTCAAAATACTCTCCTTCACAATTGATACACCACTTACAATGCTGTTTCTCCTTCTGGAAGCAGTTTGGGTATGCCTGTTACTGGATTGCACTAAACGTCATATGGGATTTTTCTTTTATCTCACATATAATTGCAAATCTTCATACTTCCAACAAAATTTTCAACTTTGGAAACAGAAATATGTCCACAGGAGCCAGGTCTGGAGAGTACAGAGGATGAGGCAGATGTGTGTTACTGTGCTGCAAGTGCAAGAGCCATGAATTGTCTTACCACATTTCAGACCATTTCCTTCCTTCTCACATTAACCCACATGTATTGCAAAACATCCTGACATTACCACTGATTAATAGTTTGCCCCTATGGTACAAATTCATGATAAACTAATTCTTCAATCTCAAAGAAAACAATAAGCATGACTTTGATGTTTAACCTGACCTGAAAAGTATTTTTTGGTCTTCAAGGACATTTCCCAACCCATTGTGAAGATCGAACCTTGATCTCAAACTCATAACCATAGATCCATGTCTCATCACCAGTTATGATTCTCTGAAGGATCTTTTCCTCATTTGTGTGATTCAAAATCTCTCAGGGAATGTGAGGCAAAGGTCTTTCTGGCTTTGACTCGTTAGATGTGGGACAAATTTGGCAGCAACATAATGCATTCCAAGGTGCTGTGTCAGGATTTCATGACATGATCCAACTGACTTCTCTTGGACATTGACACCCCTGACATGAGCGTCATTGGTAGACGTCAAATGGTGTTGTGAACAAGGGTCATCTTTAACTTCTGTCCAGCCATTTTTAAACCGGCTTAAGCATTCATCACTGTAGACTTCTTGCATCATTTTATGAGTCTCTGTAAAAGTTTTCTTGAGTTTCATGCAAAATTGAATGCAGATATGTTGCACCTCTAACTCTGCCATCTCGAAACTTATAAACTGTGTGAGACAATGTGCTACTCCATACAGCCATGAACAATAACTAACAGACATACAACAAAGAAACATCCAGCAGTTGCACATTATACACAGGCATGTGGAAGGATGCCAACTGCATTCTAATTGGTGCGAAATTACAAATGTTCCAGAATTATTTGGACAGACCTCATATGTGGCCCAGCATTTCGATACCATCTCTCTCTCTCTCTCTCTCTCTCTCTCTCTCTCTCTCTCTCTCTCTCTCTCTCTCTCTCTCTCTCTTTTATCTCTCTCTTCCATCTGAACAAAGTGACACAGTAGTTAAGACAATGGAGACACCACTGGGCTCACATTTGGGGGAGTAGAGTTCAAATCCATGTGCAGCACTACAGAATTATACTTCCTGTGAGTTTCCTAACGTTGTTTGAGGCAAATACAAAGTTAATTCTATGAAAAGAAGATGGGTAATGTCATTTTCATCCTTGTCTTATCCAAATCTTATGACCTTGTCATTAATGGCATTTCCTCCAGTAAGATGCAATAAAGCCTCAAATTTCTAAAAAAAGTTGCTTCACTGTGCACAGTACTGAGTTCCCTAGCACTGTGTAGATCCTGTAATGACTTCTATGTACAAGATCACTGTCCATTTTCGTATGTTTTCCTTATTCAGTCCATGAATAGATGCACGTGAAGTCAAAATATAAATTTTTTTCTTGCTAATTTTTCTTGTTTTTTCCCTTTCTCTTCTCTTATTGCATTTCAGATCATTTCAGTAAAAAAAAAAATAAAAAAAAAAAAAAAATGAACCCCCACTTTACGTAGCGACAGAGCAGCCAAAGATAGGGGTCATGTGTATTGGAGAGGCACTTGCTCATGTAAATGTGTGTGTGTTTCTTTTCTTTTCTGAAGAAGTCTTTGATCAAAAGCACAATGCGTAATAGTCTTTTATTGTGCCTGTCTGCAGCTCAATATGTCATCCTTATGGAGAGTAGCAATCTATCCTGTTTGTAGCATTGTTGCTATTCGGAACAAAGATTTTTATGATGGCATGGCAACACAATTAAAACCATCAGAATGAGGGACAAACAGCATGACTACCTTCAAAAGTTATAAAAATGAAACTGTTCTGGGAATAAAGTCTAAATTTCAATTATATTACTGTACAGCATACACCACCATGATAAAAAAGAAGACTTCACTGACAAGAATGCCATATGTCCATCACACATACAACTTTTTACCTTGTCATTAAAATGGAAAATTAAAAGTAACATCATGTACATGCAGTCAGGAAGATCAGCCTGTAACAGACCAAGGAGGAACTATCCCACTTGTTCATATATCACTTCTGAAATGAATACAATTTTTTCTTGATTTGATCTCATTTTGTTAGTAACACATGTATGTTAATTACACAAAATAGCTAATTTTTATTCATGCTTTAATCCATTAAAATTTGTTATACACAGGATAATTTTCAGACTATTCATGAGAGTAATACAATTGTTCAAGATAAAGATATGTTATTTAAAAGAATATTCATGTTTTATGATTCATGCAACCAATATGGAGATGAAATTTTCAGTGAGTAAATAGCTATTTATTTCTAATCTCACACAACTCATTTATAAGTCCATATTTTTTCTTTTCAATAAACATTTTCCATTTTCCAAAAATTTTACATTCCAAGAAAAGTTACTCATATTCATTATATTCATGATACAGAAAGTTCAAATCTTAAATAATCATTTTTTCCAAAATTCAGTACCTTTGTTTTGTAGACTAGATTTTTCTGATTTAAAAAATGCATACTTCCACTAGAATAACTTGTTACTTTGTTAATCAATCAGTTTGGAATATTTCTCCTCAAAACTTTTTGGCAGGCTATGGGGATCCCCACATAAGTAGAAATCATTTTCATAAAACAGAACCTATAGTTCTTCTTTTTTCTGGTTATACAAATGATAAATTGATTCACTCTTTTGCATACTGCAACTTTGTGTCCTCTAATTTTGATATCTTTCATCTTTATATTAAAAATGTAATAAGAAATCATAATTTTTAATCTTATGTCCATTTAGAAGTATGCATGTTGTGTGGTTATTCAGTCATTCGATGGTTATCAGTTATCTCATTAACATCATGTAATTGTTAGTTTGTATTCATTATGATAAAAGCATGTAGTGTATTGGCAAATGGTGCAGTTCCTATATGAGACTATCTGTGTGAGACATTCTGTATTAAACAATCAATATGTTAGGACTGAATTGTAAACATCATTGTGTTAATATGTCACTAGATAACTGTGTGGTATGCTACCTATGAAAGTAGTTTACACACTTGATATGAAGGTTTAGATTGTATCCTAAGGCAAAACTGACCATTGGATCATGAATATTAGTTATAAATAAGCATAAAGAAATCAAATGTTCATAACTGCTGTGGAACGGTAAGTAAAAATTTTTGGTGCCTGCCTGTGATAGGGCTGTTGGTCTGACTGTAGGTAAAGTGCAGCTTTTTTTGCATGTACACTAGTAGGGCAGGGTGGTGGACCCATTGCCCCAGCTGCGTATTACCCCAGAAATGATCCTTGGTATTCATCTGATAGGGTGAACTGACCTGGAGTCATCATGGAAGGATTCAAATGAGGAAAAATCTCTGCCCCTATCTGGAATTGAGTCTGAGACCTCCAGAGCCAGAGTCTAGTCCTTTACTCCTTAGACCACCGTGGCCACATTACTGCAGTGTGGTGAACATTAATTATATAACATATGTCCATAAGATATGTTCACAACACAAAGATCATCACCATTGAGTGGTAGTTAAGCTATCAAAGGTAGACTACCAGGTAAGCAGAGTTACAAGCTGAAGTCAATGAAGTGAACTTGCAATATTAAATTACCATTTTTGGACATGAAATCTCTAGAAATCTTTAAAGTTGCAACTTGTAGAGACTTTTTTTTTTCAGGAAAATTAAAAGTGATATACAGCCTCATTTGATGTGCAGTGTATCTTTTCTACCTCAAAAATACATATCACAGGCAGCTACAAAAAGTTTTCTGAGGAAATAGTATGCACTCACTATTGGGAAAGAAATGAATGAAGGAAGGAATGTTGGGATTTAATGGACCATCAATACTGATGTCATTTTAAATGGGCCACATACCCATACTGAAGAAGAATGGGGATGGAAATCAGTTATTTCTTTATCAAAGTAACCATATTAGCATTAACTTCAAGCAGTATAGGGAAACTATGGAAAACTCAAATCTGGATTACTACACAATGATTTGAACATCTTTCCTTCTGAATTTAACTCTAGTGCCTTCACCAATTTACTACAGATCATGACCATACCCTGAATTTCTATTAACATTTATGCCTGGATGCTTTCTGACAGCAGAAGATTTTATGTTTTATGAAGGATGGATTGATATGGTGAAGAGGTAGAGACCTATTTGACATAATTTGCAAAATGTTCTGTCCTTATGGAGGATCTTTTCTTCAGTTGTATGCAGTATCAATGTCAGTTCTTGACAACTCACATGTTTAAAACAGCAGTGGGCACAAACGTCTTGAGCTTTACAGAAATAAAAAGGAAATTTCTAAGACAACGGAAACATTATCTTCAAAATAGAATATAACTAAATTTCTAAACCATCCCCAACCCACATGTGGTATTTGCAATGACATTCCCACATATTCTGCCAATGTGACTACAGCATTTTTATTCGGTGCACCAGCAGGAAGGCAATAAGAGGGTGCCAGATTATTCCGATTGCAGTGCCTTCACCAGATAAGTATTCCTGGTGGCACCCCACTAGTGCAGCCTCACTCTCTTGTGCATCAGCCATGCTAGGTGAAGGTTCAACTTCCAGATGAACAATTAAGTGTCATTATAGGACAACATAGCTTGTGGCCTGTTTCTACCAGGACTAGTATTCTTCAATGTTCTCTCATGCTTGTGTAGTTCTGATGCTCTGCTCACTGTCATTATAAATAATTCTGCTGTTGTTATTTTTGTTTTTGTCAATAAATATCTGTAGATACTGCAATAATGTAGTTCCCACAAAAGCAACAAGTCACTGTCCTGAAAAACATTGTGATGAAACTTATGACTGGAAGTTGGAGTGCAGACCTAGAGACAAAACCTCAATAAATTTTCACATGACAGGCTGAGAACAAGCTTCTCCAATTTTGTGTGTATTTCTACAAAGACAGTGGATTTAACAGTGAATGAATCTATGCTGAAGAGCCAAAGAAACTGGTACACCTGCCTAATATCATGTAGGGCCCCCACAAGCACATAGAAGTGCCACAACATGACTTAGCCTGCACTTGAATAATGTCTGAAGTAGTGCTGGAGGGAATTTACACCATGAATCTTGCAGGGGTGTCCATACATCTGTAAGATTAGGAGGGGGTGAAGATATCTTCTGAGCAGCATGTCGCAAGGCATCCCACATATGCTCAATAACATTCATGTTTGTTTAGTTTGGCAGCTAGTGGAAGTGATTAAACTCAGAAGAGTTTTCCTGGAGCCTCTCTGTAGCAATGTGTGGGGTGTCACACTGTCCTGCCAGAATTACCCAAGTCTGTTGGCATGCACAAGGGATATGAATGACAGCAGGTGATCAGCAGGATGCTTATTAACATGTCACCTGTCAGAGTCATATCTAGACATATAAGTGGTCCAATATCACTCCAACTGTACACAACCCACACTTTTGATTAAAGAGTCCCCTGCTGACCTGCAGGATGCATGGCTTCATGAGGTTGTCTCCATACTTGTACACATCCACCCCTAAAATTTGAAATGAGACTTGTCTGACCAGGGAACATGTTTCCAATCATCAACAGTCCAATGTCAGTGTTGACTGGACCAGGTGAGCCATAAAGCTTTGTGTTGTGCAGTTCATGACTGGGTCTTCAGCTCCGAAAGCTCATGTTGATGATGTTTCATTGAATGTTTCAGACACTGGCACTTGATGGCCCAGCATTGAAATATGCAACAATTTGAGGAAGGGTTGCACTTCTGTCACATTGAACAATTCGCTTCAGTTGTCATTGGTCCCATTCTTGCGGGATCTTTTTCTGTCCACAGTGATGTCAGAGATTTGATGTTTCATGCACCGACTTTAACACTACATTCAAACTCACTTAAATCTTGATAATCCACCACTGTTGCAGCAAAAACCCATCTAACAACTGCACCAGACACATGTTGTCTTCTATGTGTTGCTGACCACAGTGCCGTATTTTGCCTGTTTACATATCTCTGTACTTGAATTCGTAGTTTCTTTGGGTACATATTTGTGATTAGGAACAACTGAAACAAAAATTATAAATTGTGATTTAATTCACACAGTTTCACATCACAATGTTGCAGATGCATACTTTGAGTTAAAGAAGCTTTGAAGAGCTCACTGATGTTGACCTCATTAGACTCAACACAAAAGACTAACATGCTAATTCCTTTTACACCAGCATCAACATTTGACTGGTGCATTTGAAATCTGTCCTGATTAAATAATGTTACAACGAATTTTTACTACAGAAATATTTTGATTAAAGCTTAGTACTTCATAGTTTACTGGTTACTTTAAGGTTTTATTTATCTCAGTAAATAATTTCTCCTTGAATTTAGGAAACACACAAAAACTTCTGTCTTGTTATCAAATTAGGTCATAAAAAGTTGAATTTTTCTGCAAGAGGTCTAAAATAATTAGCTGGTAAACTGTAGTGGTACTATAACACTATGCTGAATTATATCTAAAGTAACTTCATTGTTTGTGGATTATTCTTCATCTATTCTGTCCTACAAGCGAATTTTCTAAAGATAAAGAATGGACACCTGCAACATCAAGATGCTAAAGCTATAATAAGAAAGCAATGTTGCAGAGGTTGAAAGAGAGGGGAGAGATGTGGAGGAAGAGGGGGAAGAGACAAAGAAAATGAGTATCTACTGTTTTGTGTCTGTTACCTGCTATTCCTGGTCATGCTTTTGGATACATTTTCATTACTTCTGCTCTCACATTATATTCAGACTTTTTCTTGTTTTTGTAACTAATTAGCTCTGTACTTTTCATCTACTTTCTATATCTTCTCTTAGGAGCTACAAAGAATTAAAATTGGACTAGGAATGTTAACAATAGATTTAAAGTTTTTACATTTGTTCTTTATAACCTGATCTACTTTTGGGAAGTGTAGCTCAGCTATTTGCCTATGTTCTTGTTCATAATGTGTTCTTACTATGCTAGTAACTTAGAAGTCATGCAGTTAAAATTTTTCCTAATTACTGACCTTGAGTTTGACTAGCAGCCCCATAACCAAGACATGATACCTGTGATCAGAAATGTTGCAACATTTGAGAGAAGTTAGAGCCAAGGCAGTTACTTGAGTGAAGCTATTAACACCATTGCAGGGCACATGCATATCATAATTAAGTGCCACCATTAGGATACACCATAGTGATATTTTCTTAGAAATTCCTACATAAAAATTTGGAGGACAATGAAAACTGAATCTCAAAATCTAAGATCTCTGCTTCAGAAAAAAATTAAATGGAGTAAAATGTCAATTGAATTATCTGTCTGAAACAAAATATTAAACCAGTTTGCATATTTGTAGCACAGTGATTTACATAAACTAGAACAAATGCATCTGATGGCAAGTTATGAATCTTGACACACACATTTCATATCAACTCTGGAATGGGACCAAAGATGTCAGTCACTTTAAAACTGAAAGCAGGCTATAACATTCAAATAGTTTTAGTCTTTGGGTTCCTTAATTTCTCTTATGAAGTGCTGTAATGTTATGCATCAGCATGCATTTCAGAAGATATAGAGTAACTCAGAATGACATAAATAAACTCTTCAGTGTCTGTTCAGTGTTTGCTGCCATACACAAGAGAATTTGCAAATCTGACTGTGGTTAACAATTGAAGAACTAATGAAGGTTATACAAAAACAATTTTAAAGGAACTGATTTAAAACTGAAATGGATTACTTAATATACTAGACTTTAATATATTATAGAGTCACTTTAATTATGACAAAAATTAAGTTACATAGCACATGTATGACTGTACAACAAAATACACACTTATCTTTCTCAATTTTTTTACCTGAAAGTATCCCATAGATTGTGGATAATGGGATACAACTATTTACTGTGCTCCATTTGCTTGCATTTATTTCAATTTCTTGGAGTAACATCACTTATTTAATTTTCACATTAATGTTTTTTCTCATGTCCTTATTTGATCTTGTGTCACATTTCAAGCACTTCTTTTAGTTTCCAAAGAAGTCTTCTTTCACTTAGTAATTAACATTTAATATACTTAATACTGCTAGTAGTGTGGTGTTCCTTGTAGCTATTTTGCTCAAACTTCAAGAAAATGACATATGCCAATGTAAAAGAAGGAAGGACTCATATCTTTGCAAGATTTCAGAAGTAAGATTCTACCTTCAGAAATCAGAACAAAAGAGATGTAACAAACTGCAGAAGCTAACAAGGAGAAATTTAAAAGCACTTGGATACAAGAATGAAGTTCAGAAAATGAATGTTGAGAAAAAAGATAATTCTGGAAAAGTCAGTGAAGCAAAGTTAAAGGAATGCAGAGGACTAGTCAACAGTAAGGATACTTAGCAGAAATAATAAGCAGATTGTACTGAAACAATCTGTAAAATAGTCAGTTATAAAATAGCAACTCTTCAATAATCTTGAATACCAGTAATTATGTGCATGGTAATCTGTTTTGTGAGACACAGTGGAACAACCCATTTGATCTTATGGGCTTATGGATATTTTCCCTTAGGAGCTGTAATTTACTGTATATTTAAAATGTTTATAAAGCAGAAGATATCATTGTGTAGATAGTAATATCGGGGATATTAAGTAACAAATGATGCAATATAAATAAATGAATTGCAGAAATGAAAAGAACTGAATGCCTATTAAGAAATAAGACAATGAGTAAAGGTAATAACTCACCACAAAGATAAAATGCTGATATACCATAAACATGACTCACAAGTTTGCTAGCTTTCTGGTTGGTTCTTCTTTATCTAACCATCTGTCCATATCAAGACAACTAAGAATAAACAATATCTGCATTTTGATAGCTGTCATCTCTTCCACAGCAATAAGTCACCTCCATACAGACTGGATACTCATCGATGAATCATCTGCAGTGAAGAGTAATCCCTTGTCCAGTTTGCTGAAGGTCTTACCACACAAATAGACATTACCCCACAGACCATTCTTCAGGTAGATTTTCCATCCAAAATGTACATAACTCCTATTTCTCTGACCAATCTTAAAATCCAGTTGAAAATAAACACCCTCCTCAACACCTACTATTGTCCTGAACTGTTACAACTGAACTGTGTCTTTTGCCAGGGCTCTGGCTATTTCCCATTGTGTTTGCCTGTCCAATATGCCCACCCAACACATCCTATTCCAATCCCATGATGGGCTTATCCTACCTTATAACAGGAAGGATCACCTCTCAAAGTAGTCATGTTACACACCAGCTCTTTTGTACTTTCTGCACAGTATTTTATGTAGGAATGACCAGCAGCCAGCTACCCTTTCAAATGAATGTACAGAACTAAACTGTGGCTAAGAGTAGAGCTGACCACCCAGCAGCAGAACATGCTGCTGAGCAGATGCTCCATTTCATTGGTTGATTCACAATCCACACCATCTGAATCCTTTCTCACAACACCTGCTTCTCTGTGTTACATAGATGGGATTTGCTTGTAACATGCTCTTCACTCCCATAATCTTCCTGGCTTCAAAAGCCACGAATTCCTGCCCCACATCCACTTCCACCCCTGTCACATGACCCTAACTTCACTCATCTTGTACCGATGTCCTCTTCTCTTCAGTACCTTTATTCCCCTGTCCTATCTACTCCATCCCAATCCAGTTCTCCATATCATGCCTCACTCAAGTCAAGCTCAAGTGGTGATATGGTGGCTGATTGCATGGGAACACCAGATGCTATTGGGTCAGGGATATGCAAGTTACCATAGTGGCATCCAATTGAAAGACTTGCCCCAGGCCATTGAGCTATATCATATTATTATTATTATTATTATTATTATTATTATTATTATTATTATTACTATTACACTGCATATATATATATATATATGTGTGTGTGTGTCTTCACATTACCATGTGGATAACTATTTTAGGGCCATCAGAAACAACATAAAGTAAATATGAGGCACTTATGGGAACCTATTTGCAGAACAAAATCAGTTTCTCTAGCCATATCTCTTCTTTCCTCTGTCCAACTGCTGCCACACTTTTGCCTATCATGGAAGCCCTTTATGTTGTTGATCAGTGTCCAGTACTTTAACCATTTAAATATGTCTTTCTCATTCAGTCCAATGACCTAGAGATCCTTCTGTACATTCTTGGAACTTTTATCAGAGACTCACGGCCCACTTTATAATACATTAAAAATCTGCTTCACATCCTACCTGAACAGATGTTTGTAGAACTTCTGCTGTCATTTCCTCATTGACACTATCAGCTATCCATTATCCATGTATCCTCTTCTCTTTCTTGCATTCTGTGCTGTTTATCTGTTATCTTAGAAACTATTATTTTACAAGGGATTTTTAGTCATACTTCTTGGCTTCTCTCAGTACAATCTTTCTGTCCATCTGAGTTAGTCACTTTGATCAGTATCTTATAGTGCCTCAGCTTGGATTTCCTTTGTCTTGTATAAAACATGTGTCTCATGGAAAGTAATAGCCATCTTCTATAATCTGTAGTCATTAGCTTCTTATTTTTCTAGTTTTTATCCGTGCAATTTTACCAAGTGTCTGAAACAGTCCATTTATTTTTTCTATTTACCATACTGTGCTTTTTATTTTATTTTATTTTTTGACAGCGTTACCAGGTCATCTGTGAATGCAAGGTATTTGACTCTGAGACTGTCCTTTGAACCACCAAACTAAACATTATTCAGTAACTCTTCTCAGCTAATTCATTTTTCCATTCTTGGGTGACTTACTCTAACAGATAGTTGAAGAGAAACCATAGTTTTAATTAAAAACTCTTTGGAGAGTTCTCCCATGAGTTTACTTTTTAATGTGCAAGTGTTAGAGTTTGTTTGAAAATCTGCACAGTTTTTGGGTTCATTGCAAATTCTGTTAAGATGTAAAACTTACCCAAAGACAGAGGGAACCTAGTTCTGACAACAGACAGACGTATTTGTCTCCCATAATATACTGTCAAGTAAAAATACAGAGAATTATTATTTATTATTCTTTTGCTTCTCTGTGACTACCTTGTTTACATACTGGTGAAAAAATAAAACTGTATTTAAGTTGGAGTGTCTCAGTAGCTCATTCACATTCATGTCACTTTTTTTATATATTACTGACATCTGATTTACATGTGGAAACAAAATCTGGAATTGAGACTTTTGGGAGTAATAAAGAACTACAGAAAGAGCTTGCTGAGGAGAATCTTGAGAAAGGCACAGAAAACTGATACAAATGCTTAAATCCATTATAAAACTGTTTAATGGTACTGTTCATAAAAAAGCTTTGAAAGAATACACTGACTGGTTTGTCCACTTTTATTTGTGTGGGGCATTATCTTTATTTTTATATTTATTCTCTTGTAAGTACTCATGCAGAAGACATTTCATTGTCTTGTGACTTTATTGTTATGACTGGTGGTATTTCTGTAGTTTGTTACTTCAGTGAATTCATCCATTTTGGTAGTCTGTGATGTGAGATATGTCATAAGAATGAAATGCTTACACATGGTTTAATTGATGCATGCCCTTCATGCACTATACTAAACTTGACAAATCAATAGGTATAGCATAACTTTCAAATTAACACTGAAGCATTAGCTGTAACAAAATAATGTGAATTTATTGTCTGAAGTTTATTGTGACAAAAGTACTACTGTTTGTGGATCTAATATTGAGGAAGAATGGTAAAATATTATATCTAATCAGGGCAGCTGCTGGGCATAGAAAACAGATAAAGGGTATTTGTATGATCACTTTTTAAAACTAGCATTAATTGAATAAGTATCTTTTACATGATATAAGCATGTGTAACCAGGAAAAAAGAAAAGAATACAAATTATAGTCTTTGCTAAGAACTAAATGTGAAAATACTATGCCCCCAGTAATAAACATTTGTCACCTTCTATACTTGTGAAAAATGAATGTTTTTTGTTTGTCCTGTTTGAACTCCTATACCATTCATACAATTGTGAAGAAACTTTAGTGAGTTGTTGAGCACAGGCCCAAAATGATATGAAAATTCATACACCCATTTTACAATTTGTGGAACACAAGTCATTTCAACACAGAAATTTTGGTGAATTGTTGTTTGCACACCTGTGAAGGTTCCTGAACTAGCACATCCATTTTATAACAAGTGGTGTTTTGTTTCAACAAATGTATGTATGTCATACAGTTCAGGAGGAGATCATGTGTTTTTGATTATGAGTGTGCATGCATGACATAACTGAATTGAATGAAATACAAAGAGAAAAATTCCATTTGATATGTGATGTAACAAGTGGTGTTGAGAGTGAAACGACAATTGACAGTTGACATTAGAGAATAGATATTGCATGCATTTTCTTTTCATTTTCCTAGTGAACTTGCAATAGTTGACACAGAACACTATTTTCTTAAATTTATCAATGTCTTGTAGAAATGGTTTAGGTCAACAACTGTATTATAAATTTATTGAATAATTTTTATCTGTTATGTTACTTTTTACTAAATTTTAGTATTAACATGACATATTTTGGTACATGCTGCTTTTACTTTCAAGATTTTCATTTAGCAGTCTGTTACCATGTACTGTACTGTGAATAAAAATTTATGATTCTTCATATGAAACCCTATTATATTCCAGAGTTGCAGATCAATGACTGTAGGCCAAAAGGAACTTAAGCCCCCTCGATGAACATGAAGCTACGATGGAAGACTCAATCTTTGATGCTCATCAGAGTGAAGAGGATGTAACAACATGAACAGAACATGAGGATCTGCTGGTACCACCATACAGTGGAACATTGACAAGATCAAAATCTTGCTGAATGCAATGTGGCTGAACATATAGTGCCACTGGCTGGCTACATGCAGGTCCGCAATTGAAACTCAAAAACCAGCAGTTATTTGTTATTTAGTTTTTAACACTTCTGAGAGGTTCTTGAATTTGTAATGTTTGTGTAGTCTGTAATATTTTATGTTTGTGTGAATGACAGAGTTCTGAAATATTGTATGTTCATACAAATAGCTGCCCTCTCCATCTGCAAGGTCAGTTCTGCTCTGATTCTATGCTGGTATCAGTAAGAAATGTGCTTTAAGATGTAAGTGTTTTACTTCATTGCCAAGTCTGCCTCTGGATTTGGACTTGACTGTGATTTAGACATGACAATATGCAAACCACAATGCTTATGCTAATGGATTAATGTAGAAAGCACAATGAACTCAGCACCACTGGAAAAAATAGCTGCAACACATTTATCGATACCCTGACACAGAAAAGAAAAAAAAACAACAATAAACCAACTGCCACACAGAAAATAAAAAAAAGAAATCCATTGTTTGCATACCATTTGCAAGCACACTCTTCTACAGAATAGCAAAGATTTTCAGACTGGATAACCTTAGCATCACTTTTGGAACACACAAAAAATTGCAACACACCCTCAGACACAGGTGGAACCTGTCACCTATTCTTGCACCTCTTCTGATTGTAATGTAACATTTTTCTTCCGTTAATGGATCAAATTTTGCAGAAAACACACGAGACAATTACGAAAAATAGTAATTTTGTTTTCATGCCCTATGTCATTAAAAATGTAATTCAAGGTGTATATTCTCAATCACTAATAATAATGCATATGTAAATTTACCTTGCAGATAATTTTCATAAAGAGATATTCATAATCTAAGATTCTTAAAAAACTTTTGCAGATGAAATTTTGAAAGTGAGCTAATAGATTGTAGCTAAGTTGGTACAGCTCATTTTAAGAGCCTCATTCTCTTCTTTTCCATAAAGCACTTACTTTTTCCAAAAAGTCCTCCTTCTGAAATTATTCATGATCAAAATTTTTATTTTTCAGAATGTTCCATTATTAAATAGTGATTATTTTCAAAATTCAGTCCCATGGTATTGTAGCACTGATTTTTATGATTAAAAATGGTCCACCGTCACTAGCAAAATTTACTAGTTTACTAATTATTCAATGTAGAAAATTTTATTCAATTTTGATGGGCTAAGGGAGTGTCCACAGTACTAGAAAACATTTTCACAGCATAGTTCTTAGGAACTATATTTTGTCAAATTTCCCATTATCCAGCTCATAGTAAAACAGATTTGCTCCTTTGCTCAGTGTAATTCCATGTCCACTACTTTTATTTTCCTTTAGGTTGATATGATGAGCATAATAACCAATTTTGTGTTTTATCCTTACACTCACCTATAAATGGTTGTGCAGGACAATAATTCAAGTAGTTAGCACCTGATAGCCAAATTGCAAACACCTATGTTTGCCTATCAGCTACCAAATTTTGGACATTTTTGTGAACTTCTTTGTGTCTATAGTTTGCATCCATTTGATCAATAGCTCAGTGTTTCTCCAAATGTACAACAAGGCAGTTAGTGCTGAATTAAAGGGCATACAGTTAGTCAGCATACAATAGTAAAATTTTACAGTACTATTTAACCTATTTGTGACACCATTTGTTGGTGAGTATCGAAAGTTATGTGAAGATTATGTAACTTTGAACTAGTGTGATGAAGAAATATCTATATGCACTATATCCATGTATCTGTTATCTTATTTACTGCCATGAAATGTAAGATTATTTGTTGATCACTGTTTCTTACATATGTGGTTTACACTGAGATGACAAAGTCATGGGATACCTCCTAATATCATATCAGACCTCCTTTTGCCTGGCATAGTGCAGCAACTGAACACGGTATGGACACAAAAAGTTCTTGGGAGTCTCCTGCAGAAATACTGAGCCATGCTGCCTCTATAGCCATCCATAATTGCAAAAGTGTTGCTGGTGCAGGATTTTGTTCACAAAATGACCTGTTGATAATGTCCCATAAATATTCAATGGAATTCATTTTGGTCAAACTTGGTGGCAAAATAATTCACTCAGTTTGTCCAGAATGTTCTTACAACCATTCATGAACTATTGCTGTCTGATGATGTGACATTATTGTTTGGTCACATGAAGTGCATGAATGGCTGCAAATGATCTTGAAGTAGGTGAACAGAACCATTTCCAGTCAGTAATGGGTTCTGTTGGACCAAAAGACCCAGTCCACTCCATGTAAACATACCCCACACTGTTATGAAGCCACCATCAGCTTGCACAATGCCTTGTTGACAACTCAGATCCATGACCTCATGGGGTCTGTGTCGTGCTTGAACCATACCATCAGCTCTTATGAACTGAAACTGGGACTCATCTGACCAGGCCAGTTTTCTAGTTATCTAGAGTCCCACCAATATTGTCATGAGCCCAGGAGAAGTGCTGGAGGTGATGATGTGCTGTCAGCAAAGGGACTTGCATCAGTTGTCTGCTTTCATAGCCCATTAATGCCAAGTTTCACTCCACTGTCCTAATGGATACATTTGTTGCACATTCTAAATTGATTTCTGTGGTTATTTCATGCATTGTTGCTTTTCTGTTAGACCTGATAGCTCTACACAAATGCCACTGCTCTCAGTCATTAAGTAAAGGTCATCAGCCACTGCATTGTCTGTGCTGAGAGGTAATGCCTGAAAGTTGTTATTCTCAGCTCACTCTTCACGCTGTGTATCTCAGAATATTGAATTCCCTAACAATTTCCAAAATGGAATGTCCCACACATCTAGCTTCAACTACCATTCCACCTGTTAATTCCTGTCATGTGGCCATAATCATGTCAGAAAGATTTTCACATGGATCACCTAAGAACAAATGACAGCTCTGCCAATACACAATCATTTTGTACATCATGTGTGTAATATTGGCACCATCTGTGTATGTGTATATCACTATCTCATGACTTTTAACATCTCAATGTAAGCATTGTGACTCCTGACTGTTAAAAAGCTGATAATCATAAAATTAAAACTGTGTTTTAATAAATGTGATGAAATTCAAACCTACTTGTTGCAGAATAATATTTGTTATTTAGTGAACGTCAATCCCATGATTTAATAACAGGAGATTGGATACAAGATGATAGAAAATCAGATATCTGAAGGTAATTAACCAGATCTGGTAAGTTACAAAGTACAATTAATGTTTGAAAATCACATTGTTTGGTGCAAAATAATATTGTGTGCAAGAATTAGATGACAACTTTTAAAGTGCAAGAACAGATTTGTCATTGAGATCATTGTGCATGACCACTATTACCACTATTGAATGAAGATCACATATTTCTTCAAATTTATTTCCTGAGAAATACTGATGAACAAGCTGACTTATGTTTTCAATTCAATACAATCACTAAACAAGTAATTTTTGCTGCATTACAAACTTTACTTCATCAAGACAACAAATTAAGTTGGTTATTTAGAACTGACCTTGTGTGAATGCCACCTGATGACTACAAAGTTGTAGTTGTAAGGCAACAGAGGTAATATGCTGTGCAAAATAGACTGGAAAATACTTGTTTTGTGTATTGATGGGCGCTATAGTTCTGGTGCATAGTGTTTTGTTTTTCTTTAAATTGCAACGAATTATAAAAGTATCGTGATAAATGCATAAAAATATATAATGTATTTAGATTTAAGTATTTAATATTATAAAATATTGTAAACTAACTGTGGCCATGTTTAGTGATTATTTTGCCTACTGTGGTGTCATGTGACAAGACTCAGGACTGTGGATATGAGCAGGAAGATTGTGGTCTTTGTGTGTGGTCCATTGTTGTGGCAAGTTGGGAGTGGCAAAGTGGTGCGAGTGCAACCATGGACGCCAGTGTTTGCAAAGGAACAAAGTGAAAGTGTGTGGGTGTGAGACAAACAGTGTACGAATTGCACCGATTCTTATTTGTGAACTTAAAAATGCATGACCACAATGTTAAAGTGTTTCTTTTGAATAAATAAGTTTCAGTCTGAACGTGTATAGTTCAATTCACTGCTCTTCAAAAGCCAGCCAATATCTGACTCAATAACAGGGGCGCAAATGCAACCGTTTACTACCAACCCCCTTTGCAGATGAGCCACTTGAAAATAGGTAGTAAACAAGGCTAATATCAGCAATGAACAGTGTGAGTTTAACATTGATTACATGTTTAAAAGGGAAGAGAAATTACAAGCAGAGGAGGACAATATTGGTTTGTGTGCAGCAAAATTCATTGAAAGATCAGAGACAGATGTAGTTTCATCAAAAGGGGGAACAGAAGTGGATATGGAATTAAGGGGCAATGTTCACAGTAGATTCAGGTCTAAACTATCCACAGTTAAAGCAGTTGAAAATATTGTTAGTGATATATATGATGGCTTTGAAAATAAATTAATTTCCTGTGCTACTCTCCTAGACCTGAGTAAAGCATTTAACACTGTATCTCATAGCAATTTGATCATAAAATTAAGACACTACGGTGTGGAAGAGGAAGCCCTGAAATTATTAGAATCCTACTTAAGCAAAAGAGTACAATTTGGTAGTGTAAATGGGCAGCTGTCAAACCCACAAACAATAAAAAGAGTGAACTCGCATTCGGGAGGACGACGGTTCAATCCCGTCTCCGGCCATCCTGATTTAGGTTTTCCGTGATTTCCCTAAATCGTTTCAGGCAAATGCCGGGATGGTTCCTTTGAAAGGGCACGGCCGATTTCCTTTCCAATCCTTCCCTAACTTGAGCTTCCACTCTATCACTAATGACCTCGTTGTCAACAGGACATTAAACACTAACCACCACCACCACCACCAATAAAAAGAGGTGTGCCACAGGGCTCCATACTTGGGCTGTTCCTGTTTGTAGTGTATGTTAATGACATGCCACAGTATTTACCCTGTAAAACAGTCCTCTATGCAGATGATACAACTTTTATCAATTCAGGACAGACTCTTGAATCTGTACGAGAAAAAAATAATATAATATTTGAAAAATCGGTTCATTGATTTAGTGCAAACTCCCTATTCATAAATGAAACAAAAGCTGAGGAAATATTCTTTAATTTGAAGGTATCAAACAAAGAAAATAAGTCCGTTAAACTGCTAGGATTGATGATTGACCAGAAACTCAGCTGGGATAAACATATCACATATGTCTGTTCTAAACTTGCACGTGCTATGTTCCTACTTTATAAGCTTAGGAGTAATGTCAGCCATAACTTACTGCTGCATTCATATTTTGCTTATATCCACCCCCATCTCTCATATGGTATTCTGCTCTGGGGAAATTCTCCCAATTCAATATCAATTTTCAATTGGCAAAAAAAAGTTCTTCGTTGTATAGTGGGTTTATCTCCTAGGGATACATGCAGGGAACATTTTAAAAAAAACTTAACATCATGACAGTTCCTTGTTTGTACATCTATTATTGCTTACTACACATAAAAGAAAACATAGCTCAATATCCCCTTAGGTCATCTGTCCACACCCACAATACAAGACGAAACCCCACAATTGATCTGCCATACTCTAGACTGTCGAAGATACATAATACTTATAAATAGGTAGGCCTCAAACTGTTTAATATGCTCCCTATAATTGTACAAACAGTATCTAAAACTAAATTTAAGACAACTTTGGGTCAGTGGCTCAAAGGTAAAGCATTTCACTCAGTTGATGAATTTAAAGATTGTAATATTGCAGATTTGCAGTTTTAACATAGAGAAAAGTACCTCTGCCTGTAGTAGGATCTAAATTTGTATCAATAGCTTAGAATAATGACATAGTGTTATCAACATGTATATGACAGTGACACAGTGTCATCAACATGAATACTTCCTGTTTAATATAAATCTGTATAATGTTTTCCTTTTTATTGTAAAATTAATAATATATAAAATTCCAAATGTGTGCTATTGTACTACACTAAATTTCATATGATTTATATATACATTGTTATGAGACTATAACCATCTTTATACTGTAATTGAACTTATTGACAAAGCCCATTGTATAAGAAATTACTGAACAGCTAATAAAGATTCTTATTCTTATTCTTATTCTTATTCTTATTCTTAATAATGGGTGTGATGAATGGGTAGAGATGTCTATTGGAAATAGTATGGAGAATTGTGGTAAAGGTGAGGAGAGGGTTATTCAAGGCTAATAAGAGTGGTATATTTGACAATGTGGAAAATGCTAGTAAATTACCTACTGATAAGGTTACTGTCCTTGTGGGTGCAGGTGTTAACTGTGGTAGTGATAATGACTTCATTGTGGATATGGAAATGTGTAATGATATGGAGAATGTTGCTGTAGGTTGCCCAGAAGGTAAAATTGAAACCTATGTTTTCTTCACTGATGATGCAAGCCTGAAAGATGTTAATTGTGGATGGTTAGGAAAGGAGGAGGCTGATTATGATTTGAGTGATTGGGTGTCATATGCAAAATTACATAAAGCTTTGATGCCTGAAGAATGGGGTAAAATAAAATTTAAAGTTGCCAGAAAATTGGAAGAATTAAGTGAAGAAGAGAATGTTGAGTTTGCTATTAAGGATCTGTTTGAAGGGGATACTGATGTATGTTTTGGAGAAAGACCTAAAGATATTTGCATTATGCAAGAGGAAAGCAGGAGAGAAGTAGAAAGAGATTTATTACAGGAATCAGGGCTGAACAGAGTAGAAATAGAGATGATCTGAACAGAGTAGAAATAGAGATGATACAGCCAATAATTGATATCAATGTGGGAGGAGTTAGAGATATAGCATTATTTGACTCTGCCTCAAGTTTATCTGCAATCTCGGAATCTTTCTGGCAGCAAATTAAAGGTTTAGGATTAACAGAATTACCAGTTACAGGAGACAAAATTAAGACTGCAACTGGGACATGTAGCAAGCCCATCAGCAGAGAAGTATTACTGGAATTTAATAGTAATGAGTATTGTTTTGATATTAGTTGCTTTGTATTGAAGGGTTTGGCATTGAATGTAATTTTGGGTATGCACTTCTTGTACAAGTATGACTGTAGCATTTTTTGTAAAGGACAGAGTGGTAGAATTTGATGCTGGTGGAAATAGACAAAGAATAAAATTTAAAGGGGAATTAAGAGGAGGTGAGACAATTACTCATTTACGAAGGATAGATGAGGTAGGTGATAAAATGTGCACTGAACAGCAGATATACGACAAAGTAAATGAAATGGGATATTTAAATGAGGAACAAAAGGTGCAGCTTACAGATTTATTGTGTAAACATAAGCATCTGTTCTCTGACAGACCTGGGAAAGTCGTAGATTTCAGTTATGTTTTGAGGGTATTGCCGCATCCTATAGCAATAGCTAATACAGAGGCTGTAAGGGCAAGGATACAGATGATGTTGAAGTGGGGCATTCTGGAAATGGGGAGGAGTGAGTATTGTAATCCAATAGTAGTGGTGAAAAAGAGGAATGGCTCTATAAGAATAGTATTGGATGCAAGAAAGCTAATTAAATAATAGTCAAAGAAAATGATCAGCCAAGGAACATGGATGAGCTGTTGCAAAAATTTTATAATGTTAAAATTCTGTCAAGTGTTCATTTGACTTCAGGGCTCTGGCAGGTGCAATTGGCTGATGAGAGCAGAAAGTACACTGCTTTCTTATTTGAGGACAGGACTTATATGTTTACAGTTGCACCATTTGGTTTATCAATATCTGTAGCAGTTTTTGTAAGGGCTTTAAGTCATGTGTTGGGTGATGAACTAATGAGAAAATTGGCAATGTATGTAGATGACATTTTGATTATGAGTAGCAATTGGCAAGAGCACTGTCAGCTGTTGGAGGATGTATTCAAGGCTTTATCTATAGGGGGGATGACCCTTAAGTTAAATAAGTGTGAATTTTTTTAAGTGACATTACTATTTCTCTGCCATCAGTTAACCCTGATAAATAGAAAAACAAGGCTATTGTTGACTGCAAGGTGCCAATGAACAGGAAACAATTGAAATCATTTATAGGACTATGTTCATTGTACAGCAAGTACATAAGTGATTATAGCCTGGATTCACCAAACTTATGAAGACTATTAAAGAAAAGTGTAACCTGGCACTGGACATCTGAGTGCGACAGGGAATTTAAAGCCATTGAGAATAGTTTAAAAAATAGGAAAAATTTTGTTCTGTCCAGATTTGTCTTTGCCTTTTGGTATTGCAGCAGACAGCTCAGATTATGGGATAGGGGCTGTGCTATTTCAGGAAAGGGTAGTAGATGGGAAGACTGAGCACAGGGCAAAAGATTTTGCAAGCAGAATGCTGTCTAAACATGAATTAATGTATGGTATCTCAAAGAAGGAACTTTTAGCCATAGTTTTTGAATTTCAGAAGTTCAGGATATATGTGGAAGGTAGGAAAGTGGTTGTTTACACAGACCATAAGGCTCTGAGCTATTTGCAAGAATGTAAGCTGTTAAATAATAGACTCATGAGATGGGTCTTGTTTCTGCAGCAGTTTAACCATGAGATAAAATATGTTAAAGGGACAGACAACAATGTGGCTGATGTCTTATCAAGGTTACCTTTCATTGGAGAAGAACATGAAAGGAATGGAGATGAGAAAGAACTACAGATGTTGTATATGAAAGGAGTGGGTGGAGAGAAGGAAATCAGATCCATCTGTAAGCACATGAGGAGACAGAATGGCGACCAACCCTTAAAAGTTTATCAAAACAAACTTTGGAAGTAAAGAACACGAAAACATAGCTAAATATTATAGAATTTATAAGGGTATTTTATTTAGACGAAGAAATTTGGACAAAGAGGAGTGGAAGGTATGTTTTCCAGATGAGAAGGTTGAAAAATTAATCAATTACATCCACCTTAGCCATGGGCATTATGGGACTCAGAAATGTTTGGAAATACTGCAGGACTATGTTAGTTTTAACAACATGGCCAGGAGAGGAAAGACACAGTTGGCTTATTGTGACAAATGTCCAAAAGTGAAGTATAATACTATTGCAGTACAAGGAGAGATGCAGAATATTGTCCCTAAAAGAAATGGTGAACTGCTTGCTATTGATTTCTTTGGGAGGCTGCCAACAGGTCGAGGGGGTGTAAAGTATGTTCTATTAGCTGTTGATGTATTCTCAAAGTTTGTAAGGCTGTATCCACTGAAAAAGGCCACTAGCCAGAATATAATTAACAAGCTAGAGAAAAATTGCTTTGTGAATGTTATAAAACCAGAGAATGTTTTGTCTGATAATGGAGCAAAATTTGTATCTAGTGTGTGGGGGAAGTTTATGCAAAGCATATAAGGATTTCAGTGTATCACTCTACGGGAAACCCAGCTGAGAGGTATATGAGGGAGCTCGGTAGGCTATGTAGGACATATTGCAGTAAAAAGCATAGTACTTGGGTAGAATACATAACTGTGTTTGAGGATTTTATGAATGCAATGAAGAGCTGTGCGACAGGATTATCACCCTATGAGTTCATGAAAGATATCAAGCCAGACAATCTAACAGCAGAACACATAGATTTTCCTCCATCTCAAGGCATGAAAAGACAATAAAAGAAGCAGATGGCCAGACAGCAAATGTTAAAGAAAGGGCATGAGAGACAGAGGAGGCATGGAGAAAGGTATAAGGCAACAAAGTTCAAGGAGGGAGATAAGGTGCTGGTGAGGAACAAGAAAAAAGTCCAGTGACATTGATGGTGAAATCAAAAAGTTATTTGAATTATACCATGGAACCTTTGAGATAACGGGTTGTCCACACCCTGATGCTCATAGGTTGGTATATCCAGTGTCCAAAAAGCCATTTGGACTGAGAAGTGATGTAACGGAGTTGAAAAAGTATGTGGTGAAAGAATGAAGGGTAAGGAAGTGAGAGTCTCATGTATACTATTGTTTAGTTAAAAAAAAAAGTGGTATGACTATTGTATGCTGCTATAAAAAGATGTATCTGCAATAAGGGAATCTGTTGTCAAATGGATTTGCACAATTGGTGTGGGTGTGATAGAAGCGTTGCTGAAAGTCATACGGGAACTGAAACCTACTGTATATATATGGTCTCTATTTCTGCATAAATGTGTGGAGAGTATTGGAGGGAGGAAACCTGCAAATAGTTTGTTTAAAAAAATAGTTGAGATTTTATTGAAATTTCTAATTTATCTGTGGCACCTGGTGTTGATACTGGTGCATGGGGATAGAATTGTTACTGGGACAGTCAAGTAAGGCAATCACTAAATATGCAAACCGTAGAGGCATATGGGAAATAATTAACTTGCTTATTATAAGATGTCTCCATGAAGTGAGGGAAAGAACACAAATGGCTAAGTGGATGCTTGTAAAAGTTTATGACCTTGGTGAGTCTGTTTGCCATTTATGATTGAATTTAGTTAGCCATGGAAATGGCATAAAAGAATGGGTTTCAAGATATTGCCAAATATTATGTGAAAATGTATATAGGAATTCATGGAAAAAAATTGAGCGTATTTATGTACAGTGATATAGCTGTATGGATGCTTAAAAAATATAAGAATCTGCATCTGGGAATAAATTCTCTTGGTGCGGGGAGTAGAAGTTTCAGAGCTCCTGATCTGGGAAGATTTGAAGGGTGAAATAGAATATATTTAACTATTCCATGTTTATGTTTGACTTATGTGCATGTTTGTCATTTGTACAAACCTCAATAAGAACTGATCAGTGAACACAGGATGTTCCAGGGAAGGTTTCGATAGCCTGACTCCTGGGAAATGTGGGTCTGCATGTCTAGGCAAGATTTATGAGGATTTGATTAAATTTTGATAGGATGGCTTGGCTAATGAGAGAAAGCACAGTACTGATGGCTGCAAGTTTGGAAAGCCTGCATTCCAGTGCATAAACCTGTGAACACAAGGATCTGGTTACAACAACCTTGTGCAACTTACAGAAACAACTGTGTAAAAAATGAAAGTGTTAATGTGCAGTGAGTGTGCAACCTACATATAGACTAACATGGGCATTTATATAAGTTTCTTTCCATTTTGCCTGCCCAATCAGACTCAATAGGAGACTATCTAATTGTATATTTGAATTGGATAAATTGTTGGATAATGTTTGTTTGTTTTCTGATGACAGTACTTACACTGATTAACTCACCATTAGAATACTGTTCTACATGTTTTGGTGCCATTATAGTTATAATTAAAATGTTTAATATATAAAGTAATATGGGTTTGCTCCATTTGGTACTACTTCATGTTGCCATTAATTAGGTAATGTCTCCATGAAGTGGGGGTATGTAAGGTAACAGAGATAATACGCTGTGCAAAATATACTGGAAAATACTTGTTTTGTGTTTTGAAGGGCATTGTAGTTCTGGTGCATAGTGTTTTGTTTTTCTTTTAATTGCAACAAATTACAAAAGTATGATGATAAAATTATATAATGTATTTAGATTTAAGTATTCAAGTATTATAAAATAATGTAAATGAATTGTGGCGTTGTTTAGTGATTATTTTGACAACTGTGGTGTCATATGACCTGACTCAGGACTGTGGATATGAGCGGGAAGATTGTGGTCTTTGTACGTGGTCCGTTGTGGTGGCAAGTTGGGAGTGGCAAAGTGGCATGAGTGCAAGCATGGAAGCCAGTGTATGCAAAGGAACAAAGTGAAAGTGTGTGGGTGTGAGACAAACAGTGTACGAATTGCACCGATTCTTATTTAAAAATGCATGACCACAACATTAAAGTGTTTCTTTTGAATAAATAAGTTTCAGTCTGAACGTGTATAGTTCAATTCACTGCTCTTCAAAAGCCAGCCAATATCTGACTCAATTACAGGGGCGCAAATGCAACCGTTTACTGCCAACCCCCTTAGCAGATGAGCCACGTGAAAAATAGGTAGTAAAGAAGCCCGAGTTAAGTTGCATAGTTACAACAGACAAAACATCCATTGGACAATATGATATGCAGTACAGTGCACAAACAGCAAATGAACTGCTGGTCATTGCAGTTGGCAAAAAATTAATCCTGCATAATATAATTCTTCATCGTAGAGATGTTGATGTTCAATGAGTCTCTGAAACTCATCAATCATGTGGCAGATTTCAAAATCCAATTTTATATCAGCAAGGAGGAGATGGGTATTATTTCAACATTAAATTAATAAATCCACGAGAAGATGAGGAAATGGGTAAGAAAGTCTGCTCCATAAATTACTATTCATATCAATTGGTGATTCTCAAAAAAACAATGAAAATCATATCTTTAAATGTTAACATTTATCCCATCAATACATTATCAACATATGTGTAAAAGCTGAAACCAAACAACTCCTCTACATGTGATTAAATCAAACCAAACTGCATTTGAAAGAGTAACTCTATTTATGTGATATGTTTGTTAATGATAGCAATGTGACCCTAGTGAACTAGGAAAAATAGTCATAGTACTAGCCAAATTTAGGAGGAGCCCACAGCACATCTATGAATATATACAAGGTGCAGTTACATACGTTTGCACATACAGCCACTCAGATTTTTATATTACATTGACATGCAATCCTAAATAGAATGAAATAAAAGGATTTGTGCTTATTTGATAAACATCATTGGGTTATCATGATATTTTCAAACATTTGTTCAAAGAAAAATTGCAATCCTAAACAGACAGGCATTATGCTTTTGCAGAGACTTGCTGTGGGATGTATTCCACTGAATGGCAAATGAAGGATTGCTATAAGCACACATCTTGATTTGGTTCATCAGAAAAAGGAAAGAAAGAAAGAAAAAGAAAACACATTAAATCAGTCATGTCATATCAACAGAAGCACCAGATGCTGACATTGATCCAGACTTATTTTAAATGATGGGGAAATGGATAAGAAAGTCACTGCAGTGAATTACTACTCATATTGATTGATGATTTGTGAAACTGCTGAAAATCATAGCTTAAAATGTTGACAGGTGTTCCATCTATACTTTGTCAATATGTTTCTGGAAATTGAAAACAAACAACACCTCTACATTGCATTAAATCAAACCAGTTCTGAAGAGCACATTCATTTACATGATAGTAATGTGAATCCCAACAAATTGGAAGAAAGTGTCGTACTATGCACTGCATTTACAGAGAGCCTGTGACACATGCATGAGTATACACAAGATGCAGTGATGTGTCTTTGCACATATGACGGTAATCTGAAAAATTTCTAACCTCAACATGAGGACAGCAGAACTTGTCAACAAAAGGTGGGGAATTGGTATGGACAAGCCTAGTAATGCATCCACCAACATTTCAGCCATTCTGCACATGCAGTTGTTGTTTGATAGTCATTTTAGTGGGTCAATGTACATGTATGCATGAAAATGAACAAAATGAAGTGTCAAGCTGTCATTAAATTTTTGCTTTTGATAGGCAATATGCCTATACAAGTTAAACACTTGTTGGACACTGTTAATAGGATCTCCACATCATCATTTACCATACTTAAATATTGGGCAGCTAACTTTAAATGTGGCTGTACCAACTTGGGTTAACATGACTACTTGGGGCAGCCTAAAACTGCAACCAGTGATGATCATATCACTCAGGTTCACCATTTGATTACGGTGAGAGATATAGCAGAGATTATGAACATGTCTAAAGAGTGTGTTTGTTACATATTGAGTGAATATCTAGGGATGATGAGGCCGAGCACAGGCTGGTTGCCACAATTACTCAGTCTGTGCAATACCACACCTCTCTGGCTACCATGGTAACAATCTATGAATTGCAGTTTCAACTGCTTGTCCACCTTTCTTACTCACCAGATCTACTTCTCAGTAAAAATTTGAGCGTAGAGAACAGAATTTTTGAAGTGGTCACCACATTCATAAACAACTATTTTGCAGAGAAAGACAGTAACTATTATTTGGACACGTGAAAGAGATGGAAGTATGACTGAGAAAAGTGTGTAGACTTACTAGGAGATTGTGTTGAAAAATAAAAATAAATTTGAAGAAAAAATGTTTTATTTCTTTGTTAGGTCAGAAACTTTTCAGACTGTCCACATACAGATGTCAAGATTTTGTTATTACATTCGTATCCAACCCTACATGAAATGAAATAAAACAAAAAATTTTAACTGGACAAACATCATTAGAATGATATGATATTTGCAAGTATTTGTTGAAACAAAAATTGGAATCATCAATGGATTTCATTGTTAAGCACAATGTTTTCAGAAAGACACCTCGTTAGATGTGTTTCGTTGCACAGAAAAGGAGAGGGTTACCACAAGCAAATATTTTGATTTGCTTGAGTGAAAATTTACATAACATGAATTGATCAATTGTTTTGAAACTTCCACATGGGAAAAATATATTAAAAACAAAGATTCCAAGACTTACCAAGCGGGAAAGCACCAGCAGACAGGCACAATGAACAAAACACACAAACACACACACAGAATTACTAGCTTTCGCAACCGATGGTTGCTTCTTCAGGAAAGAGGGAAGGAGAGGGAAAGACGAAAGGATGTGGGTTTTAAGGGAGAGGGTAAGGAGTCATTCCAATCCCAGGAGCGGAAAGACTTCCCGGGATTGGAATGACTCCTTACCCTCTCCCTTAAAACCCACATCCTTTCATTTTTCCCTCTCCTTCCTTCCTTCCTGACGAAGCAACTGCCAGTTGCGAAAGCTCGTAATTCTGTGTGTGTGTTTGTGTGTTTTGTTCATGTGCCTGTCTGCCGGCGCTTTCCCGCTTGGTAAGTCTTATATTGTGTGTGTGTGTGTGTGTGTGTGTGTGTGTGTGTGTGTGTGTGTGGGCGCGAGTATATACCTATCCTTTTTTACCCCCTAAGGTAAGTCTTTCTGCTCCTGGGATTGGAATGACTCCTTACCCCCTCCCTTAAAACCCACATCCTTTCATCTTTCCTTTTCCTTCCCTGTTTCCTGATGAAGCAGCCGCCGGTTGCGAAAGCTTGAAATTTTGTGTTTGTGTGTTATTTTACTGTGCCTGTCTACCGGCGCTTTCCCGCTTGATAAGACAGGCACACTTCAAGCACACAACTGCTATCATTGGTGGCTCTAGTTAGTTTGCTGTCGGGGCTACAGTGGCCCAAGATAGCAGTCACGTGTGTGAGGTGTACCTGCTTTCTGAAGAAGGGTAAGTGTGCAACAGTCTTTTTGTTGTGCATGTCTGCAACTGAATGTATCATATTTACAGTCAGTAGCAATGTATCCTTTTCACAATTTATTTATCAGTGTGTTAATTCCATTTTAAATTATCATCTATCTGACTGAATAAGTATTATGCATCTCTGGCTACTATCATCATGGTTATGTAATCTCAACTTATGAGTTTCTGCAGTAATAGGTGTTAAACTGTTTCCCAGAAACCATGTAAATACATAATCAGCTATTATCTTGACTGTGTTTGGGGCTGTTCAGCTACAGCCTTTAAGCAGAATGCTAATATTTCCACCAATGTATTCAGTTTTTGACTGATCATTTCATTATTTTTGTAAGCCATTTATATTTAATGAAAAGAGCTCCTGGCCAAGCACAGTGCCTTATGGGATGTTACAAAAAAATTCTCCCAAACTGAGCTTAGTATTTGTACTAGGGTGGAGACTGTTACAATAGTCTGCGGCTGTCAGCTGCAATATTGATTTCATGCAGAATACATTTTTCTTGCTGCCAGTAAAAGTTAAAATGAACATGATATATTTGAAACTAGTCTGTAAAACCATCAGCAGAAATAATTTATTTTGCAAACGTCATTGGTCTTCTCGTATATAAAAATCCATTGGTAGTGATGAGAAAGTTTGAGTTTCAGAGAAAGTATATAATTTTTTATTATTACTAATCTACAGAGGAGCCATTTAACAGCATTCTTTCTTCCAGGATGACTATTCCAAAAAGATATGGAGGAGATCTTGGTGTTTGAGAAGCCACTTCACAGTATTTAATCTTTTCATTATCAAATCACAACAGGTTTTGTGGCACTGAAAACCAAATCCTCAGGTGACATATATCTAAGTCATAAGAGCTAAGTAGCCTTATCATAGAACCCAACATTCATTGTCAGACCAAACTAATAAACCATTAAATGGCTGTACATAAATGAATGACAGCTAGCTGGGCATAGGGATCAAAGCCCAAAATGTTTGGTGGAACCTCAATTCCAGTTTATGTGCATTCCCAGAACATGGAATATGACTATGTACTGACAGCTGTGTTCCATGTTTCGGAAATGCACATAGACTGGGGCTTCGGCACCACCATCGATTTTGGACTTTGATCCCTATCTTCAAATGACTGTGATTCATTGTTGTGTCATCATTTAACACTTTATTAGTTAGGTCTGAGAATGAATGTTCAGTTCCATGTTATGAGCTAGTTAGCTCTTATGACTTAGTTACATGTTATCTGAGGATGTGGTTTTTAGTGCCACAAAACTGACTGTGATCAAGTAGTTAAAAGATTAAATACAACTGAAGTCAGTTCTTAATCCTCAAAATGATTAGTCATAGCTGTGGTTCACCTATCTGCAAGGTTACCTGCAATATGGAGGAGAAATTATATGATGCTTGCAAAGAATGTGATAGGTACTGGCAAAAGTAAAGCTGTGAGGGGAGGTCATTGATAGCTCAGTGGCTAAGGCAATCACCCACAAAAGTTCAGGTTCAAGGTTCAAGTCCTGGTCTGGCACAGAGTTTTAATCTGCTAGAAATGTTCAAGAAATAATATCATTCAAAAACACTGTAGTACTTTGTAAGGATCCTTGACAGCCACACATTGGTGTTCTGCCTTGGAAAGGGTTCACTTTACTGGAATGCCATGGTCTAACTGTTAAGAGAAAAGTAATAAATGGTAAGTAAGGCAGAAGAAGGGTTGCATTAGGTGCCATGGGCTGGAAGCCGCCTTTGTGGCAGCATGTAGAAGGTACAGTATAAACAGAGAAGCAAGTCAGTTGCATAGTGAAGGCTGCTGCCCACATCAGAAAACAGCATAGCATGACAATAGCCACCACATTGGATGAGGCAATATCACCATACTGGACTGACCTCTGTTATGAATGACATAATAACTGCAAAGTTTTGCGAAAAAATGTGTTGGGGAGAGGTATAAATAGTGAGGTAGAGAAGATTCACAATTGTTTCACAATACAGTCATATTCTCCATATTGCTGCCTAGTTCTGCAGCACCACCAAGACACCAGTGCCATGCTGAGCCACAGGATGATGGAGTATAGGCCATGGGTTTGAGTCTGGGATGCACACACCGCTTTCAGCACCAAATCCCCAGCACTGCCAGTCTACCACTCTCACCTGCTGCTGCCAGCAATGAGTTCCACATGGGACTTGGTCCCACAGCACCAACTGCTGTCCAAACCCTGACCAAGGGTAGTGTGTCACATCCCGAGCAGAGCAGTCTCCACACTCTGCTACAGTGAATGTGCTGGGGCCAGAGGGGATACCACCATTGACAAGAGAAGCAGATCACAACTGATGTCATGGCTATGACCTAGTAGGCTGCTGGCTGCCTGTGGACCTTCTGTTGGCATCACTGGACATCACCACAACTCTCCAGGTGGACACCACTGCCCATATGTCACTGCCAGCCAGGGTCAATGAGGAGAGGAATGTTTGCCTTGACTGAGACACAGAGCAGTATGTACCAAAGTGAATAAAGATGCTGTTTGATGTCAATAGTTTCTGGCTGGGCCACTCTGACCCCACCACTGCCTCATACCTCACCCCTCACTACAGTGGAATATTGTACCTACATGTAAAAGTGATTGATGTCCAAATAAACCATTAGATATGTCTAATTTCAGGTGAAATCAGATCTACACAATCACACCATTACTGGCTACCACCTTCAGCAATATGCAGATGCTAGTGGTCACAGTAATGGTTGGGTTGCTGTGACCATGGTACAGGGATCTAAAGTAGCAGGCCTAGAGACTTTTAACAGTTGAGAAGTTATTGCTTATCACACATTTCAGATATTTTAGGTGTATAACAGAGATAGATGTTCATCTTGCTATGTTTCTATAATGCCGTTGGTTCTTAGGATGAGGAATCATTGTAAAGAAAGGGTCTGTGCCTGTATGGGTTAAAGGTGCATTGAATTGTGCTAAGATTAAAGTTGTTGGCGATATCACACATTATTACAGAAACTGAAACTGAACATTTCAGATGTGTGAGGTGTATAACAGACTGTACTCCAAGGTTGTTTAACCATTAATAAACAGAAATGTCAATGATATATGATAGAACAGACTATGTTCAAGAATACCCCACAGAAGAGCAGTGGAGAACTGGAAAACTGCTGATTTCGACCCAATAAGTAAGCAGATTCAGATACAGAATCAAGCAACCCAACTGGAACTTTGCAATATGCCATGCAAAAGCAACTGCTGCTGCTGGCTTTGAACTGATGTGTGTAATGAACCTTGCTGTCTTGGAACTTTTACATGTTAACTTATATGTTTGATTCCCTAAAAACATTGACCAGAATTGTGTTAATTTTCTTACTTAAATTATGTATTTCTGTTTGGAGATGCTTCTGATTATATCTGACAACCACAAAACTAATTTTATTGTTCATATCACTCTGTTTTGTAACA
Organism: Schistocerca gregaria; assembly: GCF_023897955.1. Lineage (NCBI taxonomy): Eukaryota > Metazoa > Arthropoda > Insecta > Orthoptera > Acrididae > Schistocerca > Schistocerca gregaria. Next base: position 35,466,905 of record NC_064931.1, on the reverse strand, counting down.
TCGATCATATACTATGAAAATTAGTAATCACAACTGTCAACATAAATTACCGAAAAACAAATTTACAGTAAAAATAATATTTTTATGCTCCAGTTTTCACGTAAACAAAATTTCTACCTTCATTTACAATTTTTCTAATTTTACTGTTGATTATGAAATCAACCTTATAAAATGACAAGAAACTAATATTTCTCATATTGTCAAAATTTGCAACCTTTGTTATTAAACATTAGGCCCTCAAATCTTCATGTAAATAATTATTTCCAAAAAGCATTATATAAATTAAATATGATAAACAATTTCAATTAAGGCAGTCACATTAATATCAATTTGAACTACATCCTGTTCTAGAGGGTACCAGAAGCTGTGTTTGTAAGAAATACATCAAATTTTTCACACTAGGCATTCAGAGTGGGTTTAGTAGCTATTGAGTTTGGTACATATTGCTCTTTGTTTGACTATTTTCTTTGTCAACTTGAGAAAGTTGTACACTGTATATTTGAGAAGTGTTTTTGTAAAATGTTTGTCAAGAACACACAAATAAAAGAAGAAAATAGTTCAAAGGAACAAAATGTTCAAGCGACTTGTCGTTTTAACAATTCTGAACACCAGTTAAGTCTTAGTTCTCAGAGCCATTTCAGCCAATTCTGTACACCCTATAGGTGGTGCCAAATAGTCTCCAAGACAAACAAGATTTTTTCAGAAAATATATTATTATTAGAGTAAATTCTATACATCATATCAATGTATTTGTTTCTGGATGGGTTGGGGGGAGGGGTGATAAAGTGTAGTGCCTTACCTCTGGTGCCAAGAAGGGGTGAGGGTGTCTATAAAGTGTTGTGTCCAGTACCAACTGGGGAGGGGAGTGCAAGTGCCAATAAAGTGTCTGGCCCCAGGCAACAGTTATGTTTACTATGCCACTGAAGGGAGGACATTATATGTGCAAGCCATGATCACATCTTAGTTGTATCTGGTCCAAATGTGGCAAGTGTGATGATACATTTTGCAAATGGAACATAGAACCTTCTCTGCTGTGTGACTTGATCCAAAAGACATATAATTTCTCACAGTGTGTTGCACTTCATAATGGGAGAGGGACATCTGACTGTTTTATGATGGTGACACCCAATGATATTACATTCCAATTATGAATTATGTGACATTTTACCCTCCAATGCTAAATTTGTGATCCATTGATGCCTCAAAACATGACCTACCAACCGATCCCTTCTTCTAGTCAAGTTGTGCCACAAACTTCTCTTCTCCCCAATCCTATTCAGTACCTCCTCATTAGTTACGTGATCTATCCACCTTATCTTTAGCATTCTTCTGTAGCACCACATTTCGAAAGCTTCTATTCTCTTCTTGTCCAAACTAGTTATCGTCCATGTTTCACTTCCATACATGGCTACACTCCATACAAATACTTTCAGAAATGACTTCCTGATGCATAAATCTATATTCGATGTTAACAAATTTCTCTTCTTCAGAAATGCTTTCCTTGCCTTGCCAGTCTACATTTTATATCCTCTCTCTGTCAACCATCATCAGTTATTTTACTTCCTAAATAGGAAAACTCCTTTACTACTTTAAGTGTCTCATTTCCTAATCTAATTCCCTCAGCATCACCCGATTTAATTTGACTACATTCCATTATCCTCGTTTTGCTTTTGTTGATGTTCATCTTATATTCTCCCTTCAAGACACCGTCCATTCCGTTCAACTGCTCTTCCAGGTCCTTTGCTGTCTCTGACAGAATTACAATGTCATCGGCAAACCTCAAAGTTTTTACTTCTTTTCCATGAATGTTAATACCTACTCGGAATTTTTCTTTTGTTTCCTTTCCCGCTTGCTCAATATACAGATTGAATAACATCGGGGAGAGGCTACAAACCCTGTCTCACTCCTTTCCCACCCACTGCTTCCCTTTCATGCCCCTCGACTCTTATGACTGCCATCTGGTTTCTGTACAAATTGTAAATAGCCTTTCGCTCCCTGTATTTTACCCCTGCTATCTTCAGAATTTGAAAGAGAGTATTCCAGTCAACATTGTCAAAAGCTTTCTCCAAGTCTACAAATGCTAGAAACGTAGGTTTGCCTTTTCTTAATCTTTTTCTAAGATAAGTCGTAAGGTCAGTATTGCCTCAGGGGGTTCCAACATTTCTACGCAATCCAAACTGATCCTCCCCGAGGTACGCATCTACCAGTTTTTCCATTTGTCTGTAAAGAATTCGCATTACTATTTTGCAACTGTAACTTATTAAACTGATAGTTTGGTAATTTTCACATCTGTCAGCACCTGCTTTCTTTGGGATTTGAATTATTATATTCTTCTTGAAGTCTAAAGGTATTTCGCCTGTCTCATACATCTTGCTCACCAGCTGGTAGAGTTTTGTCATGACTGGCTCTCCCAAGGCCGTCAGTAGTTCTAATGGAATGCTGTCTACTCCCGGGGCCTTGTTTCGACTCAGGTCTTTCAGTGTCAAACTCTTCACACAGTATCTTATCTCCCATTTCGTCTTCATCTACATCCTCTTCCGTTTCCGTAGTACTGTCCTCAAGTAAATTGCCCTTGTATAAACCCTCTATATACTCCTTCCACCTTTCTGACTTCCCTTCTTTGCTTAGAACTGGGTTGCCATCTGAGCTCTTGATATTCATACAGGCTGTTCTCTTCTCTCTAAAGGTCTCTTTAATTTTCCTGTAGGCAGTATCTATCTTACCCCTAGTGAGATAAGCTTCTACATCCTTACATTTGTCCTCTAGCCATCCCTGCTTAGCCATTTTGCACTTCCTGTCGATCTCATTTATGAGACTTTTGTATTCCTTTTTGTCTGCTTCATTTACTGCATTTTTATATTTTCTCCTTTCATCAATTAAATTCAATATTTCTTCTGTTACCCAAGGATTTCTAGCAGCCCTCGTCTTTTTACCTACTTTATCCTCTGCTGCCTTCACTACTTCATCCCTCAGAGCTTACCATTCTTCTTCTACTTTGTTTCTTTCCCCCATTCCTGTCAATTGTTCCCTTATGCTGTCCTTGAAACTCTGTACAACCTCTGGTTCTTTCAGCTTATCCAGATCCCATGTCCTTAAATTCCCACCTTTTTGCAGTTTCTTCAGTTTTAATCTACAGGTCATAATCAATAGATTGTGGTCAGAGACCACATCTGCCCCTGGAAATGTCCTACAATTTAAAACCTGATTCCTAAATCTCTGTCTTACCATTATATAATCTATCTGATACCTTTTAGTATCTCCAGGATTCTTTCATGTATACAACCTTCTTTTATGATTCTTGAACCAAGTGTTAGCTATGATTGAGTTGTGCTCTGTGCAAAATTCTACCAGACGGCTTCCTCTTTTATTTCTTAGCCCCAATCCATATTCACCCACTATGTTTCCTTCTCTCCCTTTTCCTACTACTATGGCTAAATAAATACTGAACCATATGTCTCCAGAACAGAAGCATAGTTTAAATTTTGTGCCACTTTGCTTATTGCAAGAATAAAGGTAGATAAGTTTGCCATATTCATAATATACACTCCTGGAAATGGAAAAAAGAACACATTGACACCGGTGTGTCAGACCCACCATACTTGCTCCGGACACTGCGAGAGGGCTGTACAAGCAATGATCACACGCACGGCACAGCGGACACTCCAGGAACCGCGGTGTTGGCCGTCGAATGGCGCTAGCTGCGCAGCATTTGTGCACCATCGCCGTCAGTGTCAGCCAGTTTGCCCTGGCTTATGGAGCTCCATCGCAGTCTTTAACACTGGTAGCATGCCGCGACAGCGTGGACGTGAACCGTATGTGCAGTTGACGGACTTTGAGCGAGGGCGTATAGTGGGCATGCGGGAGGCCGGGTGGACGTACTGCTGAATTGCTCAACACGTGAGGCGTGAGGTCTCCACAGTACATCGATGTTGTCGCCAGTGGTCGGCGGAAGGTGCAGTTGCCCATCGACCTGGGACCGGACCGCAGTGACGTACGGATGCACGCCAAGACCGTAGGATCCTACGCAGCGCCGTAGGGGACCGCACCGCCACTTCCCAGCAAATTAGGGACACTGTTGCTCCTGGGCTATCAGCGAGGACCATTCACAACCATCTCCATGAAGCTGGGCTACGGTCCCGCACACCGTTAGGCCGTCTTCCGCTCATGCCCCAACATCGTGCAGCCCGCCTCCAGTGGTGTCGCGACAGGCGTGAATGGAGGGACGAATGGAGACGTGTCGTCTTCAGCGATGAGAGTCGCTTCTGCCTTGGTGCCAATGATGGTCGTATGCGTGTTTGGCGCCGTGCAGGTGAGCGCCACAATCAGGACTGCATACGACCGAGGCACACAGGGCCAACACCCGGCATCATGGTGTGGGGAGCGATCTCCTACACTGGCCGTACACCTCTGGTGATCGTCAAGGGGACACTGAATAGTGCACGGTACATCCAAACCGTCATCAAACCCATCGTTCTACCATTCCTAGACCGGCAAGGGAACTTGCTGTTCCAACAGGACAATGCATGTCCGCATGTATCCCGTGCCACCCAACGTGCTCTAGAAGGTGTAAGTCAACTACCCTGGCCAGCAAGATCTCCGGATCTGTCCCCCATTGAGCATGTTTGGGACTGGATGAAGCGTCGTCTCATGCGGTCTGCACGTCCAGCACGAACGCTGGTCCAACTGAGGCGCCAGGTGGAAATGGCATGGCAAGCCGTTCCACAGGACTACATCCAGCATCTCTATGATCCTCTCCATGGGAGAATAGCAGCCTGCATTGCTGCAAAAGGTGGATATACACTGTACTAGTGCCGACATTGTGCATGATCTGTTGCCTGTGTCAATAAAGTTTCCCCTTCCTGGGACAATGAATTCACGGTGTTCTTATTTCAATTTCCAGGAGTGCATAAAGCTCTCATCTCACACAGAACTAAAACATAATTTACATTAGTGTCCTTATGCTTGGTAGTGAGATTCTGTATTTAAGACTCCAAGTTAAAAATGGTGAAAACCAAATTTGGAAGCACAGAGGACTTTTAGACTTCATCCTTGTTTACATTTCCTTTGTTCACCTTCCTTTTTTTCAGCCATGTAAATGAATAGTGAACCCTTTTAAATATTTAAATTGAATGACTGCTTCTTGAGTTAGCCATTGGTTGACAGTGGACAGTTTTTGTATACTGTCAGTCATAATCTTTCATACTTTTTTAATTTTTATCTTTCTTTGCTGGATGAATGTGTGATGCTGTAGTGCAGTTTCACCATGCAGCTGGCAAGGATAGTAAACAGAGGATATGTCAATAACAGTGCATAAAGTCTTTTGAATTTCATTCCAGATTATCAATTAGACAGTAACTATGAGTAACTATGAATTACAGACAATCGCATGAACAACATGTGCAAATGTTGGCATTCAAGGAAGGATGTGTAGTTGCGCTCAAAGAAGTTGGTTGGAGTAATTGGTGATCTGCTCAAAATTTTAATAGGAGAAATCCCACTATTTCATGATGTTGGTAGGAATGGGTGAACCATGGCCAAACACAGCATCAAGAAGGGTGCAGTCAGCCTAGAGAGATGACAAGAAGTGAAGAATGAGCAATCATCAGAGAGGCACTCAGAGCCCTGGATTCATCATTATCATCAATCCAACGTGCCACTAGTTTTCAGCGACCACAAGGACCGTTAGTAGGTGGCTCACAGAAAGGCAGATGAGCTCAATGCACCATTGTGCCAATTACCATTGCACACTGTACACAAACCAGCTCATTTTCAGTGGTTTCTGGCACATTCAGCCTGGAATCTCATGACTGGAGTAGAATTATCTTCTGTGATGAGTTCCACTTTGAACTGAGCCCCAATGACTAGCAAATATGTGACTGGAGATTCCCCAAACAATGGTGGGATACCAAACTGACTGTCATCTACCATACGGCCCAACAACCAGAAGTGATGGTGTAGAGTGCCATTTCATAGGAGAACCCCTTTGGTTGTTATCCACAGCATCCATGCAGCATAGTGGTATGTCAATGATATTCTACACCCTGTTTCATTGTTCTTCATTACAAGCCATCCTAGGCTTACATTTCAGCCAGATAATGCCTGCCCTCACACAACAAGAGTTTCTACTGCTGGTCTTCATGCTTGCCAAACCCCATCTTCGCCAGCAAGATTGCTGGATCTCTGCCCAATTTTGGAGCATTGTGGGCAGGGCCCTCCAACCAGCTCAGGATTTAGACAATCTAACAAGCTAACTGGACAGAATTTACCATGATATCCCTCAGAAGGACAGCCAACAATCAATCAGTGGCAAGCTAAATAACTGCTTACATAAGGAGCAGAAGTGGACCAATGTGTTATTGACTTGCTCAGTTTTTGCTCTTTCTCTTGAATAAATCATCCAATTTTCCTGAAATTATAATCATTTGTTTGTTTTGTTTGCCTGTATCTATAAATCATGTGTACTGATTTCTGTCCAATTTGCATAAGTAATTTGTGATGTGTACATATATCAGTATGATGAAAAGTGACGCAGTAAGACATTTACTGTAAGTGACTGGCAAAAATAATTTGGGCATCAGACATGATGTTACTCATCAAGTAATTGTAAGTGTTTTGCATACTGCAGCATGCTAAGCATTTAGAATAGTTCATGCACTAGAACAGTGTATCCTACTTTGTATATATCCATTCCACAAATAGTTATGGAACAACTTCTGTGAAAAATATGCAGAATAAACAAACAAGTTTAAGGTATAGATGGGCTACATGGACTATAATAAAAAGTAGAAAGTAAGCTCACTGCAGTGATTTATATAAAATCCTGAGAGTACCATGTAGACAGATTTTCAAGGCAATGATCTATTTAAAGATAAACACAGGCATAAAAATCTGATCTATACATGAACATGAAATCACATCCAACCAACATCTGTAGAATAGAATAAAGTTAAAATGCAAATTAATCTAATATACAGTGGATTAAATTTATAGAATAGACAGAAGTAATGAAAGACAAAAGTGATATGCATGCTTTCATGGAAGCCCTAATATAACATTTATTAAGAAAGTGTTATTATTATGTCAAGGATTACATAAAATGACCAGTTAAATTAGACATGTGTCCAGTATAGATTATTCACTGTTTTCATCCTGAGAAACATTACAACATTTACAATGGAATAGAGACTTAAGCTGTAAAAAACATTTAACATAAAATAAGAAATAGTGTATGTAGATATCTATGTATAATTAAACTTGGTGTACACTATGATGACATCTGCATCACATTTAATGTCTATGTGTGGATCAATAAATAAATAAACCTCTTCCATTTTATCTTCTTTTCATTACCATTGCTCCAGTTATTCACCAAAATAATCTTTTTGTGGAAGAGAAAGACAGGTTTTTTTGTTCATGACACAAAGAAATTAATGATGTTAGCTGCTAGTGGGCACATATTTAAATCAGTTAAAATTTGTGACAGACTCACATTCAAACCCAAGTCTTCTGCTTACTAGGTAGATGTGGTGACCACTGCATGTGTCCAGAAATAGAGGTCATTGCAGCTGCATGTAATACCCTAGCACACCTTACATCAGACCCAAATTCTCATCTTATCCACACATTACTGATGTAGTGCCCCTTGCCCTTTATTGTCATTACTCACAACATTTTGCTGATTCCCATAAGAGTTCAAGCTTGGTGTGTATCTGCATTGAAGTGATTATTGGCTGTCAGTGCCTTAATTATATATGTGATATCTGTTTTTGCAGACATGTCCAAAAGAACCAACAGCACATATATAATTAAGGCGGGGATGGTTAATGATCACTTCAGTGTGGATATACACCACATTTGAACTCTTACAGGAATTAGCAAAATACCATGAGAAATGAGGATAGTGGACAAGGGGCACTACGTCAGCAGTGTATGGATATGTTGAGAATTTGGGTCTGATGGGAAGTGTGCTAGGATAGTCTGTGCAGTTGTGAAGACCACTGTGTCCAGACAGTGCAGAGGTCAGTGCATCTACCTCATAAGCAGGAGACTCAGGTTTGAATTCCCAGCATGGCACAAATTTTCAACCTTCCCCATTGATTTAAATCACTGCTCACTGGCAACTAATGTCATTAATTTCTTTTTATCTTGATTCACAGTGGCTGCCGGATCAAAATGTTGACATGTCTGAAACAGCAGACATTTTTGTTGTTTACTTTGTAATAAGAAACTCTCCATGTTATTTGATTTCTTTATTTGTGGTTACTTGGTATCTGTAAAAAACATGTTTGAAGATGACCTCCCTTTTTGAAAAATAAATGAACATAAATAAAGTGGGAAATGGGGGATATCTTTGTGTAACCTAAGGATATAGTTATTACAAATGGAGCTGAAAAAAAACATAATCTGTCACATCAATAAAGAAAAAATGGAAAAGGGCTAAAAATAGGTCTACAAATTACATAGAACTGTATCACACACACACACTACAAAAATTTTACAAAGAACTGGTGGTATGTATGCTACATTTAGTGCATGGATAGAAATAGCTAATATCAGGTGTTATTCAAATCATGGAACCTTTAAGATATTCACAGAAATTAATAAAGAGTAGCAGAGACACATTCAGAAACATCTTAATGGTGAAGGTTAGAACCACAAGAACCCACACAAGGAGTGGATTTCACATAGATGAATGTTTGTCAGGGATGTAATATCTTGTTCCTGTACTGTATGTTAGTACATCTGAGTGATAGACTTTGCCAGTTAGGTGATTTAGAAGCACTATGTTGTCCCATGTATACTCAACAACTTCACATAAAGAAACTAAAAATGGATAAACTGTACAGCTATACATGTCTAGCATGTATGGTTATGCTGGTGGATGAGCAGTTCCTATAGAGATTTGCAGGTATTTATGGCAGACAACCAACAAACAGCAATGGATTTATGAAGCACATATTAGTATTTCTGATTGGGTATAACCAATAGTAAGGAATAATGAATTTTTGAAGATGAACATAAGTGAGGAAAATGGTACATTAGTTAAGATAATGGGCGTGCATTCAGGATGAGCAGAGTTTAAATCCCTCTCTGACTGTCCAGATTTTGGTTTCCTGAAATTCATAATGCAAATGATGTGGTGGATTCTTTGAAAAAATGTATGGCTGATCTCTGCCATCCTTGTACTATATAAAATTGTATTTCCTCTTTGCTGACTACATCATTGACCAATAAATTACATTCTAATCTCTCTCTTCATATTTCTGAAAATAAACATGACCATAGTTTTGCCCAAGACAAAAGCAACCCTCATTCTCATATTTCATCCATTGCGCTTCATTTCTCCATAGTATCCTTTCCTGACACCATTAGAGGCATTTTCATCACTGAGCTCATGTCAGGTGTAAGTGTTTTAGAGTTACACAAGATCACAGACTGACTTCCAACAATTAAGTAGGAACAGTCTAACATCTCAGAACAGTCATGTTTGCATTTGGTGTCACTGATAAGTCATTTGGGGCAGAACAAATTATCAGAGCTCTGGAGCAATGAAGCACTCTACATACTGATTTATGCTCAGAAGTCAATCACTTTCTTTCCCTTGGGAAATAATTTATTAATATAAAACCTCAGATGATTATCAGATTCATTCATCATTCTCCATTCATTTTTTATATAGCTGTATTTGAACTTAATATTGAGTTACCTTCATACAACTGTTACAAGATGTGCTGCCATGTTACCATAATTAGATTACTCTGAGACAAACCCAGTGTGCACAGTGCATTTCAATGACAGAGATTATTTCCATTTGCAGCAGTTCCAGCCCACAATTTCAGTTTATAGAAATGCAATGCTTTTTCATTTGAAGCAATTTGTTCCCAGTTCACTAGTCAGCTGGAATATAATTTTTAGGCATATTCTCTCAATCTAAAAGCTTGATGCTGCTGTAACTCCAAAGTCCTGATTTGCCAGTTCTACATCTACATCCATATCTCTACAGAAAACAATAAAATTAATATTCATGAAAATTTGAATGTCCCATCTATTTTTGGCTCTCCTGAATGAAGTCTTAACTTACAATAGTTCATGATACAATCCATCTATTACCAAATTATAAACCCACGTAAATACATGTCTTTATCATTTCATTGTTCCTAGTACAAAGAAAACATTTCATGGTTTGGAACAGATTAATTCTAAAAACAATAAGGAAAACTACCTTAAGGCAAATACTGAATCATGTAATTGCTAGGGCACACACTAGTACTATTTGTGACACAATACAGACATGCTGCTTCTTGTTAAAATTTGAGCTTATACTTAACAGTGGTTACACCAGTGTGCAAAACTTAAGGACAAAAGTAACTTTTACATGATGTATCACTGCCAGGTAACACAGCTTGATGAAACTTGGACCATAGACAGAAAGAACTGCTAAGGTATAGCACAGAAGGTAATTAATAGAAGTAAGCAATGAGGCAAACATAAATGACACTTGAATTCAAAGACAATATTGGAATGAAGTCATGGCAATTCATGATGTCTCCTGGACTTTGTAAAATGTGGGACGTAGTTATTATAGGACATGTGATCAGCACAGATAACAAAGCATGCTCTGCAATGTGCTCTTATGCTGACAACAAGTATTAAGTAGTTCTTGTGGTAGGGTGATCCATTCCTCAACTGGTGGAGGCATAGAATATCATACCACAAGAACCCCTTAGCAACCTCATGGTCAGCATGGGAATACATTGCAGAGAATGCTTTGCTATTTGTGGAGATCATACATCCTGTTAAGAACCATGTCCCACCTATTGTAATGTCTACAGTAACTTCAGTGTAATTATTGTCTTTGAATAAAAGTGTCATTTATATTTATCTCATTGCATATTTCTTTCAGTTACCTTCTGCAATATATTGTAGTGGTTCTTCCTATGTTGATAAAGGAATTAACAAGATAAGTTACTTGGCAGTAACACACGAGGCAAAAGTTACTTTCATTCTTAAGTTTATGCCAGTGTATATATTTGATTTTGTGAACAGAAAAGTTGTTACTTTTTTCTTGGAAAACAAAAAATGAAACAGCAGATCTTTTACAATTGAACTATTAAGCTACTGTTTGCCATAAAAATGTAGATTGCTAACTGTACTGTACAGAAAAGTGGGGTAAAGTGGCCACGGTGAGAATATATTTTGCCTTGAACAATGCTGCTGCCTGCCCAGAATTGGTTAGACTAGTTCTCTGATAAATGACATTATTTTTGTCAGTGAGTTTGAGAGCGGAAACTTGTTATGTTACATTTTAGTAAAAGCTTTCCTTAGTTTTAGTCATCTGCTTTAGGTAAGTTTACTCATCACACGTTACCTCACTTAAATGTAAAGTAATGCTTTCATACAATAACTATGTTCAAACAACCCTTCCACAGGATATCACCTTATTGAAAACACTTTATTAATTACAAAATGTATGTATAGTCACCTCAGTTGCATCAAATTGTTGTCAAATTGGCCATGGTTTTGACAGCAATAAGGCGATCTTGATCAGATTGAAAATTACATAGGATTACTTGTAATCACATCATAGGTGAAAAACATCTGAGCAAAAATGCTCTTGCCAAATTGATAATATCAGAAGAATAAAAATTAAACTGTAAAAATATAACATGTTTGTCATTTGGAATAAAATGTTCCATCAAAATACAATAGCAGTCACGAGGTTGCTTAGGGTGAAGAACTGCATCATTCTTTAAAGCTGTCATCTGGTTCCATTATTTACATGCTACATCTACATCTACATTTATACTCCACAAGCTACCCAGCGGTGTGTGGTGGAGGGCACTTTACGTGCCACTGTCATTACCTCCCTTTCCTGTTCCAGTCGCGCATGGTTTGCGGGAAGAACGACTGCCGGAAAGGCTCCGTGCGCGCCCGACTCTCTCTAATTTTACATTTGTGATCTCCTCGAGAGATATAAGTAGGGGGAAGCAATATATTCGATACCTCATTCAGAAACGCACCCTCCTGAAGCCTGGACAGGAAGCTACACCGTTATATAGAGGACCTCTTTTGTTGAGTCTGTGACATGAGTTTGCTAAACATCTCCGCAACGCTATCACGCTTGCCAAATAACCCTGTGATGAAATGCGTCATTCTTCTTTGGATCTTCTCTATCTCCTCTGTCAACACAACCTGGTACAGATGCCACACTGATGAGCAGTACTCAAGTATAGGTCTTTACACATACTCCCAGATATTTTACAGAAGTAACTGCTACCAGTGTTTGTTCAGCTATCATATAATCATACAATAAGGGATCCTTCTTTCTATATATTCGCAATACATGACATTTTTCTATGTTAAGGGTCAGTTGCCACTCTCTGCACCAAGTGCCTATCCGCTGCAGATCTTCCTGCAATTCACTGCAATTTTCTAATGTTGAAACTTCTCAGTATACTACAGCATCATCCACAAAAGGCCACATGGAATATCTGACACTAATTACTAGGCCTTATTAATCAGCAATAATAATATGAGACAATGTGTTAGAGAAAGGAGACAGGCAGGAAACAGAACCTATTATGCAAACTTAAAGGCATTCAAGAATTCTTTAATTAGAAGAACACCGAAGTTAAGAATCTACTATTCCTTTTTGTGTCCAGTTGTTATATTGGTTAGAAATGTGGATGACAAAAGCAAATATGAACAACCTAAGGGCATTTGAAAGGAAAATCCTGTGAAAAATTTATGGGCCCATGAGAAAGGCAGAGAGTTGGAGAGTAAGGTACAACCATGAAATATAAATGTGGGAAGATATAGTGAAATCTGTTAAATTTCAAACAATAGGCTGATAGGACACATGGAGCAGATGACAGATGACAGGATACCCAAACAAATAATGAAAGGGATATTGTACTCCACTGAAAGGGAGGGCCAGCCAAGAGCTAGATGTTTGGACATTGAGTTGGTTGATCTTACCAAGAGGGAGGTAGTTTCATTTTTGAATGTCTAATGCCAACATAGCATCTCATTGGGGAAACATCTATATCAGAGTAAGAGTTAGTTACTTTCATATGTCACATATAATACTACAGACTGACTTCCAAACCCCTTTTTATATGAAGGTGTCATCTGCCATTCTGTCCCTTTGTGAGGAATTTGAATTATGTAAAATAAGGGAAAAGTAACCAATCACCTATTGTGGACTTATATGTGATTCACAGATAAATGTAACAGAAAACACTAGCTTCTGAGCTCTTGGTCTTTTTCTAGTAATAGTGCACACATTCACACACACACACACACACACACACACACACACACACACACACACAGATACCCAAATGAGCATAACATTAGCTGCAGTGAGAAAAATTATTGAAAGAAGTTGCTTTGGCAGAAGAAGGTGGGGAGGGGGCAGGGGAGTATGCACAAGCCAAGACGAGGGTGATAAGACAGGGTGAGGTAGTTCTTTCAACAGATGATTCGGGAGTTGCACATCAAGATGAAAGGAGTTCAGAGAGTAGACCAAAGAAGAGATGTATAGAAAAGGAGATGGTGGGAGGAAGGTGGCAAAGAACATGGAGATGAAGACGGAGAGTCAGGGAGGGGTGAGAGAAAGGGAGAGAGGTGGGAAAGGGGGGAGAGAGAGGGGATGGAGAGGAGTTGGAAAGGGGGTGAGAGGAGGGGGTGGGAAAGGCAGACAAAGTCAGTGCCCTAAATAGTCTTAGGAAGTCCACCTTGTTGGCTAGAGGGCAAGTTTTTAACAATGTCAATACAGGCACATTTTTTGATAACCTTAAAATAGTACAAGGAAAACTATTTTATCCTGCACATCACCATTTCCAATGAGGATATAACTACTGACAACTCAGTCCAAGAACAGCAGAGTGTTTGCACTTAAGAAGGCAAGATGGTAGTATTACTTGCCAAATGGGGACACTTTTGGAGTACCTATATCTACACTGGACACATTACCACACCGGGCTGGGAAAAGTAGCCACTATGTAAGGCTTCAGAAAAATCCCTATAGGTGAGACACCTTATAATATGTAAATTTGAAAGACGTAAGCAGCAAGCTTCTAAAAGTGACTATGGACTGATGAAAATTCAATTTTCCTTGGACAGAAGGACAATAAAAAATTTAAATGTGTCTACTTGTGTCCTGAAACAGAGAACTGGTAGGCAATGAAGAATGTGCTACATGAGTTTATTCTGCATGCAATTATGGAATTAGCACTTTCAACATTACAGCTGATGTTGGACTATCCTTCACATGATATAGGATACATCACAAGCATGTACATGTGGCACCATAGGCTGCCTTATTTGCTTCAATACTGCAGCTTGATCATGAACAGAATTTCGTGTGTGTGTGTGTGGACGCATTAAGTAAGTGATTGTATTTCAGAAACTGGATCAAAATCCAGGAGACATTTCAGATACTCAGGGGAAGAGGAGCCCAATGATTAGATGTTGCTTGAAATAGAATCTCATCTTTTTATCCATCTTCCAGGCTCTTCCTGATACTTATGCAAAGATCTTTGCAAACAATACTACCAATGTAACCTGGTGCTCCATTATACATAAGCCATATGACCTATGAAATTATCACTGGAATGTCCTCTAGCACAAAGATATTGTGTCTGTTAGTTAACCTTAGAATATCAATTGCTTCAAGTACATGAGCATCAATAATATATTCCCAAACATTAATACTGAACAATTGCTGAGTCAGTTCACTACTGGATGGAGATTATATAATACTCAAAAATGGTGATTGTGTATCTGAATGATATCATGTCTACCAAACATTATTTCATCAGCTAACATTATTAAAGTAACCCTTTAATGACTGTATCCACCCGTATCTCGTGGTCGTGCGGTAGCGTTCTCGCTTCCCACGGCCGGGTTCCCGGGTTCAATTCCCGGCGGGGTCAGGGATTTTCTCTGCCTCGTGATGGCTGGGTGTTGTGTGATGTCCTTAGGTTAGTTAGGTTTAAGTAGTTCTAAGTTCTAGGGGACTGATGACCATAGATGTTAAGTCCCATAGTGCTCAGAGCCATTTGAAACATTTTTTTGACTGTATCTTGGTAACTCTGTTTTTTATCTTGTATGTGCTGAAGGATATTTTTATTCTGCTTTGTTTTAATATAAAGTGGTCAGAGATATTTATCCATTTTTAATCATTATCATGGAGCTGCATCCTATTGAAAAATTGCGAGTCAAGGACTGGAATAGGTGGAACCTCATAGTTAAAAATTTATTATGTCATTTTGTAGGACTTAACAGAGTGTACATAAAAAGCACTGAAAAACTGGAGCCATTGGAAAATGGTACAACTTCAGGACATGTTGCAATTTATAACCTGAAATCAAAACAGTGTTTTATAACATTGGTCCCAGACAGACCACAGCAGCCCAGCAATATAGTACAACCTCCAGCTATCAGCAAAATTTTGCTGTTGGGTGGGCTATAATGATCCTGTAGCCATCTGCAACACAGCAGTCTACCATAGTGGGTTGGGCTGAACTGCTAACTGCTGTAGCACAAAGCAATACTTCCAAGCCAGCTACATGACAGGAACTGAGCTCCTGTTGCAGCACACCTGGCCAAGGCAATTATATATGCCCCAGTTCAGCTGGTAATTTCATCTGTGCTGTGCATTCATCTGGTGCAGCCTCTGTGCCAGACATTAGTTGTATATGCAACTGAGCACCTACAGCTCCACTGAGCAGCACATCGACTACATGAAGCAGCTGGCCTGCTAGCCATCACCATCTGACACTCCAGTCATTGTTTGAGACTTCTGCATTTGACTCGGGTCATCTGAGTGCCCCTGCTAGCCTACTTTGGGCTGTGGACACAAAACACTGGTTCAGGCTGTAAGCTTACTGTGCTGCAGAGCTGATACCCATCTCACCTCAGCAAGGCTGCTCTGGTGCTAGCTGATTTACATTGTTTCAGCATTCCACAGCCTCGGTGTACTCACTTGCTGCCACCAGCCATGATCAGCACATGGGCCACAGTGTTGACCTACTATGTGAGAATCACCAAATGATATACATTTATGACTCCACTCCTGTATGATACTGGAAGATCCCAGCCCCACTGCCTCCCACACATGCTAAGCTGGGGCAGAATTGGCCATTCTGAAATGCTGGTGACAGTGCAGAGGTCAACAAAAACCCAACGATTACAAATGGGATATAGCTGATCATGCAACAAATCAGATTACTGTTAAAATCATAGAAGCTAATGGAATGGCTGGGTGCATGTGAAACTGCTTGGAATTTTTGAACAACAAACAAAGAAAGCTGCTTGTTTTTAGTTTTAACATTAATCAAGCCAACAAAATGGTGAGTCAAGGAGCCAGATTCAAAGGATTAGTTTTGCATACATAAGAGTTAAATATTAAGCCAAACAGTTAGGCTCTGATGTTTAAGTGCTTGGAGACACTGAAGCAGCCACTGTGCGCACAAGTGTCGGTTCGGTAAAGGTCTTGTGGTAGCATGACCAGCCTTGAGTTAACCTTGCTGTAAGGCAAGTTAGCACAGAGCTCGATGGACTACTTTAGGTAATTATACAATAGCATGTTGTTGCCATTCCTGTGAGTGCTATATGATGACTAGGATATACTTCACATGGTCTACACCAGAATACATGGGGTAAAGGGAAGTTAGTAGGCCTATTAGTAGAAAGCATAAGGGGTCCACTAACACCCAATCACAAATACATGTGATTATTTGGGTCAAGCTGTTTTAGGTTAAATTCATAATTCATACAGGCAGAATTAAAAGAAATTAAACTGACAGATTGGACACTATAATAATTGTTGTTGTTAGAGTATACATGTCCTTATGAAGTAAATGGGAAATTTTCATGAAAAATTTTGTTTGCCTTGTCATGCTTTCTGTCAGATAGAAAGAAGATGGTATTGACCTGTGGTGATTTTAAAGTAAATGTCTTAAATGAATCTGACAGGTGAAGTGATCTACAGAGTAATTAGCCACATGCAGTTTAATGTAAATTATAAATTGTCTTAACGGCTGAACGTGGCAGAACATTGATAGCAGATGTCTTCATACAAAAAGCAGAAGTCACATGAACACATGCCTATCCTGGGCTAAACACAGTGTCAGATTATAACTCAGCTACAAGCACTGCAGAGAAACAATCCTAGAAAACAATTAGGAT
Source organism: Schistocerca gregaria (assembly GCF_023897955.1). Classification (NCBI taxonomy): domain Eukaryota; kingdom Metazoa; phylum Arthropoda; class Insecta; order Orthoptera; family Acrididae; genus Schistocerca; species Schistocerca gregaria. Next base: position 35,449,709 of record NC_064931.1, on the reverse strand, counting down.
GATTAATGCGAAAATAATGGAAAATATTAAGGAAAGCTTAAAGTGCTATAGGCTTCTACACTGAGGTGCCAAAGAAACTGGTACAGGCATGCATATTCAAATACAGAGATATGAAACAGGCAGAATACAACGCTGTGGTCAGCAATCCCTATATAAGACAACAAGTATTGGTGCAGTTGTTAGATTCGTTACTGCCGCTAAAATGGCAGGTTATCAAGATTTAATTTAGTTTTAATGTGGTGTTATAGTCAGTGCATGGAACACAGACTCTCCAAGATAGTGATGAAGTGGCAATTTTCCCATATGACCATTTCATGAGGGGTACCGTGACTATCAGGAATCCAGTGAAACGTCAAATCTCTGACAGCGCTGCTGCCAGAAAAAGATTCTGCAAGAAAAGGACCAATGATGACTGAAGAGAATCATTCAACATGACAAAAGTGAAACCTTCTGCAAATTGCTGCAGATTTCAGTGCTGGGTCATCAACAGGTGTCAGAATGTGAACCATTCAACCAAACATCATTGATATGGGCTTTTGGAGCTAAAGGCCCACTTGTTTACCTTTCATGACTGCACAACACAAAGCCTGTCAACACTGACATTGGACTGTTGATGACTGGAAACATGTTCCCTGGTTTGAGAAGTCTTGTTTGAAATTGTATGGGGATGGAGACAACCTCACAAACCCATGAGCCCTGCATGTCAGCAGGGAACTGTTCAAGCTGGTGGAGGCTCTGTAATGGTGTGGGGCATGTCTAGTTGGAGTGATATGGGACCCCCATATGTCTAGATATGATTCTGACAGGTGACATGTACGTAAGCATCCTGTCTGATCACCTGCATCCATTCATGTCCATTGTGCATTACAATGGATTTGGGCAATTCAAGTAGGGCAATGTGACACCCCACACATCCAGAATTACTACAGAGTGGCTCCAGGAACACTATTCTGAGTTTAAACACTTCCGCTGGCCACCAAACTTGCCAGACATGAACTTTATTGAGCATATCTAGGATGCCTTGCAATGTGCTGTTCAGAAGAGATGTCCACCCCCTCATACTCATACAGATTTATGGACAGCCCTGCAAAATTCATGGTGTCAATTTCCTCCAGCTCTGCATCAGACATTAGTTGAGACAATGCCAAGTTGTGTTGGGGCATTTCTGTGTGCTCAGGGGGCTCTACACAATATTTGGCAGGTGTATCAGTTTCTTTGGCTCTTTCGTGTAGATAGCAAAAGTGCCCACACAGATGTCAACACCTTCTGCCCAAAACTCACACCTCTCATCACTTTCCAGAAATTTTGAGAAGGTAATGTACTCAAGGGTTTTTCACCCACCTATTTAATAATGGGATACTTCGTCTATAGCTATACAGATTTCAAGATGGCTACTATACTGAAAAAACTGTTTGTACCTTCACTGAGCAGATCATAAAAATTTTTAAATGAGAATATATAACCACTTGGAAAATTCTGTACATTATAAATCACATTTGACTGTGTAAATCACAATTAAGTTTTCATGGTATACATGGTTCAGCACATGTTGTCTTAGATCCAATTAAAGAAAAAGGATGTAGAAAGCTAAACTATGATGTCTGAGTATTACAATGAAACAATTGGTCTGTGGTAATGATCTACCATTTTATTTCAATTGGGATGAAAAATTAGTACTTTTGCAGGTGATAAAAATATAATTGTCAGACTGATCAATGATGCATTCACCACAAAAACAATAAATGATGCTGTTGTTAAAGTTACTAACTGGGTTTGTGAAAAATATTTAATTTAGAAAAAAGTTCATACTGCTTTGTACTACAAAAAATTACGTCATCTACTGCAAAAATATTTCTCTGACAGAAAATAATAAACAGGGTAGAAAGATTTAAGTTCTTTGGTAGCATGTTGATGAAAATGGAAACAGAAAAAAAATTGCCAGCCACTTCTGCCATAAGCATAACTGCTAAATTTGGGGACATATAAAACAGTAATTTAACATATTTTGCATAATTTACTTACTGTTGTGCTGCATAATATTCTGATATAACGTCTCCCTTAGGCAATAAGTATCCATTGTGGATTAGAAAGTATTTAGAAGTCACACATGTACATATTGTAGGCATCCGTTTAAACAATTGGAAAAATTAACCACAGCTGCAAGTACATTTTTATACTCATTTAATTTGTGGTCAACAATGTATTGTACTTCGAGAATGATAGAGATATTCACAAGTACAGTAACAGAAGGGAAAATGGTCTGAATTTCCGTCTAGTGAATTTAGATTGGGGACAGAAAGGAGTGAAATACTCTGCTACAAAACTCACTGTTAGTGTGCTAAGTGAAATAACAACAAGAGGGATACTTAGTTCAAGATTCACTGTGTGTGCAGGTGGTAACTAAAGCAGATAGTGAGCGAAATAAATAGATGAAAGGATCTGCCAAATTGATGTATTGAAAAGTCCAGAAGTTGTGTTTTAAGTGCTTCAACTGTTGTGATAAAGGACACAACAGAACAGTCTGTCTGAACACACAAAAAAGGAAAGAGTTTAAAGGTGATGCACATATGCTTGGCAGCTTTCCAGCAGCTAAGCATTTATCAGTGATTGTCTGAATGCTGAGTTCGATGCAAACTTTTGGACCAATAATTCAGATGTTATGGATCTTTTTACACATAATGAAGGATGGTTTTACAGTTTTCAATTTTCTGCACTTATCCAGTGCTGACTGATGTCAATGTTGGTAATAATTTTAACATGAATGCTGTTGGAAGAAGAAGAATGATCTTCAGAGTCTTGGTAAATTATAGGCATCATTCATATTACATAGTAAATCAAGGGTTGTCACTCTATTCATCCAAACATAGTTGTGAATTCATAATTCATCAAAAATATTTCTGTGAGGGCAAGATGCATATGGTCTTGGCAAATTTCCAACAGGTTGATACAACTGAACCAACCACCAGCCCCACCCCCCTCACCCCCCAAAAAAGAAAAAGATGTATTTCTGAGGCTAATCAAAGAGGAGCTGCAAATTGTTAAAATACAGTGTGGTCACCCCATAAAAGTGCTTCACTATGATGGTGGACATGGATTTGGCAATGAAAAGGTCTGACTGTATCTGAAAGTCACTGGTATGCACGAAGTTGGTTGTTTTAAATTCATGCACACACACCAACTAAATGGCTATCCTAAATGTTCTAGTGAAACAATTGTAGAACATGCATGGATAATGCCCTTCTCAAAGAATCTGTCAAAACCTTTATGAATAGAATCACTCAGTACTCAATAATGCCATTTAAATTCTTAATCAAACTGGCCCAGGTACTGTAGATGAAAAGGCTTCCTATCAGCTGGTCACTGAGAAGAATGTTCATCTGAGGGAGCTGTATATTTTTGAGATCAAATGTAATGCACATATTCCAGAAGAGTGTCAGAATAAGTGGGCTGCAAAATGGTGACAGGCACACTTTTCTCACTATATTAAGATGTCAATGGTTTCCACCTGTCGACAACAGCTGGTAGAGAAGAGAAATTATGTTTGAACAAGACATTTCAGGAAAAAACCTGGACTGAATATCCTCATGTGGAAAGTAAGTCAAGATGAAATAGGACACTTCTATGGTATGGTGTTTCAAGCAGCAACAGCTTAAGAAAAGAAAGTGGACAAGCAACTTCTTCAGTGAGAGATACAATCACAAGGACTGGGGAGATCGCAGATTCAGCTCTGAAACAGGGAGTGAATTCTAACACCCAAAGGTTTGTTTAAATGTAAATTAATAGATGTAGATGAACCAGGAACTATTCGAAGTACTCAAACTACCAGACTAGAGTAGTTGAGAATCAGCAATGGAAGTAAAAATTGGGTTGCTGGAGGAAAGTAATACATGGACTTTGACATAATTACCAGTGGTGTGCAAGGCAATCTCTAATCATTGATTTTTTCATGTGAAACAAGATATTAGTGGGGGAATTAATGGAATATAAACCCCAACTTGTTCTGCAGGTTTATAAGCAACTTGAGTACCGCTGCTAATGGAGGTTTAAGCTAGTATATTTTGAGGTGAAGTCAGCATTTCTAAATGGTGTTCTGAAGCAAGAAATATTCATGGAAAAGAATGAGGAATTTCATGGTGGCACCAGCGGAATATGAAAACCCTATACATAAATGTTTACACAGGGTGTTTCAAAAAAGGTTTCCTGATTTCAAAACTCCATATTTATTGATATGAACATACTACAAACATGGGAGACATTGCAAAACACTCACAAAATCTTAAAGTTTTAGCTATGCTATTACAAACGCACTATGTGCCCACCAGCAACAACATAAACAACATCTAGGTGATAGTTGAAGTCATCATAAACTTTACACGATGTGTCTCTTTTTACAGAAGATATGGTGGCTTCCATTCTGTTATTCACTTCTCCTATGTCATGAGGTTAAGGGAAGAGGACCACACTTTCTTTCACACACCCCAAAAGAAAAAAACCTAATGGGGTAACATCTGATGATCCTGAAGGCCAGGAATGCAGGCCAATGTCTGAGGGTCCATGTGTACCAACCAGCATTGAGACAGCGTGTTACTGACGAACTGAGATACATGGTGCCAGTGTGTGTAAGGTAACAGGGGATAATATGGAACTCTTCCAAGAAGTTCATAATTTAAATTTAAAGCACAGAGCAGAAATAACATTTTGGGCTGGTGTACTTCAGTCAAAACATTTCATAGTAGAATTAAGTTATAAAGATGTTTAGAACAAGTGCAAAGCAATTCATTATTTTATTATGAAGGCACAATTCAGTTTCAATCTTTCTATGGGCAGACAAGTATTTGTATGTCTCATATTTTGTGCAAAGATGTCATTAAATAAAGGGATAGGGTGAAACTGTGCCAAAACATGGTGTTATTCCTAATTATGTAAATCTGATAGCATGTGATAAATTAGATCTGATTTTAATTTTCTGTGCTTAAGAATAAAATTATGTATTAAATGCAGAGTGGAAATAGTGTAATGCAAAATGGACTTGAAAATACTTGTTTTTTGTTTTGATGAGCTTTCATAGTTCTGCTGCATAGTGTATTTTTTTTAATTGCAGCGAATTATAAAATTATGTGGTGATACATGTGTGTAAAATTATATAATTATTTAGGTTTAAGTATTTAAATATTATAAAAATTGTAAACAAATTGTGGCCATGTTTAGGAATTATTCTGATTAATGCAGTGTCACAAGACCCAACTCAGGACTGGGGATATGAGTGGGAAAATGAGGTCTTTGGTCATTATCAGTTGTGATGGTAAGTTTGGAGTTCCAAAGTGCCACAAGTGTAAGCATGGATGCCAGTGTATGTGAATAAACTGTGAAGGAACAATGTGAAAGTGTGTAGGTGTGAAACAATAAACCATGTGTACAAATTGCACCAATTATTATTTATCCAGATATTTATTTGTGAACTTTAGTATGCATGGCCACAAAGTTGGAAGTGTTTCTTTTTGAAATAAATAAGTTTCAATTTGAAGTTGTATGGTGTAACTCATTTTTGCAAAGGTTGTGGTACAGACAATTGTGTATTCAGTTCACTGCTGTTGAAAGGCTAGCCAACATATGACTCAGTATTAGGGGTGAAAATGCATTAAAAAGAAAGATTCTGAGACTTACCAAGCGGGAAAGCGCCGGCAGACAGGCACAATGAACAAAACACACAAACACACTCACAGAATTACTAGCTTTCGCAACCGATGGTTGCTTCTTCAGGAAGGAGAGGGAAAGACCAAAGGATGTGGGATTTAAGGGACAGGGGAAGGAGTCATTCCAATCCCGGGAGCGGAAAGACTTCCCTTAGGGAGAAAAAAAGGACAGGTGTACACTCGCGCGCGCGCGCGCGCGCGCACACACACACACACACACACACACACACACACACACACACACACACACACACACATATCCATCCGCACATACACAGACACAAGCAGACATATTTAAAGGCAAAGAGTAAGGGCAGAGATGTCAGTCGAAGCGGAAGTACAGAGGCAAAGAAGTTGTTGAAAGACAGGTGAGGTATATATATATATAAAATTAAAAAAATAATAATAAAAACTAAAATAATAATAAAAAAATAGGTAGTGAACAAGACTGAGTTAAGTTGCATGTGGTGGTGGTGGTGGTGGTGGTGGTGGAGCTCCATCCTGTTGGAAAGTGAAGTTATTGGAGTACTCATGAAGTTGTGGAAAAGGCAAATTCTGCAGTATTTGAAGACAGCTCATTCCACATTATGTTTTTCTGTGTGAGGTCAACCTGGACATTGCACAAGCATCCTGTCTCTTTGAACTGATGATACTAATGACAAATATTTTTGGTATAGGCAAATCCATACCAAAATGCCATTGAAAAGCATGCTAGATCCAAAATCACTACCTGACTTGTTGCAAACTGCAGCACACAAAATTCCTTCTGTTGAGTGGATGCTATCTTATTTCTGTCTGACAACACACTGAGAACACCCATTGACTGACATCTAACAGTGACTTTCTGAAACTCTAGGCAATACCCATTCAAACAACACATATTTTCTTGGCACATCCCATGTTTTTTAATTATTACTGTACGGAATCAGGCCATTGTTTTTGATATACCCAGCAATTTAAAAGAACCTCAAATATGTTGAAATGACTGGCTCAAAAGTGTGATGTTCAATTTTGGATTAACAGAAAGTAATTCAGATCTGTGTTTGTATTACTGCATTTTTAATGATGATTAGCTTATAGTTGTTTAATGTGTTGATGGTGGCACATCCCATGTTTTTTAAATTATTATTGTACATAATCAGGCGATTGTTTTTGATAAACCCAGTAATTTAAAAGAATCTCAAATATGTTGAAATGACTGGCTCAAATGTGTGATGTTCAATTTTGGATTAATAGAAAGTAATTCAGATCTGTGTTTCTATTACTACATTTCTAATGATGATTAGCTTATAGTTGTTTAATGTGTTGATGGTGAAATTGTTGGCTCTAAAAAGATTATCATTAATGATTTTCTGAGAACATTGAAGAAGGAATTCAAGATTCCAGCAGAAGTTGTTGGACACTTCTCCAATGTATTGATCAAATATGATGAAGTTTGTTCATTCTTAATCAATCAAAAGGCTTTTGCAGAACCTATATTCAGTTGATTTAATGTGGCAGTTCCAATTGCTGTCTTAATTTCAATTGAGAAATACCTGCAGGTGGAAGAATTCATGAGCATGGAGACTCAAAATCCCCATCAAGAAGCACTTGGATGCTTGATGTATTTGACAGTAGCAACATGTTCAGACGTTCAGACATCTGTTCTTCTGTAAACTATGTGTCACAGTTTCTGGAGAACCAGAAGATAATTTCTGGTCAATGGTTAAATTTATTTTAAAATATGTCTAAGGAACTTTGTTATTTAGACTGAGGTGTAGAGCTGCTGAACTGTAAGGGGAGTTGGAAGCATCTAGTGATCCTGATTATGCCAGTTAACCAAGCACTCATCATTCCATACGTGGACTTATCTTCACAAACAGTGATGGAGGAATAAGCTGTGCCAGCCAGATATAATCCTGTTTGGCCCTATCAATAACTGAAACTGAATTTATAGGTGACAAATAAGTTGCAAAAGAAGTCACACGATTATCTCACCTCTATGTTGAAATTGCACCATTGAAAGGTGAACCCATTTTGTAAGTCGACAATGCAAGTGCAATCCAGCTGGCAAGGAATTGTGAGTTTTACAATTGAGGAAGATAAACTGCATACTGATCATATATCAATTGAATGTCAAGTTGCAGACACTTTCACACAGCCACAAAAGCATGTGACTTATTACCATTTGCATTACTTACTAGACATAGTATAGTGTCACACTTTTACCATGTCAGTAGTCAAAAGTTTTAGTGGAATCCTTAAAGTAAACATTTTATTACTGTTTGTCATAATTTCGCTGCTGAAAGTCATTTTTATTTTATTCATGTCCGTAAGTGTGATTTTGTATACACTGGTTACAGATGTTTAATCGATTATCTTTGCACTGTGTGTATGCAAATCTCTCTGGTTGAAGTGTCATGGCTTACAAGTCCATGTTCATTGTTGTTGTTACATATATTTATTATTTCATGTACACTGTAAATGCTAATTAAAGAATGTCTATGTAGCATGGTGTATCATTAATAATTAACAGATATAAATGACAAAAAGGTGTAAGGAAGAATTATCTTATGATAAACCATAAATACATTTCAGAAGATAAATGTAGACAGCACAGTCCCTCAGTTTATACAATTGTGGCAGGCAGCATGCCTGGAGCTTGTACCAATATTATGCTGAATGTCTTATATGAGCTGCTCTTTAGTGCAGCACAAAAAATTTACTCATCCATCTATAGTAACCAGCATCTGACAAGACAGGAAATTACTCAGTAACCTGTGGAGACTGATCAACTGGCTGAGATGATCAACAGCAAGCCACTAGAGAGTAAATAAATGGATAAAAGTGAGAGAAAGACCAACAATGAAGATAGCATGGTACAATAACAAACCCAGCAAATAAATCAAAATTGAAAACCAAGAACATAGTGAATACAGAACCAAACATTGATGTGTAGTAAGTTCAGAGCAATAGCCCAGTGAAATCTTGATGACTGACTGAGTGGCTATGCTGCTAGATTTAAATGGCAGCCCCAAGTGCTCATAGGCTGACAGGATGGGGAGGGGCCAGTGTTTCAGCAGTGACAGCAGTACTCACAGATTCTGATAGTGCTATTTACCAGCTATCATCAAGTTCCATGTCTTCCAGTGGGCTTTCAAACACACTGGGCTGCAATACCAGATCCCTCGCCCTTGAAAAGGGTGTATAGGGCCAAGGATGCCAAGGACAATGCTTGGGAAGTTGAATTGGTGGTGCGATAGAAGCCCCAACATGGAAACCTTCCAGCTTGACTGTAGAACCTGGTGTTTTGGGTGATGTTTTGGGGTGTGGAAACTTTGGGAATGATGGCATTGGTAACAAAGGTGAAGGGGCAGATGCTGCAATGAGGGCTCTGCCTCCATGCATTAACTGCTGCTGGTGTTCTGGAGTACAGGTTCTACACATGATGGTGGGAAATTGGCAAGGGTCTGTTCCACATCTGAATGAGCCCCTGCATTAACTGCTGCTGGTGTTCTGGAGTACAGGTTCTACACATGATGGTGGGAAATTGGCAAGGGTCTGTTCCACATCTGAATGAGCCCCTGACAGTGTTGCAGTGGGTAGGGCGAGGTGGAGATGATGTGTATTATGGTGCTCCAAACCTCTTGGAGTGTCAACCATCTTAAGGCACCACCCATGGGTAGCACCCGCCATAGCTGGCTTCATCCTGTACAAGTGAGCTCATACAGCAGAGCCTAGCAAGTAATGACCAGTGTGCTGAGTCCAAGGTTCCTAGGGCTATGGGGCCAGAAGACAGAGGAGAGTATGTGGCTACTGGCCATTGTGGAGCTCATCTGTGTTACAGTCATGGCATTGTGGCAAAACCCTGGAGAAGCACATTGAGAGTAGCATCAGTGATGATGGATGCCATGCTGACCACATACTGGTAGTCAGAATAAGCATCCATGACAATGAGCCACCTAGAGCCCAGAAAGAGGGCAGTGAAGTCCAGATAAATGGTGTCCAAGTGGTGATGGGAGGTGGGCAAGGGGGTGAAAGGCTGGGATGGAGCAGCCTAGTGTCAGACACAAGTAGAACAGTTGTGCACTATGGCCTCCAGCTTTTTGTTCTGTTCTGGCCAGTACACATGTCACCTTGCAACAGCTTTCTTGTTGACATATCCCAATGGCCACAATGGATTAGTTTGCAAAACTTGAAGGCAATGTGCAGGTTGGATGATGACATGGTGAATATAAGCCTCCATGCAAAGCAGGAGAACATAAGACATGACTGAAAATTGGTGGGAGAGGTGGGTGCAGACCCAGTGCTCTGGATTGGCAGACTTTGAAAAATAAGTGACCCACCCATGTAGCATATATTGCATGATGTGCCTTAAGATAGGGTCAAGGCTGGTGTCTGCAGTGATTTGAGTAGCTGTAATGGGAAATTCATTCAAAGCATGCCATGGTTCCATGTCAATATGGAAACAGAAAATCTGTTGTCATATGTCATGTTGCACCTTGAAGCGAGATGAGACATAGCACCCACATTTATGTGTTGTGCTGTGGGTTTGTATTCAATGGAATAATTGCAGGAGCTGAGAAAAAGTTGCTGTTGAGCCATACACTCAAGAATCTGGGAGCATGGCTCAGAGAGTGCTGCCAGCACTTTGCAGTCTGTACTGAGGGTAAACTTGGTCCCAAACAGGTAAACTTGGAGCTTCTTTATGGCAAAGTTAATCATCAAAGATTCTTTTTTGATATGTGAGTAGTTCTTTTGAGTGGGTGTCAGTGTCTTTGATGCATAGACAATCAGCTGATCAGCACTGTCATCACTCCTATGTGCCAGCACTGCACCAGTGCTACAGGGAGAATCATCAGCAGCAAAAAACTGGGGATATAAGGGAGGAAAGGGCATAATGAAGGACACCTAGCACAGCAGACACTTTACCTGTGTGAAAGCGGTGTTCACAGGCAGCTGTCCACCTGTACAGAACATCCTTCTTTCACAATTAGTTGAGCAGACACATAATGTGAGACACTTAGAATAATAATTCACCTTTCCCAGAAAAGTTTGCAGCTCCTGCAAGTTTCAGGGGTGGATTAGATTGTCAATAGAGGAAGCATTGTGGTCAGAGTGCTTGATCCTTTCTTTGATGAGTAAGTGTGTGAGATATTCCTCTTTCTCCTGAGAAACCTGACTGCACAGGTGCTGCTGATCTGCAGTGTACATGATAATTAAATCATCAAGCAGGGATGGACATAGTTAAGTGTTCCAAGTGTCACTGGAAGATCACCAGAGCTGAAGAGATCCCAAAGGGCAAGCAGTCATATCAGTATAAGCCAAAGGAGGTGTTGATGGCCATAATGCATTGCATTTCATCACCTACTGCAATCTTCAAATAGGCATTGGCAAAGTGTATCTTAGAAAGATATTCACCTTTGACATGTTTCATGAGAAGGTCTTCTGGACATGGTATGTAGTACGTTTCCATGTGTGTGTGCACATTGATTGTCAATTCAAAATCCTCACAGAGTCAGAGAGTACCATTGGGTTTCTTGACAGCTACCAAAGTTGTGGCCCAAGCACTGGTTTCCACAGGTTCAATTACCCCAGCTTCATGGAGGTAATCGAGTTATTGCTTAACGCCTATCCATATGAAGACAGGAATAGGATGTATGTAGTAGAAATGGGGCACTGCATCAAGGTGTAAGGGGATATAGGCCTAGAAATCTGTGCCACAACCCAAGCCAATTATGAATATTGGCATGAAAGTCTCCTGGAATGGAACTATGTTAGAGACAACCTAAACATTGTCAGTGATGGAGAAGCCAAACAGCAAGAAGGCATTCAGACTGACAATGTTTCCAGCCAAATAACTATTGACAACAGAGTTACCACCCATGTGACATTTTTATATGCAGCATTTATACTTAATTGATGCTGGAGAGGAATCACACATGTCACCATATGTGATAAACATACGGGATGGCAAGACCAAGACAGGAGAACCCAGATGAACATGCATTTGGAGGTTAGTCAACGAAATGGACATGCTGGTTTGCAATAATGAGGTTAGTAAACAACTTAGTCACAGAAGGTTTGCAATGAGGAACAACTGTGTAAAGTTCATGCACTGCCCCTCAACACAAGTGGCGATTGGGATGTGGGTGTCCTAACAGTTTATGACAGTCAAGAAATGCTTATCTTTCTCACAATGGGTGAAGTGCACCTACTGTTCTGGACAGTCCACTCATGGGTGAACTGTGGACCGTTGACAACATGATTGGGGACACCACTGCTTATGCTGATGAGATGTGACTGGCTGCTTAGAGGCCATTAGCAGGACTGAAATCAATGAATCATGCTGCCAACATCAGAAAAAAGACTTGTGAGAATTCTGCCCCCTGAGGCAGCACCTGGATCACTGCTACTTGAGGTCAAGCCATGAGATGTTCATTTACTTCCTGCATGATGTTGAAAGAGTGTACTATTTTCAAAATATGTTCTAAGGAAGGGTTGTTGAGTTTGTGATTTGGGAGTTAATAGGATCACTGTGTCTCAGATCAAAGAAGCTGCATATGAAGTTTTGCAAGTCAAGTTCATACAAGTGAAATTGCAATATTGACTCAACGCTTGCAGATTCATCACCCACAAGTGGTATGGCTGACGAGGTTGCTTGTGGTATTGATGGGACTTGCAGCATGATGTGACCACTTGGAATTGTTGTGAGTAATAATTTGATGGGAACAAACACATTTCCTTGAATTTGCATATGACAGGATATGAATGTGCACCAACATCTTTAGTAAGAAAGATGTCTGTGGGAAAGCCCAAGAAAGGAAGAGTAACTACTGGAAAATGTCATCAGAAACCAAACTAGCATCACAGTGGTGTCTCAGGTGCTGCAAATATTTGTCACAATCCTCTTTTGCATCATCAAACAGCAGAAATGCAGATCGTTAGCCCTCTGTGTGGAAAGTGATTACAGCCTGGATGGACTGGAAACCCTGAAGTTGGAGTTGGTCCCTCAGGAGCTGAATTTTCTGGTGGAGCAACTCAGTCTGTTGGTGGTGGTGTTGTTGCTGCTGTTGGAATTGCTGTTGCAACTGCTGCTGCAGGAGCAGCTGTTGCTGCTGCTGTGCAGTGTACCACATGAACTTTGCATCCATGGGATACTGATAACCTTTTACCTCATTGCAAGTTATAGTGATTAGAATCTGACAAAACCAAGAGTAACTCAAGAATCTGCAGAGACTGGCCAACATACTGGAAGCATCAACAATGAGCTGCCAGAGACTAACCAAGTGGACAACAGTAAGAGAAAGACAAACAATAGAGATGGCTCAGTGGAACAACAGTGAGTAAACTAAGATCAAAAACCTAAAACATAGCAAATCAAGAATCAAACAGTGATATGTAGCAAAACCGATACAATAGTTCAGTGAAATCATGGGCGACGAGTGTCTCTGTTGGGATGGGAATGTCTAGCATGTGTGTTTGTGTGTGTGTGTGTGTGTGTGTGTGTGTGGAGGGAGGGGCGGCAGGGGGGGGGGGGGGGTACTTTACTGGCAAATGTAGTAAGCATCCTGACCAACCATTCACTTGGCCATACATGAATATCATTTAAGTTGGTTACTGATATCAGTAGGGAACTGTTATGCACTTACAGTTCTCCACAATACTTCTGTAGTCAATCAGTAATAGAAATGCGTAATAAGTAAGGGGATAATGCTGTTCTCTTATATTGAGGGAAATATGCATTTATAGATATGAACTAAAATTTGCTGTTCTAGTTACTGTTTGCATGGTATACACAGGCACCTGTTAGTGATTTTACTGCTAGCTTTCTAAATTTTGAGGCCTGGGAAAAAATGTCTATTCTAATTTTTTTGTCTATGTGACTCTTTCATTAACTATAAATAAAACTAAAATGTAAACACCATAGCTATAATTTTAAAATTAGCAGGTATTAATTATCTCCTTCCTTTTATGTCCTACATTTCTCACAAATATTATGTATTTCTGCAGCATAAAATTCTCTGGAGCTCTAGCTACACTTCCCTAAAACATTAGTTCATAAAACAGCATAGAAAAAATACATGCACCCTTTTTCCATATTAAACTGAAAGATGAGCATACAGTGTAGGAAGAGCAAGCCTAACATATTTTTTGAGCAGTGTGTTGATGTGAAAATTCCATTCAAGTTTACACATGTTATGATCAAGAATACATAAATTTTTAAATAACTCATAGAGGAGGTTACTACTTATACCATTTAATGCAAGAAGTTGCTTCAATGAAGCCACAATTTTTGTTGTTGATGATGTTTGCTGGAAGAATCCTTGCCAAGGCAGGGAGACCCAAATTATTAGTGACTGAATATGTTTCAGTTTGAGACATGTGCTATGTGTTTTATGGTGTGACAATGTAGTGAGTAATGATGATCCATTAGATAGGTGGGACATTGAACATGGAATCCTCATCATGCAATTCAATGGAAAAGATTACATGAAAACAGTTTAGTTTATCTTCTGACATCATTTTATTCCATGTATAGCTATAACAATGCTAATACAGTGACAAGCTCTCCTGGCATACATCACACTACTGCCAATGATACAGCTGCTCATTTGACTCATTGTTCTTCAGACTGGTGGATGGATATGGTAAATGTGAGATGTCACCAAGGAAGCAATGTGTGACTTTGGTGTTCCTTCCACAGTTTGTTTGTGAGAATGTAATAACTATTTAATAATCTTATATCATGTTTTTATTTCTATCATAAAATGTATATGTATGCAAATGTCTGTTAAGTATCATGCCCACAAAAATACACATCAAGTACAACAGATGATACAAGAGGAGATTTAGGAATAATATGTTCTTAAACTTCTATTAATAATATTAATAATTGAAGGGATGTTTTTTAATTTATGAGTATAGCTTTTTAAAATGTTACTGAACTTGGAGATGAATGGTTGATTTTATCATTTTCACAGTCTTCAGTACTTATAACAACAGCACCAATATCTTGACAGGACTGTATGAAACAAGAAAAATATCCTATATTTCATATTAAGATGGTAAAAAATAGTCATTCAAATAAAGTTCAGATCAGTGATGTCATATGTGGATGCCAAGTCTACAACAAGCAAAATATGCAAATGCACCTACAAGTTACAGCAAGGAAAAAAGGAAATATCAAAATTTCACTAGTATCAGAAGATTTGAAGAATATAAAGAGCAAAAAATAAAATGTATTAGCTGTGTCATACAAAGCTACAATCATAATGCAAAATCCAGTGGGTACTACAATGAATGTTTTATCCAATTTGATTTCATGACATATTAATTTTATTATTGATCTATGTCAGTCAAGATTTTTGACTTCTCTTTCCAGGATAGAGTTTAATACGTCCTTGGGTTATGTTTCAAATCTACAAATTCTTTGACAGTAGTAGACTGCAGTCAAAGTTAATAGTTTGCAAAGTGACATTATCATATTCCTATGGAAAACAATTCAAGCTGTTGATTATCAGACCACAGAAAATAGGAAATTTCTAGGAAGGCATCTCAAAAAGCTGACTGGAAGTATGGGTGCAATGTGCAACATGTCAGCTCTATATGTATTGCTTCTGCAGATAAATTTCTGTGTACCTTTAATAGCTGTTTCTAAAGAAAAAAATTAATCATGGATCGAAAACTGGAAGTACTAGGTGACAAGAAAAGAAAATTATATCTACACTGCAGACCACTGTACAGAGCACAGAAACCAATACTTCTAATTTAACACATATTAAAATGTCTTCTCATTCACTTCATGTCTGGAGTTTGAGATAGAATAACAGCTTAAACACTTCTTTGTGTCCTGTAATTAGCCTAAAATTGTCTTCATAGCCTCAACAGAACTAATTTGGTCTTAAAACAATATAAATGGGATTTTGTAGGATAGTAGAATATGCCACTTTAGGTTTCTGGAAACTCCCTGTAACAGGGATCCAAGTAATATTGTGAGCAGTAGACGATGAATTTAGTGCACTATAATGCAAGGATGTAGACAGCATGACCTACAGAAGTCTGAGTCAGTCTGCAAAACATGGATGCCAAAGAGGTGAAGGTCCAGCACAAATTTCTGGTAGTCAGCACTGGGTAGTAGATTTATACCTAATACAGCTGAAGTCAAGGAATTTACAGTCAGTGGATAAATTTTGAAGTATTTCATACAGCTGTGGATTGTTGACGCTGTCTGTTCTTGTAGACATATAGGTAAGCTCCTAGTTGGAATATCAACAATATAAGGAAAAAGATAGATTGCTACTCACTATAAAGACAACATTTTGAGTTTCAGACAGGCACAATGAAAAGACTGTTACACATTTAACTTTCAGTCAGAGCCTCCTTCAGAAAAGAAATCACACATTAACACAAGGAAGCACACCTTACCCACACAAGACTGCCATCTCCGACAGCTCGGATGGGAGCTCAGTCTTAGCTGCCGGAGCAGGTAGTCATGTGAAATGTGCTCTGGTCTGAGCTGCCAGAGGTGGAAGACATGTGCGAGGAGGTATGCTTCCTGTCTCCAACTCAGTGTGTACCATTGAAACCTAAATCTGAGGGAGCATTTTTCAGACGAAAAACTAAAAGAAAATATTTGAGCCCATAAATTCAAATTGAGATGAGATAGTACAACTGTTAAATTATTGTGTTTTAGAATGAATCACTGGTGAAATTAATCAGCAGCCATCCTTTTCGCTTATTGTAGACACAGTCCCAGATGTATCAAGAAAGGACCAACTTAGTTTAGTTGTAAGATGTTGGCACTTAGATTTAAGCAAACCACATAGAAATGATTTTGAAATAAATGAATCATTTTTAGGATCCCATGAGGTAAGGGGTATGATGCTGAGTGTTTTGAATAAGAAGCAATAACTGATTTAGAAACTGTAAACATATAACTGGATAGGTGCACAGGTCTAGGATATGATATTACTGCTTCTATGAGTGACAAATACTCATGTCTGCAATCAAGTGTTTAAGCACAGAGCCCAAATTCTGAGTTTATATGTTGTTCAACTAATAATTTAAATTTGGAACTAAATGATTCTGTCATGAAAGTAGTGGAACTGCAACAGTTTTGTGATAAAATAGAATGCATTTGTGATCCACTTAGTGCTTATGTGATTCAATAGCATCAAATAAATGTAACTGTTGCAACTGACAGATATGTTCCAATGACTCTGAAGAAACTGTGTCCAGCTAAATTTGCTTCCAGATTTGATTCAGTGTTATCACTCAAACAGAATTCCATACAAATTTTGCAATCTCTACCCAGTATCATTTTAAAGAGTAAGAAGAAAGGAGAGGGGGAAGAAGTTTCTAATTTGATGTATAGAAACTTTTGATTATTCCTGCCTTTCATATTTCAAAATAAGGTTTTGGAAAATGTTAACCTAGTTTCCAAACTACTGCAGTCTCCCAATGCTGATATAGAGAATGCTTTTCAAATTCTTCAAAGTGCAAAAAGCAGTCTAGTCACCTTAAGACATAATTTTGAAATTGTACCAGAAGTAATAAAAGTTTGAAGCACGGGTCCAAAGTTGCCCTCAAAATGTATCCATAAAGTGTAGAAATATTTTTGGTGAGCTTTCTGCAGTTATTTAATGAATATTGGACTCTTGGATATCAATACAAATGAATAAGCTATGCAGTCAGCCTCACTGACTCACAAGCACCTGCAACATCACAGAAGAGGACCCAGAAACCCAACAAAGCAAAATGCTGATTGGTTACTCATTTGTTTCACTTCTGAGTAAAAGGAGAATGATTTTGTGTTTGTAGAGGATGTTTCATGACTACATTGGATGAGTCCCAGATGTTCATTACTCTTGCACTTACCAGTTGACAAGCTAATTTGTCTGGAACTTTAAGTGATGACAACAGGGGAAAAACAACCCGCTACAAACAACCTCCTGTGAAACTAAAAGAAGTAAGAAATCACATTTCATCATTTCCTCATTATAAATCACACTACACATGAAGAGAAAGTAATAGAGTTTACCTACTAGCATATCTGAATTTGTGAACTAAGTACAAGTTCTACTGTGATGGAAAGAATAGGCAAGTTTTCAGATGAATATACGGGAGAGAGTTGTGTAAGATGAACCTTACATTTAAAGAGCCTAAAGTGGATATGTGTCATAAATGTCATGTCCTGCATACTAGAAAGAAACTTGTGCCAGTGAAAAGCAGGTCTATGGAAGAAATTGATACCAAGTTAACTGTTCATCACACTGAGGCACACAATATGTACATTCAAAAGGACAAAGACAGGAAATGTTCAAGCTGAGATAGTTTGATCCTGTGTTACACTTTTGAATACTCCATTTTTGAATACTTCAGTTGCATCTTATAAGTGGCCGCTGTGGACATACAATTTGACCATGCATGAAACCAGTATGTGCAGCGTAACTTGCATAAAGCAGAGGGTACCCATGGTGAGAATCAGATTGCAACATGTGTTTACAAGGAACTGATGTCAGTTCCTCCAGAAGTGAAAAAAGTGACACTATACTCAGACATCTGTGGAGAGCAGAATAAAAATTCTCATGTGGTTGCAATGTTCTTGTTCAGGATGCAGGAAATTCCAAGTCTGAATACAGTCATCATAAATGCATGGTTGGTGGCCACACTCACTTAGAATGTGTGTTTGCCTGATTAAGAAACAAAAGAAGAAACAGAAAGTACCAGTGACATTTGCATGACTGATATCAAATGGTATACTCAGTTGGCAAAAAAAGGAAATTTGGAGTTGTAGAAGTGTTACATACCAACTTCTTGGATTTTGTTGGTGTTCTTAAAGGCACTTACAACTTTGAAAGAAACATAGGGAAATCAATTTAAGTGGCAGCATGTTAAATGGTTTCATTTTGTGAAAGAGTGTGGTACAATGTTTTTCAAAAGAGTCTCAATGAGGACGAGCCATTCATAGAGGGCAGATAGGTGCTCAACTGCAGCCTGGAAAATGTTATCGTGGCATACTACATGTTTCAAATGAAAAAAATGAAAAACCTTTTGGATATCCTCCCATTTGTTCCACCTACAATCCATAACTTTTATAAAGATCTCAAAACCAATGAACATGAGAACAAATATCCTGACATAGAAGAACTCCACAGTGACTGAACTGGTGCTATTAACCTGTCAGACATTTAGTGTACATTCTGTGCAGACTTTGTTCTAAGTGAGGACATTATTATTGCTTTTGTTAGTTTTATTTTCACAACTTAGAATTATGTATATGTTATTGCATTCAGCAGGCACAATAGTAGGAGTCCAGTACTTAGCACAGACGAAATAGACTATGTCACATAAAACCTTAAATACTTTTCTTTGAATATTCCAGGTAATTACATGAGTCCAAACCATTGTTATTAACAAAGTGGGAAAAGTTATTTCAATTGTTTGTTTCAAAACAATCAATGAGAGGTGCCTCCTGAAAGATGGCAATTTTTGATTTATATTTGCTTTCCCTGGCAGCCTACATTTAATATCTGCCTGTTCTAGCAAGCTTGTGGGTAAATTCTGCTACTGTGAGTAAGTTAGATACATTATGTGATCAAATTATCTGGTCACCCCCAAAAACATATGTTTTTCATATTAGGTGTATTGTGATGCCACCTATTGGCAGATACTCCATATTAGTGACTTCAGCAGTCATTAGATATCATGAGAGAGCAGAATGGGACACTCTGCAAAACTCATGGACTTTGAACATGGTAAGGTGATTGCATGTATTGGGTGTCACTTGTGTCATAAGTCTGTACACAAGAGTTCCACACTCCTAAATATCCCTGGGCCCACTGTTTCCTATGTGAGGGAGAAGTGGAAATACAAAAGCATACAGCCAACCTCATTTATTGACTGACAGAGACTGCCAACAGTTGAAGGGGTTGTAATGTGTAATAGGCAGACATCTATCCAGACCATCACACAGGAATTCCAAACTGCATCAGGATCCACTGCAAGTACTATGGCAGTTAGGTGAAAGGTAGAAAACTTGACTTTCATGGTTGAGCGGCTGCTCTTAAGCCACACACAATGCCAGTAAATGCCAAACAATGCGTTACTTAGTGTAAGGAGCATAAACATTGTATGACTGAACAGTGCAAAAATATTGTGCAGAGTGATGAATCATGGTACACAATGTGGCAATCCGATGGCAGGTTGTGGGTATCGAGAATGCCTGGTGAACATCATCTGCCAGGATGTATAGTGCCAACAGTAAAATTTGGAGGAGATGGTGTTTTGGTGTGGTCATGTTTTTCATGGATGGGGCTTGCATCTCTTGTTGTTTTGTGTGGCACTATCACAGCACAGGCCTACACTGATGTCTTAAGCACCCTCTTGTTGAAGAGCAATTCTGGGATTGGTGATTTCATCTTTCAACATGATCGAGTGCCTGTTCATAATGCATGGCCTGTGGCAGAGTGGTTACATGACAATAAGATCCCTGTAATGGACTGGCTTGCACAGAGTCCTGACGTGAATCCTATAGAACAATTTTGGGATGTTTTGGAAAGCCGACTTTATGGCAGGCCTCACCGAACGACATCGATATCTCTCCTCAGTGCAGCCCTCTGTGAAAAATGGGCTCCCATTCCCCAAGAAACCTTCCAGAACCTGATTGAATGTATGCCTGTGAGAGTGGAAGCTGTCACTCGTGATCACATAGTGTATGGAGAAATGTAGAAGAAGTGGAAGATTAGACTATAATAAAAATTGGACATGCTCCACACGAGAAAGCAAGTAGGCATATTGTGCTCCACAGGCAAACCGTGAAACCATGGAATAAATTGATGGCCTATGAAATAAAAATGTTTAAAGGGGACTGAAAAATTTGAATGTACTAAATGGATGAAACATGAATGATTAATTTTATGCTTAACAAAATTTGTTTATTTCTTAGTTCATATTACAACAGGTGCACTAGAAATTTGTGACAGTTTAAGGTATCAATAATAAAATCACATTAGCTTTACTTTTCCATTTGAAAAAAGTAACCATGATATTTGATGAGATTCATGGCCATCATCCTTGGGGAAAATGTCAAGATAATGCCTGTTCAACTTGTTTAGATATTGCTGAAGACTGGCCCCCCCCTTCTTCCAGCAATAGACCATGAGGCTGGAGTGGTGATGAAAGAAAATAACTGCTCTCCATACATCTTACTGATGAGAAGGAATCTCACTGAAATGTCATACCTTTCCAGTAAACTTACCTGGCTGGAAAACTTACAAGTCTGAGAAGATGCTGAGAAAATTTTAATATCAGAAATGTTTACTTATTGGTGTCAGTTTCAATTTTATGGGTATAATGCAATATAGAGACATGATGAAAATATATGAGTAGAGCATAGTATTCGTGAATTATAGAAGCATTGCCACTTTTATGTAAATTTTACTACACCTGGATAAGTATTTGCCTCACTAGTCTCTGAATAAATCAGTTTCAATAGTTATTTCAACTAAACAAAATTTAATTAAAATCCGTGTGGCATGGCAAAAGCCAGTAGTAGGTACTTTTCATCTGCTGGAGAAGTATATATAGTCCATTACTAAAAAACAAGTATTTTGTGTCTTTCCTGATCCATGCACATCAATGAGCTATGTTTTTGTTGAGAATGTTGTTGTATTTGTCAAAACATGGTACGTTATTTCAGTTGTGTCCTAAATGTCAGCCTCAGATTAAATGCTGTGCTGTATTAAGGTGAACTGATGCCAGACAGGAGGTGTCTCCCTATCTACAAGTCAAACACAGGTCATATTGCATGTGCTTGAATCTGTATGAGTACTGCTTCACAAAGGTGTAATGTATACATGCAAGAATAGCATGAAGAATAGGCATGCAAGAATGATGTTTTTATATGAAAATACTAATAAAACTCTAAGCCAGCTAAGATAAAGTAAACTTTCTTCCAATAGATGGTAACTTGTCGGTCCATGTCTAGCTGAAAGGAAAGACTTTGTCTCTATTAATATGATTATCTGCCAACCTAATTACAGAATATGCCTTATAGCCTTAGTCTAAATGATGGAATTTGGTAACAATCACCTCTGTCTCATTATATTTCCTTCTATACCCCTTCGTTAAGCGGTACACTGCCTACACAGTTTTCTCAAGTCCCTGTAACCTTGTGCGATGGCAATTAGTATTCCACATATCTGTCCAGGAAAGTTTGTGTTGTGTTAATTAATTAAAGTGATTTATTATGTTACTCAAACATTCAGAAACAGTATAGCACATCATTTTTCATTTAGTGCACTTTTAACTTATTATTCTGTGCTGCCATTTGGGAACTTGCCAGTGGGCACTGCAAGAACTGCCAATTTTTCTGCCTGCATTGGGTGGTCATCCAGTGATACTTGCTTTTTACCTCATAGGCAGTGGAACATTGCCATTATTTCATGAAGAAAATCAGTGACATATGTGATTCCTTCACAAGGTTATATGACTACTAAACAGTGAAATAATAATTTTTTGTGACTAAAACAAAACAAAATATCACATAGAGCATTAGAAATGTGAGAGAATGTTCAAGGTTATTTCTGCTATGAGCAAGTGGGCAATAAACCTTAAAATGTTGATGGGCAACATTACACAAATCATGAAACTAAAAGGCATTAACACAGTGACCAAGCAGGTAATTTCATATATGTATAATATCAAGTAGTGTGGAAGCTTGGAATATTGTCACACGCAAATTAATTAAACATGTATGTAATGTTCAAGTGAATGATTCAACAGTACAGACACACAAACATAATTTAAAGCATGGAAAATCATAAAAAATGTGTCTCAGAAGGAAATAAGAATGTCAACTGAGGACATTTTTCTACTACATATAATTAACTGTGGAAATTCAGCTACTGTATTTTTTCAGTTTCAGTTATTTCAGTCTGTGGACAGAAAAGTAATGTAAGCAGATATTTACACAAGCAGAAATGTTACTACTTAAAAAACTTTTCAAGTGATGTGGTCATATATATGTATGACTGTTAGAAGACTTTGCACACTGTGTAAAGAACCACTGTGTGTGGTGATCACAAAGCTATTAATGATGCTTCCAGTGAGCCATTTTGTTCAGTAAAGTGCAAAAACATTGGCTTCAAATCAGTACTCTACATTATCATGCAAAAGTGCAGGAATCTCACTTCGAAGGTCCTATATTAAAATCAGTATCAAGTGAGAAGAGATATTCTAATTGATAACTTACTGACATCAGTAATAGGAAATAATGGAAATGAAAATGTATGGTTTTTAGATGCTGGTGCTACTGATCAGTCATGTAATTAAATCAAATGTATGGTTTTTAGATGCTGGTGCTACTGATCACAAATGTAATTAAATCTAAACAATGGGAAATCCAGTATGGAATAGTGAAAATATTACGAAAAGGATAGAGTGCTACTCACCATATAGAACAGATCTTGAGTCATAGACAGACACAACAAAAAGACTGCTAAATATGTGAACTTTTGGCCAAATGCCATTTTTCTAAAGTAGCCAACACATGCACATTCATGAAAGCACAACTCTCACACATATAACCACTGTCTCTGGCCACCAAGGCTGGACTGTGAGTAACTGCACATGAAGGGAGAAGTAATATGGGTCGTGGGGGAAACAACGAGACTGAGGCAAGGAAGGGGAGGGTAGTAGGGCAGCAGTGGGACATGGTGAAGTGCTCCTTGTGGGAGGGTAAGGCAGCTAGATTCAGTCAGGAGGTTAGATGGGTGGGACGGGGGAGCAGAACAGAAAAGGAGAGAAGTACAGGGGGCGAAAAAAGACTGGGCGTGTTGGTGAAATGAAAACATATGTAGTGCTGGAGTGATCGCAGGGAAGGGGACAGGTGGGTGAATTGCAGGGATCAACAAAGACTGAGGCCAGGGAGGTTATGGGAATCTTGGACATATTTCAGGGAGAGTCCTCACTAGCACAGTTCTAAAAAGCTTGTTTTTTAGGAAAGATCCAGATGAGAAGTCTTTGAAGTGAACAAAATTGTGTTGGGCAGTGTGCTCATCTACTGCATGGTTTAACTATCTCTTGGTGTGACTAGGCTGGAGTAGATGGTGATGGGAGGATGTATGGAACAGGTCTTGCTTCTAGGTCTATTACATGGATATGAGCTCTGAGGCTAGGGCTTTGAAGCAAGATTGGAGTGGGGATGGATGAGGATGTTGTGTAGGTTGAGTGGAGACTGAATACCACTATGGCAGTGTGGAAAGGATAGTGGGTAGGATATTTCAAATTCCAGGGCATGAGGTTGTTGAAACCCTGGCAGAGAATGTGATTCAGTTGCTCTAGTCCTGGGTGGTACTGTGTCACAAGGGAAATGCTTCTTTGCAGCCAGATAGTTGGACTTTGGGAAGTGGTGTATGGCTGGAGAGATAAGGAAAGGGAGATTTATTCTACAAGGTTTCAGGATTGCAGCCAGATAATGTTGACTTCTTTTCACAATATTTTGACTGTCAACCATTCAGCCGTCTTTCTGTGACAGCCACCAATGTGCATATGTCGCTGCATCAGGTTTTGCTATGAGGTCAATATCATGAACTAGCAGCCTCTAGTGGTGGACACCCACCTAAAGTAGGCTGAACACTTGTCAGCCAAAATATTGTGGCAAGAAGTCAACATGATCTGGATGCAATCCTGAAACCTCATAGAATATTCAGTATGCTGGGAAAACTTCAAGAATTGCAAGAGAGAGATGTTTCTATATGAGTTTGAGAGGGTAATTTCAGTCTGTGAAGATCCCAGTGAGATCCTTGTTTATTAGGAGACGAACTCCTTGTCACTACAGATATGATGTCCACAGGATTCTAGGCTGTATAGAAGACCTTCCAGGTATGGAATAAGTGGTGGCTAGTAAATTGTAGGTATTGCTGGCATATGGTAGGTTTAGTATGGAAAGAGATACAGATGTAGCCATCTTTGAGGCAAAGGTCAACATCAAGGAAGGTGGCTTATTGGGTTGAAGCTGACTAGGTGAAGCAAATGATTGAGAAAGTGTTGAGGTTCTGGAGAAATATGGATTGCGTATCCTCACCCTTGATCCAGATCCTGAATAAATAAAGAAAACAAGTCACCACAACCATATCATCAAAAAACTTAATTTCAAATGACCATGGTTGTGGCAACACATTGTAGAATATATACTCCTGATGTAAGCATTCCATGATAAATAGTATTCATCAGTGCTATGATATGTGGACCAAGGAATAAAAGTACTCTTTTGGTTTGCAGTGGACCTGAAGATTATGTGTTGTGCCAAAAGAAGTCATTTGAAAAAAATTCCTTTGATGATATGGTTATGGTGACTAGTTTTCTTTATTCATACCATCAGGTGCTGTCTCGTGTCTGTGAGAACAATGGACATCCACAAGATCACAAATATGTCGTCCATGAATCGAACCAAACCAGGTGAGGGGTTTGGGATGCTGGGTGGTTAGGAAGGATCCCTCTATATGGCTGGCACAGGATGGTGGCATGTGAGTGTCCATTTCCATACAACGGATTTGTTTGTAGGTGATGCCTTCAAAGGTGAAGTAATTGTATGATAAGCCAAAACATTATGACCACTGCCCACCCTGATGTTAGATGCCACCTGGTGTCTTTGCAGACATGTGATGTGTGTAGTAACAAGAGTATGTAAGCACAGCAGACATGGATGGCAGATCACTCTAGCAAAGATATGGGCTACAAATAGGGAAATACATTAAGATTTATGACTTTGACAAAGGGCAGGTCATTATTATGCAGAGTCTGTGAATGGGTATCTAAAAAATGTGAAGCTGCTCGAATGTTCATGTGCTACTGTTGTGATCATCTACAGAAAGAGGTAGAAGGACAGTGAAATTACTACTAGGTGCTAAGTGGTTGGATATCCACAACTCTTCATAGAACATGGGGTTCTAAGGCTTGTCTGCTCTGTAAAGTAGGGCAGATGGTGATCTGTGACATCTCTGCCAAAACAGCACAATGCTGGTGCACACACAGGTGTTTCAGAGCACACTGTTCATTGTACATTGATGACCATGGAGCACTGCAGCATGACATCCCTACATGTTCATATGTTGACCCAATGACATCATCAATTATGATTTCTGTGGGCACTGGACCATCAGGATTTGACAGTCAATCAATGGAAACATGTCAGATCTTCAGGTGAATCATATTTTTGTTACACTAGGTTCAATTGCCATCTCCACAATTGCCATCATTGAGGTGAATGGCGACTCAAAAGAATGGAGCACACCATGGATACAGGCTGGTTGGAGCAGTATTATGCTATGGGAGACATACTCCTGCATTTGGATGAGATTTGTGGGATTAATTGAAGACAAGCTGACAGCTGCAAACCACCTGCAGCCCTTCATGCTTGACGTATTTCTTCATGGTGGGGTCATCTTTCAGCCATACAATTCGCTGTGTGTCACAGACAGAACCAAGCTACAGTGGGATGAGCAGCATTATAGTGCCCTCACATTGATATCTTGGCAACCAAATTAGCCTGACATAAATCCTCTGGAACTACTCTAGGTCACTGTTGGGTGCCATCACAGTGTAAGCAAACCATTGGCCAATTAATTAACAAATTACATGACTTCTGCATAGACATCTGACACCACATACCTCCACAAATGTATGAACAAATTGTCAGATCCCTTATACACAGAATCGGTGATGTATTTTGTTCCAAAGTTGGACAAACAAGCTATTAAGCAGGTGGTCATAATGTTTTGGTTCATCAGTGTATAGTTAACCACAGTGACCAGAAAGGTGGTTGTAGGTTTGGAATACATTAGGCATTGGGAAATGCAGTGTTCAATAGCTGCATGGCCATGGGCATTAGGAATGCTAGTGTAAAGGGAGTTGGCATTATTAGCTATGAACATGGCACCGTGTGGTAAAGGAACAGGAACTGTGGAAAGTCAATGGAGGAAATGCTTGGCATCTTTTATATATAACAGCAGGTTACAGATAACAGGCTGAAGGTGTTGGTCTATGATAGTAGAGATTCTTTCAGTGGGGACACAGTAACTGGTCACAATGGGCATCCTGGGCAGTTGGGTAGAGATAGGAGTGTGAGAAGATAGGAGTAGAAGATAGGAGTGTGAGGAGTGGTAGGGAGGAGGAGGAGAGAGACAGACTCAGGGGAGAGGTTCTGGGATGCACCTAAGTATTTGAGGAGGGACTGGTAATTCTGTTGGATTTCTGGAATGGTGTCGCTGGGGCATGGTTTGTAGGTGGATGAATCTGACAACTGGCAGAGGCCTTCAGCCATGTAATACCTACAGTTCAAAACCACAGTGGGAGAGCCTTTGTTGGCAGATAGGATTATAATGTTGGAATTCATTTTTAGATAGTAGATTGTGGCTCTTTATGTGGATGTATGGTTAGCTTCCATGTTGAGGAATTTGGGGAATGATATTGAGCCAAGGTTTTAGGTTAAGAAATTCTGGAATGTTAACAGGAGGTGATTTAGGCCACTGAGGGTGGATCACAATTGGATGGAGGACTGAACTGACTCAGCCAGGGTTCAGCATTGGTTTTGGGGGAGTCTAATTGGTCGGGATAGTGGTGAAAAAGTGTTTCTACTGTAGAGATTGGGAGAGGGAGAGATTAACAAATACAGCATAATTGAAATTTGGAGTGGGTAAAAATGTAAAGCCTTTGGAAATAATAGATACTCCTGTGGGCTGCCTTTGGAGGAAAGGTTCATGACTGTGTTTTGAGACTGTTTAGGTTATGGGCTCTGTATGGTGGTGCAAGGAAGTTTCTGAGGGTGTGGTAAATGTAGTGGTATTGCAACACATAGTTTGTCAGCTATGACAGGTGTGAGTAAGGTTTGGAGGCTGTTGTAGAGGTGGTGTATGGTTGTAGTCCAAGGTGTAAGTATTAAGTGTACAGGCTGGAGAGATTTTTAGGTGGCGTTGTGCATGCTTCTCTTGTTCCTGAAGTTTCAATGTAAGAGACTGAATACAGGAATTTGGGATTGGAGAGCAGGAGAACTTTATGGATGGTGAGGAGGTGCTACAAGGAGGTTTGGGCCTGATTTATATGGTTTTGCAGAACTCGATGCCTAATTCAAAAGCAGATTTCCTGGGCCATCACATCCAATCTTGCTACTGTTCAGCCCTCCAAAACACAACTTAGGAGTACACCTCTTGCCACTCAGTGTCATCCTCGTATGTATTAATCAGCTAGTTTGACAAGGCTATGACATCCTATAATCATGCTCTGGAATGAGGTACATCCTTGTTTGACATTTTGTCTGCCACATCTAGAATAGCTTTTCATCAGCCTCCCAATCTCCACAATACCCTTGTCAGACCCTATGTTCCTTCTGCATCCATCTCCCTACCCTATGCCTCCTAACCCCATGACCATCCCCACTATAAGACTTGCCCTACACATCCTCCTATCACTATCTTTACCAGTCCTGTAACTGGTAAAATATACACTATCAAAGGCAGAGCCAGCTGCGAAACAACAGGCATCATATACTGACTATTATGTAAACACTGTTCGGCTTTTTACATCAGCATGACTACCACCAAGTTATCAGTTAGAATGAATGGGCATAGGCAGATACACAATATCCTATTGCAGGCATGCTCTACAGCATGACAGTCATGACATCAGTGCCTGTTTCACCACATGTGCCATCTATGTTCTTCCCTCAGACACCAGTTTCTCAGAACTCTGCAATTGCAAGCTGGCCTTATGGCATGTCTTTGGTTCTCAACACTCACTTGGCCTTAACTTATGTTAATTTCTTCAGTCTCAGATGTTCTTCACAGTAACTATTTCTTTCTTCACTCCCTTTTAGTTTTCTGTACCTTTCATCTTATGAACTGTCTATTTTCCCTCTCCCCCCACACCTACCACAACTGCCACATGCAATGTACCTGAATTTCTACTCTTATTAACTTGTGTACGGTACAGTGTTTTGACAGAAATCTCTGGCTTGTGCATTACTGTAACACCTTTAAGCTCTCAGGTTTTCAAATCTCATCTTGTGACATCCCAAACAATCAGTCTTTCCTTTTCGTCATATCTGGTAAGTCTCTCCTGACCCAGTGTTCTGGGTGACTTTTCCAAATTCTCCCCATTTCCTAAACATTGCCAGTCCTTTTCCTTCACTTCTTTTCCTTCTCCTTTAACCCTTCTGCCAGAAGATGAAGACACTGGCTCCAAAAGCTTGCAAATTTAAATACCTTTACATGTGTGTTCTCCTGCTGCCACTTGGTGGGTAGATTTTTTATATTACAATTATTTGTTTGCTTGTTCACAGTATGTTTCCACTTGCCTGTACTGCAGTGCCATAGCACATGGCTAGAGAGGACAGTACAAAATGACACAGATCATTGATAAAGAGGAAATGGGCTATGCCATTTTGTTTATGATCCTCTAGCAGAATGCTATCCCACTGTAGCATGAGGATTCCACTGTGCACTAGTACACTGTCATGAACCTACAAACAGACAAAAAATTAAAGACAGATTTATTTTTTCTTGGTGATAATTAAAACTTTATGACTCTTCATCCTACATAGAATATCAAAGTGCCATTAATCTAATCAAGAATCCAGAGTATCATCAATGCACAAAACATATATATGTGAAACATAATCGTATACAGGCAAAATCCATTTTAGAGATCTTCAACATGTAGTATGTCACTTCCACAGGTCAGCAAGCAGATATTCTTACTGAGCCACTCTCACTAGATACTACTTTGTTCCTATCCATTGTTAATACTGAAGACTCTGAAAACAAAATGCAGTAAAATTATGACTCTTATTAAGTGAAGTAGAAGTTTTTTAACAATTAACAATGATTTGCTTTGTTTGGTTACTCAGATATCTGTAAACAGCACTACACTTTTTGTTCCTAAGTTGTGAGTTTATAATTTGTTACATGATTTTATATTTGGAACCCTGCTGGTGGACACAGTAACACTTCCACTGTCAGTTTTGCATGTGTTAGATGTTTTTTGTACCTTATGTATGATAAAATTGTAGTGCTGCCACTATTTTTTGGGCTCTACTGGGGAAAGTGTAGCTCTGCTACAGCTTTGTAAGCCACAGGCAACCTACAGGTACCGAGGCATTGGTTATCAATTTCATCAACAGGCCTGTTTACCCACTATGAGACAGGTCAGGCTTTACCTCTCAATCCTATTGATGTAGAAGAAGTGTGACATACCTGTTGGAGGAGCCATGGGATTACTATACAGTTGGGCCATGAAAGTGTTAATTCATAAATAGTTGGAAGCATTGCATTGACATAAAAAATGTGCCATTAACCAGTATAAATATTCATTGATTTTAGCAGACATATGAGCAATCTGCCAGCACCCACTTTGATATGAGTGCCACACCATTCACAACAAGGTTATAGGCCAACAATCAGCTGAGGCCGGTCTGGGTCACCATCTCTGCTAGACCGACTCCCTGTGTTAAGTCCTCCACCTGGGGACTTAACACTGTGCAACAGGTGAGCTACTTCTAGGCTCTCTACAGCAGTAGCCCAACTTATGCTTTGGATGGCAGCAGTTTATTTCTGGGGCATCAACACAGGGGCAACCACTCCAACACTCGCCACTGCCATTAGCTAGGGTATGCTTTTCTTTTGGTCATGATAGTCTCCAAAGTAATTCTGGAAGTTGTACAGGATGATGGAACTTGCTGCTTGATGCTATGCAAACTGGGACATGCACAACCAAGCTGTCTAAAGAAGTGGCAGTATTACTGAAAGTAAATGTCACAGTTAGCCATGCCATAAGCAGCAGGCTTTCACAGTTCTCAGTGGGGCCTCCACACCACATGCCTAATTGGGCATGTCAGTGGCATCACAGAACTATAAGTATTGTAGCACAAGCCAAATAAAAGTGTTTTACCTACTAGCTGTGTTTTCCTAACCACCACCGGCCAGCGTCATCGTCTTCACCCCAAGCTGCACCTCAATCTCTACACCATATGTGCCCTTCATTGTTGGAATCTTAAAGTTCAGTGTCCGAAGTCCTTGTCTAGCAGTTGGTACCAGCAGAGTCCACCTCCAGACAGCATGACAACACAACTGCAGCATGCAATATCATCACAAACTGGGGTGAGAGAAAGGAATATTGTTTTCTTCCTTCCTTTTTTTTCTTTTTCGGTTGTTCTTCCTGTTTTCATGTATAGTGAACATACAGTCTAGGTGGGAGATTCACTGGAATTTGAAGGTAATGTTAGAGCAGCAATGAGGACCAGCTGATCTCATGTTTCTCAGTTCAATGGTAATACAAGGGAACAACATTTTTCACCCATGAGATTTAGTCAGTGTAATTTACTAGGTCATTCTGCACTGTGTACTGACTCAGTGGCTATAGTTTGTTTTAAGTGACATGGGTATTGTCGTATGGCTAGACAATGCACAGAGTTGAGATGGCTTATAATGAGATCTAGGTTGTAACTCATGTAATGTAGTGCATAAGTAATTATTAATTGTTTTACATACTGTGTATAGGAGATTAGCATTCCACAATGATACACTCCAAAACACATATGTCACTGGGGAAGATGCTGTGCAGTTATTGCTTAATGAGGCAGTAGATTTAAGGGCAGAAAAACGGACTTACTTGGGCAGCTTTCAGGTAAGGATAAGCAAGTAGAATTAGTCAAACAACCTAGTCATCCAGTAGATCCAGTAACTCTCTTCTCTGGAAAGTCAACTTCCTTGGATGATCTGCAACTAACAGCTGAGACTGGGGAATGATCATAGGATCAATTATTGCAAATAGTGAAGTTACAGTTGACAGGGGAATCAAAAACCTGTGTCAGATGTGCAGAGGAGTTTACATAGATGATTGATGAATTGAAACGAGGCTACCTGCAAAGATTTAAGAAACAGAACAGAGTGAGATTTTTCCACAAGCAGTTGAGTACTTCAATGAAGAAGCATGGTGAATAGGTGGAAAATTTTGTGGACAGAATACATAAGACTAATGGACAGACATGCAAGATAGGAGAGAATGCCAAGTTGAACAGAGTCATGCTCCACAAAGTCAAATAATGGCATAAAATATCTTCTTGAGGGGCCTACCACCATAATGTCTGGAAGGATTAGGACAGGTATCCTGAAAAACTTGTACTCTGCTGTCAGGTTGGTTATGGAGCTAAGGAAATTGATATAGCAATGGGAATTGTGATAAGTGAGGGATGTTTTCCACTAGCTCTTTTCATTTGGTTCATGCCACATATGTGGATAGACAGGACATGTCCAGAGGCAATGTTGGCAGCCTCAGTGTAGTGGATGCCACATGGTTGGACACCATCAACATGATATTAGGGGCTCTGAGAGTAAACTAGGGGGAAATAGACCAGTGTTAAACACAAGAAGGAACTACAGCTCTGATAAAGAGCACTCCCAGTAAATTTTTATGTTACAAGTATATATGTAAAGGCAGAATGTGGTGCAGTGGGAGTTGTGAGAGGCAGGAATTTGAAGTTTTTGTTGGATACAAGGGCACATGTGTCAGTGGCAAGTGTGGAACTTTGAGGTTGGAGGTGATTGAACCATGGTGGTATTGTTTCCATCAGGTTGGAGACAGAAATGTGAAATCTTTGGTTACAGAAACATTGAATTTTAAATTGGAGAAGAAGATTTTAAGCAATGTGTAGAATTCATGTCTCATGTAAATGAAGATTACTGTTAGATCCTAGGATTGGCTTTCTGAGAACACAGCATGCCAAAATTGACAGGTGGTTGAACATACAGGGATAACATTCCAGCTGGGGGAAACTGTCACAAGTGAAGTACTGTCACAAGGCTCATCTACACTAAGGGGTGAACCACCTTAACTGTTGACAACAATACTACAACTTATTTTGCCTGATATTGTGCTGCAAAGCACCTGAAAGTTGCTCTCAGGAGTGTGGAATGATAGTGGCCTATTAATATGTTATGTATGGTAGAGCCACTTGCAGAAAATGGTGCACTGGACATATCACACTACTTTATGAGAAGAAGTATTGTATGCATACAGGAGAAAGCTGACAGAAAAATGGTACTTACACCAATGTAGATAATTTTGGTGCTGATGAGATAAAGCTGACCAAGGCATTGTTGGTAGCTAATTGGGATATCCTGGATGAGGATGGTTGGGAAACAGCAAGGAGCACCATGGTCACATGCAGTGCACCGCTAAAACTGCACTATGTAAGAAGGTAGAGCATCTAAAAGGAGTGGAAAAAAACTGAAAAGGAGAAATTATATTAGAGTTTGAGGATATTATTTTATCCTCAAGGCCCATTGCCATCAACACCTTTGGCACAACATCAAATTCCTACAGGGAATAAACCACCAGTGTATTGTAAACTGCATCATATATCTTGGTATTTACAGTCAGTTATGAAACAGAATTGTCCATGGGGAACTGCCATGGTGGTTGTGCCAAAGATGTCACCACATGCATCTAAGAAACATAGGTTCTGCTATGACTATAGACATCTTAACAGTGAGACAGTGAGAGACATCTGTGAAAGACATATACAAAATGCTGAACTTATCAAAAACTTGGGACAGTGCAAACATACTTCCAGCCAAAAAAATTTAAAAAAGAGAAATCACCATGCGGTAATTATCAAAATGGAATGGAAACTGGTATATGTGATGTATATGTGCAAACAAACAAATAATTACAATTCCAGGAAAACTAGATAATTTATCCACAAAACACACTGGTCCATCTCTGGCCCTTATGCAAGCAGTAATCTGGGCTGGAATCAATTGACAGAGTTGTTGAATGTTCTCCTGAGGGATATCATGCCAAATTCTGACCAATTGGAGTGTTAGAGCATCAAAATCCCTAGTTGGTTGAAGGCCCTGCCCATAATGCTCAAAACATTCTCAGCTGGGGAGAGATCCAGTGACATTACTGTCCAAGGTAGGGTTTGGTAAGCATGAAGACAAGCAGTAGAAACTCTCACTGTATGCAGGTAGGCTTTATCTTGCTGAAATGTAAGCCTAGGACAGCTTGCCAAGAGGGCAAGAAAATGGGGCGTAGAATATTGTTGATGTACTGCTGTGCTGTAAGGGTGCTCTGAATGACAATGAAAGGGGTCCTGGTATGAAATGAAATGGCACCACAAAGAATCACTCCTGGTTGGCCATATGGCGGGTGATGTTCAGCTTGGTATCCCAACAATGTCCAGCACATCTCCAGGCAACCACAACAGAATGTGTCCAATCACTGTTGTTTTCAATATTTTCACAAGGCATTTTTTAGGGTAAATTTTTCTGGAAGACAGATCTGCTGAATAACTATATGCACAATTGCAGTGATAAAGTAAGAAACAGTTAGCCTGGGCAATACAAAAGTTATAAGTGATTAAAGATTTGGACTTTTCCATCAAAACATAAGGAGATTGTTAAATAAAAAAATTTAAAAAAATGATCTTCTTGTGTAAATACACTCCTGGAAATGGAAAAAAGAACACATTGACACCAGTGTGTCAGAACCACCATACTTGCTCCGGACACTGCGAGAGGGCTGTACAAGCAATGATCACACGCACGGCACAGCGGACACTCCAGGAACCGCGGTGTTGGCTGTCGAATGGCGCTAGCTGCGCAGCATTTGTGCACCGCCGCCGTCAGTGTCAGCCAGTTTGCCGTGGCATACAGAGCTCCATCAGAGTCTTTAACACTGGTAGCATGCCGCGACAGCATGGACGTGAAGCGTATGTGCAGTTGACGGACTTTGAGCGAGGGCATATAGTGGGCATGCAGGAGGCCGGGTGGACATACCGCCGAATTGCTCAACACGTGGGGCGTGAGGTCTCCACAGTACATCGATGTTGTCGCCAGTGGTCGGCGGAAGGTGCACGTGCCCGTCGACCTGGGACCGGAACGCAGCGACGCATGGATGCACGCCAAGACCGTAGGATCCTAAGCAGTGCCGTAGGGGACCGCACCGCCACTTCCCAGCAAATTAGGGACACTGTTGCTCCTGGGGTATCGGCGAGGACCATTCACAACCGTCTCCATGAAGCTGGGCTACGGTCCCGCACACCGTTAGGCCATCTTCTGCTCACGCCCCAACATTGTGCAGCCCGCCTCCAGTGGTGTCGCGACAGGCGTGAATGGAGGGACGAATGGAGACTTGTCATCTTCAGCGATGAGAGTCGCTTCTGCCTTGGTGCCAATGATGGTCGTATGCGTGTTTGGCGCCGTGCAGGTGAGCGCCACAATCAGGACTGCATACGACAGAGGCACACGTGGCCAACACCTGGCATCATGGTGTGGGGAGCGATCTCCTACACTGGCCGTACACCTCTGGTGATCATCGAGGGGACACTGAATAGTGCACGGTACATCCAAACCGTCATCAAACCCATCGTTCTACCATTCCTAGACCTTGCAAGGGAACTTGCTGTTCCAACAGGACAATGCACATCCACATGTATCCCGTGCCACCCAACGTGCTTAGAAGGTGTAAGTCAACTACCCTGGCCAGCAAGATCTCCGGATCTGTCCCCGATTGAGCATGTTTGGGACTGGATGAAGCGTCGTCTCACGCGGTCTGCACGTCCAGCACGAACGCTGGTCCAACTGAGGCGCCAGGTGGAAATGGCATGGCAAGGTGTTCCACAGGACTACATCCAGCATCTCTACGATCGTCTCCATGGGAGAATAGCAGCCTGCATTGCTGTGAAAGGTGGATATACACTGTACTAGTGCCGACATTGTGCATGCTCTGTTGCCTGTGTCTATGTGCCTGTGGTTCTGTCAGTGTGATCATGTGATGTATCTGACCCCAGGAATGTGTCAATAAAGTTTCCCCTTCCTGGGACAATGAATTCACGGTGTTCTTATTTCAATTTACAGGAGTGTATGTGATATTGAAAAATTTAAAAGTATTTCTATACATGTGATACACATAATGGACTATCACTTTCAAGTCACGGAAACTGAATAGATGGATAGAAGGTAGTATCACATTACTGTCAGTATAATATGAGGAAAGGGCCAGTGACTATATACACAAAATTCAAATAAAGTCTCAGGCCGTAGACCTCAGTGAATATTGCCTTGAACATCTAGTTTGGGGTTGTAGTTGACTAACAGACTTGAAAATATACAGGACAGCAGTTCTAACAGTCCATAGGTACCAAACATGAAATTTTTAAAACTGCATTAAACAAGTAGAGGGGGTACTACTAAGACAGTAGAAGCAACTGGGAAGTGATTATATGTGGAGATTCAACATATATTTCATCTCAGATAGTTGTGACTGAAGGCACCTAGAATTAATGATGCACAGCTTTTATTTGGCCCCCACAGTAACTTTCCCAACAAGAAAAGAAGGACACAGTGCAACAGCAATTGATGATTTATTACTAAACGAATATGTTTTCAATGAAAAAGAAGTGAACCTTATAATAAATGGTTTATGTGACAATGATGGTTAAATGATGGCTATAATGCATTCCCATCAAACAGGTGTAACAAAGAAAGGAACAGTAAAATTTTATAAAATTGTAAATGCTAACTCAATTACACTATTCTTAGAGAATTTACAGCATTAAAAATGGAAGTCATTTACCACAGACTAACAGTAGATATTTAATTCTTTCATAAAAATATTCTTACATTATGTTTTCTTCTACAACATGCCAGGAACATTTATAATCAAAGCTCAATAAAAGGGTCAAAATATCTTATCCTTGGGAGAGAAACCATTATTTTAAGCAAAGTGCTAGCTCTAATCAAGACTTCAAAATGTACTATAAGGAGTATTTCTAAATTCTTCATTGAGTCACCAAAAAGACAAAAACCATATACTATGCAAAGAAAAATTCAAAATCCAAGACAAAAGGAAGGAGAATTTAAAGCATTATTAGGTCTAAAATAAATGAACTCAGCAATGCAAATGAAATTGGATTGTCAGATGGCATTAGTATTGAGACAGAAAATACAAAATTAAAATCATTGGCTAGTAAATTCAATGAATCCTTCTGAAGAGTAGCCACAAAAACACAGGAATAAAAATTCATCCATCAAAATCTGAGCAAATAATCTTAATTAGACTGGGAATGCATCCTCTACCATGAGACATCAGATTCTCCAACTCAACTGTTAGAGAGATTACAAAAATCATTAGAGCACAAAACTGAGGTAACAACTCTGACTATGATGGTATCTCATCCAAGGCACTAAAATCTTGTGCTGACTTGGTACTGTCACCTTTGAGTTATCTTTGTAATTAGCCAATGACTCAAAGAGCATTTCCTAAAATAGCAGTAACACCAACATACAAAAATGGAGATAAGTAACTGACCTCTAATTATAAGATTGGTCTCTCTCCTTCCCATGTTCTCAAATATATGACCTCAATTCTAGTAGAATAAAATTTTCTGTTATCTTGGCAGGGCCTTTGGCTGGGTAAATCATAAAATTCTGCTAAGGAAACTAAAATGGTTTAGCATCAAAGGTCTTTCTTTTGCATGACTGGAGTCATATCTTAAGAATAAAAAACAGGGGGTCACTTGAGCAAATAATGCAACAGGAGTAAGATTAAATTCAGTATGGGGGATCATTAAATATGGAAGATTTGGTGCTTGGTTTTCTCCTGTTCTTGGTCGACATAAATGATTTACTGTGTTTATTTGAGGACAATTCAAAAACTGTATAGTTTGCTCATGGCCCCTGTATATTCGTAAAAGGTCCAAACACATCCATACCAGACATAGTCAGGACTTACAACTGGTTCACAGCCAATACATTAAACCTTAATCTTGCTAAAACTCATGTTATGCAGTTCCAAACAACTAAAAATGACTTATGGGTACCAGAGGTAGACATCAGTTGGCATACAGTACACTGGATCAGGCTCCATATTTCAAGTTGCTGGGTATCTAGATGGATAATAAACTGAGGTGGTACCATCATATGAATAAGTTATCCTGAAAGCTCAGTTCTGCTTGCTTAACACTCAGGGTCTCTCACAAATTGACCTGTAGACAAAATTGCTTGCATACTTTACATTTTCATTCAATTCTATCCCATTTCATAATCTTCTTTGGCATTGCAGCTAAGGTGAGAAAAGGGTTACTCCTAGAGAAGTGTGCAGACGGTGTTCAGGAAAGATAGATTAGGCAGAATTGGTGGTGGAGTGTTGGTGTCTGTCAGTAGTGGTTTATCTTGTAGTGAAGTTGAAGTATATACTCTGTGCGAATTGGTGTGGGTGGAGGTTATACTTAACAGCCGAATTAAGTTAATAATTGGCTCCTTCTACCGACCCCCAGACTCCGATGATACAGTTGCGGAACAGTTCAGAGAAAGTTTGAGTCTCGTAACAAATAAATACCCCACTCATACGGTTATAGTTGGTGGGGACTTCAACCTACCCTCGGTATGTTGGCAAAAATACTTGTTCAAAACCGGTGGTAGGCACAAAACGTCTTCCGAGATTGTCCTAAATGCATTCTCCGAAAATTATTTAGAGCAGTTAGTCCACGAACCCACGCGAATTGTAAATGGTTGCGAAAACACACTTGACCTCTTGGCCACAAACAATCCAGAGCTGATAGAGAGCATCATGACTGATACAGGGATTAGTGATCACAAGGTCATTGTAGCTAGGCTCAATACCATTTCTTCCAAATCCATCAGAAACAAACGCAAAATAATTTTATTTAAAAAAGTGGATAAAGTGCCACTAGAAGCCTTCCTAAAAGACAATTTCCATTCCTTCTGAACTGACTATGCGAATGTAGACGAGATGTGGCTCAAATTCAAAGATATAGTAGCAACAGCAATTGAGATATTCATACCTCATAAATTGGTAAGAGATGGAACGGATCCCCCGTGGTACACAAAAAAGGTCCGAACGCTGTTGCAGAGGCAACGGAAAAAGCATGCGAAGTTCAGAAGAACGCGAAATCCTGAAGATGGGCTAAAATTTACAGATGC
Organism: Schistocerca gregaria; assembly: GCF_023897955.1. Lineage (NCBI taxonomy): Eukaryota > Metazoa > Arthropoda > Insecta > Orthoptera > Acrididae > Schistocerca > Schistocerca gregaria. Next base: position 35,411,032 of record NC_064931.1, on the reverse strand, counting down.
GCGAAATTTGGCACGTACTTCGATGCGAGATGCCTTTAATAGGTTCCACAACGAAACATTGTCTCGAAATTTGGTAGAAAATCCGAAGAAATTCTGGTCGTATGTAAAGTACACAAGCGGCAAGACGCAGTCAATACCTTCGCTGCGCAGTGCCGATGGTACTGTTATCGACGACTGCGCCGCTAAAGCGGAGTTATTGAACACAGTTTTCCGAAATTCCTTCACCAGGGAAGACGAATGGAATATTCCAGAATTTGAAACACGAACATCTGCTAGCATGAGTTTCTTAGAAGTAGATACCTTAGGGGTTGCGAAGCAACTCAAATCGCTTGATACGGGCAAGTCTTCAGGTCCAGATTGTATACCGATTAGGTTCCTTTCAGATTACGCTGATACTATAGCTCCCTACTTAGCACTCATATACAACCACTCGCTCACCGATAGATCTGTACCTACAGATTGGAAAATTGCGCAGGTCGCATCAGTGTTCAAGAAGGGTAGTAGGAGTAATCCATTTAACTACAGACCTATATCATTGACGTCGGTTTGCAGTAGGGTTTTGGAGCATATACTGTATTCAAACATTATGAATCACCTCGAAGGGAACGATCTATTGACACGTAATCAGCATGGCTTCAGAAAACATCGCTCTTGTGCAACACAGCTAGCTCTTTATTCGCACGAAGTAATGGCCGCTATCGACAGGGGATCTCAAGTTGATTCCGTATTTCTAGATTTCCGGAAAGCTTTTGACACCGTTCCTCACAAGTGACTTCTAATCAAGCTGCGGAGCTATGGGGTATCGTCTCAGTTGTGCGACTGGATTCGTGATTTCCTGTCAGGAAGGTCGCAGTTCGTAGTAATAGACGGCAAATCATCGAGTAAGACTGAAGTGATATCAGGTGTTCCCCAGGGAAGCGTCCTGGGACCTCTACTGTTCCTGATCTATATAAATGACCTGGGTGACAATCTGAGCAGTTCTCTTAGGTTGTTCGCAGATGATGCTGTAATTTACCGTCTAGTAAGGTCATCCGAAGACCAGTATCAGCTGCAAAGCGATTTAGAAAAGATTGCTGTATGGTGTGTCAGGTGGCAGTTGACGCTAAATAATGAAAAGTGTGAGATGATCCACATGAGTTCCAAAAGAAATCCGTTGGAATTCGATTACTCGATAAATAGTACAATTCTCAAGGCTGTCAATTCAACTAAGTACCTGGGTGTTAAAATTACAAACAACTTCAGTCGGAAGGACCACATAGATAATATTGTCGGGAAGGCGAGCCAAAGGTTGCGTTTCATTGGCAGGACACTTAGAAGATGCAACAAGTCCACTAAAGAGACAGCTTACACTACACTCGTTCGTCCTCTGTTAGAATATTGCTGCGCGGTGTGGGATCCTTACCAGGTGGGATTGACGGAGGACATCGAGAGGGTGCAAAGAAGGGCAGCTCGTTTTGTATTATCGCGTTATAGGGGAGAGAGTGTGGCAGATATGATACACGAGTTGGGATGGAAGTCATTACAGCATAGACGTTTTTCGTCGCGGCGAGACCTTTTTACGAAATTTCAGTCACCAACTTTCTCTTCCGAATGCGAAAATATTTTGTTGAGCCCAACCTACATAGGTAGGAATGATCATCAAAATAAAATAAGAGAAATCAGAGTTCGAACAGAAAGGTTTAGGTGTTCGTTTTTCCCGCTCGCTGTTCGGGAGTGGAATAGTAGAGAGATAGTATGATTGTGGTTCGATGAACCCTCTGCCAAGCACTTAAATGTGAATTGCAGAGTAGTCATGTAGATGTAGATGTAGATGTAGATGCAATAAGACTGTTGTGTAGAATTCATAACCTAACATCTTGCAGATGTCTTTTCAGGGACCTAGGAATACAATACATGTATCTACACCTACATCAATACTCTGCAAACCATCTTGAGATGCATGACAGAGGGTAAATCCCATTACATCAGTTATTATGGTTTCTTCCTGTTCTGTTCACATATGTAGCATAGGAAGAATGAGCGTTTGAATGTCCCTGGGAATGCAGTAATTATTCTAATCTTACCTTCACAATCCATATGTGATCAATATGTAGGGGGTTGTAGTATATTCCTAGAGTAATTATTTGAAGCCAGTTCCTTAAACTTTGTTAACAGACATTCTTAGGACAGTTTATGTTTATCTTCAAGTGTTTACCAGTACAGTTCCTTCAATATCTCTGAGATAGTCTTCCATGGAGTAAACAAACCTGTGACCATTTGTGCTGCCCTTCTCTGTATACATTCAATATCCCCTGTTAGTCATATCTGTATGGTCCCTTACTGTATTTACTGTTAGTAACAAGGTGAATTTAGGATAAATTCAGCAATGCACAACCACAGTACTAGATGTAGAAGTAATTTCCATATAGATTATGCAACCCTCACTAGGATTCAGAATGGAACTTTATATTCTGGTACAAAAGACTATAGCAAGTTTCCAATGAACATCAAGCACAAAATGGAAAAAGCCTGAAATATTTAAATATAAAGTAGAGGAATAACTCATTAGCCATTGCCAAAGTATATTTGAACACTTTGACTCAGGAATGTAAATTCTGCTCTCCTTTGATATTTGTATCTGATATATCCCAGTTTTTCCATTTAATAGTGGTTTGTGTGAAGGTGAAATACTACCAATTATCTAAAGATGATCCATCAGAAAAACACAACAACAGCTTTGATATTTTGAGCCGAATCTTGAAAGGTAGATGAATGTGCAGCACAGTGACTATTTTGGTGCTGCTACGAAAATAACAGCTCTTGCACAGCAGTTGTGAGAAGCTTTAGAAGCCAGTGGAAGCCAAAAGACAACTATAATAGTTGTGGCAACAGGCCTGTTTATGCACTGCAGGCTGAGCCAGGTCACAGCTAAAGGACAGGGCTAGTGCAGGACGGGTTGGTCGGCTTCCACACCTTTGAGAAATTGACTCATTATACTGTACATGAGTAGACGCAGTATACTGGCCCAAGAAATTAACACTTAACCAATATAAATACCCATCATTTCCAGAAAAAAGAGTCTGGTGGCACTGACCACAGGGAGAGGACTTTGCCAGGTGAGGGGCAATACAATTCTGCAAGACCACCATGAGCCTGGGCCTTCACCACCATTGGTCTGACTGTGTGCTCTGTGTCCACCTAATTGGAATTGGCACCTCTCTACTCACGAGCTACCTTCTGACTCACTCCAGCCACAGCAGACATATGCACTGGACAGCAGCCATTTGAGATCAGGTTGGGAAATATGTGCATGTAAGAATAGGAGAAGTATTACTGATTTCAGAAGATGGGGGTAGGCAAGCAGCAATGGCAACAGAGGAACATCAGCAACATCAAAAGAACAGATGACAATATGCCTAACGCAGATAATCCAGACTGGCATGGACAAATGTGAGATTCATTTGTTTCCAGGTAAAGCGGAAGAACAGGGGTGTCCATAGGACAACTTACAACCACAACCCTACTTCCAAAGTCCAGGGCTACCCTGGATCTACTACATGTACAATGCCATACTGTTGGTAGCAAATTTCTATGAGCAGGTTAGACTTGAAGGGGCAAAATGACTGGAATTACAAGGCAGTGGACTGCTAATTAATGGGACAATTTATGATATAGCAGGGTCAACATTTCACCTTCCAGCCACTGTTACTATTAGCATGAGCATGACACAGCCACAGCTATACTGGCCAGAAAAACTGCTATATATCTTCCTGATACAAAATTTTATGTACCTCAATAATATGCTAGAATCTGACCTTATCCTCTCTCTGAACCAACTCATAGCAGCCAAGGAAGGAATGGCTGCTTCATCATGTGCATTAGTACTGGGAGAAACAGTGTCATTTAGTTATGACCATGAGAATCACAGAATCCAGCACCATAATATCTCTGAACCTGTTCTATGGAGCCTTCATCTACCATAGGCGGAGACCCATCCTCCCACATGACCACTCTGTACACCAGCTACTAGCAGACTGGATTACCAATTGTGCATAAGGTATAATAAAGAAGGAATGAAGAGTCAAAAATTGTTAGTCTGTGTGAACATTTAATGTAAATGATGATAGAGAATATATTTTCTAGTATTTAAACTATTTTGCAGATTCATTACTTGTGCAAGAGGGCACTGAAGTGACTAAGTGTGTGGTATCCAGCAGTGATTTTTTGTGTGATGGGAAATATCACATTGGAGAAGTGGTAACAATACTAGCAGTTGAATTCTGTTGTGTCAGTTTATGAGGACTCTGTTAAGCCAACTTACTGTTCAGTCATGAGCAAGCATGGGAAATTGATGACACTATCCTATTACTTGCAGTGGAGACTTCAGAGAGGTTGCTAGATAATTGGAACTCAAACACCAGTAGACTAAAACTGTAGATTAAGTTCACAGCTGCTGAATCCTGTGGTTCGAGTTGACCAGTGCATAAAGAAAACCCAGATATATTGTGCAGCCTTCTTGATGCATGCTGAGTCTTTGCAAATCTATCAAAAGCAGAGACCTGGAGGCTAGGTCTACAAAAGAAGGAAGGTATGTAATCCAGTTACTATAGTTTGGGAGCTACACCTCTGTCACAGCAGTTGTGAGAAGCCTTAGAAGCCAAAACACCATCATGACAGTTTCAGCAACTGGCCTGTTTACACATTACATGTCAAGTCAGGCTGAGAATCACAGTACCAATGACACAGATAAAGGACAGGGCTACTGCAGATCTGGCTGGACAGTTTTCGCAGATCCACATGTACTTGTCAAACCGTACATGGTTAAAAATGCTACATCCAGACTTGGTGCCTTCACATAGGTGAGCCACCTTCTAGCTCTTTATAGCTGCAGCAGACTTTTGCGCTGGAGGGCAGCCATTTGAGTCCACGGTGATGCATGCCTCTGCTCCAGAGGATGAGTTCCACTTCTAAGGGCTGACGTCCTCCGCAAGAACTACAGCGAGACCGAACATCACTGGCATGCCTTGCCACCAGTGATCACACTGTGCAAAGCTGATGCATGCATCACTGTGTGAACTCTGAGTGCTAACATTTCGCTGGCTGCTCATGTCAAAGCTAGCCTTTGGCTACATGTTGGCCTCAGGGCTCCTCCACGTACTGTCCTCACCAGACTCCAGTGGGGCACAGTCACTGCCGAGTGACAATATGAGTGTCGTAGCTCCAGTCTGAATATAAAATGTTTGACTATCATTTCTGTTTTCAGATGTTTCTGATGACAAACATCCTGACAATGACCCATCATTACTACTGACCCTGCCACTGTAGTGGCCATCCGTCCCTGTCCACTACAAGTGTAATAAACTGAATCGATTTACATAATGGGGTACTGAAGTATAAAGAAAGACTGTTATCAAATAAATTTAGTTAAACAAAAGAATTACCATCAGTTGAATTTCAAGTTATGCATTTATATTATAAAATTTTATCAACAACATTATGAAAACTAAATGCAAAAAATTGTCATACAAACTTTCATAATTTCATTTATATAATCATGTTTCTGTAACGTCCACTGTATATTGCAATCTAAGATTTCTGGAGTGACTGAAGTTATTCCTGTGATGACACTGTGCACAGTTTTGTCAAATCAGATGATTGTGTAGGCCACCTGATAATGGAGTTATGTACTGCACAAGGCTTGACCACAACATTAGTAATAATGAATGTGAAAAAATTGATAAATGAAACAGAATATTTCAAATTCTTAGGTGTGTATATTGATAATCCTGAATTGGAAGTCCTAAAATTTGTAAATTCTGCATCTTTTCAGATAAAGTTAACAGCAGATTGTATATATGAAAATGTCAAAAGTTGTTTTACTTTGCAACATTAATTCACTTATGTTTTGCAGAATTATCTCCTGGGACAACTTTACATAGAGCAAAAAGAGTGAAGTTTGCACAGAAGTGAGTAACAAGGATAAGAGGTGATATCCATTGTAGAGTCTTGTGTTAACACTAGGAAACACAGTTTCACATTAGCAAATAATATGACAGAAGTAAGATTAAATTCAGAGGGGCAAACACACTAAATATGTTGTGATGCAAGCTGCAGTGCACTCATGTTATTTGTCTATGTTGATGATTTACCGATGACATTGGAAGAAAATAAAAGAAAATTTTAAGTTTGTTGATGATGTAAGTATAACGACAAAAAGCCCAAACACATCCATACCAGACACAGACCCAAGAATAATGGAACAGCTTACAGCTGGTTCACAGCCAACAGCTTAATCCTTTGTGTAACAAAAACTCATATTATCACTCCCAGATAAACAAAAATGACTTAAAGGCTACAGAAGTAGAGATCAATGGTGTGCCTTGGATGAGGCTCCATATGTTACGTTCGTAGATGTCTAGATGGATAATAAACTAAAGTGACACCAGAATGTGTGTAAGTTAACCAAAAACTCAGTACTGCTTCCTTTGCACTTAGTGATTTCTTTCACTATGTTTACCTGCAGACTGGACTGCCAGTTGCCTACTTTTACACAGTACTATCTTACAGCATAATCTTCTGCAGTAAAGTGGTTAAGCTGAATAAAGTATTTACTCTACAGATGTGTGTGATAAGAATGTTGTTTACAGTTAATAACTGAACATCTGGCAGAAGGCTCTTAAGGGATCTAGGAACTCTTACACTTACATAACAGTATATATACTACAAAATGGCATTTGTTGTTAATAACAATGAATGCACGACCACAACACGAGAAATAAAAATAATTTTCGTATAGACTCTGCACCCCTCTCTAGGTTTCAAAATGGAGTTTTGTACTCTGGTGCTCAACAGGTTGCTGGTCAACATCAGGCAGAAATTGAAAATATCTTCATATTAAAAACAAACTAAAATAAAATCTCATTAGCCACTCCTCCTACAGTGGAGGACTCAGGTACATAAATTCTGTGCAACTCAAATATTTGTATTAGTCAGATCCTGACTTTGCAGTATATAGGTAGATGTTAGTGGTCTGGGTAAAATCACATAGCTACTTTGTTTGACATTTGACGAAAACAGAAGCTCTGAGGTAGGGCACAAGTAGCAGTGGCCGTTTTGCCAATATAGGTGGGCATCTACAGAAATTTTTTCATGAGGGGGGTAAAACTATACAATTGTCACTTTTAAACAATGGAAAGCCTAGAATGGAATAAGAATAATACGAAAAAGGATAGACTGCTACTCACCACATAGATCAGGTGCTGAGTTGCAGGCAAACACAATGAAACGCCTACTAACTCTTAGCTTTTTGACAAAAAAGGGCTAGGTGCAGAGTTGGGAGACTGTGGGCAGAGAGGTTAAAAGAATGTAGGCCAGGTTGTAGGGAGAGTTCCAATCTGTGCAGTTCAGAAAATCTGGTGTTTCTACAAATGAACTAGATGGCAAAAACTGAACTGAAACACACTGTTCTGGTATACATGGCCAGTAAGTGGGAAGTCTAGCTGTCTCTTAGCCACAGTTTGGCAATGGACATTAAGACAGACAGAGAGCCTGTTAGTTGTCATGTCCACATATAAAATGGGTGGAAGCTGTTGAAGTGAAGGTATTGTTGGTGTTGGGTAGGTATGCTGTGGGTTGAGGGTACTGATGTAGCCATAAAAGAGACTGCATACACGACACCCTTCTGGAGTATTTGCTGTGCTGTATCAGATCTGCATCAACATTGCTGCAAGGGTCTATGCACTTTAGGAATTATGTAGAAGGTAAGAGAGTTGGAAGTGGTGGCAGGGAGGAGAGAGACAAAGGAGAGAGGTTGTGGGCTGGACATAAGGGTTTGAGGAGGGACTGGAGATCATGCTGGATTTCTGGAATGGGGTGACAGTGGTATGGTTTGCAGGTGAGCGTACCTGACAGCAGGCAGAGACTCTCTGCAGTTGTAGCCTTTGTCACAAGATAGGATTATAAGGGTGGGATCAGTTTTTAGGAGGAGGAGTGCAGTTCTTTCTGGGATGTAAGGTTGGTTTCCATGTTGAACGATTGGGGGAATGAAGCTGAGGCAAGGTTTGAGGTTAGTAAGTTCTGGAAAGTTAAAAAGGGGTGATTTGGTGGCAGTTTGGGTGGATCACTGTTGTGTGGAGGAGTGAGTTGAGGAAGGCAGGGTTTTTGGATGCAGTCTGATTGGTAGGATCAGTGCAAAAAAATGTTTCCACTCTAAGGATAGGGAGAAGGAGAGATGTTTTTAACAAATGCAGCATGACTGAATTTGGAAATGAGGCAAAAGATAAGGGCTCTGAAGGGGCTGATATTTATGTGGGACTGAGACTTCCGAAGGACAGCATTACAGAGTTTTTGGTCTGTTTAGGTTCTGGATTTTGTATGATGGTGGGACAGAGTTTCTGAGGGAGGTACTGGATTCTGTATGGTGGTGTATCAGGGTTTCTGAGGGAAGTTTGGACCTGATTTATATGGTTTTGCAGGATTAGATTGGTTGGGACTATGGATTGATGGAATTTGAACAGATAGGGGTCATTGTGGGTGGAGGGTTTGCAACTGGAAATTGGTAATTTGATTGTCTGGCCATTTGAGGGGATTACATGAGCTAGGCAACAATGCAGGAGCAGTGTGTGGGACTGGGTACTGGGCAGACAAGGAAGCATTTCTGTATTGATGTAAATGGAAGGGCAAGCATCTACAGTGGAAGAGAAAAAATGTGTACACATACATGAGAAAAAAATTACAAAATTCAGGTGGTATGAGGGAAATGGATATGACCAGAGGGAGTTGGGAAGATTTTAAAAGAAAAACACAAGCTAAATTAAATTTGATGTGAAAATGCAATGAGTTCAAAAAGGAAACTCAATAAAATGTGATGATAGTGGAATGCAGGTCAGTGGGTGGATATGTGTGAAGTAAGGAGGCAGCAGGTGTAACTGGATTAGGTGGATGAGGATGTGCGCTTTAATAAAGGAAGAGAAAGAGAGAGAGGGGGGGAGGGGGGAGGTCAACATGGTGTGTGTGGCTCAGGAAGGTACAGAAGGTATCATGTGAAAATCTGCAATAATGTGGCAGAAGTGTGATCAATATGAAGGCTAAGGGATATTGGCAGGAAGAATGTGGGACATGAGATGCTCCACAATCCATGTAATCTATAGCCATGTGTTGTGCACAGATGATACCATTGATACAGTTTAGCTTGGAAGTTAGTGAATGCACAGTTTGCAAGGTGACAGTACAACACAGGAAGGAAGAGAGAGAAAAGGATGGTCATTGAATGTAGAAATGTGTTAGAAAACAGTACCAAAGCAGAATAGCAATGGTTTGTGGGATGAATAGGAAGCCGTCAGGCAAGATCAAACAATGGGAAGTCCAGGGAGGAATAGCAACAATGTTTTTGTTGTGGTCGTCGGTCCTGAGACTGGTTTGATGCAGCTCTCCATGGTACTCTATCCTGTGCAAGCTCCTTCATCTCCCAGTACCTACTGCAGCCTACATCCTTCTGAATCTGCTTAGTGTATTCATCTCTTGGTCTCCCTCTACGATTTTTACACTCCATGCTGCCCTCCAATTCTAATTGGTGATCCCTTGATGCCTCAGAACATGTCCTACCAACGGATCCCTTCTTCTAGTCAAGTTGTTTCACAAGCTCCTCTTCTCCCCAATTATATTCAATACCTTCTCATTAGTTATGTGATCTACCCATCTAATCTTCAGCATTCTTCTGTAGCACCACATTTCGAAAGCTTCTACTCTCTTCTTGTCTAAACTATTTATCATCCACATTTCACTTCCATACATGGCTACACTCCATACAAATACTTTCAGAAATGACTTCCTGACATTTAAATCTATACTCGATGTTAACAAATTTTTCTTCTTCAGAAACGCTTTCCTTGCCATTGCCAGTCTACATTTTATATCCTCTCTACTTTAACCATCATCAGTTATTTTGCTCCCCAAATAGCAAAACTCCTTTACTACTTTAAGTGTCTCATTTCCTAATCTAATTCCATCAGGATCACCCGACTTAATTCCACTACATTCCATTATCCTCATTTTGCTTTTGTTGATGTTCATCTTGTACCCTGCTTTCAAGACACTGTCCATTCCGTTCAACTGCTCTTCCAAGTCCTTTGCTGTATCTGACAGAATTACAATGTCATAGGGGAACCTCAAAGTTTTTATTTCTTCACCATGGATTTTAATACCTACTCTGAACTTTTCTTTTGTTTCCTTTATTGCTTGCTCCATATAGAAATTGAATAACATTGGGGATAGGCTAAACACTGTCTCACTCCCTTCCCAGCCACTGTTCCCTTTCATACCCCTCGACTCATATGGCTGCCATCTGCTTTCTGTACAAATTGTAAATAGCCTTTCGCTCCCTGTATTTTACCCCTGCCACCTTCAGAATTTGAAAGAGAGTATTCCAGTCAACATTGTCAAAAGCTTTCTCTAAATCTACAATTGCTACAAACATAGGTTTGCCTTTCCTTAATCTTTCTTCTAAGATAAGTCGTAGGGTCGGTATTGCCTCACGTATTCCAACATTTCTACAGAATCGAAATTGATCTTCCCCGAGGTTGGCTTCTACCAGTTTTTCCATTCGTCTGTAAAGTATTCGCATTAGTATTTTGCAGCTGTAACTTATTAAACTGATAGTTTGGTAATTTTCACATCTGTCAGCACCTGCTTTCTTTAGGATTGGAATTACTATATTCTTCTTGAAGTCTGAGGGTATTTCGCCTGTCTCATACAACTTGCTCACCAGATGGTAGAGTTTTGTCAGGACTGGCACTCCCAAGGCTGTCAGTAGTTCTAATGGAAAGTTGTCTACTCCTGGGGCCTTGTTTCGACTTAGGTCTTTCAGTGCTCTGTCAAACTCTTCACGCAGTATCATATCTCCCATTTCATCTTCATCTACATCCTCTTCAATTTCCATAAAATTGTCCTCAAGAACATCGCCCCTGTATAGACTCTCTACATACTCCTTCCACCTTTCTGCTTTCCCCTCTTTGCTTAGAGCTGGGTTTCCATCTGAGCCCTTGATATTCATGCAAGTGGTTCTCTTTTCTGCAAAGGTCTCTTTAATTTTCCCGGGAGTAGACAACTTTCCTGTAGGCAGTATCTATCTTACCACTAGTGAGATAAGACTCTACATCCTTACATTTGTCCTCTAGTCATCCCTGCTTAGCCATTTTGCACTTCCCAATGATCTCATTTTTGAGATGTTTGTATTCCTTTTTGTCTGCTTCATTTACTGTATTTTTGTATTTTCTCCTTTCATCAATTAAATTCAGTATCTCTTCTGTTACCTAAGGATTTCTACTAGCCCTCATCTTTTTACCTACTTGATCCTCTGCTGCCTTCACTGTTTCATCCCTCAAAACTACCCATTCTTCTTCTACTGTATTTCTTTCCCCCATTTCTGTGAATTGTTCCCTTATGGTCTCCCTGAAACTCTGTACAACCTCTGGTTTTTTCAGTTTATCCAGGTCCCATCTCCTTAAATTCCCACCTTCTTGCAGTTTCTTCAGTTTTAATCTACAGTTAATAACCAATAGATTGTGGTCAGAGTCCACATCTGCACCTGGAAATGTCATACAACTTAATACCTGGTTTCTAAATCTCTGCCTTTCCATCATATAAACTATCTGATACCTTTTAGTATATCCAGGGTTCTTCCATGTATACAACCTTCTTTCATGATTCTTGAACCAAGTGTTAGCTATGATCAAGTTATGCTCTGCGCAGAATTCTGCCAGATGGCTTCCTCTTTCATTTCTTAGCCCCAATCCATATTCACCTACTATGTTTCCTTCTCTCCTTTTTCCTACTCTCGAATTCCAGTCACCCATGACTATTAAATTTTCATCTCCCTTCACTACCTGAATAATTTCTTTTATCTCATCATACATTTCATCAATTTCTTCATCATCTGCAGAGCTAGTTGGCATATAAACTTGAACTACTGTAGTAGGTGTGGGCTTTGTGTCTATCTTGGGCACAATAATGCATTCACTATGCTGTTTGTAGTATCTTACCCGTACTCCCATTTTTCTATTCAGTATTACACCTACTCCTGCATTACCCCTATTTGATTTTGTATTTATAACCCTGTATTCACCTGACCAAAAGTCTTGTTCCTCCTGTCACCGAACTGCACTAATTCCCACTATATCTATCTTTAGCCTATCCATTTCCCTTTTTAAATTTTCTAACCTACCTGCCCAATTAAGGGATCTGACATTCCATGCTCCGATTCGTAGAATGCGTTTTCTTTCTCCTAATGACATCCTCTTGAGTAATCCCTGCACGGAGATCCGAATGGGGGACTATTTTACCTCCGGAATATTTTACCCAAGAGGATGCCATCATCATTTGTTCATACAGTAAAGCTGCATGCCCTTGGGAAAAATTACGGCTGTAGTTTCGCCTTGCTTTCAGCCGTTCACAGTACCAGAATAGCAAGGCCATTTTTGTTAGTGTTACAAGGCCAGATCAGTCAATCATCCAGACTGTTGCCCCTGCAACTACTGAAAAGGCTGCTGCCCCACTTCAGGAACCACACGTTTGTCTGGTCTCTCAACAGATACCCCTCCGTTGTGGTTGCACCTATGGTATGGCTATCTGCATCATTGAGGCACGCAAGCCTCTCCACCAACACAATAAAAAGACTCCTAATTGCTTTGGCTTTTGAACAAAAAATACCTTCTTCAGGAACAGGAAAAACACACACACACACACACACACACACACACACACACACACACACACACACACACACACACACACACAGCACAACTCTCACACACAAGTGCCTATTGTTTACAACCACTACGGCCCTACTGTGGACTTCATCTGCATCTGACAGAAGCAGCAATCTGGGGGGGTGAGCAATGGAGTTAAGTACGAGGCATGGGGTGGGGAGGGGAAGGGACAGCAGGATAGGGGTGGGGGAATATGCTGTGATGCTATGAGAGTAATCAGAGAAGTGGTGGGGACAGGATAGGACTGCTAGATGCGGAATTGGGTGACTGTGCTGGGGAAGTGGGAAGGGGGGCAGAGCATAGAAGAGATATAGAGAAGAGAAAAAGACTAGTAGGTGCATTGGTGGAATAAAAGGCTTGCACAGTGCCACAGTGGGAGCAGGGAAGAAGGTGGAGGACAGGTAGTAGCAAAGATTGAGACCAGGGGGGTTACAAGAGCAAAATGTCACCTGTACAATTCACAGAAAGTGGTGTTGGAGTAGGTGGTAGTGGGAAGATGTTTGGGATGGGTCTATTGCACAAATATGAGACATGAGGCAAGGGGTTCAGAGAAGGGGTAGAGTAGAGACAGACAAGGATATTGTGTAGGTTCAGTGGCTGGTGGAATATCATTGTGGGAGGGATGGGGAGGGTAATGTGTAGGATAGTATTCATTTCAGGGCATGATGAGATGTAGCCAAACCATGGTGGAGAATGTGAATCAGTTACTCCAGTCCTGGAGTCATGAGACCAGTTCCCCTTTGTGGCTAGAAAGTGGGCCTGTGGGAGTTGGTAGGTGAGTGGAGAGACAGGGCACAGTATATATTTTTTCTGTGTGACACTGTGAGGATAATTTCAGTTTGTGAAGGCCTCAGTGGGACCTTCAGCATATTTGGGGAGCAACTGCTCATCACTTCAGATGTGACAACCACAGGTGGGTAGGTTATATGGAAGGGACTTCTTGGAATGAAAAGGGTGGCAGCTGATGAAGTGAAGGTATTGTTGTAGTTGATAGGATTGATGGGTGTGGAGATACTGATGTAGCCATTATTGAGGTGACGGTCAACATCAAGAAAGGTGGCTTATTGGGTTGAAGAGGACCAGGTGAAGCAAATGAGGGAGAAAAGTGTTGACATTTTGGAGGAATGTGGGCACCATGACCTCCCCTTAGTCCAAATCAAACATATCATCAATGAATCTGAACCAGGAGAGGGGTTTGGGATACTGAGTGGTTAGGAAAGTTTCCTCTAGAGGACTCATGAATAGATTACCATATTATGGTGTCATGTGGGTGCTCATTGTACTACCATCAATTTGTCTGTAGGTGATGCCTTCAAAGAAGAAGTAAATGTGGATGAGGATATACTTGGTCACAGTGACCAGGAAGGAGATTGTATGTTTGCAGTCAGTTGGGCAGTGAGAAAGGCAGAATTCAATAAAAGCAGTGGCATGGGAATTGAGGATGTCAGTGTAGAGAGATACAACATTGACAGTGATAACAGGGTGCTGGGTGGTAAAGGTACAAGAGCTGTGGAGAGTTGGTGAGGAAAGTGTCAGACTGCAAGAGAAGAGATTCTCTTGCTGGTGTGGGAGTGGGGCACAGTAACAGGCCACAATGGGGCATACTGGGTGACTGGGGTTATGGACTTGAGGAAGCATGTAGTAGGTAGGAGTGCAGGGTATGGCTGGGGAGAGGAGAGAGATAGACACAAGGGAGAGGTTCTGGGATATACCTTAGGATCTGACAAGGGACCCTCTGCCAGGTAATCCCAGCAGAATAACCACATTTGTGAATGCTTTACCAACATGTAGGACTGTCAAGTCAGGATCAGTTGTTACATGGTGGAGTGTGGTTTTGACAACCCTTTCTTCTGGCCCGTGAATAAAGAATATCCTACCTACTATCCATCCTACCCCTCCCACAGTGGTATTCCACCACCCCCAATCCTACACTATATCCTTGTCCATCCTTACTCCACCACTGCTCCAAACTCCTTGCTTCATGGATGAAACTGCAGTTGACCTAGATATAAGATCTGTCACATACGTCTTCCCACTACAAACTACTCCACTTCTTCTTTTCTGAACTGTGCAGCAAGTAACTCTTCCTCCAACATATCCTTTGTTCTCATAACTCCCTGGTCTTAGTCTTTGCTAGTCGCTCTCCTCTGCACTTCTCTCTGGTCCTACAAAATATCCTTGTCCATTCCTACTCCACCCCTGCTCCAAAATCCTTGCCCCATGGCTGAAATCTGTGCAGTTGACCTAGATACAAGGCCTATCACATACGAGGTGCTATCCAAAATTTTCGGGACTGGTGCTGCCATCTGTTGAAAACCTTATCTTTGGACTAATGGTCACCATCACCCTCGAAGTAGTTCCCATCTGCATATACACACTGGTTTCAGCACTTCTGCCACTGGTCAAATGAGTTCTGTTCAATGAGGGTGTTTATCACTGCCAGCAATGCTTCTTGAATATAATCTAGAGTGTCAAACCAACAGCCTTTCAACTTGAATTTCAGTTTTTGGAATAGCGCAAAGTCACAAGGTGCCAGATCTGGCAAGTACGGTGGGTGGGGTACAACCGCCATGTTGTTTTTTGCCAAAAAGGTCCTGGTAAGCAAGTACGTGTGACAGGGTGCATTGCATGATGCAGCAGCCAGTTCCCTTGACACCGAAGTTTCGGCTGTCATTGCTGCATGTTTTCATGGAGCTATCGCAAAATCTACACAGTAGTACACAGAATTCAGTGTTTGGTTGGATGGGATGTATTCTTTGTGCACAGTTCCCTTGGTATAAAAGAAAATGATGATCATGATTTTCACTTTGCTCTTCACCTGCCTCACTTTTTTGGGTCGTGGAGAGCCCAGGCTCTTCCACTGGGACGATTGTTGCTTCGTCTCTGCATCATAAACGTAAGTCCAGCTCTTGTCACTGGTGATAACCCATGGCAAGAAGGTTGGATCATCAGATGCAGTCTGATGAAGGTCCATGCACACTTCAACATGCTGTGCTTTCTGATTGGCAGTCAAGATCCTTGGCACAAATTTTGTGGCAACATGATGCATGCCCAATTTATCTGTCCACATTTGTTGACATATCCTGTAACCAATACCCACTTCGTCCACAAGGTCTTGAATGGCTCAGTGTCGATAAGAACCAATTGTTGATGTTTGGCAACAATTTCTGGCATTGTGTGGCTAACAGGTCTTCCAGTGTGAGCACCATCTTTGATATCTGTACGGCCTGCCCTATATCGAGCCTGCAACTCACACACATGAGTATGGCTCATGCTCTGTCCCCCAAACACTTGTGTAATCATTGCAAAGGTATCTGTAGCACTTTTCCAGAGATTCACATAGAATTTGATACACACATACTGTTCTGTTGACAGATCCATTGTAAAATCACCACACACCAAACATAGAGTATTACAGAAATCACTGTGGACATGCAAAACGTCCTCCCAGCTGAATGCCACTCAGCACACTGACTCATCAGATATACAGCTCTTGCCACCTAGTGATGCAAAGATCTACTACTCCTACTTTCCAGATGGCAGCACCAGTCCCAAAAATTTTGGATTCCACCTCATACATATTCCTATCGCCACCTACACCAGTCCTGCTTTTCTGAATTGTGCAGCTGGTAACTCTCCCTACATCATATCCATCATTCTCATAAACCTCCTGGCCTCCGTCTTCACTAGTCCCTCTCATCCACCCTTTTCTCTGCTCCCACTCCAGCACTATGCAAGCCTTTTATTCCACCAATGCACCTACTAGTCTTTTCCCCTTCTTTACATCTCTCCTCTGTCCTGCCCCCTTGCCACTTCCCAGCTGCTCCTATCAGTACTATCCCGTCCCCACCATACTGCTTGCACCCACAGCAGCATATCTTCCCCCAACCCTACCCAGTTATCCCTTCTCCTCCCCTCCTCCTTACCTGCACCACCCACCCCAGATTCCTGCTTTCATCAGATGCAGATGCAGCCCCTAGTCAGGCTCAGTTGCTATAGACAGTAGACATGTGGGTGTGAGTCATGCCTGTATGTGTGTTTGTGTTTTCTGCTTCTGAAGAAGGTATTTTTCGTCCAAAAGCTGAAAAAGTTAGGAGGCTTTTCATGATGTCTGGCTGTGAGTATCAATATATCATTTTAAATTGTAATTTTTGATGTAAATGAGATGATCAGTTCAAGACTTGTCATGGCCAAAGAAATAATTTTTATTGGTGACACAAATAAACTCACCATACCCTACAAAACTGATGGTTATTTACATAGTATATAAATACAACCTCTTTACTCCAGATTACACATATTGGGGAGGGGGAAAGGCAAGGGTCTATGTTGAACCCACCAATTGTGGATGTTTATGCTAATAAACATTTATAATGTAATCTCAAAGTAATTCTCATAATTATCGGTGAGAGTAGATTAGCCCAAGTCATAATTACTTGTTAATCAGCAATGGTTGCTTCTGCTTGTTATTGTATAACGTGATTCAGTCAACAGTTCTGAAGACTCTCCTTCATAATGAATGAATGGGAAAGGATTAGTTTCTTGACTTTGTTGTCTAGTGTCACAATAAAATTTGTTTACTGTACATGAAATTTGGGGTGGAACCTCTTCTTTCATGTAAAGTCCTTGTCTCCTAAAAAAGCATGAATGTATTAGCAGAGCACAGGTCAGACAAAACAATAACTGTCTTTATTCTGAAACTTGAGTTTCTATCTCTTGACAGGAAAATAGGCAATAATTTGATGTGATTCGTCACTTTTATTTTACATTGAAGCACCAAAGAAACTGGTATTGGCGTTTGTGTTCAAATAGAGAGTTATGTAAAACAGGCAGAATACGGTGCTGTGGTAGCAAAGCCTATATAAGATAACAAGTGTTACAATTGTTAGATCAATTAATGTTACTACAGTGGCAGGTTATCAATATTTAAGTTAGTTTGAACATGGTGATATAGTCAGTGCATGAGTAATGGGACACCACATCTCCAAGGTAGCATAAAAGTGGAGATTTTCCTGTATGACCATTTCATGAGTGTACCATGAATATCAAGAATCCAGTAAAATATCAATTCTCTGACACCGCTGCAGGCAGAAAAAGATCCTGCAAGAACAGGACCAATGACAACTGAAGGGAATCATTCAGTGTGACAGAAGTGCAACCCTTCTGCAAATTGCTGCAAATTTCAATGCTGGACCATCAAAAAGTGTAAGCATCAGAAACATTCAAAGAAACATTATAGATAAGGACTTTCAGATCCAAAAGTCCACTCGTGTACCATTCATGACTGCACAACACAAAGCTTTACACCTGAACTGGGCCTGTCAATACTGACATTGAACTGTTGATGACTGGGAACATGTTGCATGGCCAGACAAGTCTCATTTCAAACTGTATCATGTGAATGGACATATATGGGTATGGAGACAACCTCATGAATCCATGGACGCTGCATGTCTGCAGGAAGCTAGCTGTTCAAGCTGGTAGAGGGTCTGTAATGGTGTGGGGGATGTGCAGTTGGAGTGATATGGGACCCCCACATGTCTAGATATAATTCTGACAGGTGACACTTGTGTAAGCATCTTATCTGATCATCTGCATCCATTCATGTCCATTGTGCATTCTGACGGACTTAGGTAGTTTCAACAGGACAATGCAACACCCCACACATCCAGAATTGCTACAGAGTGGCTCCAGGAACTCTCTCCTGAGCTTAAACACTCCCACTGGCCACCAAACTACCAAATTCCCTAGACGTGAACTTTATTGATCATATCTGGGATGCTTTGCAATGTGCCGTTAGGAAGAGATCTCCACCTCCTTGTACTCATACAGATTTATGAACAGTCCTGCATGGTTCATGGTGTCAGTTCCGTCCAGCACTACTTCAGACATTAGTGAAGTACATGCCATGTTGTGTTGTGGCACTTCTGCATGCTCACAGGAGCCCTACACAATTTTAGTCATGTACCAGTTTCTTTGGCTCTCCAGTGTACTGTCAGAAACAATTTTCAGTCTCTTAAGGCTACACTCTGCACTAATGGCAGGTCAGCAATGGCTTCACTATCCACTGGTGATAATAGTCTAAGTGCTTTTGTTAACCACAAATAATTCAGAATCCATAAACAAGATGGTAGCACAATGATGAACGTCTTTCTTTGTGGTGGCACAAAAAAGATAACAGCAATTGAAAGTTTTTCACCACAGCATGAGTCAGATTTGGGCCTGTTCAGCTGTAGCATATTCCTATATTTCTCACTTAAATGTTACATGAAAATTTATAAGTAGGACTTTCTGCAGCAGCTGGCATCTGTCTTCAGATATCTGCTGGTTCTGGTTCTTAAGTGTCTCAGTGGTGTTCAGTATTCCATATTAGTCCCATTTGGTATGGGCCCACACTCTTGAGCAATATTTAAGTCTGGGAAATATGAGTGTTTTATAAGAAATTTTTCAGTGTCCTTTCAATGAACCAATGAACCCAATTTACCTACAGCTAAGCATATTTGATCATTTCACTTTATTACCCTACAAATTGTTGCATCCAGTTTCTTGTATCAGTTGACTGATTTAAGTTGTGTCTCATTGACACTGTTGTAAGATGGTACTGCATTTTTCCATTGTGTGGAATGCACAGTTTTACATTTTGGAACATTTAGAGTGAATTGATAATCTGTGAACCATTTGAAAGCTTATCAAGATCAATCTTTAAGTGTCTCCTAAAAAATGTAGTTCACAAAAAAATCTACTATCTTTAAATACAGACCTATAGTTTTTTTAATGATTTCATGATACCTTCAGCTGCCATTATCTTTATTTGATGTAAAACTCTGCAATTTCAGCATTATGGAATTTTCAAGCATCTAAAATGGAAGCATTAAATAATGGATGGATTAGAATCAGTTACAAATTTAAAATAGGAACAAGTGACATCTCAAGACAAATTAGATAGATTATAACTTACTTTACGGACAGTTCTTTAATGGCACATTATGCTATGTATATCATTGCTCTTATGACTACATGTAGTTGTTATGAAATAAATTACATGCAGTTTTTTGCTATTTTAGGAGCACATTAATATTGAGCAGTTGTTGCACAGCTCTTATATATCAGTTCCACGTTTTTAACATATGTACACAAGGAAGACTACAGTCAGTTTACAGAAATTTATTAATTAAGCTATGTATGCCTTTGTTCTTAACTATATTTAATTATTGTTCATCATTGGTGTAAATGTGACTGTTTGTAATTTCTTTAAAACAGTCTGAAAATATTTGTAATGTTATAACTTGCAAGCACATTATTTTTGAAAGATTGTTATATTAAGGTCAGTCACAGTGCTCTAATGAAACAGTTCTGGAAACTATGTGAATCGAGAAAATTTTCCAGGACCTTCTTTATGGTTCATGGTTTTGCACATTAGGGTTATATTTATTAATGAGTATATAGCAATAATAAAACATTCTATGGTTTTGTAATGCTTTGTCATAGAACTGGTAGAAAGTTGTCAATGAATTTTTCTTCTTGGAGGTCTTTTTGTTCATTTAAAACTCTGTCTGACTGGTCTTTTAGATGGATGTAAATTTCAGTCTCTTCCATCACATCACATCACATCACTGGTCATTTAGATGGATGTAAATTTCAGTATCTTCCATCACATCCATTGAAATTTACAACCATTTAAAAGACCAATCAGAAAGAGTTTTAAATGAACAAAAAGACTCATTACATGGAAAATTCTTAGACAACTTTCTACCAGTTCTGCAATGAAGCATCACAAAACTATAGAATGTATTATCATCACTAAACTCATTAATAAATATGGTTGCAATACAAAAGGTCACACAACCATAAAGCAGGTAATGAAAGATTTTACTCAATTCTCATGATTTCCAGTGCAGTACTGTGATCAACCTTAATATAACATTTTTGTAGTAATCATTCAAAAATGATATGCTCCCACAATAATAGACGAAATATTTACAAGTTATTTTAAAGAAATTACATACAGTCATATTCACACCAAAGATGAAAGATAATTAAATATAATTAATATGAAAGACATATATAGCTCAATTAACAAATTTATGTAAAGTAGTTGTAATCTTTCTAGTGTAAATATATTAAAACATCTACCTTATATATAAGAGCTGTGCAAGAACTGCTCAAAAGTAATGTGCTCCTAAAAGTGCAAACAACTACTTGTAATTTATTTTGTGCGTCATAGAAGCAATGACATACATAGCATAATATGCGATTAGAGACTCATACAAATTATAATACACATAGTATATCTTACTATATGATTTGTTCCTATATTAAATTTGTAAGTGATACTGACACATTAAAGCATTGATTATATAATGCATCCATTTTAGGAACTTGAAACTGGCCTAAGGCCAAAATTGCACAGTTGTACATCAAATAAAGAGAATGGCAGCTGAAGTCATCATCAAATATTCCAAAAAGATTCATCACAACTGCAGATTCTGTAACAATGAAGACTACAAACCCATAGCGTTCATTTTACTGTGTAAAGCTGTCACTGTGGAAGCTGGTATACATGCTTCATAACCTATGAATCATAGGCATACATTCAGTTCAACAGTATGTTGGTATGGTTGATGTCAAATCATTACATACAGGTAGAAGTTGAGTTTGTATGGATATCCAATAAACACTATTCCCTAAAAATCCAACAGATTTGCATAGTTAAAAAAAAAATAAGTTTTCCATCACTATCAAATTTTGTGGTGAACATAATGCTGAGTTGAAGAAAAATAAAACTTTTCAAAGAAGTGATTAAGAGCCCTACAGTTTGGATAACAAATCATGCTCTTCCTGTCTTTAACCATTTGTTGTTGCTGTACCTTGCACAATTAGTTGTATCAGTCACACAATTAACTGAACATTGCTTGATCATAATTTGGACTAAATATAGGAGAACCGATGTTGATGTGGTACTAATTCAGCAACATTCAGGGCAGTATTTTATTTGAGGCCAAGTGGACCACTAAAATATAATAATTGTTGAATGCTGAATCTGGCAGCAAAACTGACAAGAATAGAATGCCTATTATGAGTAGAATTCTATAAATGCCAATAAGAGATGAACTGTTTCTAATATAATTGTATGCTTTCTGCCACTAATTTACTATAAACATTATCAAACTAAGCAGTTTCTTGCAGATACATAAAAATGGCTTCTACAATGTAGTTAGGACCTGGACCAGAGTTACTTTTCATTACCATCTTGAATTTGATAAGCCTCTTTTTCCTACCATGAGATAAAAGTAACTTCATTTCCTAATGTATATCTTTACAACAAAGCTTATATACTCTCAACTTTTTTGTGGTGACATTTACATGAAATTACCCAGTTAGAGATTTAACTGTAATATTTAAAATAAAGTAAGATTGTAAAAGGTTTTCCAACTAGCAGTCATATGATTTCAAAGATGAATTGTCGCATTAGAAGAAAATTGTCTATGAGAATTTAAAATAGTTTGGTTGATCTTTCCTATTGAGCTTCTTGTTCCTGTCTTCAGTTAAGAGAACGGTTTGACAAACCTTTCTCTGCTTATATGCCAAATTTATCTTTCCCACAGTCATGTAGGCTTCTATAGCCTTGCATTTCTACCCAATCCTGCTTTCTTTGCCAGTTTGCACTTCCCATCAGTCTCATTTTTTAGACAGCTTAATTGCCTTACACCTGTTTCATTTGGTGCATTTTTATATTTTCTTCTTTCATCAGTTAGATTCAATATCTTAAAGTGCTGTCTAAGGATTGTTGCAGGGTCTTGTCTTTTTTCCTATTTGATCCTCCTTTTCCTTCACTATTTCAACTTTCAAGATTGACCATTCATCTTATATTGTGTTTCTTACCTCTCTTTCAGTCCAGTTGAAACTCTGAGCAATCTCTGGTTCTTTAAAATTATCCACGTCCCAATCCATTTTTTACCTGCATTTCATTACCAACAAATTATTTTCAGAGACCAGAAGAAGTGTTATATATGGACCATGGCAATTCAGCCCATAAGTTTTAATAAATGAAGCCCTTCCTAATTTGGATGTAGGGATCCTACTGACAAGAGTATGAACTTCTTAGAACCTGGTCTCATTAAAGTCAACCAGTTTGAAATATGTTCCATCACATTAATTGGAATTGAAATGGTAATCAAGGAAACAAGAAATGAAAACGCCATGGGAGTAGATGGCAAAATATGTGATGTTTAATTAAGAAAAATATTCAAGTGTAATTTAAGAAACTGTTATTCCCCTTAATGGATTTTTCTTTGTATGCATCAAAATTTTTAAGGACTGTTACTAACTTATAAGTGAGGTGTGGTCCCATATTTTTAAACAGTTACTGCAGGAGGAAACTGCCTGACATAGATTTATATATGCTATCATTAATCCTGTTCTTATAAAAGAACTACTTACTATCTAACCTTCTAACTTGCTTCTTAAAAATTCTGTTAAAACTAGTTCATAGAGAATTTATTAATCAGCTGAACAACCACAGCTTTCTGAATAAAAGCCAGTTTTGTATCAAGCAGGGTATGTCAACTGAATGGACAATATCATCATTCACCAAGAAAATTATACAACCCATTAATAGAAGAATGCCTGCTATAGGAAGCCTTATGATCTATCTGAGACCTTCAACTGTTTTAAACATCACATTACTTTAAAGGAAGTAGAGATTTATGGGTTATGTGAGACTAGTGGAATATGAATTACATCCTATCTGAATGGCAGGGAGCAAAAACTCTTGTTGAACAAGACAGGTAGTATCCATGTATCTTCTGAGTGGGGTACAACAGGGTCCTGTGCTTGGTCACATATTATACCTCATCTTTATTAATAACCTCTCAATTTGTAATAGCTTTGAAATTCATTTGACACTTCTAATGGATAGTACAACCATTATGGTAAACAAAATACCACAAAAAGTTTCAGGAAACTATAAGTACTGTCTCTGGCATGGTTCTAAACAGTTTGATTCAAACAGTCCCTCAATAAATGCATTTATTTCCAAGTGAGTAATGAAATTGAAGGAGTACTGAAAATTAAATGCTCAAGAGCAAACACATGTGGAATCATCCAAGTTCATGGATATATACAATGACAATAATACTATTTTAACTGATCATATTCCTCATCTACACACAGTCCGCCCCTGGTAGCTGAGTGGTCAGTGCGACAGACTGTCAATCCAAAGGGCCCGGGTTCGATTCCCGGGTGGATCGGAGATTTTCTCATCTCAGGGACTGGGTGTTGTGTTGTCTTAATCATCATCATTTCATCCCCATCGATGCGCAAGTCGCCGAAGTGGCGTCAAATTGAAAGACTTGTACCAGGTGAACGGTCTACCTGACGGGAGGCCCTCGTCACACGACATTTCATTTTATCTACAAAGAAACATCAATGAGCCTCATATGAACTTACATATATTTAAAAAAGAATTGAAGAGGCTACTATTAGGTCAGAGTTTCTATAACGTTGATGAATTTCTTTGCTCTCTAAACAGATAGTGCTCATTTTTTGATTTTTCTGTATAATCCTTCTTTTTTACTCAACTTGCATGTAAAAAGAACACAAAATATGTGAATTTTAATTAAGAAAAATATTAAAGTGTAATTAGGAAAATGTTATTCTCCTTAATGGATTTTTCTTTGTATAAACCTTGTAAATTTTTTTCTCTCACCTTTCATGTAAAAAGATGACAAAATATGTAAAGTGTAACTAACAAAATGTTATTTCCCTTAACTGTTAAAAATATAAATCATGCTCTCTCTCTCTCTCTCTCTCTCTCTCTCTCTCTCTCTCTCTCTCTCTCTCTCTCTCTCTCTCTCTCTGTTTGTGTGTGTGTGTGTGTGTGTGTGTGTGTATCTCTCTCTCTTTCTTTCTATATGACAATTCCTATATCATGTATATCATAAAATGGTTGGTAATAAATTGAATTGAATAGTTATCTATATTTGTCACATTCAGGCTGTCAAAATGGCATAATAAGCTACTTCCATACATCTAAAAAAGACTTACAAATTATATAAGGCACACAAGAAGTGCATAAAATGAGCAAAACAAAGTTTGTGGATATATTGCTAGTTCCCTCAAAAACTATTGACTTCATATAGCTTGACACTCTGTCACAGAAACATCATCAGTATGGCTTGAGAAGAAAAGTATATGATTATATAGAATGTTTTGTGTTAAACAGAAGAGAGTATTTGGAATTAAACTGTAAAACAAAACAGAAAATTAAAAGCACCTCCTCTAAATTTCAAATTAAATATGAAGCACTTTAAGAATGAAGGATTATGTAAATTGATTTTTATCTTACATAAATGATATGTGTGTATCAAAAGATGCCAATGTCATAAGTGTCTTCATTATATATCTCGTACAGATAGTGGGAGTGTTATGTCACCAAGATAAAATACTTCTTCTGAACATAGAAAATACAATTGAATATCACAGTAGCAACAATTTTCTCATAAACAGAATAAAAATAGGGTATCTGCAGGTTGATGCAAGAAGAAATGTTCATCTGAAAAATACCAGCCTTAAACTTGGGGAACAGGCCTATATATTACAAAGCAATTACAAATTCTTGAGCATTATAATAGGTAAGTACTAGTCATGGGAGACTCAAATACATAGTATATGTGAAAAAAATTAGCTCAAACACATTCTTAATAAAGATTACAGCTAGTGCGGTTAATGAAGATACATTACTAAAGATGTTGGTCCACTTATTTGAGATATTGGTGGCAACAGATAGACTGGTGAAGCTCCAAAAGAAAGATGTAAAGTTTATTGCAAAATTGTAGTCAAAATAATCGTCCAGAAAATTATTTACAGCTCTTAAAATTTTTAACATTGAGAAAGTATTGTGCAGCGTCTTTGGGTTATTGGCAGGGGGTTGGTGGGGGGGGGGGGGGGGGGGGGGGATGTTTACCATTAGCAAGCCTATAATACTAACAGCATGAATAATTATCAAAAGATATGTAACTAAATGTGCCAATACGTATACTCCCAAATTGTATGTATAGATAATAAATATAATGAAAAGCATTATTCACAATGAAAATAATAAAAGTTAAGTTCCATATAGACTATGGTTCTCTATATAAGACTCAGAACTGAGTTGCAACAACTATGGAAAAGATAGATTGCTACTCACTGCAAAGTTGACATGCTGAGTTGCAGACAGTCATGACAAAAAGACTGAGACATATTAAGCTTCCAACAAAAGATTTCATCAGAAAAGAAAAAGATGTTCTCATTCACACACACAATCACATCTCCCACATGCATGACCATGATCTCTGGCTACTCTGGCCTGAACAGCCAGAGGTAGCTGTCAGTGTCTGTGTGTGTGTGTGTGTGTGTGTGTGTGTGTGTGTGTGTGTGTGTGTTTTCATTTCTGATGAAGACCTTGGCCAAAAGTTTAATGTGTAACAGTCTTTTTGTTGTGTCTGTCTGCAACTCAATTTGCCATCTCTGGTGAGTAGCAATCTGTACTTTCCATAACTGTTGATATTCTAACTTGGACATTTCACTGCCTGAACTGATGCAAAAGTCTACAACAGGCTACCCACAAATGTGAGACAATAAATTAAAATCTCTAGAAAAAAATAAAAGAGTACCTCATTAGCCAGTAACACTGCAATTTCTCAGAATATTTAGAATTCACTGTGTAAGTTCTACACAACTATAGCCATACATTAACCAAAGATGCACTTTGCTAGTCTATAGGCAACTGATGATAGTCTACATTAAGTTACATAAACGGTTTATTTAAAGTATTGAAAAAAATTTCAGCTGAGTAGTTTAAGAGGAAGATGAGGTGCAATGGTTTTCTTGTTTCAAATTAGCTTTACAGAAGTGGCTGCTATTGTCTCTTAATGTATAACTTCACTCATTTTACAGCCTTGAAGACAATCCTTCATAGAACATGAACATGATGAATGAATGTATGCATTAATGAATTTCGTCACATTGCATTCATTATTTGTCATACATTGTGATGATAACTTTTGCATAAATGTTTTACTGTTATGAAAGAACAATTGCTCTTATTTCATATTATATACTCCATTCTGCACCATAAAAAGATATTAATAATCTTCATAAAATGTTATTTTACTTTTCCTAAATAAAAGTGAATTAATTACTAACTGGATATCTAGAATTAAAAAGAAATACATAATAACAAATAAAAGATGTTTTCATACTGTAAAAAGGTTGTCCAGAAGGAGTACGGTTTGTTTGTTTTATTAAAAGCATGAAAAAGAAAGCTAAGCTTTTTGTAAACATTTTGTTGTAATGATAAAAGTCAAACTCCTTAAGGATCTCTGTGTTCCACAATCTAAGAAAAAATTGTACTTTCAGTCATTAGGATAAAACTGTAACAAATATTATGATGATATAAAGTAATTGTGAGAGAAACTGTTGAACCCCAGATATTTTAATATTGTATGCAGTTTTCGAGTTTGAAAACTACATGAAAAGTCCACTTATGCTATTTTGTCATGGCTGAAAAAACAAAAAATTAGTGTAAAAACTCTAGGCTTCAATTCATTTGAGTATTAGCAAGAACTGCATAAATCAATTACACATAGAAGTTGAATAACTAAGAAGTTGATATGTACTTTTCCTCCATGTGTTGTAATACTTCTGAGCATAGTAAAAGTTGCTAGCAGTGAAAAATATCCTGAAGATACTATGACTGTAGAAAAGATACTAATACTAATAATGTCATCTGTTTCATGCTTCTACAAACATAAATATGTTAATTTTAATGTGAGACATTGAATATTCCAATATTTAGATACTAAAATGCATATGTCTATATCTGCATGGATACTCTGCAAATCACATTCAAGTGCCTGGCAGTAGATTCACTGAATCACCTTCACAATAATTCTGTATTATTCCAGTCTCTTACAGACCACAGAAAAAACAAACACCTATATCTTTCCATGTGAGGACTGATTTTCCTTATTTTCTTATTATGATCATATCTCCATATGTAGATAGGCACAAACAAAATAATTTTGCATTGGTGATTGAAATTTTGTGAGAAGATTCCACCTCAATTGAAAATGCCTTTGTTTTAATGATGTCCATTCCAAATTCTGTTTCATTTCAGTAACACTGTCTCCCCTGTTTTGCAATAATATGAAGTGTGCTGCCCTTCTTTGAACTTTCTCAATGTACTCCATCAATCCTATTTAGTAGGGATCCAACCCCATGTAACAGTATTCTAAAAGAGGACAGACAAGCATAGTCTAGGTAGTCTGTTTAGTAGGTGTGTTTCATTTTCTAAGTGTCCTGCAAATAAAACACAGTCTTTGGTTAGCCTTCCTCACAACATTTTCTATGTGTTCCTTCCAGTTTAAGTTGTTCATAATTGTAATTCCTACATAGTTAGCTGAATTTATGGCCTTTAGATTTAACTGATCTATAATCCAACCAAAGTTCAAGAGATTCCTTTTACCACTAATGTGGATGGCCTCACACTTTTTGTTATTTGGGATCCACTGCCAATTTTTTCACCATTCAGATATCTTTCCTAAATTATTCTGCAATTTCTTTTGATTTTCTTATAACTTTACCAGTTGATGAATGACGGCATCATCTGCAAAGAACCTAAGATGGGTGCTCAGATTGTTTCCTAAATTGTTTATATAGGTAGGGAACAGCAAAGGGCCTATAACACTACCTTGGGGAATGCCACAAATCACATCTGCTTTGCTTGATGACTTTCCATCAACTACTACAAACTGTGACCTCTCTGACAGGAAATTGCGAATCCAGTCACATAACTGAGATGATATTCCATAAACACGCAATATCAATACAGGCTGCTTGTGTGGTATAGTGTCAAAAGCCTTCTGCATATCTGGAAATATGAAGACAATTTGAAATACCTTGCCAATAGCACTCAACACTTCATGTGAGTGTTTCACAAGAACAATGTTTTCTAAATCCATGTTGACTATGTGTCAATAGACCATTCCCTCTGAGGTATTTCACAATGTTTGAACACATTGTATGTTCCAAAATCCTGCTGCATATCAACATTAATGATATGTGCCTGCAGTTTAGTGGATTAGTCTTACTTCCATTCTTGAATATTGGTATGACCTGTGCAACTTTCCAGTCTTTGGGTATGGATCTTTAGTAGAGTGAATGGTTGTGTATGATTGTATGGAGCTATTGTATCAGCATAATCCAAAAGGAACCTAATTGGTATACAGACTGCAACAGAAGATTTCCTTTTGATACGTTTCAGGCAACTGAATTGAGGTTTCAATTGAAAAATGTATTTTGTGGTATTAAACGACCACATGACTGAGCTATAATTAATGTAATTGTGATAGTATTACAAGAAACCATTAGTTACCAATTTTCAGTTGAAAATTACTGTTACATGTGCCACATATTAACTATGAAGAATTAATCTTTAGAAATGATCAGTATTGATTAGGAAGCAAGTCATAAGAAGAGGAAAAATGGACCATCCTATATTAATGTTGATGGAAGTGGTTCAGTTTTTTATTATATACATCAGTGAAATGATCATGACTAGCTATTAATGCTCAAAAAAGTCATAGAGAATGAAAATATTTGTAATGGTTTGTTTTTTGCATTTGTTTGAAATAAGGGCAATTATAGACATATGGTGGGTATACATGTAAACTGAAATTATAGGCAAGTGATGATAGTTTTAAAAACAAACCAAAAGCAATGTTCTATTACATTCACCCCACATCATTGGGAAGATCACCCTGGTGTTTTATTGATAGACATACTGTATGCTAATCTTAACAGAAATTCAAATATTTCAAAGCTCAATGGTTAGTTGGATTGAGTAAAATTCACAGTATGAATACTGACTTGTCATTCACATTTCTGTCCAATATTTCTGCTTCTACAATATTGTTTTAAATGCATCATTGTGGGGAAATACCAGGAACATTGAGTGAATTTAGAAATTCTATTGAGAAGTTAAGGATTTCATCATAGTTTGTTATTCTATCACTGAATTTAAATGCATTTCCTTCCCCTGGTATTGTATTATTTACTTGATGATTGGGGTTTTAATAAATTATGTCATTTTTTGCTTCTGAAATCATTCACTTACACAAAAATTCTTTCTTTATTTAGTTTCTCTCCATAAACAGATACACATTTTTGAAAAGTTGTTTTCCTGTAATTTCGTTATGCAAGTCACTGTTTAAGACAATTTACCTGAAGTGTGGTTCAATGTGATATAAGCTTTCTCCAAATTGTGTTCAAGAATGTTGTAGAACATTCAAAACATTCATATTAATAATAGCTTGGGAATTTTATAGAACATTCTGGAAGTCTTCTCCTTGAAGAATACATTGATGCAAAGAAGACAGTAGAAGTCTTGGTGACCACCACAATTTGATGGTGATCACTTCAAAAACTTGTATCTCTTCAACCACAACAGCTAGCACCACACAACTGCTATAGCGTGCAAAGGGGATATTAGGGATAGCATTAGTCACAAAACCTAGTGATTCGCAGTGAGTATCAGAATTTATCGAATAGGTGGTGCATCTTGTAACTGTATGAAATACTTTACATGGTTTTCAGTTGAATTTCTGACTGTCTTGCATGTCATGAACCAATTTACAATAAAATGAAACTTAGGAGGCATTGCACTATCTTCAAAGACTCTTTATATAGTTTTACCAATATACCTTCAAAACTGCAACTATGTGTGACACTACTAGCAGTGTATTTCAAAATTGCATCAAAAACTACAAAGCAAGAAATGTGGAATCGCAGATTTAAAACACTTGAAAGCAATAACATGCAATTAAAACTAATATAGCAAAAACAACTTCCACTTTAGGTTTTTATGGTGTAACAACACTCACCCCACAATAGAAGACGTTTTCACCAAGCATAGGGTTCTCCATCCTCATTTGTGCCAGCCACAGCAGACTTTGGACACTGATACTCTCAAAGTACACATTTAACTCAAAGAATATTGTTGAGATTTACTCATATGTGTTTTAATGTTGAGGAAAATTACCGTATGTGCGAACAAAATGTATAATTTGACTGTTTTGTTTAATCCTCAATGGTGACACAAACATTCTATAAGTGTGCCTCAATTGTGGAAATGATAAGTGAACTGGAAAATTTTGTGAACTGAAATAGATTAAGATGAACATAATGGATGAACCAGTACTTTTTAGTTGAACTAAATAGTATGAACTAGCTTAGTGCCACTGATTAGCTAATATAGACTGTATGTCTACACAGATTTTTTTCATTTAATTGAATTTTTACATTGTTCACAAATTGCAACACCTCCTAATCTTTTCACACTAATTAAGGTTATAGAAACATGCTCTATTCCAAAATGTACTTCTGAGAAAAAGTGAGTCTGACAGCTGGAGCTCAAGGTTTTTTTTTATCACACCTTTTGCATTCTTGTTGTGATATTTCCATAGAAACTTTCATCCTGTAACATATATCTCTTTATATCAAACCAAAAAGTGGAATAGTAATTTTCCTTGATTTAGCTTAAAAATATAACAAATACTTTCTTAAAAATTTGCCCCATATTTCTCTCTGTTAGGTGTTGACTTTCCAAAAGCTGTAAAACACATTTTTTTTTTTTTTTATTTCTGGCACAGAAGCCAAATCAAATTTCTACAGATTTAGCTTTGAAAATGCTTTCATAACGAAACAGTTTTATAAAATTTGCAGTTGCTACTTTACTCTCTCATGGGACTGAATTTCTGAAAACACTGAAACACGTATTTCTTTAAGTAACAGCTGAGAAGTCAAGTACCAGATAGGTTGAATTTCCAAAAGGTGATTTTTTTAAAATTCCTGATTGAGAAATGAAATAACAATTTTTGTAGTTATACTTTGAAAACTGTCTTAATAGTGATACACTTACAAAAAGCCTTTCATCCCCTATTTCAACCTCTTAGAATTGGAATTTTGAGCAGCCTCTGCCTAAATGATGCCTACAGTATAAGATCAGCACACTCTTCAAATTTCAAGTTTGTATCATTAGCAGTTTGAGCTGGGCAATGATGAGTCAGTGAACCAGGCTGGCCCAATTTTGTATGCAATTGACACCCTGTCTTAGTAGTTTGGGATGAACGGTGATGAGGCAGCAAATTGGTCTGGCCCTATTTTACCCCCTTAGTGGTTGAATTTCCAAACACAGTGAAATACATATTTTTTCATTTCTTACTGAGAAACTAAATAGCAGTTTTCAAATATTTAGCTTCAAAAATACATTCACAATGAAATAATCAAACAATTCACAATGAAATATTCTCATAAAACTTTTCACCACCTGTTTTTCTCCCATAGGAGTTGAATTTCCAAAAACAGTGAATTTCATATTTTTTAATTCTAACAGAGAAGCCAAATACAAATGTTCATAGACTTAGCTTCAAAAATTCTTGCATAATGAAATATTTCTATAAAAATGTTCACTTCCTATTTCGCTCCCATAGTAGTTAGATTAACAGAACATTGAAACACATACTTTTATGTGTAACAGAGACGTGAAATACCAGTTTACATAGCTGCAGCTTTAAAAATACTTCAGTAGTTCTTTAATAACAACTTATTTTCAAAAAAAAAAAAAAAAAGTTTCACCCAGTATTTTACCCCCATAGGGATTAAATTTCAAAAAATGCTGGAGCACATATTTCTTTATTTCTCACTGAGAAACCAAATACCAATTTTAGAATATCTAGCTCCAAAACAGTCTGAAAAATGACATAATGACATATTTTCAGAAAACCTTTCATTCTCTATTTCACCTTCTGGACGGATTTTAGAAAAGTTGCTTCTTAAATTGTGCCTAGAGTATAATAACAACACATTCTTCAAATTACTTGTTTCTATCCTTAATGGTTTGGGCTGGGTGATAATACGTCAGTCAGCCAGGACACTGCCTTTTGTATGTATAGATAAATGATTATGTGCATACCATAGTCTTCGGCTAGTAGGTTTTACAGAATATTTTCATGCTTACGCCACATACTTGGAAACGTCACAGTATCCTTAAATTAGTGAACATATACAAATTTCATATTTGTTTTCAAAGAAGATTTTAGACTTCATCTTGATGGAATTTCATGCTGTAATAATGAACATTTGGGAATAAGCAGGATTATAATATATATATTTTTTTAAATCATAACAATTGTGATCCAATTGATATATATCTCAAAATGTATCCTGTGTATGTTCATTTGTTAGTGTTCTAGGAAGTTAACAAGATAGATTCAAACAAATAAGGACTAGGTGCTGTTCAGGGTGTTTATATGTACATAGCATAATTGTAACCACAGATTACCGGGTGTGTTCATACCATTATTTTGCCCATGTCTTTTCTAGTATGTACTTAAAAGTTAGTTAGCATGTCTGAAAATTCTGAGGAAAATGCAGAAATAGGTGTTATGATAGAAATAAGCAATAGGGAATAACTTTTTCTTGAAGCTAAATTATGCATACTTCCTTTGGACATTACAATAGGGCAAAAAGTTTGAGAAATATTTATGTATTGTTTAAGTTTTCATACTGAGAGCCCTTCAGGGTGGTGCATGAAAATTCAGCCCTGAGTACTAGACAGTACTAGTTGGCTGATGAAGCCTGGTTCCACCTTACAGGACATGTGAATTCAATGAATAGCAGATACAATCCCTAAATAATTAATGGGGAATTTCTTCACAGTGAAAATAATGAGAGTGTGGTGTGCCATGTCAGCAAGTTGGATTGTGGATCCCACATTTTATGAAACAACAGTAAACACTGTTGTACATATTTCTTGAAAGCTCGACAGAAGGAAGGATGGTCAGCAAAGGACTGGTGGGACCACCATGTTCACCAGATCCAACCAATTGTGACATAACCACTTGTCACTTTTATCTGTGGTGGAATCTAAATGGAAAAGTGTGCACAAATAACCCAATAATGTTAAAAGACTTGAAGGAGAATATTCATAACGAAATTGATGCCCAGAGTTGCATAAAGTGTATATTAACATGTAATAGCATAAGCAAAAGTGCACTGACCCCAAGGAGGTCACTTTTAAGCATGTGATGTAACGCAAAAGACAAGATAAATTCAATAAGTATAGACCTCTCCATTAGGTTGTTTTTACTTCTTTATTATATAATTACTACATGTTTATCTAATCATTTGCTCATGGTAGGCAACAATTCACACATAATTGGCAAGTGTCTGTACTGGGGACCATTTCTTCATGTGCCACCCTGTATAAATAACACCACTGTAAAATGGGCTAGGTGAATAGTAATCCAGTAACACAGAATTTGTGGAAGAGATTCATAAATAAAACCCTTAGAGAATGGACAATGGGTTGGAATACTGTGTATTTTGAAAACTGAAATAAAATATGTGTGTATTGCTAAGAACAAATGGGATGCAATATTACAGTATATATAAGATGCAATTCCTACAGTTTAGTATTAATGTTACTGAAATGAAATCTATTCAGTGTATTATCACACTGACAAATGGGATATGCTATATTTCTTTTCTTTTAAGGAAGCACATATTTATCTGCTTAGCACTATAATGGCATGACACATATATTTAAAAACTGCCACCTACTCTTCTGCCAGTCAGTTTTGTTTCTTGTTAGTTCTCTATATATAATTTCACAGAAAACACAAAATGACATATTATATGCTAACTGTCACTGTTCAAACAATTAACTCAGAAGTTATTTTAAATTCCTTTAAGTCTTTTTCTTTTTTATCCAAAAAATTATTGCAGGACCAGGGCTGTTATGTACCAGGCCTCTACAACATTCCATAAAAGCAAAGCTGTTGAAATTTGTAGTATCAAACAATGTATTCAATCTTTATTTGTGTAATTTCCAGCATACTTACACATTTTCCTTTAATATGCATATTTGGAAATGTCATTAGACAGTAACTTTTAAAGTTGTAAATGCGATGTGTTAATTTTGTTAGAAAAACACATGACATTTAACTTTTTTTTCAAATAATAAGTTCATCATGGGTAAGGCTCAATAAGCATGTATCATTGCTAAATATCAGAACTATTTAAATAACCATGAGTAAGGAATTATTGCCTTATAAATTCTAATTGTTACTGGCACTGTAAATATTTACTGCACTACAAAAGATGCGGCAAATTTAGTTTGACAGTTAGCATTTAATGAAACATGATCTTTTCATGGTCCATATTCTAAGAACATTTGCAACAAACACACAAAGCTGCACAGTGGTTGGTACAAAATTTTGTGTGCCAATTTTAACAAATAGTATTTCACAGCTGTGAGGAAACAAAACTTGAAGTATCTCCATATACTGTTATTCTGATTGAATATCCACATTGTTGTGTAAAATATGATCTGTTTTAATTCAAGCCCTTTCCTCCATGACAATTTTTTTATTTTCATTTTCTAATTATGTTTCTTTTTTTCAGAAAGTCATCTTTGATTTCCTGTAGCAACACACAACAAATGTTCAGACACTTGCATCATTTAAATTTACATTTTCAGTCATTCTGATAAGATAACTTTTTTCTACAGCTGTCTCTGTTCAAAAATTTTTGTCTTATTTTGACTTTCCACAAATAAAATTACTTTTTAGATGTTCCATTCCATACAATGAAGCATATGAGCATTTCAGTCAATAGATTTTATGGTTACAATTTAGTGCCTTTGCTGATATTGGAAGACAAACTTAATTTCTGTTAATTCAGACAACATTCTCAGGATAATTGAAAACTGCGCAGTACATCATTACTGAGGAGTCATGCTTTTAAAACTGAACTGTAGAAACGAGCACATTTCTCCTTAAATCCAGGTACATTTATGCTCTTAAAAATGTAAGTAGTAAGTTTCTTGTTTTAGAATCTAACAATTGTAGAATACCAATGAAATATTCAATAGTAATGATAAACAATTCAACATTAGGTGTTTATATATAGCACAACAGCATATTAATTTTCCTGTATATTGATATATACTAGTTAAATTGGTTCAATAATGTTTACAGATCACACATTTCATCAGTGTATAGGTCTGTTCTGTTATTTCAACAAATTTTTGTGATAACTAGTAAATGATGTACTTTGCCAGTAAATTCCAGTATTGAGATGATTTTCAGATGATGAAGATTACTTTAATATGTTCAGAAATACTGAATTGTGAACTTACTGAATTTTGTGTTCAATGACCTCAGTTTTCACATTTGAAAGAATTTGTAAATGAAACCACACGTTTACTAACACAAATAAGCCACTATAATTTAAATTTTGTTATGAACAGATTTGTTATTCTCTCTAGTTTTGGAACATTTAAAATAAACCTTGTATAGCAGTCAGTACAAGAACACTGCTGTTAAGTAACAAATTATCTTAAGATTGTTTCAATAATATGACCGAGTATAGAGAAAACACTTTCACAAATTAGTCAAGAATGGCAATTAATAATTACCAAGGTTACTCTCTTAGCAAGAAACTGATTGACTGGCAACATTTAATGTATGAACATGAGAGTACACTGCACTATATTCTTTGTGAGTGAGTGAGCGAATCCATATTAACACCATACTCGAAGCCCTGTGCTCCGGTTGATAGTTTAGTCTGATGTGTAAGTGAGTAACTTAATAACGCAATATTTCAAATTATGGTAAGAGATTTTACAATGTGTATACTCTTCCTTCAGTATGTGATATTTCATTATTCAAAAGCAGCTTGTTAATGTCTTCTCAGTTACAGTTGTATCAACTTAAAACATCCTTCAAACTTAGTTACAATGCCCCACATCTTATAAAGAGATGACTGAAATTATTTTTTCATTGCTAGAAAGTAAGTGAAAGAAGTAAGAATATGAAAATGCAGTATTTTAAAAAAGGAAAGCCAAATGATATTTATTTCAGTACAAAAGTCAAGTGAGACTTTTCATACTTAATGATAAACACACAATGACTCTAAGATAGAAACTACCTTTGTAAACCATTTGTTAGAGGAAAAAGATCACTATCAGTGATTTTGGTGCCAATGAGTCTTGAATTGCCAATTTTCCAGTGTACAATGGTATGAAACTTCTCCCTACTATTACTCACAAGCTAAGAAATTCCTGACCATTCATCCACCTTTCCTGTTTTTTTAAATGTGTTTTTAATACCACCTTGACCTTTCACCAATTCAAAAACTCAGAAGTAAAAAGGGCATGAATGTTTAATTTTCCATCAACCAAGTGCTTCAGCACTTTGTAAAAAACTGCTAGCTAAATACAAGATGACCAAATCGCAGTAATTGTACAGAGGTGAGGTTTTGTCACAGACAAATTGAATGAACTGTAAACTGACAATGAAATTAAAAATTTCATGTGTACTTAGTTAAAATATATTACCTTTTTATTAGAAGTCTGTTCAAGATAGGAGTAAAGGCACTAATCATTGAAATAGGTTGGACAGTATATGAGTTTTCTCTTCATCAGTTGCAGAACAATCATGAAATTATGCTTCTTGTTCTTTGCAAATTCCAGTGCCCACTAACTACAAAAATCTAAACAGATTTTTTAACTGAATTACTGATGGGTAAATGAAACCTCTGTGCAAATAAAGGGAATTATATGTGCTACCTATTTGTTATTACACATAATTATTGATTTCCAAAAATTTTCGGTATGGTTATATGGGCTATGAGACAGTAGTACAGCAATGAAATTCATTTCAATATTGCAACACATTGTTTCCTTTTATTCAAGTTCTTTTCACTTTATGATTACAACAACATAACAAAATGTATATTATGTTCAACAGCACTGTGTAGATTAAATAACAAATGATGTATAATTTAAGTTTTATCAAAATATTTGGTCACACTTCCAGCAGTGTTCAGTGATGTTTCAGTGTGATACTACATTGCATTTTGGTACCTCACAATGCAAAAAAGAAGAAAAAAGGAAAAAGAAAGAAGAAGAAGATACTGGTATTGCTAGAAGTGTTTCAAGCAATTACAATTTGTAACTCACATTTAAAATTCATTAAGACTTTTATCATGGTATAGTTTTGTTCACAATTTTTCAAAACAGACAAGTTTCTTGAAGTATAGTGACAAGAAAAGTAATATTACAATTAGAGATGAGTCAAGTATTTTTATTTCCTCAAATCCCATGGTCTTATGGACCTTTAACTAGAAACAAGAAAAAAGAATTAGATGAAAGAGAAGATAAATCTAAAGCAGGCTGTAATTTAATATAAAGGCATAAAGTAATACAGTACAGTGATTCAATGTTTATTTGCCTATCATGTGGCTGGAATAGTTCCTAATCAGATTCTCTTTCTTGAAACAAACTTACACTTAGCAAAATGATAAATCCATCTGTACCTTTTTTCATGTGCTGAAAAAATTGAATTTCTTTATTCTTACAAGGGAAGATCCTTTCTGCACCTTCGGTTGACATACATTTGAAATGAGGGAGATTGTCTCTCCACATAAAGCACTATAAGCACAGTTGTACATGAATAGTGAGTGTGTATATAGAAATAAACTTCCACATGGGAAAAATATATTAAAAACAAAGATTCCAAGACTTACCAAGCGGGAAAACCGCCGGTAGATAGGCACAATAAATAAAACACACAAGCACACACACAGAATTTCTAGCTTTCGCAACCAACGGTTGCTTCTTCAGGAAAGAGGGAAGGAGAGGGAAAGACGAAAGGATGTGGGTTTTAAGGGAGAGGGTAAGGAGTCATTCCAATCCCGGGAGCGGAAAGACTTCCCTTAGGAGGAAAAAAGGACAGGTGTACACTTGCACACACACACATATCCATTCGCACATGCACAGACAGAATCAGACATTTGTAAAGGCCAAAATGTCTGCTTCTGTCTGTGTATGTGCGAATGGATATGTGTGTGTGTGTGTGTGCGAGTGTACACCTGTCCTTTTTTCCCCCTAAGGGAAGTATTTCCACTCCCGGGATTGGAATGACTCCTTACCCTCTCCCTTAAAACCCACATCCTTTCGTCTTTCCCTCTCCTTCCCTCTTTCCTGAAGAAGCAATCGTTGGTTGCGAAAGCTAGAAATTCTGTGTGTATGTTTTATTTATTGTGCCTATCTACCGGCGCTTTCCCGCTTGGTAAGTCTTGGAATCTTTGTTTTTAATATATATATATATATATATATATATATATATATATATATATATATATATATATATATATATATATATATATATATATATAAAACAGAAAGAAACTTCCACATGGGAAAAATATATTAAAAATAAAGATTCCAAGACTTACCAAGCGGGAAAGCGCCGGCAGACAGGCACATGAACAAAACACACAAACACACACACAGAATTACAAGCTTTCGCAACTGGCAGTTGCTTCGTCAGGAAGGAAGGAAGGAGAGGGAAAAATGAAAGGGTGTGGGTTTTAAGGGAGAGGGTAAGGAGTCATTCCAATCCCGGGAGCGGAAAGACTTCCCTTAGGGGGAAAAAAGGACAGGTGTACACTCGCGCAGTCTGCTTGTGTCTGTGTATGTGCGGATGGATATGTGTGTGTGTGTGTGTGCGCGAGTGTACACCTGTCCTTTTTTCCCCCTAAGGGAAGTCTTTCCGCTCCCGGGATTGGAATGACTCCTTACCCTCTCCCTTAAAACCCACACCCTTTCATTTTTCCCTCTCCTTCCTTCCTTCCTGACGAAGCAACTGCCAGTTGCGAAAGCTTGTAATTCTGTGTGTGTGTTTGTGTGTTTTGTTCATGTGCCTGTCTGCCGGCGCTTTCCCGCTTGGTAAGTCTTGGAATCTTTATTTTTAATATATATATATATATATATATATATATATATATATATATATATATGTGTGTGTGTGTGTGGGTGTGTGTGTGTGTGTGTGTGTGTGTGTGTGTGTGTGTGTGTGTGTGTGTGAGAGTGAGTATCTATACATATATGTACCTTGACACATGTTACTTGTAGGTTCTAACACATAGGAAATTTTGAAAGAAAGAAAACTAATCTTGGCATGTGGCTCACAGTTATTTTTGTAGGATTAAATGAAATAATATCACTAACTGAACACTTGTGTAAGCATTTGATTAGCTTCCTCATACAACAGTTCAACATTTAATCAAAGGTAAAGAATATTATGACTTCTGAATGTATAATTACATATTTTCGGAAGTATGTCCCTATGTTACACAGATTAATACATGTTTTAAGATACCTATGGACATTTACCAATATAAAAGTAAGACATTTGAAACAAGGTGTAGTCTTGTATTAATCAGCACAGGAATAGCAGCAAAAGTTTAACTGAAATCCGATGACGAAAGAATGAAGAAACTGACACTTTTAAGAATTATAACTGAAGGTGCTTTCACCTGCATAAAGCAAATTTAAGTAGGAGGAAATGGATTATATACATACAATTTTTTCTTTTTCTAAAATAAGATGCAATAAATTACAGTTGTTTATATAAGAGAAGGAGCTGGTTTTCAAACTTTTAAAAACAGGTATACTTTGAGTCAAAATATTCGTTTATTGTTTTCAAAAAGAGATTCTTCAACACCTAAGATCACAGACCTCATAATTCTCTAACATGGGATGCATCTTTTGAACTCAATGCTACACATTATTAAGTTTTGTAATTATGTATGTCATTTGCATCCTACATTGAGACTCATGCTTAATCTATCTCATAAATGAAAGTACCATTTCTCCCTACATAAATAAGAGGAATGACTATTGAAAAAGTCACTAGAAGCAAAAAGCTATAGCTGTAACTAATGAGTGAAGTGTATTCTGAATTGTGATATGATGCAGTATGCCCAATATATTAATATATAATTACTGGCTTTGATAAACAAGTAACAGTGCACTCCTAGGTGTACAAATATGGCTAAACATTATGTGTATAGTTAGTGAATTTAACTTTCAACCTGGTTATGTCTCATAAATGTAAGAAATTCTGCTGAAGAAGAAGAGATTATTACTTTTTGAAGTGTGAAGAGAACAATGACAACAAATGTTTAGCCAATTTGAAGTACACTAAAATCAATTCATTAAAAGAATAATGATTCCAATTTGTGATATTACCATGACATATTATGAAACATTACTGTTGTCCTCTGTACTTATCAGCTAAATTGTTTAAAGGACACCCACAAATTTCTGAAGTGCAGAATTTTAGAGTTAGAAGGAAGAAAACATATGGGCATCTCCATCAGTATAGGTAATAAAATCCCTGGCTTTCCCTGTAACAAAGTACAGAACATTGAAAGCATGGATATTGTTAACATAAATGGGTCATCTCCTGGAATATGTCATATTGTTTGCATATGAAATGATATAATTGATTCCTCATGACATCTAGCCAGTTTGGCAGGAAATGAACAAAAGCTCTGCTAGTAACTATTAGTAACATAGTGTTATCTTTAATTTTTTCATGTTTATTTATTTTTTGGACACTTGTCAACACTAATTACTTTTTAAAATGTAATTATAATTTCTGTGGTATTAGTTGTTAATTTGAATTTAAGTAATCACTGAATAAAACAAGTTCTTCTCATTTTTAAAAAATTTTTATTAGCTGTCAAAGTAAAGAAGTTGTTCCATCAAAGTACCATGACTGTCAACATGTTCCATTAGAGGAAAAGTTTGGCAACCCATGGTATAAATGTAATAGCATCATTTGAAGAAATGGCATGTTATAGTAACAGCCATAACATACTCAGTAATATTGGCTCTATTCCTTGAACCAATGAATTCCAGATCTGAACTTACTTAGCAGAATATGTACAAAAATTGAACACATTAATAAATTCACAGACAGATGGATTGGCCAATAATTACCTCAATGGGGCAAACTCACAACACAGATAATTAATACACATAAAACAATAACAGCACTCTTAGCTTTCAGAATTGTCAGTTTCTTCTCCAAGTAGAAAAAAGGGATTCACTTAGGTAAATCTGACAGAGAGAAACACATAGCCTAGTACAAGTGAACTCAACCTAGTTTGAACAGAAATGTAAGTGAATGCAAAGAAAAGATTATGGGGGATGGGAGGGGGTGGTGTAAGAAGTCTGATAACTGTGTTTTTGGTTATGTATTGAATGAAAAGAAGGATAGGTGATTACCAAATGGGAGAATAAATTAAAAGGGTGCTTGGAAGTGCACAAATGTAAAAAAGACTGAAAAAAGATATAAATTGATGTTATTACTGGTGGAACATTATTTCAATAGGGCAGGAATACAGGAAAGAATCATCTGTACCAGTTTTCAAGGAACCACAAGGTGATATAATGTAACACACACAACCTCAAGTAAGATTTGTGACATTTAAACCACACAGTGCAACATTATACCATTGCTGTAATCTCTGTGCCAACTCGCTCAATTGCAGAAAAGAATTATGACTGTTCATCTTAAAGACGCAATAGCACACAGTGAATGGAGCACAGTGAACAAAATCTATTTTTGTAGTGTTTGTTTAAACAAGTCATTATCATGGAAACAGAGACCAGTTGAAATGAGATAACTGTTGCCTCCTAGTGTTAATTTATGATGTAAGAAACTATTACTTATTTTATATTTGAGGAAACTGTTGACAACACTAAGTGATTAGCAAAGCAATTGTTTTGGAAATCTGTACTGATATATTGCCTCTACATGTATGTATAAGATGTAATGCTCATTAATGAAATGTTAAAAAAAGGAATGTAATTGTCGTATAGTTATTTTCAGTATCTGAGCTATATGAAGAAACTCAAAATAAAATAAAATACAGTCAATGAAGACTTCCAATAAAATACAGATTTGACATGTAATTGTGCGATAACACATAAATTAGGGTAGAAAATAAAATAATTAAGAACATGGTTCTTCTTTGCAAAATAGATTATGACTTGATTTGCAACATGAATTTCAGAATGCATATCTTAATATTGTAGCCAAACTGAAATGGAAAGATATCATCACTGAGGGATCAGCAGAAAAGACAAACCTGAAAATTTCTGAAAAAGATTGCTGTTTTGGAATATTTTAACACAGTTAAATGTTACTTGAGTTCAGTTTTTATGGCATTTTCAGGCTGCAGTCTTTAATTTTATCAAATTTTTCTATACTTTTACTATAATGCATACTGTACACTGCAGAATGCCAGTTTTGATTATATGCAACTTTTCATTTTTGAAATAAATGATTTTCACGTGTTTATAAGAAGTAAACATTTGTATAAGTATGATATTTATCATATCAGTCAGTATTATAGAAGGAAAGGAATGTATTTTCTCTCAGTTTTCATGTTCTTTCATTAAGTATATCCCTGAAGAAAATGAAGGATTCTTACCCTGACACATTGCTTACAAAACATTATGATGCCAAGTGGAAACATTATAATGACTTTGAGTTTTATCATCAGAGCAAGGAGTCAGCTGCAGAACATGATGACAGAAATGAAGGTGAACAGCATCTCTGGAAATTAAATGATGAATGTGAAATGTTGTTTATATGAGAAATGCTTATTGCAGGAAATTACTCATTTTTTGGGCAGAGACTGTGGCTTATTTCCATGTAAATACAAAATTTGTCAAAGCTGCAATGTTAGGTGCATTATGGAGCCCCTTAAGAAAATAGTGTACAGGGCTTTATGCTCAGTATATCTGATGAAGAACCTCATCTGAGGTGTGGAGGTGGTTCTTTCTGCAGCTATTGAGGGTGCAAGGTGTAGTAATGTGTAGGCTGTGCCTCATGTCGGCACCTACTGCTTCAGTTCTAATGCCATCCTCAGCTTGTACATGTGGCATACAGAAGAGGTGAAGGTTGCTAGCCTCAATCATGGGTTGCAAGCAGAGCTCAAGAACTGCAGTACAATATCCAGAACTGATCAAGATCCTTTGATTGGGAGCTGACTGGAGTTTCTCATTCAGAGGCTCTCTTTTGCTTGGCTGCAGATTAATGGACTAGCATTATGGGCTGGAGAATTGTAGGATTCCCAGTGCTAGGTCAACGGTGCACAACACACAGGATGCAGTTACTCAGGTAGCAAAGCCCTTGTGGAGTGCACATAGGGCTTTCTAGGATAGGCGATAGCTTGATGTCCTCAGATGAATGCTCACAGTCAATATGTAGAAAGTAAAATCAGATCACATAAGAAATAAAGGCTCTTTGGCTGTAAAACTTTCACCAGTAAATTATTGAAGTAGTTGTAATAAAGTTCCTGAATCCACTGCCCTCCATCAAAGATGTCACACTGAAATTTATTCACAGAACTGAGAGCTGGATCAAACTTGATGTAGAACACTCTGAAACATTTAACAATACATGGAATGCATATCAAGAGAAGGTTGGCTACTAAAGAAGAATGACTGTTCATTGCAGTTGGCAAAAATA
Organism: Schistocerca gregaria; assembly: GCF_023897955.1. Classification (NCBI taxonomy): domain Eukaryota; kingdom Metazoa; phylum Arthropoda; class Insecta; order Orthoptera; family Acrididae; genus Schistocerca; species Schistocerca gregaria. The sequence goes on along the minus strand of NC_064931.1, from coordinate 35,366,850 downwards.
TTATCTCTATTGAAGCTGAAATCAGGTCAAACTATAAAGTTATCTGGACCGGAGTACCTGGCCTGGGTGAATTCAAGTTTGCCATTTGATGATTTTGGGAGCCATCCAATTCTACTATAACTCTTGTAGAATCATTCAAAGAAAGTTAGTGTTCAGTAGCACAGAAATACTTTGATTGGGCAACATTAGTTCAAGGCAACTTTAGCCTACCAAATATAGACTGAGACATCTATGATTTCATTGCAGGTGGGACAGACGGAACATACAGACTTGTGAGATAGTTCTGAACAAATTTTCTGAAAACTGTCTTGAGTAGCTAGTTTGACAACCCACATGAAATTGAAATGCTTTAGACCCTGTGCTGCAAACTGATCTGAGATTACCAACAGCGTCAGTATAGTGATAGAGATTAGTAATGATGATCTCATCATAGAAAGGATGGTTACTGAAGTTAATTAAGCTGTCAAGAAGGTTAGGGTATTTATGTGGGAAAGAGGAGATAGGCAGTTGTTAGTGTCCTAAGCATACAGTGAATCGGTATCATTTAGTTGCAGTATGATAGACATAGAGGAATTATGGGCAAAGTTTAAACTGACTGTAAACTGTGCTCTGAAAAAGTATGTGCTGAACAAGTTGATTAAAAACAGAAAATACTAACTGTTGTTTAATAAGAAAATTCAGAAAATGCTGAAGAAGCAGAGATTATTGCACTACCAGCTTAAAAAAGAACACAGAAATATTGTTGGCAAAAGTTAGTAGAAATATGTGTGACTATAAAAAGACTGATGTGCAAAGCTTACAACAACTACTACAGTTATATCTCAGCAAAAGACTTTGTTGAGAACCCAAGAAAATATTGGTCCTATGTAAATGTCCTAAGTGAGTCAAAAGCTTCTATCTAGTGACTGATTTACCAGTCTTGTGTGGCAATAGAAGACACCAAAACAAAAGCTGAAATTTTAAATTTTGAAGTTAAAAAATCATTGATGGAGGAGGATTGTACAAACATACCATCATTTAAGCGTCACACAGACTGCCAGATGGAGGACACGGAAGAAATAATCTCTCATGGCATTGAGAAGCAACTGAAAGGGTTGAAAACAAATTGGTCAGTAGGTCTGGGTGGACTCCCAATTTGATTTGACAGAGAGTAATCTATGGCATTGGTCCCTTACTTAGTTTCCACTTATCACAAATATCTCTCCTGGCACAAAGTCCCAAGCAATTGGAAAAAAGTCCAGGGTAAAAGAATGGACCCATAACACCACAGACCCATATCCTTAATATCCATATGCTGCAGAATTCATGAACATATTCTAACTTGAAATATAGTAAATTTTCTTGAAGCAGAAAAGCACCTGACCACACATCATCATGGATTTAGGAAATATCACTCATTTGAAACTCAGCTTGCCCTTTTTTCACATGAGATCCTGTGAACTACAAATGAAGGGCAACAAGAAGGTTCCATATTCTTAGATGTCTGGAAAGCATTTTACATAGTGCCCCTTGGCAGACTATTAACAAATGTCAGATCATATGGAATAGGTTCCCAGATATGTGAGTGGCTCAAAGGACTTCTCAAGTATTAAAAAGGATTATGTTGTCATGTTGTCCTTGATGGCAAGTGCTCACCAGAAAGAATGGTATCGTCAGGAGTCCTCTAGGAGAGTGTGATAGTACCATTCTTTTTTTATATGATGTGATGGACAATGTGAGTAGAAACCTGTGGCTGTTAGCTGATGATGCTGTAGCGTATGGAAAAGTATCATCATTGAGTGACTGCATAAGGTTACCAGCTGACCAAGAGAGAATTTCTGCTTTTTGTGCTGAATGCCAGCTCCTCTAAATGTCGAAAAAAGTAGTTTAATGCAGATAAGTATGAAAAACAATCCTGTAATGTTCGAATACAGTTTTGGTGGTGGGCTACGTAACACAGTAACCTCAATTAACAATCTGGCCATAACATTTCAAAGTGATATTTAATCAAATGAGTATGCAAGGATGGTAGTAGGGAAGGTGAATGGTGAACTTCATTTTACTGGGAGAGTTTTAGGTAAGTGTAGCTTATCTACAAAGGAGACTGCATATAGTACACCACGTGCAACTCATTCTTCATTATTCCTCCATTGTTTGGGATGCCCACCAGGTCTGATTAAGAGAAGACATTGAAGCGATTAAGAAATGAGCTGTTTTATTTGTTTCTAGTAGGTTCAGTCAACACATTAGAGTTAAAGAGATGCTTTCTGAACTCAAATGGGAATCTCTGTAGGGAAGAAGATGTTCTTTTCCCAAAACAGTGTTGAGGATGTTTAGACAACAGGCATTTGCAGCTCACTGCAGAACAGTTTTAGCGCCAACGTACATTCTGTGGAAGAACCACAAAGACAAACTGAGAGAAATTAGAGCTCCTACAGAGGCATATAGGTACTCGTTTTTCCTTTGCTCCATTTGTGAGTGGAATAGGAAAGAAAATGACTATTAATGATACATTGCACCTTCCTCTGTACACCATACAATACCTTCTGAAGCATGCATGAAGATGCAGATATATCTGCACATTTAGTGATTTGATAAAAAAGTGTGTAACATATACAATACTCTTCACATTAATCAACACATTTAAGAAACCTCTCACATGTATATCTTTGATTAAGCGTCTAAACCATTAAATATATCCACCCTGTCAAGGCTGATCTTTGAAATACTGTCATGGGACATAACATATTTTATTTTGCAGTTTTTATAGCACGTTGGATGTAAAATTATGCAGCTGAAAACAAGAAGATCATATGACAAATGTGTGGATAGTATAGAAGGTAGTAATGTTCCCCTATGACATGTTTTTTGTACTTCCTTGGGGAACAGTAGTTCATATTTGAATTTAATCACCTCAGTTTTGATATCAATGTCATTTTTCAATGCAACATCCAACACATTAGTGATAAAGAGGAGACAGTAAACTAAAAGTAAGGCACACCTCTATTGAATATTAAATCATTCCAGATCGTAGTGAGAAGTCATAATTATGGTCCCTAGATCATGTAACAGATAGAATGAGATGATTTTAACCTGACATAATGCAACAATTAATTCAAAAATTATCTTAAAACCTAATACATCATGTTTTCTGTTACAATAATGCCATTCCCAATGGGAGGTTATGAAGGAAGCAGCTGTTGTGCTTAGTGTGAGAAATTATCTCATTGCTTAAGTAAATAATCAGTTCTCTGTAAAATAAAGGGAAAAAGGAAAGAGTATTGAATTTAGTGTGACAAATGCTGACATTGCTTAAGTATATATTCATTTCTCTGCAAACTGAAGGAAAAAAGGATATAGTAATAAAAACTATGTAGGAAATACTGCTTTAAGAAGGAGAAACTCTAAATGTTTGTATTAAAATTCATGAATCTTTCTGTTTTCAAGCAAATCTTTTATTTATCTGACAAAGGGATTGTATTTGTTTCCTCTTGCTATTTCATATGATTAATAAGTCAAGCAACAGCCAAGCTATCGTTTACTGTCGCGCAATGGGAGACAGATATTTGCATTATAGAAAATAAGGACAATAAAAAGGACTGAAGCTTGTTAACTGCTGCGAAAATGTAAAAATATTCTGTTATTGATTTTGAAACATTATTGATTGTAATACTTGTAAGAGAGAGAAGTTTAGGAGAAGCAAGGACAAGACATTATTATTAACAAAATGTTGCTGACAACAAAACTGGAAACTGTACTACATCAAAAGGACAGCTTTTTGTTTGTACACAATAATGTTTTACACTGAATGAATTTCAAGGATATGTGGTAATCGCATCACATTAGTAAAACAAAAATGGGAACCACATGATATAACATGTGTTAAACGAATATTATTAGTACTCTGTCACTGCGGTGTGTGTGTGTGTGTGTGTAGTGAAATTTATTCTCACAAATGTTGTTCCAAAAACTGCAGAGTATAGATGGTTATTTTATTTCTGTAAGTTCAAAACTGCAGAATTGGTGTTAGTTTCCTTTTTTGTTATTATATCGCATCAGTTCATGTTATGGTGGATATTTCAGGGAGCACTTGATGTGGTGTCTGGCTGTTATTAGTCTATCATGCTCAGCTGAATGATAAGATAGAGAAAAAGTGATTTTGTAAATTTTAAACAGCCAAAAGTAGCAAAATAGTTTTACAGTCCATATGGATCAGAAGAGTTCATAAAAATGGAAATGAAATGTACATGCACTGAAAGTTAGTGAATAATGTTACTGAAGACTGTTCTTAGTTTATTAATCCTTAACTCCAGCCTGTGCAACAGATCATAGTTCCATGTCTTACTACAAGTTTGAAATCTGATGGGAGTGCAAAATTTATCTTTGAATCATCATTTTTTCTTAGGTTTTGATGTCTCATTTGCACTAGGACTATAAAAAATGACAGATTTGGTTCAAGTTCGATTAGGTAATTTCCTTACAATGATCTTAACTCTTTAGCAATACATACAAAATTTTTCAAGACAGAATTATTTTAGTTTGTAATTTTTTAATGTGTAATGTCATTTCTGTCTTTCACTTTACACACAATCAAGTTTTTTCTAGGAATTCATATGCTAAGCAAGAAGATCCGAAAAACAGTGTACTCTGCCTCTACCTTTTTTTCAGTAACATTTCTATGCAGTTGTTATTCTTCTCCTATTGATTATGATTTCACTTAGAATTCCTGTGAATCCATAATTATCCTGCTCATGAGTTTTAATGATGATATTTACAAACTGAATGAAGCTTAATTTGAATTTTTATTATTATAGGTGTGAATTTCAAAAAAGTTAGCATTTACTGGCATCTGAACTACTTGGACAAACTTGGCAGTGGATTTATTATTGATGATTTTGGAAGGAAGAGAAAGGAATGTGCTTTGGCCTTGTTAAAGTAACAACGTTGGCAAGTAGCTGAAAAAGTAAAAATAAAAAATTAGGAACTGACATGAGGGAAACTGGACTGAAATTTGAATATGTCTACCATTGTGTTAAACATGGTGGGCAATGTACTCGTTGTTCACCTGCTGTCCTCTTTAACAAAAAACTCGTTATGGTTGTTTTTCACATGTCTGAAACATATTTAGTGTTAGTTTCTTCCATTCTCACATAACATTTACAGCCCCATTTGTGCAGTAATAGACAAGAATCATAATTCCTCTCTTTACAAGTCATTTCTAAAAGATGTATTCCTAATAAGGATTCAGCTAATTCTAAAGCAATACATTAAGTATTTTATTGAGCACTGATACAATCTTTTCAGAACAAAATTCGTTTTTGTTTTCAATACAAAAATATTATGTGGCTTCTTCTAGCAACAGCATAATAGTTTGTTAACTTCGTGGTGTGTATGTGAATGTTTCATTGCAGCATTTGGGCTATTCTTTTCTTCTTGGATGGCATTTAACTCAGTCTGTTTACTAATGCTAAATTATTGCTTGCATTATCTCAGCACATCCAATATCAAGAACATTAGTGTTCATAGATTCATTATAATATATTCTGTGTTCTTGGTTTTCCATACCAACTCATATATTTTATATTTTACTCCAATTATGGTGCATGGGAATAAAGCATTTTTCTTGGTTCATTCTGATATATTTTTAATTTACTTATATTTTTTCCTGTTTATACATATTTACACCTCAAAGCAGCAATTACATACTTTCTGTCATCAATTGTTTACTGTTGCCCTGTTCACAGTGAAGTCTCCTCTTGTGTATTTGTAGAAAAATCTTTCACCTTAATTCAGTACTGTACCATTAAGTCCTATGGTACACAAGTAACTGCATATAATGACCACAGGATGTTAAGTTCCTTATCTCCATTATTTCCAAATACAACTGTCAAACTATTTATTCTCTTCTGAGAATTTTTACGGGTAATAATAAATGATTACATAATAGAAAATAATTGCACTGTTTGTATTATGATTTATAATGCACTCTGTTGCTTACCTGTAGGTCATTAATATAAAAAAGGTAGATCATTTGTCATACACTTCTGAAACTTCTTAGCAGAGTAATCTCCTATACTTTTCATCCATTTTGCAACTAGTTATTAGTTTATTTGTGAACCCTATATAGAGACTTCCAGGTAAGTTTTAGAGGTGGACAAGACAAATATGTTTGTAATCATTATGGATCTTTGAGGGACTTGCAGATGGCATGTTAACTATCTGTCCAGTTCTTGTGTTATGGTCATGGCTTGACCTGCTTGGCTCACACTTTCTTAGATATAGTTTGTTAAAGACAAAAGTGTTATACAAATACTGACTGATTATAATAGTCACTATTCTAAGGACAAGGAAGCTAATTATATATTGTGGTAAACAGCACTCAGTACTTTACACAGAGCTGTTAAAAAAGAGCAGTTATGAGATACTGGTATTCATCAATTTAGTTGATTAAAATCCCCAAACGCATCAAGCACAGGATTCAGAAACTTTAATTGGGATTTAGACTATCTGGGGAAAGATCTTGGCAAAAAAAAGCTCATGTAGTGACTGCTGATGGTGCTGGGAAAAGTGTGGACCATAACTTAACAATGCAACTGAGCTTGACATCAGTCAAATATCTGGAAATACTCCTCACACTGATGTGAAGATTGTGTGACTCTTCCACAATATGGTAAGAACTAGATGAAATGTTTTGTGAAATACATAAATGCAGTCCAGTATCTGTGATTTCGAATAGTTTCACTTGGCCATTTAAAGGTGATTAGAAAGAAGAAGAAGGGTGGGTGGGTGGGGGGGGGGGGGAGGGAGAGGGAGAGAGAGAGAGAGAGAGAGAGAGAGAGAGAGAGAGAGAGAGAGAGAGAGAGAGAGAGAGAGAGAGAGAGAGAGAGTGATGGAGCAGAGCCTATGAACAGGTATCCACATTGTTATAACAGCTGAAACAAAAAATAGCAATAGACTGCAGAATTAGCAAGAGTCATAACACAAATGTTTGCATCAGAACACAAAAAGCTTGTGAAATAAGAAAGCTGACCTTTTCACAACACTACATAAAAAAATAGAAACATCTAAAAATATGCCACAGGTATGCTATGTGTAATAGAATATCATGTGGGGGTCACAGAAACTAAACACATGCACCTAGATAGATACAAGCTAGTATCACAATACTAAAGGTGTAATATAAGGAAATAGAAAAGGGTTGTGTACATAAAAAGTGGAAATTGATTCCCAGGCCAGAGACCTAAATACTGTACTGAACAGCCAATTGAATACTGTGCCCCAGAGATAGGCTATGAGACATACATAATAGTAATTATGGCAGAGTACAGACACCCCAGTTTCAAATGCTGTAAAGTTCACGAAGCAGTAACAGAGGCAACTAATTATATCTTTTAGAAATAATTGGTAAGCCATTATGGGATACTTGAATATTTAATTCACTCAAATAATTCTGATCGAGGGCATTCAGAGTTTCTGCTGTCTGTCATTGGTTTGATCATTGCAGTAACATTCACAAGAGATGAGAAGGATGTAGTTCAACTGAAATTAGCAATTTTTTTCTAAATCTGCCTTTTCTGGAACAGATGTGAGCCTATGTTAAATGGTTTATCCTGATATGATGGTCAAATGTCAGCAATAAGATACGTCAAAAGCCTTGTTTATCAATGCTGTAAAACATACTACACCACACAATAGCAAATGCAGAGTCAGAGAGACTTTATAGAATGAACCATCAGAAAGGCACATAGTAGATTAGAAATTTAGTTCTTTTTAAAACTATTCTTATGATAATATGTATCCAGTTTCCCTTTACAACAGGTCATGAACAAAGGCAACGGAAACAGAGAGAAAGGGATCTGACATCTTGAATCAAAGTACCTCAGGCTCCAGATAGTTTCATTTAAAACTTAGGGCTAGTGCTGTCAGACATCTTCATACTCCACTATCAAACATCATTTTAGTGTAATCATTTGATAGAGATCACAAAAACCAGGATACCACTGAGAAGCAGTGACCCTTCAGATTATGATGATATTTCAGGTAAAATATATTACAGAGTAACCTATCCTGCCTGCTTATGCCTCTTAAAATATTAAGTGAGTCATTGCATATATCTGAAAGTCCTCCTTCATAATTGGATGTGCAGAGCATGGTGTTTGAGTATTCAGCCAAAAAAATAACCTTTACATGATTTGCATGGTCCTGTATTACATCTGATAACTTTCCTTTTCCATTTAACACTAATTTAGAGCCTACAGATCTCTCCATATTAGTACTGCAGTATTCAGGTGGGAGTGGAAGAATGTGTACACACACACACACACACACACACACACACACACACACACACACACACACACACCAGGAATTCATTGCTACTACAGTTCTTCAGTTTTTACAGCAGACAGATCATTCAATGCCAAATAACTTACTGATGTGGACCCACCAACTGAGATTTTTGTCTATGTGAAAACCTAATAGTTTGAACATTTCGTAATCATGACTTGGAGCATCCAGATTTTCATCAGCTTCATTGCACTTTTTCTACAGTACATTTACCTGGAAGCAACTAATACATTTTTCCATTACTATCCCAATGCTGTGCTGTAAATTTTTGAGATTAGTATCTCACATCAAGAAAGCAAATATAATTTAAATCACTTATACAGATATTTCTGTTAACCTTGACTCATGCCACATATATGAAGGTTTTCTTTCATCTTGTGATTCATGTGAGACTGCATATACAGTTGTTAACTTTCAGCTATTAGTATGTAAATCACTTCCATGTGAATAAAGTTGTCAACTATTAAAGGATTAGTACTAAATTAAAAATCTACTTAGAAATACTAGGAAGCTAATTCAGATGACTCATAACATTTTCTGTTTCACCACTGCAATGATAAAACAAATATCATTCAGGGAAACCAACCTGATTGCCTTAAACGTAATGGCAATGAAATCTGTTACCTAATTGATTAATGTAAATGCTTCAAAATACAGCAATAGTAGGAGCGATTTGCCTATGAAGCATAGATCCTTTCCATTAAACTTTTTCTAAAACTTTTAATTCTATTTTTAGGTGCATTCTATTCAGCAGGCAGCAAATAATTTTAATCCGCTATGTCTTCTACAATAGGTTTGTCATTCATAGTCCCTTAATCGTATGTTAAGTTTAACCTTAGTGGATAGCCACTTAAATGTTCGAAATTCAATGAAATTATTGAACATTAAGATAAATAAATAGCCGTTATCATTTATTTATATTATAAATGAGTGACAGTTTGTGAATAGACATGTATCAACAAAAATGTGCATTGCATGGGATCAAAAATATCAAAGATAAATAACTGATGATAATCACCATCTTGAAAATTGTTTTCAGTAATTCTTCATATACTGAACTATGTTAATAAATCTAATAAATCCAGCAGCAAGATATAGCTTGCGCATTTGTAAATTAAGTAGTAAAAATACAAGAGACAAGGGTATTGGTACTTCCATCAGAGGACACCTACAGCTACTGGTGTCTACATTATGTTTCTAGACTTATTGCAATGGTCAATGCTTCAGGAGTTATTAATCAAAGTTAATTTGATTATCATTATTTTTTGGATGAAGATTGCTTCTCAACTTGTTGTCACGGTGTGGCTTGTTGCACTATTTAAGAGGGTAGTTAACACACAAAATTTATTTTCTTTTGTATACAACTGCAGTTAAGCAATATATTTTGGGAACATATTGTATGGTGAACTAAATCTGCCTTAAAATAATTCTGTTGCCAGATAGGTCTTACTAGCATGTATCTACATAGAAATACTAGGAAGCTAATTCAGATGACTCATAACATCTGTTTCACCACTGCATTGATAAAACAAGTTACATAAACAAACCTGATACTACATTTAAGTAAATGTAATCTTGTAATGAGATGTAGTATATATAGATGAGTAATTATTTGGAACCTCATAAACAAATATACATCTACTTCAAAAATGGAAAAGGAACAGTAATCACTGTTAAGCACCAAATATAGAGATCATGACTGAAAGAAACGAAAATATCTAAGCAACAGCTGTTTCTTATGGGCATGGGACTATTGTTATTCTTCAAAGTAGTACCTTTGCCATTAATTTCAATATGTTCATTTATAGAGTCTGTTACTGTAGATAAAATATTGTAGTTCACTGATAGTTAATTGTTGATAGTGTCGATTTAATTAGCTTCTACCAACTATTTCTCTCTGCTAACATATGCTTGGCTCATTCTACATCCCTGAAGGTTCTTCTTCATGACTGACCTACAGAATATGATAACCAAATTAATAAATTTAGTCCACAGGACAAAACACTATCAAATCCCTGCAGGTTTGAAGATTAAAAATTAACTATGATTGTCAAAATAGTAACAAGATGGATATACTGAGGAGATTAGTAGATGTTAAATGCTGAAAAACACTATAGGTAGCTGAGGTGATTGCAAAACTAATAAATAAATCTTGGGGAAAGAAGGTGAAACCTCTTCTTTATTATAGTGTTACGTGCAGTGAAATGCAGGATATATTTACACTGTAATTGATCATTTGATGTTTCCACCAATGACAACTTGACGAAGAGCCATTTGGCTTGGTAAATGAGAGAGAGAATAGATTTAAGCACTAATGATGGCAGAAAAACAAACTGAACAGTAATAAGAGAAACACATAGGGGAAAAAAAACATTTGCTAAGCAAATTTTTAACGTTATTAGTTCTGTTGCATTTTCTGGTCAGACAGATTTTTCATGATACCAGTGAATAAAAGTTGCACAGTTGTAAATAATATTTTGCTACATCTTGATTACACACCCATTTCTCCAGTCAAAACCAAAGTTATTCAGCTGGCTCAGTACATCCATTTCATGTGAATGACGGATTTTCTAAAGGCACCTAGTCCTTGACCTAAAACTTCAACACCCATAAGTGAAGGATTCAATTTTGACTCCAATTTTTATGACATTATTACACTCAGTAACATGAAACAAAATAATAACCCTGCACAGAATGAGTAACAACAAAATTATACCTCAGATTTGAATAGCTAAGGTTACTTCTCTTTTGAAGTAATTGAGTTTAATATGTCTATCTTTGCTATTAACAGTTTCGTTATTAAACTCACTCATGGTTCTTGTAATTCTACAAGAACTCTTCTGTGCACTCTTCAAGAATTTAGATCTCAGTTTTTATCACAATTATTTATCAATTCGTTTGTATATTCTGCATTATAACAGAGATGATTCTAAGTTTTGGCATATCACTAAATGTTAATTCATATGAACCTCTAAAGGAGATGTGTCACATAAGTCACTATTTGCTTGTTGTATAACTTTGTTGTCATTTAAATAAGCTTGATATAAATGTTAGATGTCACTTTCAATTTATTCAACAGTTAAACAGAAGATATAACTGTCTATTTTGATATAACAACAAATATATCCAGTTTTTTTTAAATATAGGTTTTCCTTTCTATAGATAAATATCCAGTTCCCTTTTTTCTGATGCTCTCACAGTTTCTGTGTTTACATCAACGATAATTTTCACCCTATGACTGTAACAGCTAATTTTAAACTTATTTGCCACTTGTTTTCCTTCTGCCATTTAATAGAATAACTGACTTCATTATTTATGTTTTACTTTTTTTAGTAATTCTAATACAGATTTTACATTTTTTCCTACAACTTTTATTATAAACAATAATATGGGTTTCATCATTTCAGGTTCAGGGAGAAGGAGTGCCAGTTCAAAATGAGGAACAAATAAAAAGTGACTTAATGATGAAAAGGCTTGGAATCTCAAAAATGGTAAAGATCAGAACATTTGAAGAAATAAGAAGTTTTGTAGTAACTTTAAAACTTAATTGAAATTATTTTGCAGGAACTTCTGCAAAGAAAAGTTTTACCAAAGTTTTCTGATACATAAACAACTGTGAAGTGTTGGTTGAAGAATAAGTACTTTAAGAAAGGAAAAAAAGGTTAACTGGGCACTACAAGAGGTAAAACAAGGAACTAACATAGTTACTGTAAAAAGTAATTTATTGCAAGTTTTTGTCATGTGAGAGGAGTGTGTCCTAGGACAATTAAATTCAGGATGAAGAAACTGGAAGTCAGAGATGCAAAAAAATCAAGATGCAACTGGGTTGATCCAGACCATATTACAATAATAAATGTGTGCAAAATAATTTAAAATATATATGAAACACTCAGTGTCCTCTCCAAACTGTAAATAAAATGTTCTCTTAAAACCAGATGTTTACTCTTCAGAGGAAATTGGAGACATAAAATAGTCAAAGAAAATGTTTCAGCTATTAAGAACTGGGTATAATGAAAAGTTTGAATCAATACATACACGAAAACAGAAAAATAGCTACAGTTACTGATGTGAGAACCTGGGTTCGTGTAAAGAATACAAATGTGCAGAAAATAGAAGGAAGAAAAACTTACAACTGATCCTATGTCTTCTGTATGACTCCATCTACCATTTTTTTTTAAATTGCCCACACTATTAAGAATTCGATGTCAGGAATGATCTATATTTCTAACATCAAAGCAAGAGAGTGTCATTCTAATGGTATGAACAAACAAATAAAAATAGTTTAAAGGGTAACCTATTTTTAAATTAACTTCTGCAATTCCAAAGTACCTGAGTGAATCGCTTTCTATAAATATGCCTATGTGTAAACAAACAAAAGTAATCCAAGAAACTGTCTTTTCAATCTTTTAACATAACTTCCGTAATTTTATAAGGCATCTTGTGTGGTGTGTTTCTTTCGTTCTCTTCAAACAAATGGAAAAATAATTATCAGTGCACAAGCTGCCTGTACAATGACTAGTGATGAAATATATTTTCATCTGTATGATCATGATAGCAGTTACTTCAGGACTTCAATGTTGTTTTATAATATGAGACGAAAATTATTTTTTCTGCATCCTGTACTAATTAACCATCACTACATTAGTGATTTTTGTAAATTCTTACTGTTCCCACAATTTTGATTCATGAAATGTGTTACACTTAATTAATTAGTGTCTCAATTATATAAAATTTAAATATCCTCCCTAGAATATTAATTTAAATTTTAGTAATTCAAAGAAAAATCTTTTTCATTACTGAGTGGATAAAATTCTGAAATGAAAGTGAAAGGACAACCACATGATAGACAGCTATATGATGAGGAGCAAACAAAAGGACAACAGAAGGGTTTGTCATTGTGTATACTAATCAGAATGTGAAGAAAATGCTTTAATTTTGCTCCACAGACAATAATCAAACATAATTCTTTCCATGTTCAACATTGCAAGTGTGATTACAAGAAAACAAATATTATGTGGTGTATATATATGTATCTTATCACCACACTTCAGTGGAGCAAAAATACTGCAATTGCTATAATCAGGGATGAACACACCAAACAGTCACCTTGGTGTTGGTTGGTGAAGATATGACCTTACATGAACTGACATGGGCATGTATCCACCTTTTTTTTCCTTTATCGTATTTGTAATTCCCCATCAGGAATGTGTGTATCCACCTTTTATCTTCTTCTATATGTAGTAATGTTATTATGAATGTTGCTAATATGTAGTTATTTTTCTGACATTTAAATGAGGTATATTTCAAAATATGGCTTTCTTTCTTAAAACCTTTTATTTAGTGCCTAATTTAGCATCAACCATGGACAAGCTCAGTTTGTATTATTTCTCATTAAACAGACAGTACCGTGAAACCTAGACTTCACATCTGCATTATTTCAATATGGTTTTATTTATTCAGGATTTTGAGTTTCATATTTTTTTTGTTCTTACATTTTATGTGAAATTGTTATAAACTGCAATGTGTGACCTAAAGGTAACTAGTATAGGGCACTTTATACTATCTATGATGTACACTGCATCTGCCTGTGCAGGCTTGTAAATGGCAGCCTCACTGTAAATTGAGCAATGGACAGATTAAGGTAATTTTTAGCAATTTGTGCATATACATGCTTTCTGGGTCTACATGTCTCACTACTGAATAGTATGAACTGCTAAATGATTCTTGATATCATCAATTAAAGTGTCTGATTCTTACATTTTCTTATACCTTTTAGCACTGATGACGGCCATACTGTAGCTTAAATGTAATTAGATCTGTGATAAAATATTGTACATATTGATATGCAACTTTTCACTATGTCCATCCATGATTATAGTCATTCCACAGCTGCTGAGCTCAATGATACTGCAAAGAATCCAACCTACTGAAATTGTGTACCACCTCTCTCTCTCTCTCTCTCTCTCTCTCTCTCTCTCTCTCTCTCTCTCTGTCTGTCTCTCTCTCTCTCTCTTTCTTTCTTTCTTCCTCTTACCTTCTCTACATGTGTGTGGCTATATTTCATATGTGTGTGTGTGTGTATGCGTGATAAACAGAGAGAGAGAGAGAGAGAGAGAGAGAGAGAGAATGAAAAAGTAGTACAATTGGTAACTGTCACACTGAAATCTATTTTAGCAGTTTAATACCATTTTTAAAGATCTGCTATAATATTTGTAATATAAACCAACAAAGGGAAAGAATATAACAATAAGTCAATTCAACAACAATAAAATCTTATATGTTATCAGCCAATATGAAACATCCAATAAACTTTTGTAATGGTAATAGAGGTAATGTTGATACCTAAAACTAAGAATGCATTGCTGAATAATATGTTCAGCATTTAATTATGATTAAGTGTAAATTAATTACACTACATGGTGCGGTAAATTTCTATGTCTGTCAATAAAGATGGAATTTTGTACCCCACTATGCATGCTGTAGACTTCTTAGAGCTTCAAATAACTACCTAGCATTTTATTTTATTTACAATGGTATAAATAAATATTTTGGCATAATAAAGATATTTACTCATACTGAAGAAATTAACTTCACCTCAGGGAAAGTGAGAGTACTGTTATGGAAGATTATATTCAACCCAGGTGAAATGAAGGTTAAAAGTTTGAACATGGAGTTTCAGTTCAACCAAAGAAGAGAATATTATGTTAAGGATTTGCAACAATTTGTTTATTTCTATCATCACAGAATTCTTTTTACAACCAGATACTTAATTATTACCAAATACTGGTTCATATCACCTTGGAGAAGAATGTACTAGACCAATAACTAGATCACAGTTCAATGTCTTCAAATGGAATTTGAAATGTGTAATCTACTGAGGTAAAGAACAATGTTGAAGCACTCTAAAGAAACAACCAAGAATGAAGACAAATACTACATCTGATGGAGTATCTTGCAGAACATTTCAGCTTTAATCCAATTTCCATGTATAAAAATCAGGACAAGTATTTGTAAATTATGTATATTTTCATAATTATATTTTTCATGAAAGATTGGGATTCACAAGAGAGCTAGTCAAAGAGCAAATCATTAAATACCAATGAAATTTTATTATTTGATGTTTACTATCCATAATTACTTTCTTGTTGTTCCAGAAAGACACTAGGAAGTATCTAAATTCGTGTGAATATAATCTCCATTAGTGAAGACTAAAAGAAGTGCAGTATCACACAATATTTCAGGTAGACTGAGAAGTCTGCAACAAACTCCAGAAAATCAATTATATATTCGAAGTTAAAATTTTTCATTAACAGAACTACATAGTAATAAAGTTTTTTTTCACAACACAGATGTTACTGATGACAGCAGCAGTGGAGGTGTGGCAACACATAGTAACATCAGTGGTAGCATTACTAAATATAACCACAACAGTAGTGTTGGCTCTATGACACACAACATGAGTTTGTTCTACTTGTTTAAGTGACAGTTAGGGATAAAGTTGTGGAAAAACCACTTATTCCTTGTGATGATACTGATAGAGTTTATTTTATAGATGCAGGAAATTTTAATGGGTCATCATTCCATTGGAAGGTAATGTCTGTGATCCTATATTTTACATGACTACATTGTCTGAATTAGGATTGGTATCAGCCTTTTCTGAGTAGAAATATCTGTGCACAAGTTCAACATTTATTTTGATTCACAGAGAAATAAAGAAGAGAAAAGTTAATTATTACAGAAATACCTGGAAGAATCAAATTTCAGTTTAAGACACTGATGTATATGAGCACAGATAAACATCTTTTAACATCTCATAGGATAGTTATTTTACAGTTGCATACTTTCCTCTGTAGTTTCATAACATATGCCAATTGAAAGAAGAATGATAGCAGTGATTCAAAAACACTGATATCATGGATAAATTCAGATACTGAGTTTACACATCCTGAGATGAAACATCACTGAGGAATTAGGAAAAAGCCCTCATTAATGCAGGCAAGGAACACAGCTTCAATAGACTCACTAGGGAGAGAGATACAAATTCACTGTTAAGATTGAAATAATTGATTAATTGTATGTGGCACCAATGACCAAGAGGGTGAACTGGATGTTGATCCTGCTTCTGTGTTAAAAACTAAATTCAGCAATAAATATTTGCTATTAAAAGCATTAGTACTATAGTATCTATGATACATAAAAGCAACATAAACATACCTTCATTGGTAGATTTTTTAGTGTAAATCAGGACTCCTATAATTACTGGTAGGCTTATTAGGTTTGAAGTCAGTGATTGATGGGTAAGGGAACAAAAAATAAACATGACACAAATAATTGGAAAGTAAACAAACATTGAATAAAAGAAATAAAGAACATGTTTGATATTGAAGCAGACATATTTGTTTAGTAATATCACAAGTCACTGTTTTGGTTTTGTATTACTCATTCCAAAACCAGAATAGTATGTAAAGTCTGGGCCACAGCATAGAGGGGTAAAATGTGAACCTGTATCATTTTACAAATTGATAATTAGATACCATATAGGACAATAACATATAAGTGTAGATCATGTAACTGGCAACCAGCATTCAAAAGTGGTGAACTGATACCTATTATATACACCGAGAAAATTGCCAGCAGTGAAAGCACTGAACTAATTTGTGGCCAAACAGATACTAAAGTGACTTTCAGTAATCATGAATGAAGTGCTATAATATCAGTCACAGTACAATGAAGTACAATGAGAATCATGAAACATGTAAGCAGCAGCAAATATCACATTCAATCTTACTGATTTTTTCAAATCATGCATTTGTCACAAAATCTCAGAGCAAAACAATTTATACTTTTATCGCTTCTATATGAAAGGCAAAATGCTAAAGGTTGTTTCTTGAAGTGCAATGGGCTATGGGAACATCTGACAAATCGTCATCTTGTGACTGTGTAAACTGAGTTAATTTTGTGAGTGCAGTGTGTAATAAAACGTAGTGTTAGTTAGCTTGATGACTGAGAGTTAAACTTCAGGTGAAGGTTTCTTATCACAAAATAATGCCAATTGTAAAAGCAGCAGTCATCATTTCTACCCCACCTTCCTCATATAAACATATATACTTTTACAGTCATTATTATGAAGACAAATGCTCCGTAGTTCAAGAAATTGTGCAAATTGAATTGTGGCATTTCATTATGAACAAAAAGTCCTTCTGAATAACTAAAGGTCTAAGAAAAAATTACTGTAAATACCAATTTTAATGAATTAAGCTATTTGTGACTTACAAAAAACAGTGAAATTGTAATTAATTTCTTACTTTAAGGTACTGAATCTATATTTCAAGCAGTTTAATTTGGCTTCTACCTCTATTCATGCCACAATACAATATGCAACAATGTTTACACACAATATTCTTAAAAAGCAGAATATATCATTTTGACATTAACCATTAGTTCCCACTAAATGCAACAGTTTCTTTCACTTTAAACATTTTATGACAGTTCTGAAAAGCAAACAAATGTGCTACTTAGAAGTGTCCAAGCCACAAACTGTAATCCTTATGTTTAGTGTTTTCCTTCTTTATGAGCTTGAGTATAGTATGTTGAATCCACAGGTGATATATTATTACTACAAGAAACATCCAGGTACAGTGGCAGTAGATCTCTAAATTTATGTTTCAAGAAAGAGTTCTTCAGCTGTTAAGCTCAGCTTATATACTCTCAAGGAGCAACATGCAAAATATGAATTAAATGCTTTACATTTGTTCATGAATCATATAAATTTAAATCCACTGTTTTCACACTCCTAGTTCAAATTTTGACTATATAGTTTCTTTCTGGAAGCCAAGACCATCAACAGGACACATTAAGTTTTGCTCATTGATTGTAAAAAGGACCAGTAAGTATCTCTTTACAGAACTGAAGCAGAACAAAGGTAATCTCCAAAGCTTCACCAAAGATGAAGCAATCTTTCAATATAATGTAGCTTTAATGGAGTTTCAGAAGATTTCACCATACTGATCTTTTATTAACTGTACTAGAATACTTATACTCAGATGGTGATTCAAAAATTTTAAACTCATTATTGTGTTTGAGAGATAAGAAACATGAATTTCGAATAATTTATTTCAACAATATATTACTAACACCAATTTCAAGAAACACTTTATCAGCTGTGATCTCTCATTATGATTGAATAATGAAAAGGATCAATTTCATTTTGGATTTGAGAGGAATTGCTTTTGACCAATCTCTAATTTTCAACATTGACTGAATCAACAGAAAATTGTTAACATTAGATATATGCAAAATATTTCCATTCATTCTGTGCCTTCCACAGAGAACCACATAGAACACTAAAGCATTTGAAAACCCTAACATTCTGCATTTCATTCATACTTTTGGCAACCAGTACATGCATAGCTTTGGCAAGGTTACATGTTAGTAATATTTTAGATTGTTCTTTTGGTTTTGGTTTACTTTAATACTTTAATAAAATTTATCTAGTGTACTGATGTATTTAACATGCTCCAACTGCTTATCAACAATTCAGTAACATGTCTACAACTAAAACATATTTGAGAAATAAGAAATACTGAGTTGCTAAAATGATGCACAGAAACAAATAAACAAGTTGCATCTCATTCCTCAGCACAGCTTCTCACAATTGTTACATATTTCACTAAAAGAAGTGGGCACAAGAGTGAAACACACATTCATGCGTATATGCAACAATAATATCGAGGGAAGTAATGAATTTTCCTACTTTAATATTTTTTATAATTATTTCAGTGTGTGACTGAAATTTGAGCGTCGATAAGTCTATTTATGAGATATATGTACGAATATAAATGAATGTTCCTCTTAGAGATACAGATTATTGAGACAGACACGTTTATTTAGCATGCAGCAGAAGCACGTTGCAATACTTACACATATAGGATAACATTTTGGGTCACTGTATTATAGCTATCCCAGTTGCGTATATATTTCTTAATACAACCAACAAATTTGGAGAAACACTTTCTTCACTTAAAAAGTGTTCCGGCTTTAAGCCGTACATACAAACGACTCGTGTTTTGAATGTGTTGGGAAAGAAATACTAAACAGTGTATGGAAGTATGTTACACATATGACAGTTTACCACTTTTAGACATTAACACTAAGCCTGTCTGACAATTTCGATTACGGAAACAGTGTTTCAAGTGGTTCATTTGCTTCTGCAAGTGGTAACTTCACAATTATTTATATATGTGACACTACATTTTCCTTTATTTGCCTCACGACAGTTACGGGTGCATCTCATAATAGGGTGGCTAATTACAGATAACAGTGGGTAAATGTTCACCACCGAAAACGGGACTCCTCACTCTTATATCGAGGTCGACATCGGACATCGGTAAACACGTGACGGGATGCAACGGGTCGGACGACCACACCGGAGCCAGAAATAAATACCAAATAAGAAAGGTAACATTCCAAACTCTTTATACGAGTTCCAAATTTGCTGTACCACTGTCACGAGAACAGTGTTTAGTGATAAGCAGTGAAGCATGAGGGAGAGAATGTGGGTATGAGGTGACATAACATTTACAAGCGTTCCGAACTTCGAAAAAAAAAACATTACTCTAACACATATATAACACATTACCAGCCGAATTACCATTAAGGCACACACGAAATCGGCTAGGTCTCACGGAAAGGCTTCTCGCAAATGGACACCGCATTCAGAAGAAGGCAATCATTGAGGAAGAATTTGTAATTTAGCTAGAGTACTTTTGTAAGCTGTACTTAGGATACGTTATTTCATTAGCTACTAAGTGCTCGACGTTTCACGCCTTCAGTAAACTCGGTCGCCTCGACGACGACAGTGTACGAGAGATAGGAAAGCGGAATGGAAAATACTGGAAAGTTACCGTAGGAGAGATTCTTTGGAGTATCGAGAATAATTGAAACGAAGTACACGTTTATCAGAAGAAAAATGGGAACGAAAATTATTTGGCGTAGAGTCTGGAGCCATACTTGCCTTTCTGTGGCAGCGCGAGCACGGACTCGGTGATGGGAGAACTGCCTAAGTCCTCCAGCAGCTTACGTGACCGAGTGGGCATGTCCGGGAGGAGAGGCATTGCATGCGGGGTGAAGTCCGTCAACGGCGAGAAGTCGGACAGGCGCTCGTACACGCCGGACGTGTAGTCGTCAGTGCGGAAGGTGGACGCTATCCGATCCATGGAGCGGTCCTCTTCCGTGCGCCGGGGAGAGTGTGCTCGGTAGTCGAAATGCAGCCCACGGCCGGACAGCAGCAGTTCGTCTATGGACTTGAGCACACTCGAAGTTCCGTAGCCGCCGCGGCCGGCTTCGGGCCCCGAGTGCGGCGTGAACCCCAGCTCGGCACTTTCGCGGAGGCGCGCCAAGCGCAACAGTTCTTCGTGGAGGCGCGCGTTCTCTTCAATTTGCTGGCGGCGGCGCGCTATCTCCGCTTTGATCTTGGCCTTCTTCTCTTCGCGCGTCAGCTGGTCGTCATCGTCGTCACTGCCGTAGGGCGAAGGGTGCCACGAGCGCGGCTTGCGGTGCTTTCGGCTGTCGTGGCGGCGGCGCACATCCAGCCCGTCGCTCGACCGCCGTAGGCTGTACCTGTGCAAACGCCCAGTTTCCATTCACTACGCGTGCCGCAGCCGCGCCAGCACGGCGGTGGTGCTAGACCGGGGTGTAACCAGTTCAAATCCTGTTCGACAAGGGAGCTTGGGTGCATACGCTTCCGAGCCACCAGACTGTATGACCAAGCCCTGAGGCAAATTATAAACCTATCGAGTAAGGGCACACGATACTGTAATTTTTGATGGCTCGGTTACAAGGAGACACGAAGCTCCTCGACTCCCTCGTGTTTTTTCGCAGGACCACGCTACATTCCTTTACCAAGTTTGACAACCTCCACCCGAACATGATGCCACATTATTCAGCTCGAACCTTAGCCCCACATACGTAACAGCTACGCCCAAAATAAAGTGTCACACATCGTGAAAGAAAAATGGGAATATGTCTGAAAGAAGAAATTAGTTCTAGTTTGGTGGAAGGATCCCCTGCCAGTTTGTGAAACGTGAATGGCTCGTAATGCTTTGGATTTGTGGAATCTGAAACTGCGGCTACTCAATTGTCAGCACCTGTTTACTGGATATGATTTTACCTAGCACGAAAGTACGAACTCTGGAAGGGAGATTAACAAAGTGTCACGAGTGCCTGAGGAAAGTTTGACAGTATATCTCCTTTTTAGAATACGTGAAAACGATCTAGAAGCATCGAACCATATGAAGGCTAACAATCTTCTTTCTATCAGGATTAAGCTACCGGCATTCAGAATGTCGAATCTATACATTCTTCAAACAAATTACGCTACTGATTACAGCTGGGACAGAAGGCGGAGCCAGCCACACAGTTCTATAATTTAACAAAACTAGTATGGTTCCAAAAGGTAATATAATGCTGACACTGGTATTTCATATTTTGGCTATATTCATTTGCATATAATCGGGGGCAAGTAAGAACCTTGGCTCAAACATTGTTTATATATTTTTCTGTTGTTTGGAGAAATGTAGCCACCGGTAAATCGTTATGAATGAGTGGAGTGAATCAGTGACTTGTGAAACAGACGGTAGCTCACCCCAGTTTTAAAAACATTTAACTTAACGTGAGGAAGCAGATTAAAATTACCATTTCCGTTTCAGTACACGATCACTGTATCTGTGGCGCAAAAAATACAGTGACATTTCGAGGTGATATAAAAGGGACGACCAGGGAAATGCTAAATAAAGCGAGATGAAGCACATTTGAAGAAGTAGGGAAACGTATATTTTAATTGCGTGAGAATTACATTGTAGCATGACAGTGTTAAGCATTGGTTCTCCGTATATAATCCAGGTCAAGTTGGAAAAAGTGACGAGACTTCAGAAGTGCAAAGGACTGTTCGAGTCGTCACTGGAGTAGGCCGTATGGCACGTTACGCTATTATGAACGACGACTATACAACTGGTACTCAGGGAACCTTGGTAAATATAATTGCTAGAAAGAAACTCTTTGACTCGACGATTGGACGCATGTAGAACTTTTGGATAATAAATTGGTACTCATAGAGAGATCTCGGTGTCTGCTAAAAGTGAAACAAAAATTCCATGTGTTATGGAGAGTATTTCAGGACTTAGATAAAATCATCCTGAAGACGCTATGCTGAACTGGGGAGCTACAATAGGCCATTGCAGATAATGGTAAGATACGTTAGTGAGTGCACAGCCTCATGGCGATACGAGGCAGTTAAATTTTGTTAGGTTTCTAGCCATGTAATATGATTAATGGTGTGATCTTTTCAGTCACTGTCCAACGTTGAAGGACCCTGCAAAAAGAGCAGACTTGTTTGTCAAATTCTCCGTCGTCTAGCTTCAGATTTGCCAAACAATCCCGTACACGTATAAACGAGCTTGTAAGCTCAACTTCACTTTCAAGCAGACGCTGTTCTTGTTCGTGTGTATTTTGGCGCCGGCCAGAGTGGCCGAGTGGTTCTAGGTGCTGCAGTCTGGAACCGCGCGACCGCTACGGTCGCAGGTTCGAATCCTGCCTCGGGCATGGATGTGTGTGATGTCTTTAGGTTAGTTAGGTTTAAGTAGGTCTAAGTTCTAGGGGACTTATGACCTCAGAAGTTAAGTCTCATAGTGCTCAGAACCATTTGAATTATTGTTTTGTATTTTGGCAGTAGTGAGAACAGTACAAATGCAGACAAAGAATTTCTGGCATTGACATTGGTACCGTGTTTAAAGAAGAAAAAGAAGATAACAGGACGCTTGTCCGGGAATGGCTTCAGATGGGAGAGGGATTTACCCGTGAAAGTCAGCTACATGAAGTATTAATCTCAGTAGCTGATGATTATATTAACTTTCTTCGAATGGAAAGTGAAACTTTTAACGAATTGTTAAGGATCTCGTAAAAGAGCAAACTTCTTTGTCAAATTGTGTCTCTTCTAGCCACGGATGTGTGAAACAAGGCCTTGTTTTTCAGTTTAACTTTACTGTTGAAACAGGCACTTTCCATGTATTTTAACACTAGCAGGACTGACTACAAACGTAGGTAAAGCATTTCCAACATTGACTCTGGCACTGCGTTTCACAAACAAAAAGAAAACAAGACGCCTGTCCAGGAATGGTTTACAATGGGAGGCAAATACACACATGAAAACCTGTCAAAGGAAATGTCGCACGGTGAACCTGATGTTTATATTAACTTTCTGCGGATGGACAGTGAAACTTTTAATAATTTACTTAGTGTTACTTCGCCCTCAGATTGACAAAGAAGACACATGTATGCGAAAGTTTATTCTCTTCTACTTGGTCCAATGCCAGTTAATTAAAATATAATCCACATCGGAAGAACAGGGCAAATTCGATTTTTTATTCCACTGAACTCCCGCGTATATTTTATGGGTAGAACATTAATTTACTTCCTTATCTCTTCCCGTATAATAGATAACTGGGAAAGGAGCGATATTGCCACCATTTTAGGAACTGTCAGTGCTATTTCGTTTTTATGCTTGATCGTAGTTTCCATAGTTGTGGAAACCCACGATACAGTGAAACAAATTGCAATAAAACTATTTTTCACTAAAGTTGTGCGGTGAAAAATCGATACAAAACAACGTCAAATTTTCCATCAATCAAAATTTCTATGAACAATTTCAGACACGATATGTTTTTGGCAAACACGTCAAACAGCACTATATACAGTCAATTATTTGGTAATTAGTAAAATTCGAGAAACTGTTTGATCATTCAAGGGTGGTTTCAGATTGCTGCGCTTTCAAACAGATCTTCGCTTGGAGATATTTCCTTAGAGTTTTAGCAAAGCCGAACAATTTGGCAGTACCTTAGCTTAAAACGATTATCTTAATAAAACTGTATGAAACTGATAGGACCACCTTTGTCAATGGTTTAGGTATTAGGGTGTCTATTTACATGTAGCGTACTTGTAAATATATATAAATGTGCCAATACATGTAATTGTAATTATATTGTACACAAAATTACAGTATTCATAGATTTACAGTGTCTACGGATAGCTAAGTAAATAACACCTTCGACCTTTCTTGCATTATCTTACCGGTATATTCGGGCTTTTCTTATTAAAAAAGAAAGAAACAGAAGCTACTGTGTGGATGTTAGAAATGAATTTGTACAGGTTGTGAAAAAGATTCATTTATAAATTTTCAGTGTGGATAGAAGTACTAAAACATATACTTTTCACGTGGCGACTTTTTCACAGATACCGGATCGCAGTTGCAGGTTTATGGAATTGGTATTAAATATGTGAGATAATATTAAGACTGCCTTATGATGGAACTCACTCCGTTCTAGTGGTGTTGCTGAAACTGTTTTGTATCCATAAATGTGCAAGTGGAACATGGGTGTTTAACATGCTCAAAATGGCCATGAGTTTCAACAATATTCACTGCAGCTTCAACAACACCGGCAATTTGCTCTTTTTGAATCTCTCTTGGTGTCTCATCGACTATGTCCTTCGTATCTTATACAAAAAAAGATATCTTAAGCGATAGATGGCCAAGACACTGGAACTTCCGTAATAATCCAACACTGCTGCTTATCACGAACAACAAAGTACTGTGTGGAGGATCACCATTGTAAGGAAACTACATTCAGTCACGAGATGTTCTTTGACAATTCTGGGAACTCTTCAAGCCGAAATAGAAGTTGAACTACCCGTGTGAAATAGTCAGAATGAAAGTTTCCAGAGAAAAACGTTATTCGGTCGGTGATTGATGTAAGGTATTATTCACTTCTATTCATTTAAGATTCAATCGCATTTGTAATACGAACACAATCTAAAACGAAGTGCTGCGCTGTGCCGTCCGCACCGCGTAGTTATCTCCGAGCATTTGTTCAGTCAACATAAACTAAGGAAACGTGTAGTGTAGTGTAGTGGAACAGTCACTTCCGACGTACTGCGAGAGTAGCTTCTCCCGCAGTACCGATGATGTCACACAGAGCGCCTCTAAAGCCAGAGACGCTCACTGAGGCCAACTTGAACTGCCAGGCCCCACAGTCAACCAGTTAGGTCCAGGCAGGAACAGCATCTAAGCTGCTTACCCTGCCTACACACCTAGCTTATGTAGCCACTGTTTTCCAGCGAGCGAGCAAGGAGCTGTCACTTGTAAGCAGGTGATTCATGTATGAAAACGTTTCCGTCGCGATTGTAGCCGCATGAAGAGAATTAGCATACTGTGAGCTCGCAATTTGACTTGGATTTAGACGCCTGGGGCATTTCATTTCGCAAATGGCTAGGGAATTCAATATTCCGAGTTCCACAGTGTCAAGAGTGTACCGAGAATACAAAATTTCAGGCATTACTTCTTAGCACGGACAACGCAGTGGTCCACGGCCTTCGCTCAACGACTGAGAGAAGCGGCAAATGCACGGCGTGAAACAATTGCAGCAATCAATATGGGACGTACAAGGTATCAGGCAAGTAATTAGAGGCTCACGATTATTTAGAGAACTGTTCAGTGCACTTTTGCGGGTTGTGATTATCAAACATCATGTAACGTTTAATGGTGTGCACTTAATACGTGCTAATCTAAAGCTCTGGTTTTTCCTTAAAAAATGGTTCAAATGGCTCTGAGAACTATGGGACTTAACATCGTAGGTCATCAGTCCCCTAGAACTTAGAACTACTTAAACCTAACTAACGTAAGGACATCACACACATCCATGGCAGAGGCTGAATTCGAGCCTGCGACCGTAGCAGTCCCACGGTTCCGGACTGCAACGCATAGAACCGCACGGCCACCGCGGCCGGCTGTTTTTCCTTACCCATTGTATCTCATGAGTTCCAACGATACCAGATGTAATGGCATAAAAAGGAGAAAACATCAAAGTAGTGAATTCTACGTCTTTATTGGAAGGATTTTAGGATGTGTCGAGTACTCCTGCTGTGCCGTATGAGAGACGAGCGGGCCTAGACGGAGAGACGGCGGAAGTCGCGTCGGCAAGTGGCGTGAGTGCGTGAGTGTGGCAGTTGCATTGGGGCCGGCCGAGCAGCCGACCTGGGACTCGCTGTCGTTTGTTCTGTTTACGAGTTCTACCTTCCTCATGCTGTGGCTACGGGCTGCTGTTATTCTGGCCATTACCTTATTTGCGGCATTTGGATTAATATTGTCGTTCAGCAAAACAATGAACCACCAAGTCCTGCACCGCGGACACGATCTTACTTTTCTGGCGGACTTTAGCCCTGTTTCAGTTAATATAACTGGCGTGTCTTGGTCCCTGTGTGAGACGTTTAAGGCTGCTGAGTGCCCATGGGTGACCAATGCCTTCAATAACTTGCAGCGACGAATTTCTTGCTTCATCAGAGACAAGGATCGCGCTAATCGCTGCTGGCGAGGAAGCTCTAATTCAGCTGCTATTAATGCACCAGGAGAGCAGCAGCTAGTATATCGCTTCAGTTACCATTAACACGAGAAAATTAGAAGGTAAAAAATGAAACGATTGTATGGCATTGTTGGTCGGGAGGCCCCAGCCCTGCCGCCGGGCTGCAAGTCTTATTTCAGCTGTCCCCACATTGGGCGAATTGCGCGTCGGTGATGATGACAACACAACACGCAGTCCACGAGGGGAGAATACCTCCAAGGTCGCCGGGAATCGAACCCAGACCCACTGTATGGTAGGCAAACGCGGCACCACTCAGCTAAGCAGGCGGACTAATTAGCAGGTAGATGCGCTCTACGTTGCAATTAAATTTTCGTTATTTTAAACTACAGCAACCAATGACTGCTCACTAAATAACATATTAAAAATCTAGAACACTCGGAAAGCCTTTGAAGTTATAGTTTGTAAAAATAGAAGTGAGAATTACTGCGCCTACAATATCGCGCTTTATTGTCGAGTATCCTTAATCGTAAAACAAATTAAATTTAACTCCCATGGAAGATCCAGCTGGAGCGACTGGGCATATCATCCTCAAAACGTATTACTATCTGCAAAATGCGAGAATGAGTACACTCTCAAATTCGCATGTGCAACCATTGAAACTATTGTTCTGTTCCCAGAATATAAAGATATCTCCAGCGAATATTAATAGTATTTAAGTGTGATTCTGTCCGCCCCATAGATGAGTGGTCAAGCACGACGGAACGCCGTGCTAAGGGGCCCATATTTGATTCCCGGCTGGGTCGTAGATTTTCTCCTCTCAGGGACTGGGTGTTGTGTTGTCCCCATCATCATCTCATCCCCATCGACGCGCAAGTCGCCGAAGTGGCGCCAACTCAAAAGACTTGCACCAGGCGACTGGTCTACCCGACGGGAGGCCTTAGCCACACGACATTTCATTTCAGTGTCAATCTGACCTTTATTTTGATACTGTGTTTTTGCATGAACCTAAAAGGACAAACTAACATAACATGCTATCAGGCACTAGAAAGAAATGCCACAATTATTGCCTGAAGTATTTTATAAACTCAAAAATGACAAATAATGTTACAGGACAAAATGTTGTTTACGGTTTAAAAGAGCAGACTGGTCGATGTGGAGCACTTGGAGAGCAGTAGATACTGTACAACTACTACCAAGTTGTCATGACCCTCCATCATGACGTAATTCATGGCAGTGGAATAGAAATGGTGTGACACTCCCGGCCATGTAACGGGAAACGCTAGATTTACCTCCGTGACACTTCTCCACGACGTTATTATGACGTACATACGCCCAGTTTAAATAGTAGGGAACGTCTATCGACTTTCGTCGTCATATAGAGTCAGAGAGCGGCGAGCCACCTGTCAGTCATCCATCGATCTTGTGTTTACAGAGAGGTATAATTGCGATTAGCTTACATTCTCACGACTTCACTTGAGAGTTTGTGCCATCATCGTACAGATACATACCATTACCTTCGGAACGTTTCTCTAATATCATAACGCTCTTCTGAAACCGCAAAAAGATTGCAAACATGGAGTATCGTTGTTACTGAAGTAGCCATTCTTGCTCACGAATTGAAGCTGCTACTCACATCTTCAGTTGGTACATTCATTGCAATTTTGGAAGATACTTTTTTGAGTTTCTTTCTTTGACAACGAGAGCCTGCCAGCTTCATATTCGTTACTTTCATAATTATGTATTACCGGTACGAATAGTACTTGACAATAACCTTTCCCAGAGGTAAAAGTGTGCCGGTCGTGTGTAGTGTGTTATAGTTTGTGCGGAAAGTTACAAGTCACTTCAAGCAAAATGAACTCCTTTCTTTGCACACGAAAATAACTGAAATAATGAAAAAAAACAACAGTAGGTACAGTCCTGTACCAGTACAAGAATACATTTCGTCTGCGTGTGTGTAAGATGTTCTTTTTTGGAAAAGAAGTGTCCTAAAGTACATAACTTGTACATTTTCTTTTATACTGCATAGACAGCTTAGACTAAGTTACCTCCTAATTCTTTGTCAAAAGTACCAATCTTTTCTACGTATTTTATTTTAATTGGATTTTGGTTTTGCTAGACAGTCAGTGTATTTCGAACATTTACTGTCAATGAGTTGTTTCATAGTTGACTTCTAAATTATTGAGAATGACAACGCACTCCTGGGACAGAGGGCCCTTTAAATGGTTCAAATGGTTCTAAGCATTATGGGACTTAACACTTGAGGTCATCAGTCCCCTAGACTTAGAACTACTTAAACCTAACTAACCTAAGGACATCACACACATCCATGCCCGAGGCAGGATTCCAACGTACGACCGTAGCAGGATCCTTTAAACGTTGCATCGTTATTAAGGCCACATTTTAACGATTCACAGAGCTTTATTCTCAGTTATTAAGTTAGATCTTCACTATGTAGTTATGATGCAATCGCTTGCTGATAAATGTTGCGGGGTCCTCATCTTTCCAGGACAGCGTCTTCAAGAATGAGGGTTAAGCGACAGACAATTTCTATGCTAGGCAATGATGGACTATGTCAAAAAATGCGCTAATTTTTCTACGTAGTTTTCTTTTTGATTAATGCACTTCCACAAAATTTTAGCGAGTGAATAGATTCCATCACAGAAAACATGATTTTGTAAAGTTAGCAAGGTACCTGTATCTAAGGTTGTCATAACCCCTTTGTTGGATACAAAACGTTTCTTCCAGTCACCACTCTCTTTGCGTGTAGGAAGCAAAGGAAGTCAGAGGGTGGTAAAGTGAGCGCCAAAGCATCTTTCTAGGAGTCCTGACGAAGTATGATTTCTTCCTTTTGCAGTTCAGGCGTCTTTTTGTCTTTACCGCGCAGTTAGTGCCGAAGACTTACGTATTACTCGCCATTTATTGTTTTACTATTTCCAAGTTAATCAATAAGGAACTGCTTTTGGAAGTCAGAAAACACTGCCCGTAATTTTTATGGCTCCTCTTTGGTGAGGGGATATCGGCTTGTACCCATTGCTTTTTCGTTTCTGGTTCTTATCCACAGCAGAAAATCGGCGCTAAGAATCAGTTTCATTCTTTATAAAGGGTCAAAATATAGCAGAAAAAAGTTTTTTCACATTCGTTTTTGGTCAGGTAGGAAGGAAGATTGGGTTTAACGTCCAGTTGACATCGAGGTCATAGAAACGACGTACAAGCTCGGATTCTGTCAATGATGGGGAAGGAAATCGGCCATTCCCTTTCAAAGGAACCATGTCGGCATTTTCTGGAGCGATTTAGGGAAATGACGGAAAACCTAAATCTGATGGCCAAACGATGGTTTGAATCGTCCTCCCGAATGATCAGTATTCAATAAATTCATTCCAGGTCTTACACACTTTCTTACAGATAATTTTTCGTGTAAAGTGTTCTGTACTGCTTATATTGGAATGTCTATGGCGTCAGATGTTTCACTCGACCTGTACTGCCGGTCGTTCAAAACGGTCTCACCCATTTTCGCCGTGGTTTGGGACATCATTCATGTCAATCACATTCAAGAGAAGGGTGGTCACGTCTGAATTTAGTCAGGCAGGGGACTCCTTATAAACATTCACCAAGTGTGGATAAATTTCCAATGGCGATAAATAACCATAACCAAGAATTTAATGACGGTACGGTATTAAAATTTATGCACAACTTCATAAAACCGCATATGAAACCAACTAATCCTCAGATAAAATAGGCACTTTATTTACGCTATTGCACAGTGTATACCATAACAATAAAAGCCAGTTTTCGTTAATATCAACACCGTATGTGTGCCCCACCAAGGGAAGTTCTCCTGGCCGTAGCGTATGCACACTGTTCCCTGTATGGTAACTGTCTGTAAGAAGAGATCCTGTCTGCGTCGGCGAACGGCCAGAGGATTGTTTGACCCTTGGGAGAGTATTACTGAGGTGCTGAAACAAATGAACCGGCAGGCTCTTGAAGATAAGCGGAAACTATCCCGAGAAAGTCCACTGTCAAAGTTTCAAGATCCAGCTTTAAATAATGACTCTGTAAACATACTACAACCCCCGTACACATCGCTCGTCAGGATACGATTAGATTAATTACAGCACGCACAAAAGCATTTAAATGATCATTTTTCCCGCACTCCATACGCGAATGGAACGGGGAAAAGCCCAGTAACCGGTACAGTAGGATGTAGCCTGTGCCATGCACTTCACTATGGTTCCCAGGGTATACTCGTATCTGCAAATGTAGATGTACCTGCAGACAGTCGGATTCTCAGCATTGTTAACATCAAAACACACCAATAAAATACGGATATCTCGCCACTCTCCATTCTCTTTATGATGTTGCTATCAGAAGGTGTAGAAATGGCGTGGCATTGCTGGCTAGGTACCGGAAAGCTGTTCAGCTGTCGTCAGCCTTTGTTCATCACTCAGCAAGGCAGTGTAGCGATTACAGCATAGGACACGGATTTAGGTTTTACATCTTTCCCGTACTTTACTTCAAGCGAAAATCCAAATGCCTCCTCCAAAGAGGTCACAGCCGATTTCATTACTAATTCTTGCTCATTTGAGCAAGTGATTCGTTGGTAATGACCTCGATGTCTGCAAGATGTTAAGTTTGTCTTCCGTCCGTCCTTTCTTCCTTGCTTCTTCGATCACAATGGCTCCAGTCTTTTGTGAAATGGTGTCTCGAATGAATCCATATAGTGAGGGTGACTAAGATACTTGTATGTAGGCTTTAATGCTATGCTTGTGATTTTATGAGGCGAGAGAGTAGATGAAAGTTTCTTGCATAGAACTGATGGAACAGGAAGACTTAATATCCATGACCCGTCTGTGCTTTCTCTATACTGGTCTCAAAGCCTTAATCTTTTACTAACTGGTGATCTATTTAACTCTAACTTGATGAATTTTTGCTTCTTTTCACTTTGTAACCAGCAGTGCATTAGCATGTTGAATAACAAATCAACTAAGTGGTATAATACTGACAAAAATCTATGGCAACTAAGAGAATAGAAGGGGCTTTAATTAAGAGCAAAAAAGGAGCGAAGATCGGTGAAGTAGTCCAAGAACAGAACTGGAATGGGGAAATGAAAATTATACTACATTAGAAAAAAATGGCAGACCGAAACGTTAAGAGACCATAATGTCAGCAATTAATATTAAACTCGAATAAATGAGTAACGAGCGAAGAAAATAACATAATCAACCACTTTCAAGCGATAATAGTCGCTCTGTAAGAAGTAGCAAGACGATTGACAGTAGAACCTTTACTCAAACGTTGTACACCGACGGTAGTGGTAGCGAAAATGTCAGCTGCTACAAGTAGAATCATGTTAGGGAAGTTGAGCGCGAACAATGGAGAGATGCATCTGTAAGGAGGCGGAGGCGCTCCAGTCTCGTGAACGACGGCTAAGGCTACAGCAGATTCTTTCACAACTCACAGATTTAGGTCGGGATCCAATTTCTCAATATGTCGCTATCGAGCAGAAAGGAACGGTGAGTAAGGAGGCATAAAAATGAGCTTCGCTGGAATTGTTTTATTTGTAGTTTATCGTAAAGCAATAATATCAAATTAGATTAATAATTCGACTGAACAGACAGGATACCTCTTTTTCTTATTAAACTAACTTCTCCCACTTCCTAAAAGAAGAAAGAAAAGAAAGATATTTAATCCTACAAAGTCGGCTTTCACCAGGGGCACAAAAACATGTTTATCAAGTCGATATTCTCCTTTGTAGTGGTATCAGCTAATTCTGCGATTTTATTCCCGTTCTGAAATAAGTCGCAAGAGGAGTTGGTTTGTCTCGATATTCCACCAGAATTACTCTAACAGGGTGTTGTTTCTTACACTTATGCCTCTATATTTTATATTTTATATTTTTCTCAAGATTCCGAAGCTTAAATTGTAATACGAAATTCTTAATTTTGTACGATATAATGACGACTCATGTCACGGAGAAGAAATCTTGTAAAAATGTCGTGTTACAATAAAGATAATTTTGCACACGCTTCTGCTTCGAGACTACCGGTTCCGTTTTGAAATCCCATGCCTTCAGTGACATTATACTCAAGTGGCTCTGCTCCCGATTCTGCCCCTCCCCCAACTTCCCCTCTCTCTCCCACAGCGGAGTGAAGGCAAGGTTGCAGCAATGCAGTAGTCTCATGTCATCCTAGGCGAGATCCAGGAGGTGACGCTTTGACGACTTGTCATTTCCTTGTCTGACCTGTGGACGACATGTCATATGTGTAACTGTGTACACTATCAGGACAAATGTCATGGGATAGCAACCGTGACGCTCCCTTTCAGTTTTATACGATGCTGAATGGTTTGTGGAAACACAAATGTCTCTCAGAGGATTGCTGCCATCCAGAGAAGACAAACTGATTTGCTTGTGTCAAGAAATTTAGGAATTGTAACGGGCCACAGCGGTGAGTGCTGCTCGGCGGAGACTACTTTCCTTCGAAGTTGTGCGAGCAATGAGCGTCCATCGATCAACAGTGTCATGTGTGTGCCGTGAATGTTGAACTAGCAGGCATCGTCACCCACAGTGGCAGAGTGCTGAAGGAAGAAAGAGTGGGACAGGGCAATGAGCTCATCGCAGACGGAGCTTGAGGACAGGGCAGGATATCGGTTGTGGTCTGTCTAAGAACTAGTCGCAACATTTGCCTGAAACGAGTTATAACAAGCGTGGAGAACTTCCAAATCAGGGTTGCTGGAGAGGAATTTGAGCCCTGTTCTTCCTGAATTGGAGAGTAGTGTTTAACCAATACAGCAAGTCACTCGTCGAAGGAACGAAAGATTCAATAACATCTTCGTGACTGTGACCGTCAGCTGCTGTCGAGATTGGTTTTAAACCGTCGACAAGCAACATTGGATGACGTGTCACCGCAAGTTGGGTACAAAAAGGAAAGATTAAGGTGCAATGTCCCGTTGTAGAGAAAGAGCACAAGCATAGATCGGAGGAACTAAGTCGGCATTCGTCCTAAGCGATTTAGGGAAACGACAGAAAACCTATATCTGCATGGACGGATGGAAATTTGAATCGCCGACATTCCTGTCGTACCACAAAATTTCACATAGCAGCTCCCAGATGTCTCCACCTCCACAGCTGAGTGGTCAGGTGTCTTACTGCCAAGCGAAGAACATGGTTCAAATCTCAGGGCTACTAAGATTGGTTGGTTAGAGCATTTGAACGAGATGAGATCAAATCGGGAACTACTGAGAAGTAGCGGGCCATAGGTGTAGAAAGCCGGCAGAATGACGTGCTAGCCCCATGTTCTTCCACACCGCATACTAATGACGGCATAAGGCAGAAGATCACATGGCGCCCTGGAGGCATCGAGTCATCCTCTGGGCCTCAGGGCGTAAATACTTTTTTTTTAGACACCAGATGTGCAGCTGACTGAATAGAGGGCCCTTCACCAGCTTCCATGGGGTGCGCGAGCACGAGATCCATAAGAATGCCACAGGACAAGGAGGACATTACCTGTACCCTTGATATTTTAATTCGAACACATAAGCTTATTCAGGACGGTGATCGTTTTAGGTCATATCCAGCTCTTGTTTTGTCACAGATAACATGAAATCATTAAGTCTGCTTGCCCATGAGCCACTGTGGTTACGTACAAGAGTGACGGTCTACAATTCGTGCACTGATGAGATGCGAGTTGGATGCTGTCACAAAATTTAATCCCTTCCCCATCCCACTAATGAGGCATAAACACATTCACGCGCAAACAGAAATATCTATCCATTCCATATACCAGGTAGATGTGTCAGCTATTGAAATGGCATGGCTCAATAATTCTCCACTGGTCTCGTATAAACTTGTTGAATCTATGACACAGTGAGTTGCCACGTTTGGGCAATGTGTAAGTGGTTAGAAGTGATTTTAGATGACTATCCCATGACTTTTGCCCGGTCACTGCGATTTCTGAACTACCTGCCCTACAAAACTAAACACATTTTACTTCATCAGCTAATGACAGTACTTTACTGTTGTTTGCAAATATGCACGATGCTTTATGAGTTTTCAAAGAAAATAGAGTATTTCTAATTCTAGAGAGAGCAAAATTCATCTCTTCAGTATAGAAAAAAAGAAAATTTCAGCTGCTAAATACCTGGAAGACCATTAAGAAACATGTTACTATTTACTAGAATTTTCTACGACGCAAAAGGCCAGTATAAATTCCCAGCATCTTTCTGCAGCAGTGTACGGGTGAAGGGTGAATCCAGCAGAAGTAGTGTTTCCCTGGCACTGTAATCAGTATGCCGGTTAATTATGTATGCACCAGTCAGTATTTTAGAAATACAGCTCATGTTTTCGTTAGCAAAGTAATTTCATTAACAAACTAAAATAGAGAATTCGAATTACATCTTTAAGGTTATGTATTCATGGAACACTATTGTAGTGCACATATATGTGTGCACATGTGTGAAAGGCAACAAAAGTCTGTTACTGCACCACGTAACAAAATCTTAGTTATCCCCTAAAGAGTACACTGGTCGTTAGAGATTGAGTAGGATTGCTACCAGGCAGCAAGTCATCACGTATCTACATCATTACCCTGCAAGCCACCTAATGGTATGTGGCGGAGGGTATTTCTGGTACCACTAACTGATCCCCCTTTCCTGTCTTACTCGCGAATGACGCGCAGGAGAAATGACTGTCGGTACACCTCTGTATTATTTTTAATTACTCGAATTTTCTCGTCGTCGTCATTTCTCGAGATGCATTCGGGAGAAAGTCGTGCACTGTCTGACTCTTGCCGGGTGATACTCTCTCTATATTTCAATAGTAAACCTCTTCGTGATGCACTCAGTTTCTCGTGGAGCCTGCCACTGGAGTTTCTTGAGCATCTGTGTAACGCAATGGCACCAACCCAACGACACAATGACTAAAGGCGCCGCTCTTTGTAGCATCTTTCCGATCTCTTC
This sequence comes from Schistocerca gregaria, assembly GCF_023897955.1. NCBI lineage: Eukaryota > Metazoa > Arthropoda > Insecta > Orthoptera > Acrididae > Schistocerca > Schistocerca gregaria. The sequence goes on along the minus strand of NC_064931.1, from coordinate 35,331,166 downwards.
TATCAGTCCTACCTAGTAAGGGTCCAAGATTCATGAGTAACAGTCAAGAACCTGTCGAACAAGCGCCTTGTAAGCCACTTTCTTTTCGGTTGAGTTACGTTTCCTTAAGATCTTTGATATGAATCTGGCACCTATTTTTCCTACTATTTGTTTCGTGTGTTCATTCCACTTAAGGTCCCTCTGTGTAGCTACTCGTAGATATTTTACGGTAGATACTGCTTCCAGCAATTAGACATCAACAGTGTTGTCGTATAGTAGTGGATTTCTTTTCCTATGCATGCGCAGTATTTTACATTTATTTACGTTCAGGGCCAACTGCCAGAGCCTACACCGTTATCAGTCCTCTGCACATCAATCCGCAAATTGTTACTTTGTTCTGGCGTTGCTACTTTCTTGTAGGAAACCGCATCATCTGCCAACAGTCTGGAAGATTTGCCAGTACTTTCTACTAGGTCATCTATATAATTGTAAATAGTAATGGTTCAAACACCTTTCCTCGGCGTAATCCAGAAATTATCTTTACATCTTTTGATTTATTTCCGATAAGAGCGACGTGTTGAGTTCTGTCTACAAAGAAGTCTTGAATCCAGTTGCAAACCTGGTCCGATACTCGGTAAGCTCTTTTTTTTCACTGACGGCTGAAGTCAAGCAACACGGCGTCAACCTGAGCGCCGTTGTCTACAGCGCTATGGAGTTCACGGAGGAACAGAGCAAGCGAGCTGTTTGCGGAATCCGTGTTAATTTTTACAGAGGACGTTTTTGTTCTTCAAAAACATCATAATTCTTGAGAATAAAGCATGTGTCACAATTCTACAACAGACTGACGTCAACGATATAGGCCTATAATTACAGGCATGTGCATCTGCCCTGCGACACTTCTTGAAAACGGGAATGACCTGTGCTTTGCTCTAGTCGGTAGGTACCCATCGTCACTCCAGCGATTTGCGATAAACTGCTGCTAGAAGAGGAGCAAGTTCTTTTGCATAACGTATGTAGGCTGTTACAGGTATCTCATCCCGTCCTCAGGCCGTTCCACTACCAAACTGTAGTTGCTTTTCAATTGCGTGATAGGATTAGCTCAATATCTGCCATTTCCACGATCGTACGATGACTGAAAGGATTGACCGAGTTAAGATCTTCCGCATTCCACAGTGAAACAATTGCCGAATCTAGAATTCACTATTTCGGCCTTATCTCTGTTATCTTCCGTTTCAGTGCCAGTAAGTTCACTGAGTGAATGAATAGAGGATTTTGAACCGCTTACTGATTTTACGTAACATCAAAACCTCTCGGGATTTTTATTCTGATCAGTTGACAAAATCTTACTTTCAAAGTCACCGTATACTTGCTTATCTTATAGCTCTCCTAACGCTCATTTTCGCTTCGCTCAGCTTTTGTTTGTCAGCGAGGTTTTGGCATCTTGAATCTGCGATGAAGCTATCTTTGTTACGTAGCAGTTTTCTAAGACGGCTGTTAAACCACAGTGGGTCTTTCCATACCTTAAGACATTGCTGACAACATACTTGTCTAAGGCATACTGAACAATGCTTTTCATTTTTTTCCATTTGTGCTGCACATATTTGTTCTCAGCATTGAATATTTGATGTTGACTACTCAGATGCACTTCAATTTGTATACGGTCACTCTCGCTAAGTAAAAATATTTTCCTACCTCTTTGAACATTCCTTTTAATACCCGTAGTAATAGTTGCTGTCACAGCCTTATGATCACTGATATCTTCCTCTACGTTAACTGGTTCGATAAGTTCAGGTCTATTTGTTGTTAGGAGGTCTGATACCTCACCTTCACGAGTTGGTTCTCTGATTCTGCTCGAAGTAATTTTCGGACAAGACATTCACAATAATGTCTCACGAATCCCTATCTCTGGCACCAGTTATGATAGCATTCAATCTGTACCCGGCAGGCTGAAGTCACATCCTGTTACAACAGCATGATCAGAGAAGTTATTAACGATGTTTTTTAAGTTCTCTCTGAAGCGCTCTGCCAATACATATCCTGCCATTGGCGAGCTAAAAAAGCATCCGATTACCATTTTTGACCGATCTTTGACGCTTAACTGTACCGAGAATCGGAACCTGTGATAACCTTGCTAAATATTATCCAATTCTTTACAGCAATGAATAAGCCGCCATCACTTGCGACTAACCGACTACCTTAATCTCAAATAATATATCTAGAATTATTTCGGACATTGAGTGAAACCTTAAAGTCAACATTCTCGCTGTCTGGTAGCTCCGCAGGATCTAACCATCAACGATTGACTTCAGCTGGATATCACATATTTAAAGAAACTTAAGGGCTCTTTTACTCTCCAAACTGAGAACATTATCAAGGCCAGTGGCGCTCATGTCTCTGGGGGATGACTAATTTTTTGTCCTGTGTGCTTACTTCTTACATTAATTAAAACTAAATAAAAAAAGACTGTCGAATTGTACATTCCTGCTGCACTCTCTGCCTTTCATGTGCATTTTTACGATTCTGCTGTCTCTACCTTGATCCACAAGCACAGGTCAACGAAATTTTCAACGATCTCTATTACTTTCGAAGGAGGTTTCTACTTGTGGGTCCATAACTAATAAAGGACTTTTTGGAAACTGAAATTCCACAGTTATGCTGCGACCAATGTAGATGCCAGATTCTAGCTCGACAGCTTGTCTATATACACTGTCTGACAAAAAGAGTGAAGCACGCAAAAGACTTAGTCGGATGTCAACGTAATTTTGTACATGTACAAACTAACGGCGGGTACTAAATGAATAGTAAATTTCTGTGACAGGCAGAAAGGCCATCAGAGTACATTAGTATTGCTTCCTGCTTAGTGTTGCCAGGCCTCGTAGAGTACATAAAAAGCATGAACAGTGTCAGCTTTTGAGTGGTCACGGTGAACACGGAGATGCCGCATTCTCGTACGAGAAAGCATTATCAGCACGTTATAGAATTAGAAAAGGGCCTCATTTCGGGTCTCCATTTGGCCAGCTGGTCGAATGGTGCAATGTCCGGATTTATGAGCATTCTGATGTGACAGTGGTCCGATGTCGGACTGCAAGGCAACGCGATGGCAATCACACGATGGCAAGGTTCAAGTCGAACACGCCTGACCATCACAACGGAAGATCACCGAGCACATCATAACGTCACATCTACACCTGTCGTCCAAGAGCGAGAGTAATGGAGTCCCTTCAACGTCCTGTGTCATCCTACAGTGTTGGCCAGAGAATTGCAGCAGCCGGAGTAGGGGATTACTGGTCTAAGCGTTGGCTGCTGTTAATACCACAACGCAAGGGGCTGAAATGGGAGTGGTGCAATAACTGGGAAGCGCGGACTGCTGATTAACAGCGTCACAGTGCGTTCAGCAATAAATCACCGTTCTGCACCATCGGCGAGTATGGCCACGATCTGGTAGGAGGTCTCATTCTTCCATTGTTTTGGAGAGACACAGCGATACTACTTCTGGCGTCACGGTATGGGCAACCATCGGATTTGACTTCATGTGACAGCTGGTTCTGATTGAGGGAACTCTGACGGCACAGCGATGCGTCTCGAACATTCTGCAATATCATGGTGCCATTTTTCGAAAGGGCAACGCTCGTCCACACATGTTACGCATCTCTGTGAACTGTCTGTGTGATGTTGAGGTACTCTTATTTCGAACAAGATCCTCAGATCTGTCCCAGATAGAACACGTTTGGGACCAGCTCGGTCGTCAACTCTGTCCCAGTATCAGTATTCGTGGTACTGGGCCAATTTGCCTCAGATATGGATACAACGGCTTTATGGCAGACTTTTCACTCGAATTAGTGCAAGCATCAAGGTCAGGGTGGGTGTTACCTCATATTGATAAGTGGGGTCATACAGAAAAGTTGTTTGTAAATTTAATTCGATTTTGAAATCACTGAATTAATGCGTAAAGTTAATTTCGTTTCCTCCTCTCCTTCTGTGTGGTTCACTTTTTTGTCAATCTGTGTACAAGAATGTGCGATTGAGAGTTGCTCAGCGAACCCGAATCTAGTATCTAAAAAGTTAAATGTACGTAAATAAAATAAAGACAGTTAAGAGGAGGAGTGGAACTTCTGTTTCCAAAAGTTTACGGAAGCAGAATCTGCTGCAGGAGACGATGAACAACATCTGAAAGGGTGTGGTTAATCCGCGTTAAATTTTTTGGCATACTGTCTACGAATGAGGAGGCTGTTGTTCTGGAGAATGCCTACAGATTTAATCTCATCAGATTTAGTCTCATCCTCCACATCTCAAAAAATAAAGTAGATTGGGAATGCTTTCTTTTTTAAGGGTATAAGCTCGAAAGTTTAAAGCAAGCTCGTGCCAACAGGTGGCAGCTTTATTCACCTAGAGTTGGTGATGTAGCGGTCCTCGTCCAGAACGCTGTTGATGGCAGTTTCCCTGAGGGCTCCGCCGGCCGCAGCATATGAAGACGCGAGGTAGGACTGGGATGGGTCCCACTCGGCTCGTCTCCCAGTGTCGTCAATAGACTCATATTCGTAAGCTTTGTATGGAGGCTTCAGACTTGGGTGTAAGTAGCCAAGGTACCCCTGAAACACATGTCAGTTTTGATAAAACAACTCTAAGTATACGGTACAAGGTTATTACACATGACTGCACTGATTTCACAGCTACAATAAAAGCAGTTTTTTTGTTGAGCTATTTTCCACTTTTTTCCACCAAAGCGCAGTAGTTAGCAATTACTAAAGATGGATACAGGTGCTGAGAAGACGTTCGATTTTTAATTTAATTTGCATCATTCTGTTATTGTAATGCGCCACTTATGAACTTGATTTCACAATGACGCACCAAAAGCTAACTCTATTGGACGAAACTTCGAGCAATTTTCAGGGAATGATTCCTCTGTAAGGAAAAATCGACGGGCCCGCTGTTAGTGACTGAAGAAATGGTTGAGGGTGGAACAGCAAATTTCCTAAAGAGCTGCAAAAGTAGAGGAGGAGGAGGAGGTTAGTGTTTAACGAACCTTGGACAACGAGGGCATTAGAGGCAGGGAAAATAGGGAAGGAAATCGAACGTGTTCTTTGAGAGGAATCATCCCGGAATTTGCCTGAAGCGATTTAGGTGAATCATGGAAAACCTAAATCAGGACGGCCAGACGCGGGTTTGAACCGCCGTCCTCCCGAATGCGAGTCCAATCTGCTAACCACTGCGCCACCTCGCTCGGTGCAAAAGTCAACAGCCAGAGAAAGTGATCTAAACATTCTTTAATCTAACGTTTAAAAGATCTTACGCAAGCTTCTGAAACAGAACCCCCTTCGCCTGTAATCGCTAGAAGCTCCTATGCCAGAATACATAGCGATTCGCTTTGAGGTTTTGACACGAATGGAACAGCTTTTGGAAAAAAAAATATCTTTAACGATGAACAAACTTTTTAAAGATTGTTACAATGAATAAAAGAAAGCCCGCTCCTTCTGAATGTTGGTCCAGCGTCTTAACTACTACCACTTCACTAAGTACTGTGATCGGACTCAGTATGCGAATCTGGGGCACAAACACATCCCGCCGTATTGAGCAGCATGTTCACGGCTCACCAAAAGTAAATATGTTGTATGCGATCTTACAGTTTAAAGTTTAGGGTTTGTTTTTATTTTCTTGAAGGAATAAACAACTGTGGGACACGTATAGCTTGACATGACGTGAACTTCATCTACCAACAGGATGGTTCTTCACTGGAAAACGACACGGGAAAACCAATGGATTGACTGTGGTAGGAACAACGATCAGATATTCCTGACAGGACTTCCACGTTCATAAACTTCACTTTTTTGGGGAGAACGGGGGGGGGGGGGGCTACTTGAAAGATTCAGTCTTTGTGCCAACTTTATCAGAATACCTACCAGAATTATGGGCTGTGGGCTGTAATGTCTTCAAAAAATTGGTGTGAATTCGTTACATCTAAAGAGGGAGAGACTACAACGACCACAAGCCACAAAAACATTAAAATTATCCATATGACTAAAAATGGTCTGTAATGTTATGTCAAAAAACACAGCTACGATTCATTAGTGAAACCAGTTCAGCTATTTGTAATAATCCTGTTTATTCCTTCTTTATTTTAGTACGTTATGAAAGTTTTATTTATTTATTTACTGTGTTATGTAAGTTTTTTACGAAAAAAGAAGTGAAGGCTGTTTGTAAAACTATTATAGCTAATAATCCTTATCTCATTACAATAAAACATATGATATGCCTAAGTATTAGAAGCCCATCATTACCCTGTCGTAATCACTTTCCAGGTCTCCGTCTTCCTTGATGGGCGAAAATGGCGGGTGTATTTTAGGGTCAGAGAGCTGCCTACGATGACCCCGTATCTTCCGGGAGCGTCCCATTATGGGTGAGGCAATCTTCCTCTGGATATCCAGCCTAAGCAAAATGTAGAGAAGTGCAGTTTTTAATACCATGTACTAAAAGACACAAACACGTTAACAGGTCAACAATAATGTGCATGAGCATACACAAACAATGTCTGAAGCTGCCACCTGTTCACCAAATCTGGATAAAAATAAGTTTTGATGTTACTTTCTAGGTTTACACTCAGAAATAATGCGAGATAGAGGAAACATACACTACCCTTGATTGTAATGGTAGAACTCAACTTTAACATGGCTATGAAATACTTTGTATTGTTTTACTAGCTACAAACATTAAAAATGAAATTCTTTCTGTATAGACATGTGGAGCTGTTTCATTTTAAACTCGATGATTTTTCGGAGTCCGTTTCCAGGATGCATAGATTGGCTAACTAATAGCAGTGTGTTGTTCAAAGTAGTCTTCGTTTCAACAAATCCTTTACTTATGGACTAGCCAAAAGGTCGGTTTATGTTGGGCATTACATCACGTCACAAGAATATATACAGCCATGAATTTCAAATAGTGAGATTCACACCAGCCGTCAACAGCACGGCACCACACCGTCACTTCATGACTCTGACGTTGACAGGATGGTAGCGTCATTTGACAGTTTAATCTAGCGGAGCCTCGTCCTCTGCTAACATCTGAATTCAATCTATTTTTGTTATGCTTACTCAGATATTTATGCATCCATCGTTAAGTATTTGCATAGTTGATGCTGTCACAAGTAATTTAAACTAGCTTTTACGCAGTGGGCTTTGCATGTTAGAAAACACGATTACACATTGTATAATACTGCACACCACACCACACCCTACCTAAAATACACAAACCATTCGACAGAATATTGTTTCATAGTTGTTTACACAAATATTGCGGAAATGGAAAGTGCTATTGATGTGTGATTTTGGTTTTCACAGAATGGATTCATTGTCAGAGCTCGTATTGCTGCCAATCAATAGATTGTAATAAAACTTAGAAAGTGTTTTTTGAGTAAACATCCACTTTTTAAATTGAACAATGCCTATTGAGATTAAAAAACTAAAAGTAGGGTAAATTACAATGCCAGTGGTGTTGGTTACAGGATACTAGTGTACGTCGTTTACGAGATATATTTTGATAGGTTCTCGCATCGACACTTCTGCAGTACCTGTGGTAGCACACACTAAAGAACAACACAAGTGGATACACTAGTTATATGGATCCTGACCAAGTAACAAGACAGTTGACCATCACGGTTTATGTTCAAAATGACACCGGGAGCGGCAATACATGCTCCCAGTGTGGTATGGAAGAACTGCTGTACATGTGCTAGCATTTCAACGGAGATGTCCGAGCAGGTTGTAGTAATACGTCGTTGCATATCATCAGGTGTAATTGGTATGTTCTTGTAGACAGCGTCTTTCAGCTTTCCCAGAAGAAAAAAGTCTACAGGCGTCAAATCCCTGTCCTCTGCGTCCAATCCACCGATTTAGAAACAATTCGTGAAGACATGCTGTAGTACTTCGTGGGCTATGGACTCGACAGCGCCGGCCGGAGTGGCCGAGCGGTTCTAGGCGCTACAGTCTGGAACCGCGCGACCGCTACGGTCGCAGGTTCGAATCCTGCCGCGGGCATGGATGTGTGCGATGTCCTTAGGTTTAAGTAGTTCTAAGTTCAAGGGACTGATGACCTCAGAAGTTAAGTCGCATTGTGCTCAGAGCCCTTTGAACCATTTTTGACTAGACAGCCATCATGTTGGTACCACATGTTCGGCCTAGTCTGCAGAGGAGCGTCTTCTGGCATCCGTGGAAGATGGCCTATAAGAAGGCAGCGATACTTGTGCACATTTCGTGTTTCGTCAATGAAAAATGGGCCTATGAGCTGATGGTTCACTATCCTATACCACACGTTTACACTCTATAGACGCTGACGTTCCACCTGCCGAAGCCAATGGGGATTGTCAACAGGTCAACAGCGCATGTTTCGCCTGTTTATCTGACCATGATTGGTATACTTGGTATCATCACTTGTCAAGATACATGATACATCTGCAGTATACTACCTTAATGCCCACGTGCAGAAGTTAACATTATTCTCATATACGTTTGCATGCAGCTCTTGATGGAGAGAAATGTGATAGGGATGGATCCTACACTATTTGATCAAAACTATCCGGAAACCTGACTGAAAATGACCTACAAGTTCGTGGCGTCCTCCATCGGTAATGCTGGATTTCAGTATGGTGTTGGCCCACCCTTAGCCTTGATCACAGCATTCACTCTCGCAGGCATACGTTCATTCAGGTGCTGGAAGGTTTCTTGGGGAATGGCAACCCATTCTTCACGAAGTGCTTCGCTGAGGAGAGGTATCAATCTCGGTCGGAGAGGCCTGGCACGAAGTCGGCGTTCCAAACATCCCAGAGGTGTTTTATAGGATTCAGGTCAGGACTCTGTGGAGGCCAGCCCATTACAGCTATGTTATTGTCGTGTAACCACCCCACCACAGGCCATGCATTATGAACAGGTGCTCGATAGTGTTGAAAGATGCAATCGCCATCCCCTAATTGCTCTTCAACAATGGGGAGCAATAAGGTGCTTAAAACGTCAATGTGGGCCTGTGGTGTGATAGTGCCATGCAAAACAACAAGGGGTGCAAGCCCCCTCCATGAAAAACACGAGCTCACCATAACACCACCGCCTCCAAATTTTACTGTTGGCACTTCACACGCTGGCGGATGACGTTCACCGGGCGTTCGCCATATCTACACCCTGCCATCGGATCGCCACATTGTGTTCCATGATTGGTCACTCCACACAATGTTTTTCCACTGTTTAATCGTCCAACGTTTACCCTCCTTACTCCAAGGGAGGCATCGTTTGGCACTTTATCGGCGTGATGTGTGGCAGCTGTATCGGCCATGAAATCCAAGTTTTTTCACCTCCCGCCTAACTGTCATAGCACTTGCAGTGGATTCTGATGCAGTTTGGAATTCCTGTGGGATGTCTGGACAGATGTCTGTCTATTACACATTACACCCTCTTCAACTGCCGGCAGTCTCTGTCAGTCAACAGACGAGGTTGGCCTGTAGGCGTTTGTGCTGTACGTGTCCCTTCACGTTTCCACTTCACTATCACATCGGAAACAGTGGACCTAGGAATCTTTAGGAGTTTGTAAATCTCGCGTACAGACGTATGACACAAGTAACACCCAATCACCTGATCACGTTTGAAGTCCATGAGTTCCGCGGCTCGCCCCATACTGCTCTCTCACGATGTCTAATGACTACTGAGGTCGTTGATATGGAGTACCTGGCAGTAGGTGGCAGCACAGTGCATCTAATATGAAAAACCGATGTTTTTGGGGTGTCCGGATACTTTTGAACATATAATGTATGTCGGTGGAGAATGCGTAGGACACTTACCTGCCTCGTGACACCTCCTCGTGCGATTTCATGGAAACTAAAGTGTGGATAAACAGCAACAGCAGCAAGAGCATTAATTTCCCCTTCTTTTGTCGTCACTTGTTTCCTTCTGTTACGTTGCCTAGGTGTTGCACTGGCACTTTCTCGTAACTGGTTGAAGAGGTTATTAAATAACTGTCGAGATGGTTGTTTTCTATTGGGATATCTTGCTGCATACACCGTAGAAGAGCGAACAACATTGTTCATGCACTCTTCATACACCATGAGAATGCCGTCTTTTTTTGCATTGGTAAATCCTATAGTCCTCTCACGACGTACTGCTTGGACTGCCACACTAACTAATTAGAAAGTCGGAATGCACTCCAGGAACACAAGCCCACTGTAAGCAAACATAACATCGTGTCTAGCAACTAAGCGGGTTGAATAGCACAAGCAACCGCCGGTGTGGAAACTTTCCAAAATACGATATCTCGTAAACGACTCGCACTAGAATTCTGCGACGAACACCACTGACTCTCTAATTTACCCTACTTTCAATTTGTTAATGCCTTTAGGCATTGCCTCATTAGAAAAGTGTATTTTTGCACACAAAATACACTTTCTAAGTATGACCACAATCTGTTGACTACCAACGCCTTCTGTGAAAGCCGCACAACCATCTCACTTTTCGCAATATTTGTGGTGCAAGTTTTAGGTGAGTCAACCTGTATGCAATTTGCTGAAAAGGAAATATGGATCTACATACTATTAATAAAAAAGAAGTCGTATATAAGAGACGATCAAAAAGTTTCGTTTGAGGGCTTTGCTGCAGCATATACGCTACCAAGAGCGACTCCGATGCGAGTATATAAGCACCGACATGTAGGCAAACTATTAGTGTGGCCTTCGAACGGAAACATTTTGATCGCTCCTTGTAAAAAGGACAGAGAAAAATTCACGTAACCTGTTTTCACAGCAGTATTTCTTGCGTACTAGCTATACGAAAAAAATTTCAATCTGTGTTCATATCCGGTATGAAATAATCGTCAAGAAATAGCAAAATTGGAAGAAAACTGTAGTCACGTATGAGTCAAGTATTTTTGTCAATATGCAGTTTATGCTGTGCTTAGCGTTGGGAGTGTTCTATGTGGAGGGTTTCATTCTGCGAGTAGGCGTATTTGTTTTGGTTTGTTAATTTTAGTTTACGTGCTGTGGCATCAGGCTGTTTAATCAACGTAGGGCTTGTCTTGTACAAGATGCGTGCAATTCCTAAAGAGAAACACAGAACTAAGCATGCAATATTTTTATTATTTCATTTTTAAAGACGTATTTTACCTTTAAGCATATACTGTATTCTGTTGTCACACAATACACTCCCTCATGCTTTTCGGTCGATTGTCAGCTTTGCTTCTCCCTTTTTCAGTTATATCCCTTCTTCCAAAGTTAGAAACACTTTCACCACTGATTTTCTCCTCGATCCCTGCTTCTCCTAGGTGGCTCTCTTTCAACTATAAGCATCATCACTTAGGTATATAATTTTGCATTGCGGTCTACCCACCTGTCGTTGGCTCCATCTATTAATACCGATAATCATTGTTGCTATTTTATTTTTAGAGGATTACGTTACCAGTAAGGCTAGTCAGCCACGTGGGAGATCATTTCTAAATTACGTTACTATTTTCGTTACCATCATAATGTAATAGTTAATTATAAGCTGTGTCTGAAATGTCCGGTGAATTGTCTCAGAAAATAATAAAGGCAACAAGTGTTCCGAACAAAAGATCTTTATTAGCCTCCAAACTAATCATAATTAGCTACAACGCACTTCCGACATCTATTCTAAAGCTCCCTGTGGAATTGCTCGAAATCCGCACCATTACCTGTTGCTATCGATACGATCTGGAGACCGAGCAACAGTCAGTGGCATGGTGTTCGTCGTCTTCCCCGCCTCCATCGGGCAGAAATTAATGATGGATTAAGTCTTTGCTGTCGAAAAAGCCGATCCAAATCGTCTTAATCTTCGTTTTTTTGGGGTGGCGGGTGGAGGGGCGGGGCGGACGGAGGGGAAGACGAAGAACACCGCGCCACTGACTGTCGCTTGGTCTCCGGGTCGTATTTCTAGAACCAGGCCCTATCTCCTGTATTGCTGCGGACCAGCGGCGGGCAACAGCTAAAATCAGTGTTAGTGCTTCAAAAGAAAGCCTTTGTTTTAAAATTTTGCGAAAGAAAAAAAATAAATAAGAAGAAAAGTTATTCAGAAACTTGATAAAATCCTTAAAAGAACAAAGTCAGCTTTTTATCTGCTTTAACCTAAACTGATGCCCCAAAGAGACCCATTCGTATAGGCATGCGTATCCAAATACAGAGACATGTAAACCGGCAGAATAATGCCATGCGGCCGGCTACTCCTATATGATACAAGTGCCTGCCGCAGTTGTTAGATCGGTTACTGCTGCTACAATGGTAGCTTATCGAGATTTAAGTGAGTCAGAACGTGGTGTTATAGTCGGCGCACGAGCGATGGGATACAGAATCTCCGAGGTACCGATGAAGTGGGGACTTCCCCGTACCATCATTTCACGAGTGTACCGTGAACATTAAGAATCCTTGAAAACATCAAATCTCCGACATCGCTGCGGTCGGAAAAAGATCATGCAAGAACGGGACCAATCGCGACTAAGAGATCGTTCAACGTGACAGAAGTGCAACCTGTCCGCAAATTGTTGCAGATTTCAATGCTGGGCCGTCAGCAAGTATCAGGGTACGAACCATTCAACGAAACATCATCGATATGGGCTTTCAGAGCCGAAGGTCCACTCATGTCCCCTTGATGACTGCAGGACACAAAGCTTTACGCCTCGCCTGGGCCCGTCAACACCGACGTTGGACTGTTGATGACTGGAAACATGTTGCCTGGTCGGACGTCTCTGGTTTCAAATTGTATCGAGCGGATGGACGTGTACGGCTACGGAGACAACCTCATGAATCCATGGACCCTGCATGTCAGCAGGGGACTGTTCAAACTGGTGGACGCTCTGTAATGGTGTGGGGCATGTGCAGTTGGAGTGATATGGGACCCATGATACGTCTATATATGACTCTGACAGGTGACGCGTACGTAAGCATCCTGTCTGATCACCTGCATCCATTCATGTCCATTATGCATTCCGACGGCGTTGGGCAATTCCAGCAGGACAATGCGACACCCCACACGTCCGGAATTGCAACAGAGTGGCTCCAGACACTTTTTTGAGTTTAAAAACGTCCGCTAGCCAGCAAATTCCCCAGACATGGACATTATTGAGCATATCTGGAATGCTTTGTAAGGTATTATTCAGAAGAGATCTCCACCCCCCGTACTCTTGCGGATTTATGGGCAGCCCTACAGAATTCATGGTGTCAGTGCCCTCCCGCACAACTTCAGACATTAGTCGAATCCGTGCCACGTCGTGTTGAGGGGCCTTACACGATATTAGGCAGGTGTACCAGTTTCATTGGCTCTTCAGTGTAAATTGTTACAGCTCAAGCTTGATCTATTCATTTAAAAAGGAAATATATTTTTCTTTTAGTTTTTCGCAGAAAGATCAGTTATTTTCTCCTTGATCTCTGGATGCCACCTGAGAAAATGTTTCTCCACTGAAAGCACTGCAAGCGCATTTAGTACTTCCAAATTCATAGTGTTTTTTAGAAAAGTTTTTATTCTTTTCAGTGTTGAAAAGTGGCCTAGTTTCTCTTATGTCACAGGTACTGTCATAACGATTTTTATTAGTTTTGTAACTTCCCTAATAACATCAGCTACATTAATTCCGAGAGAATTTTCAGTAGCTTAACTAATTTGGAATATTCATAAACTTTAGGTGTACAATAGCATAATTTTAGACCAGCTTCAAACTTTTCTTTCTCAACCTTGCGACATGCTTCAGCTGTCAGCAGTATTTCATCTGCAGAATGTTCATTCTTATAACTAGCGAAGCATTTCGTTTTGAACAGTGTAGCAGCTAGGACTGTTAAGTAGAATATTATCTGTCCATCATGTCAACACATGTACAGTCACACACTTTCTTAGCTTCTGCCGTGATTCTCTTTGAATGATTCTCAAAGTAGTTTGAAGTTACTAATTCTACAACAACAGTTTTGAATAATTTTGAATAATTCATTAACCTTAAACACATTAATTTCTCGATATTGCATTTGGTTGTAAATTATTTCAAGATGAGTGATGATTTTATGAAAAAGCCATACCCAAAACATGAAGTTATTATAATTCAGTTATTTTAAAATTACTTTTGCTTCTGCAATGTTTTGATTTACTTCCGGTGTTCACTGAGTTTTAGTAAGGCTGTTTTTTGAAAGTTGTAAATTTTTACGAACTTTGTCTGTAGTCTGTATGTTGAAGTTCCATCTTGTAGAAGTTGGACGTGGAATGCTGACGTGCATATGCTTCCTTGGAATGGACAAACATTGCGGTGATCTTCAAAAGGATATTGGAATAGCCAGAATGTTAGAACAAAATATTTTTACGTTTCGTGTAATACTTTCTAAATTTCTCATTATCAGATTAAGTTGATGTACATAACAGTCAATGAAATATGCATTGCTATAAACTGCTTTGATTTGTGCTTGAACTCCTGCTTTTTTGCCTTTCATAGCATCCGCACCCTCAGATGTATGAGATATCAGTTTTTGTCCATTTCCTTGAAGGGATATGTTTTATTAATCTAAACAGATATTGATGTAGCGTCTGCAGTTCGATCCTCTGGAATAAAGAACTCCCAAAAATGCTCAAATATTTTACCATTCAATGCGTACTATAGAACGAGAACCATTTAAGTGTGTTCGGAAACATCTGTTGTGTTAGAAGGCGTAAGACCTACAGAAGCAGCTTTTCAAATTGCCGTCCTTATCTCCTTTGTAGCAAGCAGTGAAGTATCTCATTCTCGATCGTCTTAACAACACATTTCAAAACTGTAGTGGTTTTTCAGTGATTCTTCAAATCTGAATCTAATTCAGATGCAATAATTACTAATCCTCTAAATATACCTGGACTAACTGAATCATATTTTTCGTCATGTCCACGTAAGTGAGTTTCAAAGCTTGCACAAAAGAAAATGCAATTTATTATTTTAGAGAAACTTTCACAGTTATTTGAACCTTTATATTACGCTCATTGAATGAAAATTTGTAGGCCACATTACGTATATATTAAATACTAAAGGTTTATGAAAGTGATAGTGAAAGTACGCTATCAACATGCTCCTTTGACTTCTCATTCTTTTCAGTTTTTGTTTAATTTTGTTTGTATTTTTCAAACCGTCTTTTGACCACATTACATCAACTTCAAATAGCAAATATGGAAAACAAAGAAGTGAATATTTTACTTTACAGTCACAAAGCAGATTTTTCCGTTCTAAGTATTCATAATTAAAGATACGAATATATTTCTCGTTGTTGCCTATGTGTGGATATTAGTGTATCATGTATTGAACAGCCTCTTTTCTTAAGTGTAACTTTCTCATGGATTGACGGCTGGGACAAATTAAGCTGTTGCAGTTCGCTTACAGTCACAGAACTTATCTCTCAGAAATACAAGGCCATAGTTACAGATTTTTGTAAAATAAAGGAACCGAAAAATGGTATCCAAGAGAACAGATCGAAGCAGAATAATAATGTATTTCCACACTTTATCATATTCAAGATACGGTACACGGTTTTAAGCACAACATACGCCGACTAAAAAAAAAGATAACTACTTTACATCAACACTAATCCGAGGATCGCCACGGCGGAAGCGATAGTGCTCCCTCGCAGCCTCGCGCGTAGCTCCCTGTGTACCACACAGGCACAGTTCCGTATAGAAACGTTTGAAACTAATTCATAAACTGGGGGATGGCCATTGGCGTTAAGCTTAAGGATTATGTATTGTGCACGTATAGAGAAAGCATTCAATCAAAATAGGACTCAATGTAGTAAATATAGCAATACAGAAATATTTCGAATGTTAGCTATAGGCAAATAGCATAATTGAAAACCGAACCCTTCATTGCTTTTAGTGACGTGTTGAATACAGCAGATCAAAAGGTAGTTGAATCACATACAAAGCCGATCGCTTGTAGACATCTTCACTTAGAACATCCTACGGTTACGCTACCCCTTTTGTAAATAATTAATAATAATTAATCATTCTGTTTCTGCAGAAGCATTCTGAATATATTTACAGCGTTGGCGTGGCCAAGTAATGGGCTACGACTTAAAGACCAGTTTACAAAATCGAAGTGGATATCCATAGCAAAAACAGCCTGATGGATAATGCGCATTAAGGACACATGCAGCGCGTTATACTTCGCATACTTGATGATCTCTACTTTCTCCTCACGTTTTAAATACAACAGAACGATAGTCCCACGGCACATACAAACGTCTCCGGCCTTGATGCATCTGGTAACATGGCTGAAGTTGCTTCACAGGTAGGTATCACGATTGACGTTTTCCAGGTAAATATGTTTCATTTTCTGGAAATTCGTCGTCGGGAGAGAGGTTCAGAGGTTCTCTCTGTCTGTCACGTTGGTTTGTGGTCGCCTAAAAACGAGCTGTACTACAGGTAACTAGCAAAATATTATTGATGAAATACGCCAACAACCTACACAAAGTATACGTGACGTACCAGGGTAGCTGTATGTCTTGTAAAGTATGGTCATTGCCGTGTGCCACAGCGAATGGCGCCGACTGGCGTGGCTGAGCGGTTCTAGGCGGTTGCGCTTCAGGCTGGAACCGCGCGACCACTACGGTCGCAGGTTATAATCCTGCCTTGGGCATGGATGTGTGTGATGTCCTTAGGTTAGTTAGATTTAAGTAGTTGTAAGTTCTAAGGGACTGATGACCTGAGAAGTTACGTTCCATAGTGTTCAGAGCCATTTGAACCATTTTGAACAGTGAATGGCTACACCTCTGTTATTATTCGTTAACTGAACACCAGCACTAAAAGACTTGCTGATACTATTGTCTAGAGGAAAGCACCATCATTCGATGATCGTAAGGAAAAGCAACTTTCTTGAAATGTGGATAAATGTAACAAAAGTAAGATGAAGGTGTATACAGAGCCGTTTTTCTTCTTTCAGCATAAGAACGGAAAAGGACAGAAAACTCCACCACATACTGTAGAGTGGTCAGATGCATCTACAGTTTCAACACTAATAGATGTGGTGTCATCCGAGGATCGAGGTCCCGTGCCAAAGTTAGTATCTCAGACGCAACCACACGTGAGGACAGTGACTGCCAGACGCAGCAACGAATGACAGACGTGGGCACAAACACGCCCTCGTGAGGTTCCACACGAAGAGGCTGCCGGAAGCTTAATCGCGTCAGAGCGCAGCACCGCTCACCCACTCATTAATCGTCGCCTACAGTATTGTCTTAGCTCATCAGATACGGCTGCAACCTAATCTAACTAATAGTCAGAACAGTGTAGCAAAGTTTATAGCGAATTGTACACTGATATGAGACTATCATCCTGTATCGTATCAAGTGATAGCACGTTTATTCCTGTGCATTCCGTCCCGCTCTCGTCTGCTTAGTGTTCTGCTAATCTCAGCAGTCTAAATATTATTTGTCTTCTCTGTAATACATGTTTAACCAAGTGTAAGCCCCCACGAGAAATGTCTGTAAACGAAGTCGTTCAGTTTCAGGCGGAGCAGATTTCACGACTGCTGCTCAATGCACAGCTGATGACAACCTCACTGTAGTAACAAGCATCTCCACAACCGGTTGCTGCTCCCAAGTTTCTCCAGTTTAACAGTAAAGAAGACGATAGGTCGCAATACCGCGTCCAACTCAAAGCACAGTACACAGCATATAACATTAAAGGTATGGCGCGAATTGCTTTCTTTTTATCAACTGTTGGGGACGGCGTGTTTCTTCTGTGTACAAAATTGTTCCCTGACTCTCGTCCGAAAGACATTGTTTATGAGGAGCATGCTCACAAACTCGACGAACATTATGAAGCACAAATCATGTCGCTGCAGCGAGATTTAAATTTTCTGGCTGTAAGAGGCCCCACGAACAACCATTAAAACAGTGTACTGGTGAACGTAAAGGGCTGACAAGGTGTTGTAGGTCCAGGAGCTCTTATGCAGTAAGTTATATTGATGTAATCTTACAGTATGGCATCACGCAAAATGTGCCAGGTGCACGTATTCGCACTGCCATCCTAAAATTGTTAGATGTGGACCTGAAAGCGGTTTTACCAGTTGTAGAGTCTCAAAGTATTGTGGACACAACTGAAATTCACTTTAAAGCTACATCTCTTTCTCCCGTTCATAATACACAAGACTCTCAGCATACACTTCATGCTAATGTTAAACAAAACAAAGACAGGGCTCAGATTAACAGTAAAAGTAAAGGTAAAACCTTGCAGTCATGCGTCAGTCTAGAACCGCGCGAACTCTACGTTCGCAGGTTCGAATCCTGCCTCGGGCATGGATGTGTGTGATGTCCTTAGGTTAGTTAGGTTTAAGTAGTTCTAAGTTCTATGGGACTAATGACCTCAGATGTTAAGTCGCATAGTGCTCAGAGCCTTGCAGTCATGTGGTACACGAGCTGTACTTCAGAATAACATGAGGAAGCCTTGTCCTCTGTGTTTTTCAAACCATGACAGAAAAGCTAGTCCTTGTCGTGTTGTAAAATGTTTCAAGGTCGTATCCAGACCGTCTGACGGTGCAAGCACAGGTGCAGGGTAGCTTTGAGGAAGTGAACGTTGTGTCGGCACTGCGATTAATGCTGGTGCCAACGACTTTTCCGCTTTGCAGAAACTATCTGCTGTTGTCCACAGACACGGAAACAAACATTTTGTCCAATTAAGAGAGGCAGAAAAGACTACTAAATTTCAGTTAGACACAGGTGCGTTTGTCTCCGTAATCAATACAGACACCTACGAGATTTAAATTTTCTCGCCGTAAGAGGCGAGAGCATAGCTACAGCAGCCAGCTTCTGTCTTGTCTGCATATAACGGACACGAAATACCAGTACTGGGTGTGTGAAGTTTAGCAGAAACTTTTCATGACGTTACAAAATGTGTTTCATTTGATACACTATGTTCGAGAAACAGTGCAAACATTTTTGGTTTAGGACTTCTCTGATTTGCTCATCATGTGCATACAAGACAATGTGTTGCAAATAAGTGTTTCAGTACCTCATACTAACGTTTCTGACTTATGAAATAAGTACAGTGAACTTTTCAGCCACGGTTAGAAAGGGCTAAAGATTTTGAGACGCACATTAATTCTGAGGCGCATATTACTGCCAAAGACAATGTGCAACCGCGATTTTATCATGCTCCATCCGTCCCCATGCAATACGTGAGCAAGTTGCTCAAGAAGTGCAACACTAAAATGAAGATGAGGTGACACTACCCGTTTCTGCAAGCCCGTGGGCGTCCTCCTTGGTCATTCTCAAAGTGAATTCAGGAGATTCACGTCTGTATGCTAATTTCAAAGCCACAGTAAATCCACAGACTGTCATGGATTCAGTTCCTTTCCCAAGACCAGAGGAATTAATGGATAGATTGAACCATGGGAGATTATTATCCAAGACTGATTTGTGTGAAGCATACTTATAGTTACCGGTGGACGAGCAGTCTCAGCAATTTTTGTGATCAATCGTCCTTTCATTTACAAAGTGACTGGATAATATTGTTGTTGTAATAGGTTGTATCCCTGCTGAATACTTGGCAAATTGAGAATGTTTGTTTAAAGGGCGTTCTGCAGATAGTTTAAAGTGTAACAAGGAAAAATGCTCCTTCTTCCACAAAGAACTTGAATATTTAGGACCTGTCAAAAATGCACAGGATATACATCCTCTTTCTTCACACTTATCGGTGATTAAAGATTTGTTACCACCCCGTAACATCAAGGAGCCCAGGCCATCATGGGGAATTTCACATATTACATTAAGTTTATTGCAGACACTGCATAAATTGCTGCTCTGATGAACTGGATGCGTTGGGAAAATATTGGCTTTGTATGGTCCCAAGAATTTCAGGACGCATTTCAGCAGTTAAAGGACGGACTGTTAACTCATCATTATGTAATTCATTTTGATCCAGCTAAACCTCTTGTGTTGACTGTGGATGCATCTTATTACGAGATTGGAGTTGTGCTCTTCCACAGAAATTGTTGTATTGGCTGAAGAGCCAACACCGTTTTACGAGGGGAGGCCCTAATGCACGTGTTTTAGCTCACGCAGGCTAGCGTGAGGAGGGAAGAACTATGCTGACGTGAGGTCTGGAACATGACAAGGAATTAGAATTCAGAAAGCGGACGTAATTAGTTTGATACTTAACTTTAATCCATTAATGATGAACGTCGCTCTTTAAGGTACATGATTTACAATATCAATATCAATAGTAACTGAATATGGCGTCTTGCTAGGTCGTAGCAAATGTCGTAGCTGAAGGCTATGCTAAACTGTCGTTTCTGCAAATGAGAGCGTATGTAGCCAGTGAACCATCGCTAGCAACGTCGGCTGTACAACTGGGACGAGTGCTATCAAGTCTCTCTAGACCT
The DNA here is from genome assembly GCF_023897955.1 of Schistocerca gregaria. Taxonomy (NCBI): domain Eukaryota; kingdom Metazoa; phylum Arthropoda; class Insecta; order Orthoptera; family Acrididae; genus Schistocerca; species Schistocerca gregaria. The sequence continues at coordinate 35,310,838 of NC_064931.1, read as the reverse complement.
GCCCTGTGGCGGCGCTCGGTCTGCAATCACTGATAGTGACGACACGCGGGTCCGACGTATACTACCGGACCGGGGCCGATTTAAAGGCTAACACCTAGCAAGTGTGGTGTCTGGCGGTGACACCACATAAATGGTTCATCTGATAGCCCATTTCTTAATTACAGTCAACTTGCGAAAGAGCACTCACATTATCTATGATGTTACCGAGTTCTAGCAACATTTGCATTACCGAGAGATCTATCTGATTAGCAATCATCAGCCTTTCCATCCAAGTCCGACCCATCATAGACAGAGTAAAAATTGCAATGTTAGGCTCTGTTACTGCCTAATTGTCAATAGAAGTTATTATACAGGTCCACAGCACAACAACGAATGCTGACATGTTCTCTCGGTTACCGATGAGAAGTGACACGGTGTTTTATTCGTATGAAAGACCATCTTGTCAAACCGAAACTCAAGATTTTGAATTTCTTCAAAATTTTCCTCTTGATTTTCGACATATTACTGTAGCAATTGTCTCTGACTAAGTCCTTCAGGCAGTTTTGCAATATTTGCGCCATGGGCGGTCACGTAATTTGAAAGAATTTCCCCACCCGGTGGTGCATCGTTATTTTTTGCATCGTCGTATGCTGTCTGCACAGGTAGGTACTCTGCTTTTCCATACAGGAATGACAGTACACAGGTTGTGATTTGTCACTCCCCCAGAGGGAAGATTTGTCATTGTTGCCTTTAGGTCACTGGGGCATAGTTTGTTCAAAGCAACTCGACCGACATCATTTTACCTGGGTGAGCATGGAGGCCGAGATTCAGCAAATGACCCCTCACTGTAATGTGTATGTAGAGTACGATTTCACTCGGCCAAAACACTTTTTTCAGTGGAAATGTGTGTCCGGACCATGGCAATCCATACACACAGATTTTTCGGATCCATTTCGGAAATACAATGGTTGTTGCTGGTCGATACATACAAAAAATTTCCTTTTGGAGTCCCCATGACATCCAATACTACTGCTAGTACTGCATTGGCTTTGTCATTTATTTTTGTCTCGAAGATCTTCCTTAGGTCCTTGTCTCGGACATTGGACCACAGTTCACGTCAGCCAAATTTTAACAGTTTTGTGCTGCATTTGGCATAGACCGTGTAACTACTGATCTTCTTCGCCCTCAGTCTAACAGTGAGGCTGAATGGTTCATTCGAACATTCAAGAGTCATATGGAGAGTTTCAGTTCCTCCCACGCTCAAGAGCAAGCCTTAAAGATTCTTGTTTCCTCCTACCACTCCTTCGCACATGACGGGAAGTGCCTGGCAGAATTATTACACAGTTCTCACCACTGTGCCCTGTTGCATATTCTGCTTTTGCCATGGTAAGAGTTCGTTCTGAGGATTCAGACAATGTTTCAGCAGCAGGATGAAATATTCTATAAAGTTTTTGACAAGAAACAGCTTTGGGAACACAGAATCATCATCAAAGTATTAAGCCATTCACCTTACGTCATTGAAGGTTCCTCTGGGACGCACTGATATCATGACAACCAGCTGTGTCGCCCTTAGATCAGAAAGTGTGATGCAGAATTTTCGCCCACAAACCCAACACACTGCGGGGTTCTGTTGCGGTCGGCGCCGTCCGGAGTAGAGCTGATGGAGATCGATGTTGTGCCGCCGCTGTCACAGACAGTCCTGCAAGCTGAGCCCATGTCCACGGAGACGGCGCTCCACGATACCCCTCAAAGCATCTTTGGAGTTTCGCTTGTACTCAGCCCGACCACGGCATCTGCATCAGTGGATTTGGGCATGCGCGCAGTGGTTGGTATTTGGCCCGTCACTCACAAGGTGGATACCAGGATGCAGACAGAGAGCTGCAACTGGATATCATTACACTCCCCCTCTCCTCATCTAACTCTGCATTCAAGCCTCCTACCGCAAACGTCATGCGAAACAGCAGGACTACACGACGATGGTGCAGAGATTTTGGGGGAGAGGTTGGGGGGAGGTGGTGGGAAAGAATGTGGTATCGTCCAAACAACGAGATTCCATGTCAAAGTTGGAACCTCACAATGGAACCACAGTAAGAATCATCGCTGCCAGATGCAGCAACGACTGAAAGACGTCGGCATAGACACGCCATCGAGAGGTTTCACGCACTGCCACTGCTGGAAGCTTACTTACGTCAGAGCGCAGTGCTGCTCACCCACTTGGTAATCGTCACCTATCATGAACGCATCACCTTAGCTCATCAAATACGGTAGCGACCTAACAGAACTAATAGTCAGAACAGTACAGCAAAGTTCATATTTAATTGTACGCTGAGATGAAACTATCGTTCTGTATTGTATCAAACGATAACAGTCATAGAGCTCATCGACAGTAACAAATACAGACAGTGAGCATGGACTGTTTGTATTTTAAGTACTTTATATTGTTGAAAGTTTAATAATCTGATCTAATATAGTGTGGGTGTTGTAGTATCCGCTAGACTTTCACCTGAAGTAAATCTAGGCTTGCTGCAACACCCTAAAATCTTGACAACCTGTCACTACAACGGGAAGTCAACGACGACTTCTAAACATTGGAAAATAATCTGATGAAGTGTTCACTCGCAGGGTTCCTTCAATGTGCACAATTTTTAGCGATTGGTGTGGAGCGAATCCGTGCGTCACCTACAACCGTTCATAGTAAGTCTGCTTTAACAGAGGTATCAACACTTCTCATAAACAATTTGCGTGATGCAGTAGAAGATATTCCATTGCAGGTTCCGCAGAGATAGTGATTCCAATATGATGATGCCTAGAATCAAATGTTACACACTCTAATTGAATATTCTACCCACTTTTTTCACCAATCAAACTAACTGGTTTACTGTGTTACATGACATGATTGTGCCTGGTGCAGGGCTTGAAAATGCTGTGTATGCCGAAGGCTACACGTGTGTAGAGACAGGAGACCGTGACGTCGTTTGCTGACATCGCAAGTTATAAGTAATTGTCGCCACGCTCACTCATATTATATTGAAGGATTTTGTGCTTTTGTGTTTTCCTAGTCATTATTTTATTGTTAGCTTGGTATTCTTGACACACTGAAAAGTTTGGATGAATACTGAAAGCAATACCTGGACAAACAAAAAGCGTATATTATGCATAAATAATCACGTAAAACCAGAGTGAATGTGCGCTTACATGGGACCTTTTACCAACTGAGTTACCACAATGCGACTCCGGTCACCTTCTCACAGGTATATTTCCGCCACTACCTCATGTCCGACCTTCAGAGCTCCACAAAATTCTCCTGACAACCTTGCGGGACTAGCACTCCTGAAAGAAAGGATTTTGTGCAACATGGCTGGGGAACTGCTTCCTGAACAGAGCTCAGTTAGTAGAGCACCCGACCGAAAAACGCAAAGTTCTCGAGTGGCGGTGCCGGTTTGGGACACAGTTTTAATCTGCCGGGAAGTTGCATAGCTGCGGCAGAAAAAAACTCATTCTGGAAAGAACCTCTTAGGCTGTAGCTAATCCATGTCTTCGCAATATTATTTCTTCCAGGAGTGCTAGTCTTGCAAGTTTCGCAGGACAACGTGTGTGTAGTTTGGGAGGTAGGAGATGAGGTACTGGCAGAAGAAAAGCTGAGGTCTCTGTATGTCCATCTTTTTAGCGTTGGTTGCGGGATTCGGCTGTTCGATTGAGGATGTCAAATTAAACAACTTTCAGCCGTCAGTTCTCAGCGTTATTTTATTGGCCCAATAAAATAAGGTTGAAAACTTACGGCTGAAAGATGTTTAATTTGACATCCTGAAAAGCTGAGGTATCGGATCGTGGGTCGACCTCGGGCAGTTCAGCTGGTGCTGGCATGATAGCTCAGCATGTTCGGTCAGGGCAACAAAAAAATTGACAAGGAACCTCCTGAGTGAGAGGTCAGAAAAAGCCAATGATATTCATGGCATTCGACGCCCCGCGTATTGTCTACCACGCAACCACAACATTGGCTGCTAATGGCAATAGGGGGCTGTACTGGGGATAGCCAATGGTAAGCACAGCATGAGGATGCGAAGTGTTGTTCAAATGCTTATTAGTCGTCAGGTCTCTCACGACAGTTTTACTCTGCTAGTGGTGTTGATACAAAGCAGAGCAGCGGCAACGATAAACAAAGAAAACATTGCATTACATCTACAACAACAGTTTGCTGAAGTTAACATTTCGTCAGAAAGGAATTCAATAAATTTCACAAAATGAGAAAGAACCGGCATCAGAAATATTAGCGTTTCTGCCAGATGAGTCAGTGGAATGTGTGATGTCTTACACTTTCGACTGTGCGGTCAATGTACGTGAAGAGTACCATAATGACGATACGCGTTTAACAAGTTAAAGTGATACTGAAATAGGTGTCAGTAGTTCAATATCTTTGTCAGACGGGGAGCCAAAAATACCGTCTCTAGTGAAACATAGTGAAGACAATCGTTGTCCAAGGACCGGGTGCTAAATATAATTAATTACGCACTTGGAAGATCATCCACAGCATAGTGAAAAAACAATTATAAACAGATTCCGAATATGTCCACAGCAATATGACCGTGTAGTACCGTGGGTATGCAAGGGAGGACAAGGCGCACTTGTTACGAAAACTGGTGTTTGTGTGATTCAAGTATCAAGGATGCTCGATACAATTTACAGGACGTGCATGATAGTGGCCTATGCCGTTGCGCACGCCAAACTGCGCGACATAACACTACAGTGATTTCAAGGGAAGTAGTGCATGGTTGCATAACTTCAAACAGAGATACAGAACTGGAAGTCGTAAGATTACGACATTTCAAACAAAGCGTCACCTCAATGACGCACAGCAAAGAGCGGAATTGGCCCGATAGATGAGATAAACAAACTTATCCCATCGTTCAGTAAGGCATTTGTTTTCAACCCCAACCAATCGGGACTTAGAGAAAATGTATATGAAAAGAACTCTGGACATTAGAGGTACAAAGAGAATTAGAGATTTGTGTCAAGATCAAGTAATATCAGTGCCTTGTATACAATTATGCGCACTGTCAATGTCGGTGGTAAATTGGCTGTAAAGTTATTTATTGTGCTGCGTGAAGTTGGATGTGCTCTGCCTCCTATGATTCCTTCTCGTGTGTGTGATCTTGCAAGGGCGCTAGGATATATCTACATCACATCAAGTAAGAGTGGGAAAATGAGCGTTTGAGAACTACAAGTACGGTATGCGCACTGCTTTTAGCAAATAGCTGGTGAAAATAACTTGTTCTTGCTTGATTTCTGGTCTGTGTTTAACATTCATACTCTTTTAGAGCAAACTATACTTCCAGAAAAGTGTGTGACAGAAATTCACACCACCTGGAACCATTGGACAAATTCAGCCTCTGGACGGTTGTTTTTCCATTTCCTATGAAACCTATTTTCGCACTGTCTGCAGCTACGCCTTAATGATAGCCTCGTTTCCAATGAGCTCCACGACAGACTGTTTCGCATTCGGTTGTATGAGATAACATTCCATTTGCTCTCATCCCCCCCCCCCCCCCCCCCGTTACACCAGTATGAGTCATATGCAGTCTTTCAGAGTGGATACCTAGCTGAACGTCCTGCACGGTTTGTAACTCCCAAGCAGTTTTCCTTCGATATTCATGGTGCAAGCCTTTGTGATCACTGTTACGCGACTTTTTTTTTTTCATTTGCTGTTCATAGTGCAAGTTCATGGTTTGTTTTGAACATTCAAATGTCGACAATGTCCATTCTGTAAAGTGTAATACATGCACCTTCTAGAAGGTTGATCTCTTCACCTCCTGGAAACTCATTTTCTATCGCCCTCTGTACATGGTAAATCATTAGCAGCTGATATTTTTCCTGTCGTAATTGTTAACATAGCAGTTTCAAATGAGACTTACTAAAGATTGAACTTGCAACCTCGCACCAAGGGATTCCTTGTGAGTGAAGTTTCAGTCAACAGAATAATAGATATATCACATGACATCCGCACAGAACTTCTAACGAAAAATGACGAAGAAGAAGGTAGATATCACGAAAAAAACCAAAAACTTTGGTAGAGCACTTGTCTACGATAGGCAAAGATCCTGAGACCGATGCCCAGTCTACCACACGGTTTTTATCTGCTAGGAAGTTTCATGAACGCACACTTGTGACAAACGGTTTTTACTTAAATTTGTTTGCACACTTGTGACAAAGGTTTTTAAATAAATTTCTTTCAACAGTTTTCTTTCAACAGTGTTGAAGGAGAAAAATAGTTTTCTGTTATTTGGCGCTTATAAAGAAAAGAGTACACAAAAAACGGAGACAAAATGGACTAGGGGAAAGTGGCCCAAAAGACATAGAACGGCAAAATGACATGGTGGTATTTTTAAAATTTAGTTGCTTACAGGATCATAGTCTTTGGTTTACTAGATTGCTTGTGGTGGCTATATTTTTCTCACGAGCCTTTAATCTCTGCCTGCTTTCTTTTAGCGATGTGAGATGCAGGAAACCATTTTCGAAGTCAACGAAATCAATATTTCTGTTATGAAACTTTTAAAATTAAGGTATGTTCATTATTTCGGTGGAAGATCAACTATCAGCGAGACATCTTATGAAGGTAAGTCATTAAATATGTAGCAATATTTTGATTGTGTGTTTGTTAATTGTCAAGGTTATGACCAAAGATTACGCTTGTGTTGAAGAGGGCAAAATGATACGCGACTGTGTCGTTCTTTGCACTGCTCCATCACATACTTCATCAACTGCTGACATGCAATGTGCTTGCTTATAAAAAGCGTATTAAAATTAAAATAGAAACTGGCAACAACAAATACTATTCTTAGTTTGTGGAAATTATTTACCATAAATGTTGATGTATTTTACATACGATAAGCACATTGTTGTGCCAATTTGTTCCATTGGGTAGCCCAAAATGACATGCTGACAACATTTTTGAAATTCTGAATTCGTAGTGAAACTAATCATTTTATTTGAAATCTTTAGGCATATGTTACTGTAGCAATCTCATTGTGATGTAAAATAGCATTTGTATAATTTTAATAGGCGTAAATGAGCTGTGGAATATAATACACGTTTTAGTATGCAGTTTTGGACCCCTTTCCCCTATATACTGCTTCCTAAACTTTGTTTAAGTACTTGCCTATAGGTCTGTATATTTTCATGACCAAATAATTGTTGATCCTCTGAAATGTTTGGATGACACATTTATCTATCCTATCCGTTTTCACCAACGTGGTGAATTCGCTATTGAGCTTCATTTTTGTTAATCAGTTCTTTCGTCATTACTAGTTTCTTAATGCCATTACTATACTCCGACTTTTTGGAAGAAGAATTGCTTCTAATAGCCTCACATTCCCCATTAATATACGAAGCTGTACAGCAGACAGCACTCGGGGCATACACAGTTTTGGCGCTGATGTGTAAACAAAAGCAATCATTCACAGCAAGCGAGTCTCCGTAAAGGAAAAGGTGCTGTAGTAGACACCTTTGTCAAGAATAATCAACTTAGAAAAGTTAATTGCTTATGTAAAAGGGATTTAAGAGGACTTCCCAAGTGGTGTTGAGTCATGTGTAAATAATATATCTTGTTTATTAAACGATGCAATTCGCGTAAATAACAACATTAGTCTTGCCACTTTGGCACAATGTGTGCTCATTGAAATACGAAACTTGCTGCTTGATGTATAAAGCTTGCCCTTACTTATGAATGCAATTATTACTGATAACTATAATGAATTATGAAGTGATAACTATAATGAATTATCAAGTTATTTATTTGCTCTGTCCAAAATACATACACGTCAAGGCGATATACGTAACAGATTGAATACTGGCAGTCTTAGATAAACTCATCATATTTCTCATCCTATTATGGACAGGTTGTTTGAATACCTCCTCTGACAACAGATCAATATAGAGTTAGGGCCTAAATCAGTGACAGTTGCTAATATTCTACCTTCAATAATCACTTCAATACTCCCGACGGAGGTTCGAGTTCTCCCTTGGTTATGTGTGTGTGCGTTGTTCTTAGCATAATTTAGTTTAAGTTAGTATAAGTAGTGTGTAATTGTAGGGACCGATGACTTCAGCAGTTTGGTCCCATAGGGATTTACACTCATTTGAACATTTTCACTTTAATACTGTTTATACATAGTCATATATGACAGCTGAGGTAGTACTTGGTGAATCTCAGGGATACAGCATACTTTCAGCATAGAAAAGCATGGAAAAGCAGTTACTAAAAAGAATTCCCAATTCAAAACATATTCCAATGGATGCGAGACCCATCAGTGTGATTTCTTTCTCACATAGCTAGCCACCATGTTTTCTTAGAAGCATGGAATGGCCAGAAGCCCGCTGGCCCGCAGTCAACTAGGGCTCGCTCCCATGAAAGCGAAAGAGGTTAACTGCGGCCCATATGAAGTCACTCATATGGTAGGGAAAGAGTAGCGCACAGATGCAGTATTCTAGATACTAACATGATAATCTGATTAACATTCCTAAATATTAAAGTTTAAATCATCAAACATTAATAACTTTTGTTTGGCATAATTTTCTACAAGGAGATTTATTTTTCTGGAGACTCTGTAAGCTGTTGAACTTAGCTTATAGGAGAATGATACATAGTATTAATTGTGTGCTTCAGTGTGTGCTAGTACCATGACAAGTGTTTGAGCAACTCATGTTATTGTATTAGATTGGGTAGGTTCTTGACTTAGTAATATTTAGTTTACTCTTTGCTATGTTTCCAAGGCAGGTTTAGAGAGAGTAATTATTTCAGGTGATATGAGTGCCCGAGAGGGGACTGCAAGAGAGTGCGAGATATTCTAGGATCATATCGATGGGCTTCACGAAACCATGAGGTAATAGAATCCTTGACTTCTGTTTGAGGAACAGGGTTGTAGTGGGGAATGCTTGGTACAAATACAAAACAGCCATAAGATCGCAAAGTATGGAAGAGATGAAAAAGTGAACCTCGTATAGAGATTCATTTTCATTGAGAAACATCTGCAAAATACATTGCTGGATGTTAAACAGAATCCATAGTGTTTCCTTGAAAAGTGATCACAGACTCCCGTCAGGTTCAACAGCTAAAATAAATGAAAAAGGCATCGGACAAGAAACGAAGGACATGAAAACTGGATGTTAGTAATAAAACAGTAGAGAGAAGTAACTACATCAGCAGAGCTGAGGCAGCTGAGATAAGGTTTGTTCGTAGCATGAGCAGAATGACACGGAAGGATAGAATCCGGAATGATCAAATCCGGAAACAGGCTCAAGTTGTAAGACTACAGCCTTACAGTGGCTGAGAAGCTACAGACTTATGCAACCCATGAGTGTGAACAGACTACCGCGACTAATGAATGTATGATTTGTAACTAAGGGACAAAAGAGCGAGATTCAGATACAAGGATTTGGTGAGTAGTCACACGAGGAGAGAATAGACACCAAATGCATTGTTGCTAGATTTCCGATGACATCATCAATGATGCCACTGCTGTTGTCAGATTTCTGTCAAAGGCCAATAGTGTATTTGATTGTTTTGTGGAAATCGTCTTAAATGGTTTGTTATGTCATTTAATGCTACGAAAATGATTTTCTTCCCCTTGAATTTCAGTATTCTTTTATAAAAACGGAAATGAAATTCAAATAATTTATCGGCCCACTAAAACGCTCCATTCGTGTCATGTGATGCCTGTGACGTCACTGGCTAGCTCGGTGCTCCTACTGTTAACGCAAATTCACAGTGATGTCTTCTTTTGGAATTTGATTTTCGGAAAATGGGTTACAAATGGTATGTAGTGCCATACTGTACAAATACATCCACAAAAACTCCTGAAAAGTTAGTAAAATCTTTTACGGTTTGTGACCACATTGTTAATATGCAAAACTATCGACCTTTCGGTAACTGTTGCAAGTGACATTCTTCAAGATGTTTTTGTTTATTGAAAGGAAAAACAATTTGAATGAGAAGTTGTGTATGACGTGGTTGCACTGTACGGCTGAATTGTCATCACATCAAAGCAAAAGTTCACGAACTTACTTAAAAATGGGTTGCGCTGTGAATTTAACATTAATTTACCTCCGAGAGATGCTTTCCCATTGTTACAAGGAAACATAACGTTACTGAACGAAATTAAGGTCTTAGTGGAAATTGTCGTTTTACCCAGCATAACATAAAGTATTCCGTAGTTCAGATGTTAGGGCGGTAAACCGTCGAATTTTATAAGATTATGACCATAGATCGCTGGTCCGAATCAAACCTGTTCAGAGCGTGTTTGTGTATGTGAAATCTTATAGGACTTACCTGCTAAGGTCATCAGTCCCTAAGCTTACACACTACTTAACCTAAATTATCCTAAGGACAAACACAAACACACCCATGCCCGAAGGAGGTTACGAACCTCCGCCGGGACCAGCCGCACAGTCCATGACTGCAGCGCCCCTGACCGCTCGCCTAATCCCGCGCGGCACCACAGCGATCAGAATCAGATTATTATTATTGTGTTTTCCTCGCTGTTTACATGGCCTTACATTTGCAATCGGTGTTCAAATACGTCAAGTTCGAAAAGATATTTTCTAGTTAATGTGACCACATACGTTTTACTTTATTAGAAATAAAGTTTATCTTCGTACTGTTCAGCTGGGATCCTTATTGCTTAAACTTTTGAATTCCATCATGTTACATAAAGATGAAGAAAGTCTGCTTCAGACACTGACGTCATAAGGATTAAAGCTCTTACGTTTTGCGATACCAGCATCTTGGTATTGATTTATATCTCTCCGCATACAAACCCTCGTCGTCCTAGACCTCGTTATACTGTGAGAGTATGGTGATATTTTCGCTACTAGCAATGCTTTCCAAAAAAGTGAACTGTTTGTTCGAAAAGCAAATGCATTTATCCTCTGTCGTCGATTTCTCAAACTAAGAGCCGCGCGGAATAGCGGCGCGGTCTTGGGTGCCTTGCCCCAGTTCACGCGGCTACCCCCGTCGGAGGTTCGAGTCCTCCCTGGGGCATGGGTGTGTGTGTGTGTGTTGTCCTTAGCGTAAGTTAGTTTAAGTTAGATTAAGTAGTGTGTAAGCCCAGGGACCGATGTCCCCAGCAGTTTAGTTCCATAGGAACTTAGCACAAATTTCCAAATTTCAAACTAAGATTAATGTGAAGCTATTATAATACAACCTATCGTCGAAACACTGCTAAAATCAGTTGTTACTAACTCTCTTTTCGTATTTCGTGTAGAACTTTTAAAAATTTATGGCTCTTCCGGAGTATGAACATATGACATCATGGTCAGTCTACTGCGCTATCCATTCCGGAACGGAATGCTTACTGTGGGTGACACCTCTGCTCAGTGTCTTCTACAAACGAAATCAGCACTAAGATTTGCCAAGAATAATTTTCTTGTGCTCTATGTCGTAGTTCATGACTGATAGTCGACAATATAGTTATAATATACGGACCCATTTGCAAAAGCTCTATAATTCCTTAGTTTTGCGCGACTTTAATTATGTTGCAGGGAGCAGGGAAAAGTATGTCCGTCATTGCACATATCGCCGCCGTAAATGGGTGGAGCATAAATGGATCAGCTTTCGCGGGGTTTGCACTAACAGAGTTCTGAAAATGCCTTTCTATTGTTACTGAAAAGTTGTAATTGCGTTTCACATCACTAAATAGCTAAGCTGTTTGCAGGAAAAGCACGTAAAAACCCTGTAACTTCGGCTAACACTACTATAACCCATGTAAGCTTTGTCGCACTCCTAGTCTGTGACGTAACCAGAGCATCAGCCAATAACATATCCTTTTCGATCACGTGACCAAATCCCGATATTTAATAATTTTTCAGCTCTAATTACATAAAAACACAGATTTTTGTCAGAATACTGACTGTAAATGTTATTTGAATGTAATGATCATTTAGAATAACAGCAATCCAAACCATATTTTCAACTTAGCAAAGTAGCCTATTTCCATATGTATAAAATGGCTGGAAATTCTAATTTCGGCAGGAAACTGAAGTTCTTGAGGGAAATTGTTAAATGCCCAATTCTGCTATTGGGTCCCCCCCCCCCCCCCCCCTCATATGATGTCACTTTGGAAGTTGAGCTATTGCGCTAAGTATAAATCAGAGCAACATTCTAAAATCAAAGATGCCACATTGCCCTGCTGCTATGGAATTGAAAAGTTCAAAATGCCTGACTTGGAATACTGGCACACTATCTATGACGTCAGAATCCAAAATGACGATCGAGGATGGCTGACCTGGAATACTGACATGGTCACTATGACTTCAGATTTCCTGGGTTTTCCCTAAGACATAGGATATTTGTTTTCCTTAGAGGTCCAAGTCTGTCTGTTAGACAAAGGATGCCAGTCTGCTGACCTACCTAACATGATTTCCCTTCAGCCATTATTTACTCAGACATGCAGGCACCTTCAGTTATGGTTGCCAGGTCACTCAAAGAATTCACGATGGCCCTGGCTTTTCCCCTGATAACACATACTGCCTGCCCCAAGTCGAAGTCCAGTTCTCTTAAGTTTAAATAATTCTAGACTCAAATGCTTAATCCCACCCCGTCCCCTCCTCTTCTGACATCGCAGCTTAAGTGATAGTTACCCCAAGTCTGCATCTGACTTGTCTTGAGATTAAGTCCACCTGTGCTATGCTTGTATAACTGATGGGAATAGAGTAGTAAGAACTGCATCTTTAATGAAACAAATACTCCACCAGGGAGAGCCCCCTTTCCACGGTCACAAAGTCGCCGAACCGGCCGAGAAGTCTGCTACCACCACGTCCGCAGTACCCCGTTAAAAGCTAAGTCACTGTGCACCGCTGCTGCGAAGCCGTAAGCTAGGGTCGCCGTGCTGTATAAGACAGACGGGCCCGGCAGACTGGAGTCAGCCCATTGTCCACAGGTCACAGGTAAGTGCACAGACATACACTATGTGAACAAAAGTACCCGGACACCCCCCAAAATGTACGTTTTTCATATTAGGCGCATTGTCCTGCCACCTACTGCCAGGTACTCCACATCAGAGACCTCAGCAGTCATTATACATCGTGAGAGAGCAGAATGGAGTACTCCGAGTAACTCACGGACTTTAAACGTGATCAGGTGATTGGGTGTCACTTGTGTCATACATCTATATGCGAGATTTCCAAACTCCTAAACATCCCTAGGTCCACTGTTTCCGATGTGACAGTGAAGTGGAAACGTGAAGGGACACGTACAGCACAAACGCGTACACGACAACCTCGTTGTTGACTGACAAGAGACCGTCGACAGTTGAAGAGGGTGTAATGTTTAATAGGCAGACATCTATCCAGACCATCACACAGGAATTTCAAACTGCATCAGAATCTACTGTAAGTACTATGACAGGCGGGAGGTGAGAAAACGGATTTCATGGTCGATACAGCTGCTCATAAGCCACACATCACGCTGGTAAAGTGCCAAACGACGCCTCGCTTGGTGTAAAAAGCCTAAAATTAGGACGATTAAATAGTGGAAAAACATTGTGTGGAGTGGCAAATCATGGTACACAATGTTGCGATCCGTTGTCAGGGTGTGGATATGGTGAACGCCCTGTGAACGTCATCCGCCATTGTGCGTAGTGCCAACAGTAAAATTCGGAGGCGGTGGTGTTATGGTGTGGTCGTGTTTTTCATGGAGGGGGCTTGCACCCCTTGTTGTTTTGCGTGGCACTATCACACCACAGACGTACACTGATGTTTTAAGTACCTTCATGTGTCCCACTGTTGAAGAGCAATTTGGGGACGGTGATTGCATCTTTCAACACGACCGAGCACCTGTTCATAATGTACAGCCTGAGGCGGAGTGGTTACACGACAATAACATCCCTGTAATGTACTGGCCTGCACAGAGTGCTGACCTGAACCCTAAAGAACACTTCCGGGATGTTTTGGAACGCCGACTTCGTGGCAGGCCTCACCGACCGACATCGACACCTCTCCTCAGCGCAGCACTCCGTGTAGAATGGGCTGCCATTCCCCAAGAAAACTTCCAGCACCTGATTGAACGTATGTCTGCGAGAGTGGAAGCTGTCATCAAGGTTAAGGGTGCCACGAACTTGTAACTCATTTTCAGCCAGGTGCCCGGATACTTTTGATCACGTAATATATATATTACTGATTAATCCAACGCAGTGTGGACGATGGAAGTTCCCGGTCACCACCGCTAATATGCTGTTGTGATGTCGCTACACGACCTATAACATCACAGTCCCCATGACCCATTAAAATGATGGGAAACATGAAAAATGCGGGAAGTATACATGTACTTTAAACCACACTGAAAAATGAAACGCATTTAAAATTCACGTAAATTGAAAATAACCCATAACCCACACATACGTTCTGCATGGAAATTGAAAAAAAGAGGAGATACGCACATTCTGTTACCACTGACTGTCTATTGGGCATGAAACTGTGAAGCTATGAATAATGCGGGTCGGCCCGGAGCACTTTGGGCTGGCGGCTGTCTACAGTGGCGACCCAGGCAAACCTGCTGTCCAGCATCGTTGAACAGTACATCACCCAGTGACATGCACCGCCATTCTCATTGCGAATACAACGAACATGTCAATGAAAGAACAAAATCAAGCGTCAAGGGGAATAATTTGGCAGAATAACAGTAAGAATTAACCAAAACACGTGAAATTTTATAATTATGGTAAAAAGCCAGACACCGTCGCCACAATACCAGAGTAAGATGAGTACAGCCGCCTAACATGGGAGAGGAAGCAAGGAAGTTCCAAAATTAATGTTATCATTGTGATGAGCCAAGACATATAGATGCGGAGTGTGACAGGATTATTATATGTGAAAAATGACAGAGGTGTGGATACAAGGAAAAGGACTTTCGAACTATCAGATGTTATAGATGTGGTAAATATGGGCACCCAGCACTCCAGTGTAGAGAAACAAATAGGAAAAATTCCAGGGACAAGGGCTGGAAACGAAACCGGTGGTACAGGCAGCAGTTACGTGTAGCCACCGTTCGGTAGTCCAAGGTGAGGGTAGTAGACTGTGTTGCAAAAAATGACGCAATCATGATTTATGGCAGGTAAGTCGGTAAGGAATTGAATTTTTTAATACGTCCAGGACCTTATACCAGTCTTCTCAAGGAAAAAGCAATACCTACAAAATTATCAGTTAAGAAACAAGAGGTGGGTACTAAACTAAACTAAACTAAACTCCGTCCGAACGGGCCATAAAATCCCATCGATACCGACCGACCACTCTGTCACCCTCAGCGCACAGCCGTCACTGGATGCGGATGTGGAGGGGCATGTGTCAGTTTACGAGAGCCGAACGACTACTCCTCAGTGAAGTAGCTCCTTAGTTTGCCTCACAAGGGCTGAGTGCAAAGAGGTGGGTTCGGCGACAATGAATTTACGAATAGCTGCGAAGGTGTTAGGATACATTCCATGCGTTAAGAAAGGGAACAGACTTCCGTATAATGAGCTAGCAGGTATGGATTTCTTACAAAAACAGAGAGCTGTTACTGATGATAGCCAGAAACGAATAGCAGTGAATGAGTATGATATTCTGGTACTGATAGTACCGGAAGAGGAAGTATAACCTGAACGGAGGAGACCTCAAAACTATACCTTAGAGTCAGACTCGCGAAACAGATATCAGGAAGGTAAGAACAGTATAAACTAGTTTCATGAGGGGAAACGATGACACAGGAATTTAAAAGGACGGAATAGAAGCAAGGGGAATGGCGGAATAAAGAAAGCTTCCCGTGAAGAAAAGTCTCTTAGAATGACACCCGTCACAGAAAGGGAAAGCTATGATCCAAGGAAACGACAGGACCCAGTGAAGAAAGGGTCATGAGACTCCGAATAGAAAGACAGGATATGGTTCAAGAAAGCCAAGAGGTAATAGTGATGAAACAAGAAGTATTAAAGTGTGTATACATTCCAGAACCTGTATATGAAATACTCATGGTAAAGGCTATACTGTCCGAGCATGCAGGCAAGACTGTAAATGTCAGACCATATCAGATACTGGAATCCCAGAAGGAGATGTTATGCGAACATAGAAAAAAAATTGTTGGCTGACGATGTTATTGCACAAAGTCAAAGTCTGTAGAATACGCCAGCATTACTACACTCCTGGAAATCGAAAAAAGAACACATTGACACCGGTGTGTCAGACCCACCATACTTGCTCAGGACACTGCGAGAGGGCTGTACAAGCAATGATCACACGCACGGCACAGCGGACACACCAGGAACCGCGGTGTTGGCCGTCGAATGGCGCTAGCTGCGCAGCATTTGTGCACCGTCACCGTCAGTGTCAGCCAGTTTGCCGTGGCATACGGAGCTCCATCGCAGTCTTTAACACTGGTAGCATGCCGCGACAGCGTGGACGTGAACCGTACGTGCAGTTGACGGACTTTGAGCGAGGGCGTATAGTGGGCATGCGGGAGGCCGGGTCGACGTACCGCCGAATTGCTCAACACGTGGGGCGTGAGGTCTCCACAGTACATCGATGTTGTCGCCAGTGGTCGGCGGAAGTTGCACGTGCCCGTCGACCTGGGACCGGACCGCAGCGACGCACGGATGCACGCCAAGACCGTAGGATCCTACGCAGTGCCGTAGGGGACCGCACCGCCACTTCCCAGCAAATTAGGGACACTTTTGCTCCTGGGGTATCGGCGAGGACCATTCGCAACCGTCTCCATGAAGCTGGGCTACGGTCCCGCACAGCGTTAGGCCGTCTTCCGCTCACGCCCCAACATCGTGCAGCCCGCCTCCAGTGGTGTCGCGACAGGCGTGAATGGAGGGACGAATGGAGACGTGTCGTCTTCAGCGATGAGAGTCGCTTCTGCCTTGGTGCCAATGATGGTCGTATGCGTGTTTGGCGCCGTGCAGGTGAGCGCCACAATCAGGACTGCATACGACCGAGGCACACAGGGCCAACGCCCGGCATCATGGTGTGGGGAGCGATCTCCTACACTGGCCGTACACCTCTGGTGATCGTCGAGGGGACACTGAATAGTGCACGGTACATCCAAACAGTCATCGAACCCATCGTTCTACCATTCCTAGACCGGCAAGGGAACTTGCTGTTCCAACAGGACAATGCACGTCCGCATGTATCCCGTGCCACCCAACGTGCTCTAGAAGGTGTTAGTCAACTACCCTGGCCAGCAATATCTCCGGATCTGTCCCCCATTGAGCATGTTTGGGACTGGATGAAGCGTCGTCTCACGCGGTATGCACGTCCAGCACGAACTCTGGTCCAACTGAGGCGCCAGGTGGAAATGGCATTGCAAGCCGTTCCACAGGACTACATCCAGCATCTCTACGATCGTTTCCATGGGAGAATAGCAGCCTGCATTGCTGCGAAAGGTGGATATACACTGTACTAGTGCCGACTTTGTGCATGCTCTGTTGCCTGTGTCTATGTGCCTGTGGTTCTGTCAGTGTTGTCATGTGATGTATCTGACCCCAGGAATGTGTCAATAAAGTTTCCCCTTCCTGGGACAATGAATTAACGGTGTTCTTATTTCAATTTCCAGGAGTGTAATTCCGAAGAAAGTAGATGCCAGACTGTAGCGCCTAGAATCGCTCGGCCATCCCAGCCGGCCTTTCGAATAGGCACAGAGATCAGGCCTAATTACACAGCTATATGCATAGCGCTACACAAGGACAGTATAAAATCGCAATACAGCGCAAAAACTGACGATACTATACAACTGGTATTGTCCTGCTGGGAACAAACTTCGCAATGCTACTCGAAACCTGGGACACAAGCACTAAAACTCAACCCTATACCTACAAGATGGCGGGAAAAAGGCTGGGGTGTAAGGTACTATCTTTATTCTTTTCAGTGGGAAATATGTTCAACTGACTAGATGTTGGTGTTGGGCAGGGAGGAGTTTGAAAAGTGTATTACCTGCAAGCATACAGTGTCTGTCGTAGTTTGACATCAGAGTTCGCTACAGACGCCTACTAACAATCACCCTACAGCCCAGCTAACCGAAGCCAATACGCGCTATCATAGCTCAAGGAAATTACACTTCGAAATTGTTGTGAAAAAAACCAGCACTCGTATTGAACGGGTCATTATGCACCACATGTACTGGCGAAAATCGTCTTCCTAAAAGACTGCAGAGTAGGCGGTAGTTGAACGTGCATTCTTCTCGATGTAAATAACAAACTGCCGAAAATGGAGGGCCTCGCCCGCCCTCCCTGCAACCACCTACAGGGTGGATGGACGAAGGGAGGGAGCTGCTCCGCCAGCAGCCTCACGACACGTGCTGGCCGCCGGCCGCTGGCCGCCTTGAGGCGATGGTCTGTCGCCAACACAAAAGCAGCTATAGTTAACTACACAGTAGGAGATAAAAGAATGGCTGTCCCAAATGCATCTTGGTCGTCTAAAGTATAGTGACACAGCCATTCCTAATGGTTAGAGTATCCATCTGCGGCGACGAGCAGTCTCAGACTAGACAGGTCCTCAGCGCCTCCAATAGGCCTCTCGCTCTGGGATGGAAAACACTTTCGCTTAACGTCACGTAGGATGCTCAAGCTGGGACGGGTAGAGAGCCACGGTCTCGTAGGGGAAACCTTTACAACGATAATAAATGTCCTCTTTCCATGAAAATAGACAAAGTGCATTTTCATTTGGTTTTATGAGTAAAATCGGTATAGTTTTTTATATTAGACTGCACTCGCATCTCATTATTCTGTGACGTCCAGCGAAGTGTACCACCACTGATAACAAATGATCAGCAGAGATATACCCACCCTGCGTGGGTATGTCTGCGTAAAATCAGGACAAAAAAACTTCGATTATCTTGATGCGAAAAATACCGATCGCCGATGAATGTCCTCGTTATTTCGAAATTAAATTGATCATGAAGTCACTTTGCATGGCGAGTATTTTTTTCTGTAGTCGGATTACACTCACCAGGTAGGTCAAATGGGAATCTGTGGAGGGGACACAATGTTCTTTTCGAGGAACACTATTGAGAAATGACATTTGAAGCTGACCACAGAGGGATTCTACAGCCCACAACATACATTTCGCGTAAAGCCCGTGCTATTAAAAACACGATCGTCGCGACTACGTTACCATCACCCTGCATAAAAAGCGGTCTTGAGTCTACAGGTACACACACGAGCTGCTAATAGTGTTACACTTTCTTGTAGAAATGCTGTGAGCGATTTTGAATCAAGTCTATCCATTCAAACACTTACTTGCGTTGGATCCTGTAGAGACATGTTTTAATGCTTACAGCCACTGGTGTATCATATTCGTGGCACTCTCATATCACGAAATGAGTCACCTTTTTCGAACCTATCTGCTAAGGATCCCATACGACAGAAATTACAGTGCTGTTTTTTAGACAGTCCCTCCGTATCTTGAAACTGCACCTAAGTCTATGCCCCCACTATCCATGCAGCTTAGTCTATGTGATCGCCCCAATTTAAGTCTGACCTGTACAGAATTCAGAGACCGCTATATCTAAGATCTTCTGCATCCTGTAGGGAAACAGGACGAGCTGAGTTAATGCGACAGAAGCGTTTGTGGACCACACAGTAGAAATGGGACCATGATCTCATATCTGCGCCAACCATGTACAGCGCCAAACGAAGCTTCCCCCTGCAACTCGACGTAGTACGAGCAGTTGCAGTGGTGTTTCTTGTTGGGAAAATTAGGAAGGCATGGAGGAAGGGCGATGATTTTGCGACGCATCTCCAAACTACATACAGCTAGTCCGAAGGAGATCTGTGTCTCTCAGGTGCATTCATGTCTATCACTAAATATACAGGTACTGGTTCATTGGAGCACATGGTTCGTGATGAAAGTCGCTTCCATAGACCGGTGTAAAGTTTCATCACCTGCACTGTAGGATGACCATATCCAACTGACTATGAATCACACTAGAGGGTTCCTGTACTGCTCCTTCATATGCCGTTTAATATATTGCATTTGTTTTGATTGTAACGCATCCAATCAGTGTACCCCGCTATACACTTTGTTTCTTCTACCATGACTTAGAGACCCGTGTCAGCTGCTGCTAAACCGACATTAACACTTTTCGATCCTCTGGTTTTCACAGAAAACTGAACATCACAGGGCATAAACTGTACAGCTACCACACCACCGGCTGGCTGAAATAAAACACAGACGCAATGTTTCTCATTGACAACAATGTGGAAGACATCGCAACATATCGAAACTGGAAGAGTCTGCGGTATTGTAGAGCGCTTCCAACAACTATTCGAAGGTGATTACCTGTACAGTTAACTCATCTTCCCATCGAAAGTGTAGCGGATGTCTCGGTGCTCCGTTTCGAAAAGCATTGTCCCTTCATTTTCCAGAGGTACTGATATCTTATTGGTGAAAAAAATAAAAATAAAAACACGTGTAGGGTATGACAGCATGTGTAAATAGGACGAGTCTATAGCATTGAGGAACGCTTCCAAACAACTGTATTAAGGGGATGACTTCTACATTTAATACCATGTTCCACAGCGACAAGTAGTAGATATCCCGTGTTCCATCAAGGTTCCCTCCATCACAACAGAGTGGTGTCAGTCAATCACTATGCGGTAATCAACAGCGTATCCAGTAGACGATCGGGATTCTATCATCGTTATTCTCTACCATCCAGCAGAGAAAAATTACGAACCATCTGTGTGCCGGCATCGAGCACATGTAGCGATCCTATTAAATATGAAGCTATTGATCCCTTACACAGAGCTGTGTAAAGTTGCATCGCCTGTACTGTATGAGGATGATCGTATCCCACAAACTATACTATAATTCACAAGAGAAGCTCCCTGTGACCCTGTGTCGTTGTCTGAAACATTGCTTTTTCTGCTGTAGCACGCTTTGTACACTGCCATACATTTTGGTTTTTCCGCCACGACTTTGAGGTCTCTGTCAGGGTCTAAACTGACATTAGCACGTTCTTTTCCATTGCTTCTCGAAGAAAACTAGACGTCGCACTGTGTAAATCATGTTGCTACTGCTGTTATCATGACACACAATACACACACTAGATGATTTTAAATAAAAGACAGTTACAACATAAGGAAACTGAAAGAGTTTGGCGGCATTGTGGGCAGTTTCCAAACTGCCTTCCGAAGGTGACTGACGACCTGTACATTTAAACTCATCTGTCACAGTGACAGAATAGCTGATGACACTACGTTCCATTTCGACTGATTCCTCATATTGCAATCATGTATGCGATCACTGTTTGGTTGCTAGCCGTCCCCAGGAAGTTTTGCCTATCCACAGAAACTTTTTCTCCATCTCAAACAAGCGATGTCACTCAATCATTATGTGGTAACCAACAGCGTACCAGTGGACAGATGGCGTGGAAAAAGACACCGTCGATGTACTCTAATAATGAGCATCACAGTTGATAGTGCGAACAATTTTAGCCATTTTACAGTAATTTCAATACCGACCAATGATGCGACAGCATGTTTTCCAATTTCCGTGTAATCGCTAAACTGTCCCTTCTCTACTTTGCAAGTATTATTGCGCATGCAGATAGATGACTGTGCAGTATGTCCATTCATTCTTAATTCTCGAACATATACATCATCAAATTATACCAGACAGCGCTCTACATATTTCTATCACCTTGAGCATAGTGCATAATTTACGATCTATCTCTATACGGATGGGAGTCACAGGGCATTCTCGCAGTCTTAAGATAAAATTAGAGACTGAAATACCCCTTCGCACTGTCTTTGAGCAACCCACCCTGCAATACCGTTACCGATTTCATCTTCAGCTGACCAGAAGTAGACCGCCACATTCCACGTCTCGTGAATGAATGGAGCTTGCAGAGTCCTCGCCCATCCAAGTGCATAAAATTTCTCCAGATGCGCCCATGTCGAGGAGGTTAGTACTCCTTATCGCTGTATATTAGTAGATTTGAAAGTGCTGTGATGTAATAGCATACGGTCAAGAAGAACAAGAAAGGATGGTTTTTATGCATGATGGAGCTCCAGATGGATGGAGTTCGAAGCATTTTACGTAAATCAACTACGCTATCAATTTTGAGTATTGTTCTAGTGTCTGGGATCAGTACCAGGAGGGTCTTGGTCAGACGGAACATAAACACACGCACTCCTAAGGCTACATGGTTCGGCACTTAAAGCACGCTATAATGTGAGATCGCTTCAGTTCCGACCTATCAGTCATGTCGAATGCACCGCTGTTGTCATTCCAATGTAAGAAATATATTTCCAGCGCATGACATACACCCTTCCTGCAGGTTTCTCTACGATAAACTATGGTAACAAACTGTAAAATGAATAAACCACTTCCTTAAAATGTGTGATACGTGCACAATGTAGCTTTCCCGAGATGTATAGCGTCCACTGTTCACATCCGATCATGGTTCAGAAATTATACTATGCTCGCATCAGTCCCATACAAAATGATCGTTAGTCATGGAGAATACCTATTACAAGGAAACAGATAAACGCATAGCAGCAGCGTCCGACATGTGAAATTACACGTCATGTCGCCACTAACTCTGCAAACAGGACGTATGTCAAGCAGATGCATACATGGGGATTGCAGTGTCTTACAAACACCTTTCGTTAACTTAGAACCATCTTAGTTATGAAACTGAAGTATCGATTTTATACCCAAGATGCGACAAGGGAATGGAGTACATTGCATAAATTTTGGTTAGATCATTGTGTCGAAACAGGATGGTCACGTTTCATCTCACATGAGATGGAAGTCCTCTGATGACGGAGAGGTTTGCTGTTAACATTCGCAAGTAGACAGTGCTCTAAGTCAAATACAGAACACGTGTTTGTATACTAGTCGAACGCAGGCTGTGTCACGCGACAGACGCATCCTGACAGAACAGCGGAAAAAATGGTCAAATGACCTGCGTCAACATCTCTCTCCCTCTCTAGCATGAATCATCAGTCTGCCATTAAATCGCACCTCGTTACAGCTTCATCTCAATCGATCACCCCGTCCACTATGTGTTATCCTTTAATGCAGGTGCATGTAAGTTAGGGGCAGATGGTTCTCTGTTTTCCTGAAAAGCGTCAAATACAGTAGTTAACTCGCATGTATCACTTTTACCTCAATAGACATACAGTAGAATGCTGCCTCGACAGAAAAAGTGACTATTTCCCTGGCCCCCTTGGCTTCGATGTCGACGTTTTCTCGGATTCCTGTTGCTGACGCATGCTTGTCCACATGTACAAGAATTGTTCTGCGCCAACCAGAAGACACGCAATTAGTTCCTGAACTTCCCCGCATTTCAGCGTATTTTCCCTTAATTTTCCGCAGTTCTATCGATTTTGTATGTCACTTCTACCCATGCGATCATGACATAATGTCTCGTTCCGTATTCTATAACCGCTTGTAAATGTAGTACAGCTGCCAACACCTAGCGCAAGTTCACTATTTTTCTTATCAGGAGGCGTAGTATAGCACTGTACTCGATTGCATCCAGTCGCCCCCACCTGCATATTCCACATTTGCAGTGTGTTTGCTCTGTTTTTTGTATGTCTGTGTATGTGTATGACCGGAAATCACGTGACCAGAAGTGCAATCATCTTGGATCTTTAGAGTATAAAAAAGGGCATGCCAGCCGCAACTGATCAGTCTTCCGTGGTAGTTGAAAGTGTCAAGATGGATTCCTCCAAAGTGCTAAGCGTCCCTCGCCTATTAGGGAGGAAAACAAGAGTAACGGACGAACGTTTCGATTTGTGGTTATTACAGCAGAACCTGGACAATCTGGCTACTGACATTGGCAACATAAAGTACACCGAAAATGGTAAACTACTTAGCGAGAAGAATGTAAATGTGCTTACACCTATTACAGAACCGTTTCTCGATAACATTATGGTGATTAAAATCTGTGATCAAGTGGACTGCCAAGAACAATTAGAAAGAGGACGGTCTGTAATGTTAAAGAAGATGTGTGGTTCATTTAACTATTATCTACGTACTAAATTCTCCAGTTTCGTCACTGCAAGACATTGTGTCAAAGCGAAGCTGCCTTTTATCCTACACGGGAACGCCAGTGTGACAGCAAGAGGGATACGGGAAATAATTGCTAAGGAAGCACTGGAAACAATTTCGAAGGAATATAAAAAACCTGTGGTTATACCATATAAAGTGGAATTATCTGACTTTAAAATGGCTGTTCTAATGGAGGAGCTGGCTGGAATACTGCAGCAGCTACATGTAGACAACTATTACATTTTGGACTTGGACATAACGCAAGACTACGCCGGAATTTTTAACAAAATGATTTTTAACAAAATGGAGATGTGCGACTACTTAATATCAGCCCAGGACTTCTGCATGGGCAGAGATCGCTAGGGAAACAGCGATGCGATTGTGGACAACGATAAGACAGTTGGAATAGACTACCTAACGTGGTAGTGTCCAGACATGCGACTAAGAGAAACTTTTAGATCTTCCTTGGCTAAGCAACATGGCATTACCAGGTTGGAGGCTACTATATACAACTACAGAATGGATCGTGTATTCGACGCATTGCACGAGTGTTTACGTGTTTTAGACACCAATAAACAGTATTTACAATGTGTTCCACTTTACTCTGTGCCTCTTGCTTCCATGGATAACGTACAGAATAGCTGTTGTGTTGTGTTTAATAACGTTCTGCAGTTTGTGTACTGGGGAAATAAGAATACCTGACAGGTGTACAAGTATGTCTTCCAGATACTCCAGACAGAGAAAAGCTTATCGTTATGTTCTGTCTGCATACAGTTTTAATTACCTACCTATTAAACTAAGTGAAGATTCTTAACTCTGACTCCGATAAGGGCAATATAAGTATTATACGGAAGTGTTGTGCTAAAGCAGGAGAAACTTATTTTTCTCAGTCTAGAACACTGTTTTCCACAATACCGGCCGATATAGATATTGCAGAATTGGGATTGGTTGACACGAAAAAGGTTATTCCACAAGTCATAACAAAAAGAGTAAATGCATAAATGTACCACACACTTAAACCATTTCCCATTAAAGAAGTCACACCTTTAACTACAGTTAATGTTTTATGTGCACGAAAAAGGAAACTGGAAATGGAAGACATCGAACTAAAGAAAAGGACACTAGAGTATACAGAGAAGACAACTGCCGTAAAGGAAGAATACAAGCTGCAAATGGAAAAGGGAGAGGCTATTGCGGATGTGCAGGCCAGGTTTACATACTGCTTTGAACACAGTGCATGGAAAGCTGTCTATGAAGGGGGAATACAAAATATTGGCATTTACAGTAAACAGCAATGGAAACTGGTCACGTGTTGGAGTACTGGCCGAAATCTATGGAATCGAGTACGTTTACTATATTAAGGGATCCACGAAAAATGTGTTTATTAAGCTCTGTTCCCATTTGGATCGGCTTAAAAAAGGACAGTTACATTCTATCTAAGTGTGGTGAGCTGGTTGTTGTCCACCTAGCAATAGAACAGCCATTTGCCGAATTTAAAACTGATGGAAAAGCTACACTTAATGGACACTCGTTTGCAAAAGTTGTAAACCTAAAGTTCTATACAGAAATCTTGCAAGAATGTGGAGCAGAGGAGTTGCCGACATAAACACAGGAAGACGTGGAATGCTATAACAGTAGCGTTATGGAGGAGATACGAGGAAAAATTAAATCCGCAAATGATGTCGCCTAGAAGAGTTGCAGGAAGGAACTGAGCTGATAGTTAAAGTCATAAACAAGTACTTTACAGGAAGAAAATTAGATGGTTTAGAATTCGAAAATACACATTCTCTGTATTTGTCAAATTTCTGGTTGGAGAAAGAAATAGACGATTCAGATGTGGATTTAAGTTATAAGTTAAAAATTAAATTGGACATTTTTAAAACTACACCTAACAAAAATAAAGAAAGAGTTGTTTTCAGCGTGTAAATGTATATGCAAAAGTTAATAAATATTTTGTACCAGGATATATACGTGTCTTATTTGCTAACCTCCCGAAAATCTTAAGACATTTCCTATATACAACGATCTATGTGCATGTATTTTGGGTGTGGTGTGGGTGGTTGTATGACCTTGAAAAGTAGTTAAAACTAGGTAGTAGGAAGTGTAGCGCCCCCCTTTTCATACCTATATGAAATCCGTCCCTAAATAAATTGTTCCACAAATAAATAAAGTACGCTCCTTCCTCTCTCCAGCAGCCCAGAACGGGATGAGTCCTTTTCCAGCCATTTTCTTAGGTTAGTGGAGGTAGCCCGATTGATCTATCTTTCCGTCAAAATTTGAACTTTCCGTCAATAGGGTAGGCTGAGGGAGTAAGGGTGGGGGTGGGGGTACACGTGCAGCTGGGAAACACGTGATGCCATCCGGGAGCACGGATGGGCGCAGTCAGGGGCGCTGGTGGAGGTGATTAACTGATCAATTTAATTAATTTGCATATCAATTTGATATCAAAAGCGTCCTGACGCCACCACTACCCTACTACTTGTGGGCTGCCAGACTAGCTGCTCAAGACAATTTTCTGAAATCGTGTTCAAAAGCACTTCACAAGACTGTCTATCTGTACTCCCTGCAAAGAATCCATCCACGTCCCAGTCTATACTGGGTAGGTTAAACCTACCACCAACTAGTATTGCATGGTCTGGGTATTCACGTACAACTGACCACGGATTATCTTTGAATGACTCTAGAACTGTCACAGCGGCGTCGAATTGTCGGTAAAAACATCCAACAATTATCTTGGTTTCACCTAGATCTGTTATGCGCGACAACATAATTTCACTATCACACTCAATTTCAACCTCAATGGAGACAGTATTTTTGTCGACTGCAATGAACACTCTCCCTTCTATGGTGTCTAACCCGTCTTTTCGATAGTCGGCCGAGTGACCGAGCGGTTCTAGGCGTTACGGTCTGGAACCGCGCGACCGCTACGGTCGCAGGTTCGAATCCTGCCTCGGGCATGGATGTGTGCGATGTCCTTAGGTTAGTTAGGTTTAAATAGTTCTAAGTTTTAGGGTACTGATGACCTCAGAACCATTTGAACCATTTTTGTCATTTCGATAAACATTCCAAGACTCGCTAATATCTCTCAGAACTTTCTTACTCTGGGTTTTAGCCAGCTCTCAGTCCCAAGAATGTTTTGAGATTGAGATTTTCCTGGAGGGCAGTAAAGTCGGTAACTTTCTTAAGAATACTTCGACAGTTTACTGATAAAATATTTACAGTCGAACTCTCTTTACTCTGTACTCGGTCTGATTTCCCTGTATGTGTATCGACTGGCGAGTGTTCATGAGTGTTCCTCGAACTACCACCTAGTCTAAAAAATTACTCTGCTACCCGAGTAGCTGCTTCCTTCGTGTAGCGCACCCCTGACCCCAAAGGGAGTCGTAGAAATCCAAACCGAATAACGTAGACCCAGAAATCTGCGGTCAAGACCGTCACAGAGACGACGAAGCCTTTGAGACCCTCCATTCGGCTCCAAACCAATGGAACCCCATCACCTCTAGGAGCGATGCTGCAAATTGCGAGCTGTGCCTGCACCTCGCGTGCGGGGCCAGCAGTCTTCAACCGCCTGTAAGAACTGAGAATAGCCTCAGAACCTATGCGGCAGCCGTCATTGGTGCCGACATGAGCCACAGTTTGCAGACGATTGCATCCTGTACGCTCGATAGCTGCAGGCACGGCCGCCTCCACATCTCGGATGTGACCCTCCGGCATACAGACCGAGTGCGCATTGGCTTGCTTTCCAGCCCTGAACGCTATCTTCCTAAGGGGCTCCATACCACGCCTAACATTGGAGCTCCCAATAACCAGCAAACCCTTGCCCACGTGTTCCTGCTCGGACCCTGTTCACTCACAGGGTAAACAAGCGAGGCCATATCGCCAGCCTCCGCATTGTCCCTCCGTCCCGAGCGACGCGAACACGTTACCACCCGCCACTCACTCAGCAGGCCCACCGCATTGGGTACACTAGAAGGTGTCTTGGCAGTAGAGCCCTTGATCGAAACAAGCCATAGCTGCCGTATCCCATGCAACGCTCCAGAATCTCCGCCGCCGCTACACCCAGAGGCGGTGGCCTGAAGGCTACTGATCACATTCAAAACCAGCCAGCTCATCCTGCGTCCGCGTCCTAACCATCCTAGCAAGACTATCTGAGGAGTAAACAGTAAAAGTTGGCAGAAACGTAGATAAAACTTGTTACCCTCCTGGTGTGTAACCGAGGAATGCTGATACCTCAATGAACTATGTAGCAGGCTGTTCAGAAGAAATGACAACTGAGCTACACACTGCCTGAATTTTTACTTATAGTAAACAATAAAAGCGAGACTAAACTTCCTAAATATCAAAACATGCAAGCAGTTAAACAAATATAGACTGTTAAGAAAACGTAGGAAACGCTAGAAACGAAAATTGACACCCCGGAGATTTGTCACAGGCGATAGCTGGCACCAAATTGAGCGCCTAACTACGCTGGCTATAATGGTCACTAGTCTCAAAACAAAAAGCTGAGCAACAAAGTGCTGCCGACGATTTGAATATACACTTACAAAACGCGAAATTAAACTCTGAGAATCTGAGGTAGGCGATCTCGTGAATATATACTGTTCGGAACGGTCGTGGAATCAAGTAAATAAAGCGGCGCTAGAGACTTCTGCGGCGGAAAACTACACTAGAAAGTAAACTCACTCGAGACGAAAGATAGGAAAACATGAAAATTCTTGCAACAAAAATATATAGCACAACTAAAAACAAATAAATCAGCTACTGCTCACTTCTGCTCAGAATGGCACTAAACTAAATGGTCTAAATAAACTATGTACAACCGATAAGCTGCTGTTGCTGCTGATATCCAAAAGCGAGACACAAAGTAAAAGAAGCCAAAGAACTGAGCAAGATATAGTATGACAACGCTGAACATTACCTAACATTTCTGACAGGAGGTAATGTGTAATTACATGATGAGACAGTAAGATGTTAGGAGATCAAAATAGTTGGATTCCCAGTTCAGAGACCCATGCGAAGTAATAAAAATAATTGCCTAATGCTGTAATGAAAGCGAATCGGAGACAGGAATTGAAAGTTCATGCCAATAGACTCAAGCCTTATTACTAAGATGAAGTTAGAAATGTAAGGGAATAAGATAAGGATTTCGCTTACAGACCCATCATGATGGCATCGACTGCAGTGGTGTGAATGCTGGTTAGCACCACTTGTCAATTGCCAAGTGTACTGAGAGACGGCTAGGATCATGAAGATTCACATGATAAAGACATCACCAGGAGTATATTACCACCATAAAGGCGAAGTCCAGGTAATCAGTACGACACGGAAATTGGTAACCTATGTGAATCTGAAGAGACTAGGCGAAAAATTTAACGTCGTGAGAAGAGAAGAAGAGAAATTTGTTAACATCGATTATGGGTGATACAATAGCGTAAAGATAAACTGGTCGAACTAAACATTCGCCAGGTAGAATGTAATATGCTAAATAACGGGGTTACGCACAATGCAGAACGACGGCAAGAAATCAAGTCCCTAACACATTAAATAACAAGGCAAGTATGTAGATAGAGAAGGGGAATTCTCGACTTTATAGGAGAAGTCAGTAAAATTTTATTTTGGTCCTAGAACGAGGTAGATGCT
Source organism: Schistocerca gregaria (assembly GCF_023897955.1). Classification (NCBI taxonomy): domain Eukaryota; kingdom Metazoa; phylum Arthropoda; class Insecta; order Orthoptera; family Acrididae; genus Schistocerca; species Schistocerca gregaria. Next base: position 35,281,204 of record NC_064931.1, on the reverse strand, counting down.
GCTTATTGCAAAACACACATATGGAGTATGGAGTCTATATCAGAACAATTGTTGAAGTAGTGGCTGTAGTCAAAGCCATGTTGTCGGCTTTTAATAGAACAATAGATTCGATCGCAACCAATGAGTAGTTGCTCAGAACTGGAATGGCTAAACTAGAAAAATTCATTACCTACTCCCTGAGGACTACAAAAAACGCTTACAAAGACTGTCGCGTTCATGATAATCAATGAATAACTCTTGCAATTACAGATTTTATTTAATGAAGTATGGAGTTTGAACAATTAGTTAGGGTAATCATTGCTATTTGGGGAGCAAAATAACTGACGATGGTCGAAGTAGAGAGGATATAAAATGTAGACTGGCAATGGCAAGGAAAGCGTTTCTGAAGAAGAGAAATTTGTTAACATCGAGTATAGATTTAAGTGTCAGGAAGCCATTTCTGAAAGTATTTGTATGGAGTGTAGCCATGTATGGAAGTGAAACATGGACGATAAATAGTTTGGACAAGAAGAGAATAGAAGCTTTCGAAATGTGGTGCTACAGAAGAATGCTGAAGATTAGATGGGTAGATCAAATAACTAATGAGAAAGTATTGAATAGGATTGGGGAGAAGAGAAGTTTGTGACACAACTTGACCAGAAGAAGGGATCGGTTGGTAGGACATGTTCTGAGGCATCAAGGGATCACCAATTTGGTATTGGAGGGCAGCGTGGAGGGTAAAAATCGTATAGGGAGACCAAGAGATGAATACACTAAGCAGATTCAGAAGGATGTAGGTTGCAGTAGGTACTGGGAGATGAAGAAGCTTGCACAGGATAGAGTAGCAAGGAGAGCTGCATCAAACCAGTCTCAGGACTGAAGACCGCAACAACAACAACAATCATTCACGCCCACAAGGGCATTCTTGCCTCTAACGTAGGAAATCCAGTTAAAGTGTCAAATATGTAAGGCTAACAGAAAATGAATTAAGAGAACTAAAGTTTCCATTACATCTAATCGAAAAATATGAGTATGTATTGTTAAAAGTTATGGATCCTGGTATATTTGTAACCAATGATATATTAGGTTGGGTAATTAGTATTCCACTAACTTAAAATAAGGATTTTACATTGTATAAAATGTTACCATTACAAATTAAATTGACTTTTAATGCAGATCAATATGCTTACATACAGCTAGAGAAGGAATATTTGTTGATAGACAGCTCTAAGAAACTATATCTTAAGCTATCACCTGATCAATTAGATTGTGAAGAAATCGGCAAACAAATAATTATATGTAGACAAACTTCTGGGTTAATTTCATTGAACAACCAGCAAGATTCTGAAGCGAAATTATTGCAAGACAAATCACATATCGAGTAATTGTGCCAAGAAAATGACTGCTTTACAACGAAGTTTATGGAACAGTTTAAGCGCTAATGAGTCGATATACATGTATGCAATACCTAAGGAGGAAGACATGACCATTTCGTGTAGTATGTATCTTTCTGAGGATATTAAATTAAGTGGAATAGGAACAATTTAATTTCAGAAAAAAACTGTGAAGGATACGGAACACATGTCTATATACAATCAGACAAAGTAATCCAGGCAAACTATACCAGGAGAATGGTAATACCGTACGTAGATATCAACTTAGATTGCTGTGACGAAACAGAAACAAAATTCAATACCTCAGAGATACTTTAAAGAACAACCTACATTAGAGTTAGGAAAGAAGGCTCAAACTTATTCCATTGTTACTTACATGGGTATAATTTTAATTAATTTTATTACTGTATTTCTAAGCTGTGCAGATGCCAGAGTGATAATAATCACTAGACGTTAGGATGTTTTCTTTCCGGTGCAACATAAGAGAAAAATCACGCAAAAAATGTAGTAACTATATTTTAAATGTGTTAATGGCAGTTTGGATCGTGCACTTTAATGTTATTTTGGTGTAGTCATTGTGACCTTAGAAAAGTTTAACAAATTTTATAACATGTCAGATCACAACAAGAAAGTGAAGCCAAACAGGATATCGGGGCAGGCAACACTTCCCAAAGCAGCTCGACACTATTTGGTTATTTCAGACTGGTCAAACACGCCAGCAAGTAGCGCGCTTGACACCTCGCCAGCGGCTCCTAGCGTCGAAGTCAAGAGAATAACAAGAAAACTTTCCAATGAGCGTAACGGAAAAATAACGAGTACGATTTACAGACGTAATGAAACATTAATGCGATCGCATGTCGAGGGATGGGTCCAAAGGAATGTTCCAGAAAGAGATTGAAGAAAACCATGTGCAACCAGAGTCAATTAAGAATGATATAAAAGGATCATGTAGCACTGAGTGGAGTGAGGTTCAGTCTCAGAACCAAACATTCAAAGGACACCAACACTCTGGAGCAGTAAACATAACTACGAGAAGACGGTGATATTGACACAGTAACGGCAAGCGAAGTAGCGTTTTATAATATTCATTGGAATAATGTTGAACAGAGATTGTCTGTCTCTGTCTAAGAGATTTCTGTGAATAGCAGGAACAAGTTACTATTTGGAACGACTCTTTTGTATGCAGTGTTGGTTGATCAGTGGAGGCTGTGGCAGAAGCAGTAGCAGTAGCAATAATTGTTTTTACTACAAACCTTTATGCACATTTCTCAGCGAGAGCGAAGGCATTAGCCTGCGTAATTCATCTAAACTGCCAGCGCTAGAGATCAAGTCAAACAGGGAAAGCTTAAACCTAGTCTTACGCAGCCGGAGACGCGAAGCAAATGGCGAAGAGGCCAGACACTTGTCAGGCCGTCTACAAGCTGGCGTCACTACGAGTACAAGCTGTCGTAGCAGTGTTGCCGTGCGCTTCGGTGGCATGGCGGCCAGCAGTCGTCGTGTCGTCTCTCCAGGTTTCTCTTACGTTAGTTATCCCATGTGCAGTGAATATGTATCAAGTCCAACCTTGTACAAGTACTGATGTGACGCTTTCGAGAGAAGACATCATTACTTTCTTGCAGGAGCTTTCGTTTTCAAGGGGATGTGAAACTGAATGACATGAAAGTTTGGAAATGACGTCAGTGCTACAACTTCTTCAGGAAGGTAAGGTCAAAACATGTGCATCCCAAAGTTCATGGTATGAGCAGCATATGTGCTCACCATGTTTGTTCTTAAGCACAAGAAAAACTGTGATCCACTGAGGATTTCGACAATCTGAAGGATCTTTCTAGAGGCTTAGCACGGCATGATTCTTGTAAGGATCATCCAAGTAATATTATCTGCAAACAAGTATTTAGAGTTTCAGAGCAATTTTAATGGTCATTAGAGTACTTAATGAATATGACAAACTGATGAAAATTAGGCACAAAAATGAAGTGAAAGTTAACAGACATCATGAAAATACTAACTCATACTTTCATTGCTACACCACGAAGATGACGTGCTACAGACGCGAAATTTAACGAACAGGAAGAAGATGCTGCGATATGCAAATGATTAGCTTTTCAGAGCATTCACACAAGGTTGGCGCCAGTGGCAACACCTACAACGTGCTGACCATGAGGAAAGTTTCCAACCGATTTCTCCTACACAAACAGGAGTTGACCGGCGTTGCCTTGTGAAACGTTGTTGTGATGCCTTGTGTAAGGAGGAGAAATGCGTACCATCACGTTTCCGACTTTGATAAAGGTCGGATTGTAGCCTATCGCGATTGTGGTTTATCGTATCGCGACATTGCTGCTTGCGTTGATCGAGATCCAATGACTGTTACCAGAATATGAAATCGATGGGTTCAGGAGGGTAATACGAAACGCCGTGCTGGATCACAACGGCCTCGTATCACTAGCAGTCTCGATGACAGGCGTCTTATCCGCATGGCTGTAACGGATCGTGTAGCCACGTCTCGATAACTGAGTCAGCAGATCGGGACGTTTGCAAGACAACAACCATCTGCACGAACAGTTCGACGACGTTTGCAGCAGCATGGACTATCAGCTAAGAGACCATGGCTACGGTTACCCTCGACGGCGCACCACAGACAGGAGCGCCTGCGATGGTGTACTAAACGACGAACCTGGGTGCACGAATGGCAAAACGTCATTTTTTCGGATGAATCCTGTTTACAGCATCATGATGGTCGCATCCGTGTTTGGCGACATCGTGGTGAACGCACATTGGAAGCGTGTATTCGTCATCCCATACTGGCGTATCACCTGGCGTGATGGTATGGGGTGCCATTGGTTACACGTCTCGGCCACCTCTTGTTCGCACTGATGGCACGTTGAACAGTGGACGTTACATTTCAGATGTGTTGCGGCCCGTGGCTCTACCCTTCATTCGATCCCTGCGAAACCCTACATTTCAGCTGGATAATGCACGACCGCATGTTGCAGGTCCTGTACGAGCCTTTCTGGATACAGAAAATGTTCCACTGTTGCCCTGGCCAGCACATTCTGCAGATCTCTCACCAATTGAAAACGTGTGGTCAATGGTGGCCGAGCAACTGCCTCGTCACAATACGCCAGTCACTACTCTTGATGAACTGTGGTATCGTGTTGAAGTTGCATGGGCAGCTATACCTGTACGCGCCATCCAAGCTCTGTTTGACTCAATGCTCAGGCGTAGCAAGGCCGTTATTACTGCCAGAGGTGGTTGTTCTGGGTACTGATTTCTCATGATCTATGCACCGAACTTGCGTGAAAATGTAATCACATGTCAGTTCTAGTATAATATATTTGTCCAATGAATATCCGTTTATCATCTGCATTTCTTCCTGGTGTAGCAATTTTAATGGTCATTACAGTACTTAATGAATATGACAAACTGATGAACATTAAGTACAAAAATGAAGTGAAAGTTAACAGACATCACGAAAATACTAACTGATACTTCCATGTAAGCAGGAGGTCAAGGCGAGGAAGAGAATTTCCCTTCAGAACCATTCTTAAACTTCTGCTAAACAGGACCGAATATTTGAAACCAAACTGGAAGAAAATGGACTATTTCCAGGAATTCTCATAAACTATACAGAACGCAGTGATTGAATGTATAAATGAGAGGATTTGTGAATATACAAATTCACGTGGATAGAACCTAATTTTATGCCTGCGTTGTGGACGATGACAGGCGGTTCAAGCAATTCCCAGTAATCTAGTGTTGTGACTAGTGGACTCCAACAACGACATCCAAGAATATTTTCTTGGTTTTCATGTTGTTAATGAAGCTAGAACTGCTACTGCCTTATTCACTGTGCTAAGTGGCGTCTTACGGAATTATGATATGAAGAACAAATTGGCGGTCCAAACTTAAGATTGTGCTTCTTTCTGGCAGGAGAATCAAATGGCCTGCAAACTGCGGCCCGTGAAATTGCCCCCTAAGGTATTTTAACTCACTTGTTTGCACATCGTTTAAATTTAGTTTTGGAGTAGAACTGTTCTTGTATAATACCATTATCTAAGGATACTTTTTATCAGTGCTTCAGGGTATCCCTGCTTTCTTCAACTGGCCTTCCAAACGCACAATAATCCTCGAAAGTATTGTTGGTAAATACATTTCTTCGAATAGTGAAATGAGGTGCAACTGTAATGCCAGAATAATATATGCCATTCACGAAAACCATCCGGAACTAATTGAGATTTTAAATGAAGTAATTGACACTCCAGACTCTAGTGGAACGACTACAAGAGAGGTCTTGGAATTTCAAAAACTCTCGTAGACTTTGACTTTACTTTTCTTCTGTTTTTCCTGCTTTTCAACATGCTCCAGAAGGAAACAAATGATGCACAGATTTGTAACAGTGCTGTCTCAGAATGCATAGCCTCCATAAAAATCTTGAAAAATGGGGATAAATTGATTGATTTTTTAAATTCCACGAAACTCTCGACTAATTCTCAACCGGAAGCTTCCACCAATAGAGCTGTAATGGTATATGAAGGCATTGGAAAACCATTGATGTCAAATTACAAGCAGGTGTAGTTCGAGGTATTGGATAATATTGTAACACAGCTGGTAACATGATTTTCACATTGTGATAAATTCCTAGCATAACGAACATTTCGCTCTTTCTGTTTTGGAGACGTTACCAAAAGAATGATTGAGATTGAAACGGGCCAAATTCTTACAGAAGATTTCAAACTACAGGGTGTATCAAAAAGAATCATCCGATTAGGTACGTCTGCATTTCTGAAACTAATGAACATATACAATGAATTTTGTTTTTTGATGAACGGGAAACTCAAAAAGTTTTTTTCATACCTTTTCATAGACGCTCATTATGCCTCCCTTGAAATGCACGGCATATTTCAATGCGGTACTCAAATTGTTCCCACACTGCAGCGAGCATGTCTTGAGTTACAGCTTGCACCGCTGCTGTTACGTCTCAGTTCATTCATTGTTGTCGGTAACGGAGGCAAATAAACAGTCTTTTATAAACCCCCACAAGAAATAATCAAATGCAGTCAGCTCCGGTGACCTTGGAGGCCAGTAATGTAAGTCTGAATCATTTGGTCCAATGTGATCGATCCATCACTCTGTAATCCCTTGATTTAAAAATTCCCGCACTCCCCGATGCCAATGTGGTGGTTCTCCATTCTGTTGGCAAATGAAGTCGTTCGAATCAGTCTCCAACTCTGGTAGAAGAAAGTTTTCAAGAATATCGAGATATGTGCTTGCTGCAACAGTGTTCTCGTCAAAGAAAAATGGACCGTAAACCTTTTCTTGTGAAACTGCACGAAACACATTAAATTTTGGAGAGTCCCTCTCATGTTGTACAACTTCATGTGGTTGTTCGGTATCCCCTATTCTCATATTATGACGGTTCACCTTTCCATTTAAATGGAATGTTGCCTCGTCACTAAACACTAAGCGTGGAAGAAAACTGTCATCCTCCATCCTGCCAAGTTCGAAATTACAGAAACCTGCACATTGTTGTTGGTCACCTTCACGAAGAGCTTACAGTAGCTGAATTTTGTACTGTTTCATGTGTAAACGTCAAGCAACACACGACAGATGGACATCGGAGCATGCTGAGCTGTCGAGCTGCACGGCAAACAATATTTTGCTGACTTCTTGTGAAGCGGGGACGGCCCGGGGATTTGTCTTTACGCAATCAATCTGTTTCTCGGAATTGTTCATGCCATCGCCTAATGCTCTGTGCTGTACACACCATACCCAGTACGAAAGTCGCGCTGAACAATTATTACTGACCCGCACTGCGCAAAACGTAGAACACAAAACGTGTTCTGTTGTCCGACACCATTTTTAGTAGAACAGAAGTGGGCGCACACTGCTGCTACCTAGAGGGAACCATGTAAAACTCGAGAGTTTGCTCTTTCCAACAGTACGTTGTTCACGCACATATCTCAAATAACACGATAGCTAAGATTTTTTTTAAATCGGATGATTCTTTTTGATACACTCTGTATATTGTCCTATTGCCACCATTCCTGCAACCATTGTTTCAGTTAAAAGGAGTTTTACTTGTCTTAAATGTGTAAAAACATATTTGAGGGACGGTATGGCCCAAGATTGCTTATATCTCTTGTTTGTACCTCAGTTGAAAAACCAGTACTGCGAATAATTGAAAGCTGAGAGACACGGTGTGGCGATGTTATCGGCAGACTCGTGAACAAGAAAGATCATCGAGTAAACTTGTCTTATAAGTAACAACGCACAAACGCCCAATCTACCAGTTCGTTTGTAAATAACAGAGATTATCATTATTAACACTAGTAGTAGTAATAGACGCCGTCGCCATCGTCTTAGTAGTAGCAATAGTGGTGGTCGTTAGGAACGCTAGGTGTGCTTACATTAAAAGGAAAGGAAAGGGGTTTTCCTGGTCTGCCCAGAATTCAGACCCATGTTCCTCCACTGCTTGTATGATATGCAGCGGCGGAGACAGAAAAACCTCGAGGAGGGGGAGCTGAAAACATCTTGAGCTACCTTTACTTTTACCGTAATAAAAATAATCAAGACACGTGCAAAGTTTAACAAAGTGTTATTTAAACTTATTATACACATACACAAGACAATGCCATCTTATGATATAAAAAAAAATACAATTGTGGTTCTCTTCCTTAAATGACGAATTCTATGCCCCTATTCTTCCTGGCTCGTCAATAGGACAATCAATTTTAGGGCCAGTGTTCTACAGAGCTAAGCCATTAAGCCGATCCTCCTTCGCTATCGACCTCAGCCATGTCTTTGTATTTCGTAATGTTGAAAAACTCCTTTCTACTGTAGCAATGTTTTTACTGAGAAATTGCTATGAATTACTATTATTAATAGTTCACAATCAACTGATCACTCTCACTCTTGACTGACCTTCACACTTGCACTTGCTACAACTAGGACTTTTTACATATTTATTCTTCAGTCATAATATTTCTGCTTCTGAATGTAAAGTAGCCTCCTATTCGGCAAATAATCCGTATTTATAATGCTACATATCGAAGGTTCTCTCTACAAGAACACAGAAGAATATTCGCTATTTTTCTCGAACAAATGCCAGACAGAATAACCTATCGAGATCACTAGAATGGCCGCGACTTTTCTCGTATGTATGTGTTATCTCTCTGTGTGACAAACAGAAACGTATAAAATACGATGTCGCGGACACGCGTGCTACATAGGAAAGTAGAACAACTCGATAACTCGATTCAGTCGAGTCGACTGACGAAAGAAGCGAACGAATAGCGTGTGGGCTGGCTGGCGGGGGTGGCGCGGGCTGAAATGCAGGGGGGCGTATCCGCCACTGATGTGGCCTGTGGGTATAACAATCAACTGATTACAGAAAGACTTTAGCCAACGATTCCTCCCAATTCCACAGGAGTTACCAGTCTTCTGTAACCTAACCCCTCCAACCAGGAGATTTTCCCCTTCTCATTTCTACTACAAATGTTGATAACAAAGCAAACTGAACCCACAATGTCGTTAACGCCCACCACACAGCTGTAGGGACCTACGCCAGGTGCGAAGACACACGATCACACAAACACGCGATATTATCGTTTTATTCCGAGCTAATGGTTTTCACGCTGCTTCTGCTAAGCTATAAACCTTAGAAAGGCCGCTGTGTATGCTGTGGAAGCCTTTATGCAATGTGTGTGAAGTATATTGTATATCACTGCTAGTTACTTCCTTTCCTGTCCGACTCCCAGATGGATCGATGGGACAAGGATTATGTCTTTTCATAACTTAAGTGTCCTATCTTGCGAGGAAGTGTGCATACGTAGGATTTCACAAAGAAAGTCTTCATGTGAACGTGAATCGTTCTCATGGCTGTCGTAGCTATAAATTGTGCAGATTGTTACATTAAAATTTGACGATGGGAATGGCGGTACACGTGGCTGGGACGACGTACCGCTTGCTGTTGCTGACCAGCAGGTTTGCATAAGGCGCCGGGCCGTGGGCGCTCCGTCCAGAACCGAGTTATTCGTAGCTTCACTAGACGGACGACCGGGGGGTTTATTCACCTGCAGTCTCCAGGCCATGTCGATAGGTGCACTGTGGTCGAGCTCCTGAGACTGGTCACAATTTTTTCATGTTGAAACGCCGTGGATAAAAAGGGTATTGGCCATTATTCTCTTAAGACGTCGCAGTTTTTTCGTCGTCCGTATTTACCGCGTTTTTTATGCTTACGATTCAGCTTGTAAAGATAAAAGTGTACAATGTGTCTGATACTCAAATGCGCTTGATATTTTGCAGCTACATATAACAACGCAGAGTTGTGAAGAGAACTGCCACTACCTTACTGGTAGTCATCCCGACCCACATTACCCCTTTCTCCACGACGACCACCTCTTCCCTCACCTCAGTAAGGCTAACAATTTTGCTTTCCACCTCTCTGAGCTCTTCTCCATTCCCGACGATCCTCACTATGATTACTCCCTGTCCACCACAGTTCTTTAATGCTCTGGTACCTCTGTCCTGCCACTCGCCCCCAGTTTCCAGTACTTGGATCAGTTACCCCGCCGCGCGGGATTAACCGAGCGGTCAGGGGCGCTGCAGTCGTGGACTGTGCGGCTGGTCCCGGCGGAGGTTCGAGTCCTCCCTCGGGCATGGGTGTGTGTGCTTGTCCTTAGGATAATTTAGGTTAAGTAGTGTGTAAGCTTAGGGACTGATGACCTTAGCAGTTAAGTCTCATAAGATTTCACTAAGATTTCACACACATTTGAACAATTTTTCAGTTACCCCCCTCAGACGTAAACACTCCAATTATAGCACACGATATCGATCTCATACTCCAGTCCAAATGCAACACCGGACCTGGTCACGACGGTGTGACCTAGTGCCACCTCAAGAAGCCGCCCCCCCCCCCCCCTCCTTGCTACCTTGTATAACGTCATCCTCTCCGCTGCTTTTACCTCGACCTGTGGAAGATTACCTGCTTCCTGCTGTTCCCTAAGCACAACGAACTCCCCTCTGACACTTCTTCCTATCGTCCCATCTGCCTCACTTCCATGTTCAGTAAGGTCTTCGAGTCCATGCTCTCCCGACCTCTTCATCACCAGCGGCATCTTCCCCTTACCCTATGTGGCTTCCAGGCCTCCTTCTCAGTCGATGACCAGCTTCTTAACCTTAGCAATCTTCTTTCCCTCCAAGTTAACTCCTGTCATTCCGCTATCTTTGTTTCCCTCGACCTCCAGAACGCGTCTGACAATGTCTGGCATCTCGGACCCCTCTGTAAATTCCAGACCTACGCCCTTCCCATCAATTTAGTTCGTCTCATTGCTTCCTTCCTCTCCTGTCGTCCCTCCTATGTAACTAAGCATAATACCAACTCTCTTACATTCTGTTCCCTCACTGGCGGGCCCCAAGCCTCCGTCCTCTCCCTCTTCTCTATCTCCTGTATACTGCAAGTGTGCCCAAACATCCCCTGCCTGTTCATCTCCTCCAATTTTCTGATGATACCGCCTTCCTGACCCTCTATCCTACCCTTCAACCGTCCCAACACACCCTTTAAAGCCACCTCAACCAGTTCATTGCCTTGTGCAACCAGTGGTTACTTTCTCATCAGCCCTTCCAAAACCCGGGCAATCATCAAAGGTTGTACCATCCTCTTCTTCCAGCTCCACGATTTTTACCTTACCATTTATGGTCGTCCTATCCACCACACTCCTACAGCAGAAATTCCTTGGACTCACCCTCGACTGTCACTTCACCTCCCCATCTCCTTATGATCCAGCACAAAGCCCATAATAGACTCTGCCCCCTGAAACTCCTGTCTGGCCGGGCATGGGGACTGCATCCTTCCACCATCCTTCACACACACAAATCCTTGATCTGTCGAATCCTTTGTTATTCCAGCATCGCCTGGATTTCTGCCCCACCCAGATTATATAAAGCCTTCCAAGTACTTGAACGCCATGCACTCCACCTCACTTTGCGTATCTGCCTCCCGTACCCCACACGGATTCTCTATGACCTCACCCCTTCCCACATCTTCTCCTTTTTCTCAAACACACCTGCACCTGTACATTGTCGGCAGACTCGATACCCCTTATCTCCTGGTGTCTCCTATCCTCTCTACCCCCAGCCTGTTGCCCCACCTTTACCGTTGTGTCCTGCCCTCTCTCCATCTCCACATCCTCCATCTCCTTTACCGGTGTACCTCCCAGTGCCTAACCATCCCAGATGACGAGCTTTGCCCAGATATCTACCCCTACTATCAGCTCTAACCCCACCATCCCCCCTCCTCAGAGCTCCCTCTCTCCTACTTTTCCCTTCCCCTGAACGGTTTTTTTCTCCCGCCCACGCCCCCTCCCTTTCCAGTGCACCCCTTCTGCATCTCTGCATTCCCTCCTGACGCCTTCCCCACCTGTCTCCTGCCCCTCGGTGCTAGCCCCCAGCCCCCTTTCCTCGCCCACTGGCCCCTCCTGTCCCCTATTTGCCCTGTTTTGAACACCAAACTGCGTTACACGGCGTACTCCTGTTGCTTCTGGTATGCCCTTACTTTTTCCGACCTTAGAACTGATTTCCGAAGCTTAGCGTGGACTCTGTACCATGCTGGCGCTTCGCATTTTCACGTTAATAAATGACTGCTGGAGGTGAAATTGGATTGGGTTGCATTGATTTGGGGGAAGAGACCAAACAGCGAGGTCATCAGTCTCATCGGATTAGGGAAGGATGGGGAAGGAAATCGGCCATGACCTGTCAAAGGAAACATCCCGGCATTTGCCTCAGCCTATTTAGGGAAATCACTGAAAACCTAAATGTGGACGGCTAGACGCGGGATTGAACCGTCGTCCTCCCGAATGCGAGTCCAGTGTGCTAACCAATGCGCCACCTTGCTCGGTGGAGGTGAAATAACCCAGTAAGTGTCAGAGAAAAGGAAAGTTCCTGCAGTGACTGGGAATAGAACCTCAGACGTCAGAAACTGAAGTCTAGCACTCAACCAACTTGTTTGTTATCTCGTTATCTTTCTCACTGAATCGAAGTAAAATGCACTGCTTGAAAAAAGTAAAGCTTCCCTAAGGGGTGGAGGAAACTAAAAAGAAACTTCACAGATTGAGAGGGAATACGATGTCATTTCAGCGATAGTGAGTGAAATTTACGAAGTACTTGACAGTGTCTCTCAACTTATCAGTATGACGTTGCACCCCACCTGTCCTGGATACATGCACTGATTCGATTGGGAAGGGCGTCATAAAGCCGTTGTACATTCTCTTGCGGCAAGCTGGCCCACAACTGTTGTAACTGGTCCTTCATATCCTGAATACTGCCGTTCGGATCTGGGATCTTGCTGGTCAGGCAGTTCATAGAGACACGTGACATGTGGCGACAAGCATTGTACTGTCAAAAAATGGTACAATGGTACTGTAACATGAGAAGTAACACATGAGAATGCAGGACGTCCGTGACATTTAGTTGTGCCATCAAATTTCCCATGACGCCAGGAGTAACACCGCTGTGCCTATCCAAAACAGTGGAAGAATGGGACCTTGCCGCAGCTCGCTGTCATACTCTCCGATTATGGTCATCCGAAGTAGTGCAGAACCGCAATGTACTGCTGAACACAATGTGAAGCCATTCGTCAGCTGTCCGTGCATGTAGGTCACGGCACCACTCCAGACGCAGCCGTTTATCTAGTGGTGTTAACGGCAACATTGTCACGGAACAGTCCAGCAGCTCCTAGTGTGTCGGATGACACAGAATGTTACAGGGAGCCTATAGTAGTGCATAGTGGCCCAGGCTACATTGTTGCCAGATTACCCCTCCCCCTCCACTCTGATGTAGGGCAATTGCCTTATGTATAAAATGGCTGGGAATTTAAAAAAAGCGGAAAATTCAAAATACCACCGTTTCCCACCACTCCTGTGAAGTAACTGGAATTATGGCAGTTTTCCTAAGTGTAAATTGACCATAAGTTCAAAAAGCCAGGATGGGCACTTATCCTACTGGTTGAAAATCTAACATGCACACCAGACATGGGATACTGCCACAGCTCTGTGATGTGTGAATCCGAGATGGCTGACCTGGGAATAGTGGCACAGCCTTGTGGCGGCAGAATCCGAGATGACAGAGATGGGGATACAGGGGCAGCCTGTATGGTTCACAAATTTGCCAACTCACTGTGCATGCATTGTTTCTGTGTCACTTGTGCTAGGTTGGAACATTGTCCTAAGTTTAGAATGGTGGGAAACTCAAAATGATCAGCGGGTTTTTCTCACATTGCAGTTCACTTGTCTTACATTTAAAAGCAGCACAGCCTGCATGCTTAAAGAATTTCCCCCATCCCTCTAAGTTCACAGTTTAAACAAATTCTGCCACCCCAGTTACGCTAAGTTTAAAATAGAGTGATCTTCAAAAAATCTACATGTCCTAATTTTGAGGCAGTGCGAAATTTAAAATAAGATTCATCACTGCACTCGACTGATGGTTCCTGGTTGCCACGACCGTCACACCGTCTGCTCATGCTGATTGTCCACATTCAACTCAGAGCCAATGTCACTCCGTTTCCCACCACACATCATTATGTCACGTGGTGTCTGTATACCCAGCTGACAGGTCAGAGTCTACCTTCACTGATGTACCTATACCTACAGTTTCGATTGCAGGTGGATGTATATTGTATGCTACAGGTCGTGCGCTCCACCACAGCCACCTACATGATTTTCCACTTAACCGTGCTATAATTTTAGGGCTGCACAGCGTTGTATTGTTCTCCTCAGCTACAGCCTTGACTGCAGCCTGTGCTCCAAGGTCCCATTTGCAGCCACATTCACCAAGCACAATAGCATTGCTGTGACTATCTCAGATGAGTTGGGACATGCAGTACATGCACTTAGGAAGCACTGACGCAAAGGTATTTCTAAGTTCTTAATCATGTCTCAATTTTAGAACTGGACAGCAGCTTACTGTGTCAACAGACATCCAGTGTGATACTGAGACACCAATACACTCACCAGCTCCCTTCCTCCCACAGATACGTTGTATGGTTCATCTTTTTATATGTTAATTCCAATCCGTACGATACACATAATTCCAGTTATGCATAATGCAATGTCTCATGTCACATGAGATGTGGCAGATTCTGGGTGGGTATAGATATAAGATCAACCACCTGGCACGGGAGTTGATACTATTTTGGAGTACACACTGAAGAGCCAAAGGAACTGGTACACTTGCCTAATATCGTGTAGGGCCCCCGCAAACACGTAGAAGTTCCGCAACACGACATGGCATGGACTCGAATAATGTCTGAAGTAGAGCTGGAGGGAACTGACACCATGAATCCCGCAGGTCTATCCATAAATCCGTAAGAGTAAGAAGGGGTGAAGATCTCTTCTGAACAGGACGTTGCAAGACATCCCAGATATGCTCAATAATGTTCATGTCTGGGGAGTTTGGTGGCCAGCGGAAGTGTTTAATCTCAGAAGATTACCTGGGTGTAAAAATTACGAACAACTTCAGTTGGAAAGACCACATAGATAATATTGTGAGGAAGACGAGCCAAAGGTTGCGTTTCATTGGCAAGACACTTAGAAGATGCAACAAGTCCACTTAAGAGACAGCTTACACTATACTCGTTCGTCCTCTGTTAGAATATTGCTGCGTGGTGTGGGATCCTTACCAGGTGGGATTGACAGAGGACATCGAAAGGGTGCAAAAAAGGGCAGCTCGCTTTGTATTATCACGTAATAGGGGAGAGAATGTGGCAGATATGATACGCGAGTTGGGATGGAAGTCATTAAAGCAAAGACGTTATTCGTCGCGGCGAGATCTATTTACGAATTTTCAGTCCCCAACTTTCTCTTCCGAATGCGAAAATATTTTGCTGAGCCCAACCTACATAGGTAGGAATGATGATCAAAATAAAATAAGAGAAATCAGAACTCGAACAGAAAGGTTTAGGTGTTCGTTTTTCCCGCGTACTGTTTGGGAGTGGAATGGTAGGGAGATAGTATGATTGTGGTTCGATGAACTCTCTGCCAAGCACTTAAATGTGAACTGCAGAGTAATCATGTAGATGTAGATGTAGAAGAGTGTTCCTGGAGCCACTCTGTAGCATTTCCGGACGTGTGGGGTGTCGCTCTGTCCTGCTGGAATTGCCCTAGTCCGTCGGAATGCACAATGGACATGAATGGATGCAGGTGATTAGACAGGATGCTGTGTCACTTGTCAGAGTCGTATCTAGGTGTATCAGAGGTTCCATATCATTCCAAACTGCACACGCCTGCACCATTACAGACCCTACACCAGCTTCAACAGTCCCTTGCTCATATGCAGTGTCTATGGATTCGTGAAGTTGTCCCAATACTCGTTCACGTCTATCTGCTCGATACAATTTGAAACGAGGCTCGTCCGACCAGGCAACGTATTACCAGTCATCATCACTGCAATGTCTGTGTTGACGGGCCCAGGCAAGGGGTAAAGCTTTGTGTCTTGCAGTCATCAAGGATAGACGAGTGGGCCTTCGTCTCCAAAAGCCCATATCGATGATGTTTCGTTGAATGGTCCGAACGCTGACGCTTGTTGATGGCCCAGCACTGAAATCTGCAGCAATTGGCGGAAAGGTTGCACTTCTGTCACGTTGAACGATTCTCTTCCGTCCCGTTCTTGCAGCGATTTCGGAGATTTGATGTTTTGCCGGATTCCTGATGTACACTCGTGAAATGGTCATACGGGAAAATCACCACTTCATCGTTACCTCCGAGATGTTACGCCCCATCGCTCGTGCGTCGACCATAACACCACGTTCAGACTCACTTAAATCTTGATAATCTGCCATTCTACCAGTAGTAACTCATCTAACAACTGCGTCTGACATTTGCTGTCTTATATAGGATTTGCCGACCGCAGCGCCTTATTCTGCCTGTTTACGTATCTCTGTATTTGAATACGGATGCCTATACCAGTTTCTTTGAGGCTTCGGTGTATTTTTGTTGTTGTGAAACTGCAATACTAAGAAATGTCCAATATCATTGTAAAATAGATCCGTTGATAAATAAAACAATAGTGACTGCAACTACCACTAAGATCGAAACTGTAATGAGCCCTCAGTTTTAATTAAAAGGTACTCAGTTATCTCGGAATCTGGGTTTCACATTAGCAAGGCAATGATAATTACAGTCCAGTTTGGCACCTACTGATTTCAATGAGAGACACAAAAGATATCTGTATCTGGTGAACGACTTCCCTTGCACGCCATTAGTGATACATCCATCAGTCAGGTTTATCGTTAACTTTATAATAAACCATACACTCACTAAAAAAAAGAAACTATCAATTGATAGGCGTTTACGAGTATAGAACCCAAGAAAACTACGACAAACAGTTTAATTTTTAAATTGTGTAAAACTGTAAAATAATTCGAAATAAAATTGGCACTGCCACATGGTATTTTAAACAAAGATTCTAAAAGAAACACTTGCTTGCCTGAACATTATAATTCTGTACCAGATGACCAGGAATTAATACGCAGCCAGACGGCCATCTACTGGATTTGAACAATGAAAACGAAACATCATAAATTCTCGCAAGTGCCAATCCATGCGCTGGAATCACTCACCCATTATGCTGAAACAACATTTTTTTGACTCGAGAACGCGGAACTACCGTCCTCTAAAGATCGTCACAATCATAAAATGCAACTGCAGACACAGTCAATAGTTCTTTCCTTCACAACACGTTTCTCGAGTGTAATTAGTGCGGATAACAACCGGTCGCTATTCAGATGCTGCTTAGGACACCCTGAGCAGATGTTCAAAAAGTGTTAGTATTTAGAACGTGCCAAATTATCCTGTAAATGAATATTTTCAATGGAGTGTTCATAGACGTGACCTTTCTTTGAGGCAGCTGAGTAGCGACTTGTAGTTAAGAGCTCGCCAACACCGGGCTGGCACCCCTCTCCACCAGACATAAGCTTCCACGCTTCGATTCATAATAGACAGTATCAGTTTTTCAAATGTTTGAAAGCTCACTAAATCTAACTGATTACGCTCTTTCCTCCATTATTTTCTATAGAACGTTATTAAAGTGCAGGATGACAATTACTGAACTATATGAAAAAAAGTGAATTAGTTAGAAACTACGGCGTGCACACACTTTATTCAACATGTGAACGTCACTACAGATATTTGGAGTTAGGTTATGATATGCCTGCCATCATTGGTGATGATGTGGCACTGACGAATAACGAAATTCTGCATGATCCATTGAAGTGCCGCAACAGCGATGCTGTCGATGACCTGAATGGCTGACCGCGAAATGCGGATTCTCAGTCCTCCAAACGCCCCAGTTTTGCTTATTGACGAACCCATCCAAATGGATGTGGTCTTCGTCGCCGAACCAAACTATATAGCGCATACTAATTCCCATCATATCCCGCGGCCAACCGTGCAGTTTGAGCGTCGTAACGCAAGCCGTTCAGAAGTCATGACTATTTAATTTTATGTAGTTCAATAATTGTAACCCTGTAAATAGCTCCTAATCCGAAGGTTCGCCGGTACGGTAGCTCAGCGTGTTCGGTCAGAGGGTTACCTGCCCTCTGTAATAAAAAATATAAGTGAATGGATCAATAACGAACTTCAACAGGCGTCATGGGACGTCCGCCACGAACAAGTGCAACGAACTATAACGAACAAAATGAGATTAAAAAAAAAAAAGGGCCAACGACCTTGCCGAAGTAGTAACACCGGTTTCCGTCATTTCCCCAAATTTAAGCGCTGTCGGGCTGGCCTAGCACTTGGATGGTCGACCGTCCGGTCTGTCGAGCGCTGTTGGCAAGCGGGGTGCACTCAGCCCTTGTGAGGTAAACTGAGGAGCTACTTGGCTGAGAAGTAGCGGCTCTGGTCTCGTAAACTGACGTCTTCTCTTGCTACACCAGACTGGTCAATGACTGAATGCATAAAAACCTTCGACCTGCTTTGCGATTTTACCTAGGACCAGCATTTTCTAGGGTTGAGGGCAAGATCTTTTGCTCAGATATGACGGTGGTAGTTGTATGCATCGCGCACCTATCTCTTTACAAACGAACGAATTTCTAGTAACTTTTGTTTGTCATAATTTGTGCGTTCATTTTTGAACCGTGAGTGCAACTGTCTCCGCTTCCTCAGCAATTTCCAATTTTTTATTAAACCATGGCGAATCTTTCCCGTTCTTGATACACTTACTCAGCACATAATTCTGAGGGTGTGATTTACATTCCGTTTCAATGTGTCCCATAATTATTCTACGTCCATTTAACTGGACCTAAATTATGTCCATTCATTTTCTAATTGACATTGTAACAACTAATTATCTGCTTTTTCTAGTGAAATTCTCTTCTAGCCTTCCTGATGACTTTATTAACTTTAGTAAGCATTGTCGCTATGATAATATCATGATCACTAATCCCTGTCTCTGTACTGACACCGTGGATAAGGTTAGTTCTCTTTGAAGCTACAAGCTCTAAAACATTTCCATTGTGTGTGAGCTGTAGAACCAGCTGCTGAATTTCAAAAGCAGTTCATAAGACTGCCTGTCCGTACAACCCACAATGAATCCATAGACGTCCCAGTCTATACTCGGTAGGTTAAAGTCACATCCAACTAATACTCAACGATCTGGGTTTTTATGAGCTGCTGAGCGTAGTATTTCTTGGAATAATTCAAAAAATATCACCAGGGAATCGAGTGGCCAGTAAAAACATCCATAATTAGTCTTAGTTCACCTAGACCTGTTACATGCGGCCAAATAACTTCACAGTCAGACTCAGTTTCAACCTCGATAGGCACAATGTTTTTGTCGACTGCAATGAACACTCCCCCTCCTACAGCGTCTAATCTGTCTTTTAAATGTATGGTCCATGCCTTGTTAAATATTTTGGGGATTTTTACTTCGGGTTAGCCAGCTCTCGGTTCCAAGAACAATCTGACCGCGACAAATTTCCTGGAGGGCAGGAAGATCAAGAACGTTGTTACAAATACTTATGCAATTTACTGCTAAAATTTTGACAGCAGAAGTGTCCTTAGTGTGTATACGGCCTGATCTAACTCTGCATATTGACCCCCGTGTGCACTCCATAAGTACTTTGCTACCCAAGTAGCAGACCAGTGCTACAATCCCCCCGCCCCCACCCTCCATAACGGAGGTCCAGAAATCTGCAACCAGAATCGATAAACCCGTTGGTTGAGAGCCTTCACTTGGCACCAACTCGAAGGATGCTGGAGATAGTGAGCGCTACCTGCACAGCCTGTGCAACGTCAGCAATCTTCACCACTTCTGCCAGCCACTCGTTTGGACTGAGGATGACCTCAGACCCCAAGTGACAGATGTCCCCGGTGCAGATGTCAGCCCCAAATACAGACGACTGCACCCTGCACGCTTGATAGCCACCGGCAGGACCTCCTCCACACATCTCTGATGAGGCTCCCCCCCCCCCCCCCCCCCCTTCTCCCAGGTACACTGCGTGCACATTGGATTTCTTAACGGGCCTGGACGCTATTTTCCTAAGGAGCTCCATAACGGGTCTGTCATTAGAGCTCCCAACAACTAGCAAACCTCTCCCACTGTGTTCCCGCTCGTCGGATCCGGCTAAACGAGCGGCCACCTGTCCATTCACAGGGGCGATGGGTGAGGTCAGACCTTACACACTGACTCTCTACGTCGAGCGATCAGAATGCGTTACCACCCGCCACTTGCCCTGTGATGGTGGCAGACCCACTACACCGGGTGCCTTTCAAGATGCCTCGACAGCAAAACCTGTGGGTGAAACAAGCGCCAGATTCTCCGTCACTGCTACACCCCGAGGCAGCAACGTAGAGACAGCTGACCGTAGCCGAAAGCATCTTCAGCTGTTCGCAAACTGTGGCCAACTTCACTTGCGCCCGCACGCAGCATGCACACATCCTATCTATCCTAATACTACTAACTTACGAATTAACTATAAAAACGCACACAGAAATCTACATATGGAACTTGGTATCTTCCTGGTGTGCCACAAACGGAGGTTGACGCCTTGCTAAACTGTGTAGCTAGCCATTAAAAAAATGACATCTGTGCTACTAATTGCACGAATCTCCACTTCACAGTTTCTAAAACGCGGGAATACAGCTCTCAAATTCAAAGATATGTAAGGAAGTTGAGACTTAAATTACGTAAAAAAACACAGCTAAATAGGTAACTTACCCCCTCTACAGGCCCTCCCTGTAACTTGCCCCTCCTCTGTTTACATGCCTCCTCTTCGCACGTCACATCAGTCGTTCTGAGTTCTCTCAGGACGTCTGAGATGTATGTTTATGTACGAGGGTATTTCGGAAAGTAAAGATTCACCGTACGCCAGAGGAACAGAAGAGTTTTGGCGAGCAAGTTGGTGACACTGGTGTTAACCTTGAACCGTTAGCTTTCTCCTCGCGGTCGTTCGGCAGTTGAACGTTGCTTCTGGTTGGAGTAGGTCGTGTTTAAAATGGCTGCGCCGATTCAGAATCCCGCCAAATGCGAAGTGCGCTCTGTCATACGTTTTCTTCATGCAAAAGGTCAGCGACCAGCGGATATTCACAAAGAAAGTGTTTCTGTTTTTGGGAACATTATGAATCAACAAAATGTAACGAAATGGTGTAGTCATTTCTCTGAAGGTAGGAGCAATGCTCATGACGAACAAAGAACAGGTCGGACATCTGTGATCTCTGATGCCCTTCTTCGGAGAACGGAGGACGCAATTCGTGCGAATAGACGTCTCACATTGAAAGAATTCCATCAGACCATACCGGCCGTGTCAATGACAACTCTTTATGATGCTGCGACTGTCAAGTTAGGGTACAGAAAGTTGTGTTTTCGCTGGGTTCCAAAACTGTTAACGGAAGAACACAAAAAGAAAAGGATGGGCTTTGCACTCGACTTCCTCACACGTTATGCTGAAGCAGGTGATGAATTCCTTGATCACATTGTGACAGGTGATGAGACGTGGGTTTATCTCCATACACCTGAATCCGAGCAACAACCAACGCAATGGCGCCATTCGAATTCATCAAAAGGCAAGAAATGCAAAACGTCGATTTCAGCGAAGAAAATCATGTCTTCGGTTTTTTGGGACAGACAAGGCATTCTTCTCTTGGAATTTATGCCTCCTGGAACGACAATTAATGCTGCTGCATATTGCCAGACTTTGAAACGTCTTCGAAGGGCAATTCAAAACGAACGCAGGGGAATGCTTGCAAATGGAGTCCGCATGCTTCATGACAATGCTCGGCCTCACACAGCGCTCGTAACCAAAGCACTACTCAAACAACTGAAATGGGATGTATTGGACCATCTGACATACAGCACTCACCGACTTCCATGTCTTCCGTTAACTGAAGTCACATCACGGTGGAAAATCATTCCACGACTAAGGAGAAATCTAAAATATAGTTTAAATGTGGTTCCGACAACAGGCGGCAACATTCTATGACTGTGGGATACAAAAGCTTGTGTACCGACTTAACAAATGTTTGGATAACGGGGGTGATTATGTCAAAAATGACAAATAATCCAGTTAATAAGATGTAACTGACATTTTCTAAATAAATGTTCTATTTAAGGATTGCGAGCCATTGTATCCCACAGATCCTCGATTGGGTAGTACGGTACACTCATAATTGTGCTCTTCGAACCATGCACGTACACCGTGAACTGTGCGACACTTTACTTTGTCCTGCCTTCCAGAATGACGATATAACCTAGGGAATGTCACGAAAAACCTGCTTTTCTGAACAATTATTTTTACGCAACGATAGAGCTATTCTCAGGGCATTGCGAGTGTTACCCAAACTGCTTCTCACAAAAAGCATGCTAACTATCGACACTGAGGTAAATAGTTGTTATAAAACATAGTTCCTCAGCACCAGTCCCCTAGCTAGCGACACTTGCTTCATCCAACTCCTGCACGTGCATTTAAAATCTACCGAATTAAAATGTTTGCACAGCACTTAGGCCTAATGTTTTTAGATCAATTGACTGATGGACTCCTTACTTCTGAACTGTCTGGCCACTGCCACCTAAAATAACAATACAGTATACGCCCTACAGCAGTATAGTGGCTATTACATAGTTGCTGTTGTGCTGTCAATTAGTTCGCCTATTGTTGCGAAGTGAATAACGAAGCAGTTTCTGACCTATTGCAGGAACAACCTATAACTCAGAGAAAGCATTTTAACGCTTAAATATGCTTAAATATAAGCACGTGTGACGTATATGTCTCAATTTTACTATCATAGATGCAGGGTACAAAGTAAAAAATGTGTGTAATGGGTGGTTTATGTGAGAAAGGGGATGTTGACACACTTGTTTCCGAATCAGTAAACCCCACAACAGTGTGTCATATGTTACAAATAATTTGATTTCGTGACCGAAACACAGCTTAATCCTTTTGTTCTTACCCTTCAGATAATTACATTTTACCCCTCTGGGGGCGGGAACCACTGCTGTGGGAAGCCAGTCGCTCAACAGTTGCACGTGTATACGCCCGTACACATCTTTGCAGCTGTCATTCACGGCTGCCATCTATTGCCCGTGCCGGTTTTTGGTAGTTTTTTGTCTTTATTTATTTCGATTCCCCCCAGACGGGGGGTGGGATTTTTCGATAGTGTCATTTTTCTACGTACGGTATACCTGAACCACGGCGGCACGCGAATAGTTTGCAGACTTTGTCGTTTCGGAAATGCTTTCACTGTTTGCCCCCAAACCAATGATGATGCCCTTTACAAAGACCGGCCTGTTTTGTAGAGCGGCCAGTCCACTGCAAGTGCTGCCGTCTGCCGTCTGTGAGTTGTTCTGCACGTTGACGTCGAACATCGTCGGTGGTCACGTTAATGTAAGTGCACCGTGTCTGCTATTGACAATAACCATTGCTACTTCCTCTCTGCACATCTACTTGTAATTCCATTGCAACTTTTTTATGTATATTGTCTGGATAACTATTGGACGGCTTTGGGGCCGAAACCGATCGTGATCATGAAAATTGATATAAAAGTGCAATTGGTAACTTTTTAGTCCAAATCGATACTTTAGTTGTGGAACCTGCATCACTATGCTGCAGAACCTGCATAAGCTGGGCAAAAAACTGGCACTCTTAGGTTGGTTTCGAGAGTGGCTGCCCGTGTGGATGGGCTTACAACCTTTCCAGCCAGGGAAATGTGCAAAATGGTAATGATGAGTGCATATTTTGATTTTATATTACGCATATTATTCCATCCCCCTGGCTTTTAAGGGATTGTTGCGATTCCAGTTCTTAATTTCAACACATGACACATGTACTTCTAAACTTTTCGTACACGTGCTTTTCAGATGCCATT
Organism: Schistocerca gregaria; assembly: GCF_023897955.1. NCBI lineage: Eukaryota > Metazoa > Arthropoda > Insecta > Orthoptera > Acrididae > Schistocerca > Schistocerca gregaria. The sequence goes on along the minus strand of NC_064931.1, from coordinate 35,257,482 downwards.
TTTCTCTGAAGGTATTGGTCACTATGCGTAAAAAATGTGCTAAGAACTAATGTAAATAAAGTGACGTAGGAGATGAGCTTCTCCGTATGCATCAGGAGGCTGATGAGATCAGCCACGTTGGCATGGCTGGGGTCGCTGCAAGGAGCAGCTTCCGCTCCCTGGGCCTTTTGTTGGCTGCTGTGTCAGCTAGGCGGAGCTGTGACGAAGTAGGCATTACGGATGTTGCCATGCTGGCAAATCATCGATGCCGATTCCAGTTTCATCATCGGTGCCCAAACCCCGACAACCGATAATAATCGATCCCAAAACATTCGTGTTTTAAGATCGATATTATATGACGAATTTAAAATATCGTGATAAGCAACTTACAAATTCATCTAATACCATATTGATTAATCAATAAATACAGCAATAATTAACACTATACATTCCACAACTTTTCTCTACAAACTGTAAAGATATTTTTTTTTTAGGAATGTTTCCGCTTCAGTCTATTTCGAGAGCACATCCTGCTTTGAGAACAGTCTCGATAAGCTCAAATATTTCAGTGCAGTTTTTTGTAGCTTTGAATGGCAGCCGACAATGTGATTCCTTATTTCTAATGGATCTCGTTTAAGATCTAGAAGAAATAAGTGAACTGTGATGGTAGTGCAATTTCTGTTCCACATTGAAAATGACACATTTCTTGTGTTATAACGTTTACTCTATGAATCAAATTTGATTTTTCTTTTTTCAATAATGAATCAAGGTGTTGCCCATACTACTAAACATCACGAAATCATGAACTCAGTGAAAGGCATTGGCTCACACTTAGTAAGAACAACAGCAAATGTTACTGCTGTAGTTTAAAAAAGTGCTAGTACACCCCCCCCCCCCCCCAAATCGTCCTTACACCACGCTATGGCAGTAATGGCGATAGGCCAGCGTCACCCCACTCTCCATTGTTGCCAGATGTATCCAAGATGGCAGTGATGACGTCATCTGAGATGGCGGCGTATAGACTTGGCAACAGCGCATGACGAAATCCGAGATGGCGGCCATGACGTCATTCAAGATGGCAGATTTTGGCGAGAAGATAGGTCAATTGGGCTACATAAATAAACACAACCGCCTCCCACAGAGAATGGTGGGAAGTTCAAATTCCAACAGGATAATGCATCACACCTGGTTATCTCTACTAACCTAAGAAAATGGCAGGAAGATAGGTCAATTGGGCTACCTTCACTAACTTAACATCCCTCCCCTCCCCCAGAAAAATGGCAGGAAGTTCAAATTCCCACCGGATAGTGCATCACACCATGGTTGCCTCTACTAACCTAAGAATTTCCCAGGAACATAGGTCATTTGGGCTAACCCCACTAACCTAAGTCACCCAACCGCCAGCTCTTCCTAGGGATTGGTGGAAAAAGGACTCGGCCTGCACTGGGGTGGTGGAGAGAGGAAGGAGTGTACCTGATTTATTTTGGAAAAATTTATTTACTGATTGAGTACATTTATCACAGTGATACAGGACACACTCTCTGACGTGCCACACACCATACAGACCTGCAAACAACTCCTAAATAACTAATGTATAATGCTCTACACACGTGCCTGCTAATTGTAAACTGCCAAAATAAGGCACTGCACAGCCTATAGACATGCAAACCACTCATAAATAATCCAATACATTTATGTCCTGAGAGCCAAACAACTCGTAATTTGTCAAAATAATAATTCATCCACCAGACTCTGCAAATGTGTTTGCTAATTGTCAACTGTCGAAATCAAGCACCAGTCTTTATTTAAACAATTAGAGGCAGCACCACTAGCCAGTGTGTTCACCAGGAGGTCTGCACTCCAACTGACCTAGTACACAGTACCACCACCACCAGAGGGCACTGTCGTCCATTCCGTGACGTAACCCGAGATGGCAGCCATGACGTTAGCTGGTGATGCAAGTACGATTGTCCAAGATGGCGGCAAACAGTGTGTTCACCACTAGGTCTGGACCTAGTATACAGTACCACCACCAAAGAGCGCTGTCGTCCATTTCGTGACATAATCCAAGATGATGGGGGGAAATGGCAGCAAAACGACTTTGCCTGTGCTGGACATCAGTTTTTATTTTGCAGGCATTGTCTGCACCACGGCATCTAGACCCCAACCGAACTAGTACACAATACTGCCACCAGAGAGTACAGTCATCCCTCCTGTGATGTAATCCAAGATGGTGGTCTGGAGGGGGGAAATGGCGGGAAAATGACTCAGCCTGCGCTAGGCTGCTGAGGAGAGTGAGGAAGGAGTGTATTTATTTAGGAGCATTTTATTTAGGGATGGTGTATATTCATCACATTGACGCAAAACACCCACCCTCATGTGCATGGGGTCACAATACACAGTCTTCAGACCTGTAAACTACTTCTAATTAATGCTCTCGAAACACGCAAACAACTCCTAATTTACTAAAATAATTTCAACACAGACATGCAAACTGCTCCTAAATAATGCAGTATACTGATGTGCAGGCACGAAACCGTAAACTGTCCAAATAATGCCGAGCACAGCCTACAGACCTGCTCACAAAATAATGCAACAGACATGCAATCAATGCACACAAGCCCCGCCCCCCACCCCCTGGACGCACAGTAGGTTAGCGGCAGCCCCCGCAAAGTGATGTGGCCTCCAGCTGTCAAATCACACACAGGGTCCTGCACACTTGAGGCGGCGGCATCCCTTTCATACCTGAGGCCTGAGAACTTCCTCTCCACCTAGGCACTCTTGCTGATGCGACTGGGCAGGGGCACAGATGCTCCAGGGGAGCGAGGACCATCACAGCTGCAAGCCGCCACTGGTCACAGGTCAAATTTGTTTCTTTTTCGAGTATACAGTCCGTGCTATACTCACGTCACACAACTCCAAGCCACGCTCACGCTGATCTCATACATGAGACGCCTCTGCGCAGCACATGTCTTTACCATTGAAGGCAGAGTAGCACACGGCACATTGTTCCTAGCGCGACACGAGAGATGTGTCTGACCCTGCTTAACAGCCCAGTGTGATTGATGCAACACAGCGATGTGCGCTGGCGTAGCTGCAAACCTTCACAAGTGCATCTAACAAGGTCACCAATATTATACTGATGTCACATCACTATATAAAAAATAAGAACCGATTCGACCTTGCAGAAATTGTATAGTCTCCCGGAAGTAGTTAACGCTCACTTTCTTGACGTCTCAGCTTGTATGGACGAAAATTCTAGCCATAAAAGAACCTGTTTACGAAAATAACGCAGAGTAAGGTCGAATGCAGTCTTCCTCGCTGACCTAATGTGCTATCCAGCCTATCACGTGTTACCTTTCCAGCTTCCAACACATACAAACGTTCCCTCCGCTATGTAGACGCTCCTATATCCCAGCACAAAGGATGTGAATGAATTGAGCATTGTGACTGGCTTTTATCGATTTTACCCGCCTAATTACTTTTACTGCCAGTATCGAAGCAGCGTACGCCTTTTTCTCCTTCTGTAGACATGACTTTCAGCCGTTATTTTACACAGATCGCCATGTTGTGCTGGCAATTAAATCTTACAAACTACCATACATATCGTCAAATACAGAAAGACTCTTACTCATTTACAATGCTCTCCTACCGAGGACAGGAAATTGAATATTAGTGCGTGAAAGCAATCTCCAACACTACAATATATCACCACGTACCTTGTCGATGTAGTAAACATACAATTCGTAACCTGCGCCAAACAAAATTATCCCCTTTACACCATTCGTAAATATACCACGAAGATGATCCATATCGTATATACTCCTCACAGCACTAGATATTTTCCCGCAACCGATGATCACAAGTCATCCACCTCAACACGGGACCATAGCACCCTCAACAGACCGAAGTCGCTCTCAGAACTGTTCCACAAATTTGGGCTCATTTCCCCTCGGCGCAAACACGTTACTGTTTTTGCTCTAAGCCTCCTTCCATGTTTGCTCGCTTTTCTACACACATCTCCAGGCTTATTCGGTCGTCTAGAGGACAACACGGTTAATTCATCTACATTCCTGCACTCCAGCAGGCATCTTCAGTCTCACAGCTGCTACCGGTTACAGGAAACGTGAATCACCCCCACAAAGGTCACCGGCGATGCAAGCTGAGCACGCACAGGTACAATATTTTTCATCCTAAGAAATCGGTCACATGTATATTTTATCCCTGTACGTACAACTAAATGGTACGATAGCGGTCTCAGTCGAACGACATTCGACAGTGAACGAAGTATCAGAAATACACACTTGACAGCTGTGGCTATGGAAATAGAAGTATCAGTACCATTCTTATGACTTGACATACTCTTCCCATGCTATCACAGTTCTCCACGTCAAATCCATACATTCCTTACAACTGGACATAGTCATTTCCTTTGCACATGTCGGAACACAAACATATACCTTATATGCCTGATTCTCAATGTGAACCATGCGTGGACATGTCTCATAAGTTTTTCTTGCATGTCCTGGAAAGAGAGACGTAATCGGCCAGATGTTAAAAAAAACATGATCCCAGCAACTACTGCATGTTACTGTCACAAGCGGTCATTGTTCTACACGAGCACACAAGCATCCATGTTAAAAGCTATACTGGCTTTATGAATCGAGGTACGACATTACCTCTGAATGAGGTGGTTTTTCTATATGGACAAATACCGAGACGGTGATCGCTGGAGTGTATATTATCATACCAGCAGTCCGCTTACACGTCGCCCACGACGCAACCTCGTGACACAATCGCTGAATTTTGGAAGTTATTCGTCTAAGGAACGTGATATGAAGTAGATATTTGCGACGACCTCACGCCGCTAGATATTTATCCAGTATGTGTAACGTAATCTGTTTCGATAGCATTTCAGAGGTTCTGCCATATATCCACTCAGTTATAGGCGATAACTGATTGAGAAGGATCAGAAACAGTAGTAACTCGTATTCTTATTAAGATCGTAAGAAATGTACACTAGCTTTTCAGATCTCTAGTGTTACGCTGTCCGCTAGAAATGCTGTCTGCGATTTGGAATCAAGTCCTTCCATTCAACCACATACCTACGCTGGATCACAGCCAAAAGTGAATCATATTTCTGGCACTCTCATATCCTGCAACGAGTCACCTTCCTCCAACTGTCTGCTAAAGTTTCTACTGCTCCCATTTCTACAGCTTTGCCCATGCGATCATTCCATTTTAAGTTGGGACTGAGCAGAAGTCGGAGAAAACAATAGCCACCACCTTCTGCAACCCACGTAGAAACAGAGCGACCTGAGTGAGTGCGACAGGAGCATGTTTTGACCATTCAGTGGAAATGCGCACATTGTGGTGCGTCCCCAAACTACACACAAGTACTACAGATCCGCATCCATTCGAATCTATCAGCCCAACATGCTACTATCATCAATCTCTAGCCACAAACAGAGAAATATTAAGAGCTATAGAATCTCCACTAACTTCATCCGATATAGAACTCACCTACGCACCATTGCTCACGCGATGAAGCAAAGCTGCAGTGGGGCTCCAGCGCAGAGAGAGAGAGAGAGATTTCGCAGTGCTTCCCAGAACAGCGCAGCGTTCAGCCCTCCAAGCATTCATAACGGTATACCCAGTCCCTCACCAAATTCACACCTCAAACTGCTGCTGCTACTACCGCCTCTGTGTCACGATCCTATTAAATATACAGACACTGCAGAGGCCACTTTAAAGTTTGATCACCTATACTCTAGGCGAATGACCGTATCCCACAGACTACACCAAGTCGCTGGTCTTCTTTAGTTGTTTGAATCACTGTTTTCTAATACGCTTTTGTACAATGCAAAAGATTTCTTTTTTCTGTCATGAATTCGAGGCCTGTGCCAGGTTCCAAAAGACGCTCTTATCCACAGCCTCTCACAGAAAACCAGACATTACATAGTGTAAATCATTTTGTTACTGCAGCCACCATCACATGACACACACGGTGGATGATTTTAAATAAAAGAGAGTTACAACATAAGGAAACTAGAACAGTTTGGCTGCGTTGTCAAGAGTTTCCTAACAGATGTCCGAAAGTGACTGACTGCGTTTAAACTCATCTGTCACAGTGACAGAATAGATGATGGAACTACGTTCCGTTTCGACTGATTCCTCACATTGCACTCCTGTACGTTACTGCTGTTTCACTGCTAACATCCCCCAGAGGGGGTCACCCGTCCACAAAACTCTCTCACCAACTCAAACAAGCGATGCCAGTTAATCATTGCGTGGTAACCAACAGTGCACCAATGCACGGATGGGGCGGAAAAGACACCGCCGATTTGCTGTAATAATAAGCATGCATCGAAGTTGATAGCACGTACAATTTTAGCAATTTTACAGTAACTTCAACACCGGCCAATGATGTGACAACATGTTTCCCCAATTTCAGTATTATAGCTAAACCACCCCTTCTCCACTTTGTGAGTATCATTACAAAGGTGGATAGATGACTGTGCAGTACGTACATTCAGTGTTAGTTGTCGAACACAAAAATTATCAAAGTGTACGAGACAGCACTCCACATATTTCCAACACCCCAAGCTTAGTGCATAATTTGTGCTGATGACAGTCACAGAGCATTCTCGCGGTCTTAGGGTAAAATTAGATGGTGAAAGACTCTCTTGCACTGCCATTGACCATCCCACCCTGCAGCACCACACCCGATGTAATCTGCATGCGCCCAGAAACAAGCTGCTACATTCCATGTCCCCGCATGAATGGAGCTTACTGAGTGGCTCTGAGCACTATGCGACATAACTTCTGAGGTCATCAGTCGCCTAGAACTTAGAACTACTTAAACCTAACTAACCTAAGGACATAACACATATCCATGCCCGAGGCAGGATTCGAACCTGCGACCGTAGCGGTCGCGCGGTTCCAGGCTGTAGCTCGGCCACCCTGGCCGGCACCTGGAAGGTATTAGTAAGAGAGAATATAAACACACACACTCCTAAGGCTACAACGTTATGTACTTAAAATGGGCTATAATGTTAGATGGCCTGCACTTCCGATCTATCAGTCATATGGAATGTAGTGCTGTTAATATTCCAATGTAAGAGTGCTGTTAATATTCCAATGTAAGAAATATATTCCAAGCGCATGACGTACATCCTTCTTCCAGGTTTCTCTACGGTAAACTACAGTATCGATCAGTAAAACGAGAAAGCTACTTCCTTAAAACACTGGCTATGAGTGATACATGCAAAATATAGCTATCCAGAGATGTACAACGTCCACTGTTCACATCTGATCATGGTTCAGAAATTATAAGATGCATTCATTTTTTCTAGTCGAAGGTTTTGTTAGATCGAATTGCTGAGGCAAATAGCTATGAGAGCGCGAGGGATGTGATTGCAGCATATCTCCGTCTCTCAGCGGTTAACTACAGGTGGGGCGAGCATGTTCTCGGCTTAGGTACTGGGGGTGTGCTCTGGCCATGTCCTAGACCGGATTGAATAACAGTATTCAGGTCATTGTTTAGCTAGAATATTTACAGAGGAGTATCTCCGACGCGACTATAAAGGTCCAGGCTGTGACATGTGGGGTTTCGCGCTCGTGGTGTGTGAGAGAGGCAAAGCCGACGATTACGAATCATCACAGGTGACTTAGGTTAGTGGCTTCGTTTACCACAATTTTCTTGTGTCGGTAGCGAAACACGAACTGACCATCAGAATTCAAACTTGGCTTATTTGTATAAAGAAAATTTAACATACGTTAATGTAGGTCAGTACACGTTAGTGCACGTTAGTAAACGGCAGTACATGTTAGCGAATGATCATGGGTCAGTAAGGGGACGTGGTGGTCGGTAGGGAATTTAACTATTTTATTCAAAGTCCAGGTGGGCGTGGCACTAGCGAAAATTGATTCCAAGTCTAGGTGGACGTGGCGCATTTCCGCACCAGAGAGGTTAATTAATTGATCAATTTAATTATGTAGTCATGCGAACTTTGTTACATTCACTTGCGGAGGTACTAAGCTTTTAGCGTGTCACGTGATAGAACTTTCCAAACACCTCGGGCGGTTGTGTGAGGTAGGTATCGCCAGATTGAAACCTGTTCAGAAAAATAAATTTGGGGTGGAACGTGTCCTTTGTCCGGCATGTGGTCCATCCCGTCCAGCGTTAAGTGCTCGCGGCCGCGCTCCGCCAAAACATGTTTACGTCGGTGGACTCTGCCGCACCGGCGGGGGAGCGCGTGCCGGCCCGGCAGCCACCCGGGAGCAGCCGCGGGCTAACGGCGATCGGGGAAGCGATATGAACTAAGTCCGTCGGAGCGTGGACCTCGTGGCGAGTGCGCAGGATCTCGAGGATGTGTACTAACTCTGTTGGAGAACAAGTGATGACGGTACTGTTTGAAATAAAGACTTCAGTCCTTTTCCCACGAATTCACAAGAGGTGACTTACGTTAGTAAAAGCGCACTTTATTACTATTTGACGCGATTTTCATAGCTTAGGAGCGAAACTTCGTAGGATGAGGTGGACTTCGGTTAGTGCACATGGCCCAACTGGTCTCTTTTTTTTTTTTCGTAGGTGTGACACATTATCGTGTTTGAATTTGAATTTGTGAGAAATTTTTTGTTACGGAAGTAAGGGAATTGGCTTTCTTGCCGCAAAAATCGACCATTTTGAATAAATAATAATAAATTCTAATAAATAATAGTAAATGATAATAATAATAAATAGAAGTAGGGTTTTCCAGAGATTATGGAGTGTGAATTTGAACATGGCGCGATTTTCTATGTTAGTGGAGGGAGGCCAATAATAATAAATGATAATAAATAATGAATGATAATGAATAATAATAAAGACAAGTATGGTTTTGCAGCCATTATCGTTTTGGAATGTGAATTTGGGGTGAATTTCCTCGTGGAGGTAGGCCAATGATAATAAATGAGAATAAATGATAATGCCCGCCCCCCCCCCCCCCCCTCCCACCCATGAACCCTGGACCTTGCCGTCGGTGGGGAGGCTTCCGTGCCTCAGCGATACAGATAGGTGCAACCACAACGGAGGGGTATCTGTTGAGAGGCCAGACAAACGTGTGGTTCCTGAAGAGCAGCAGCAGCCTTTTCAGTAGTCGAAGGGGCAACAGTCCGTATGATTGACTGATCTGGCCTTGTAACATTAACCAAAACGGCCCTGCTGTGCTGGTTTTGCGAACGGCTGAAAGCAAGGGGAAACTACGGCCGTAATTTTTCCCGAGGGCATGCAGCTTTACTGTATGGTTAAATGATGATGGCGTCCTCTTGGGTATAATAGTCCCCCATTCGGATCTCCGGGAGGGGACTACTCGAGAGGATGTCGTTATCAGGAGAAAGCAAACTGGCGTTCTACGGATCGGAACGTGGAATGTCAGATCCCTTAATCGGGCAGGTAGGTTAGAAAATTTAAAAAAGGGAAATGGATAGGTTAAAGTTAGATATAGTGGGGATTAGTGAAGTTCGGTGCCAGGGGGAACAAGACTTCTGGTCAGGTGACTATAGGGTTATAAACACAAAATCAAATAGGGGTAATGCAGGAGTAGGTTTAATAATGAATAGGAAAATAGGAATGCGGGTAAGCTTCTACAAACAGCATAGTGAACTCATTATTTTGGCCAAGATAGATACGAAGCCCACGCCTACTACAGTAGTACAAGTTCATATGCCAACTAGCTCTGCAGATGACGAAGAAATTGAAGAAATGTATGATGAAATAAAAGAAATTATTCAGATAGTGAAGGGAGACACAAATTTAATACTCATGGGTGACTGGAATTCGGTAGTAGGAAAAGGAAGAGAAGGAAACGTAGTAAGTGAATATGGATTGGGGCTAAGAAATGATAGAGGAAGCCACCTGTTAGAATTTTGCACAGAGCACAACTTAATCATAGCTAACACTTGGTTCAAGAATCATAAAAGAAGGCTTTATACATGGAAGAAGCCTGGAGATACTGACAGGTTTCAGATAGATTATCTAATGGTAAGACAGAGATTTAGGAACCATTTAGGTAAGTCATTTCCAGGGGCAAATGTGGACTCTGACCTCAATCTATTGGTTATGACCTGTAGATTAAAACTGAAGAAACTGCAATTTTAGGAGATGGGACCTCGATAAACTGACTAAACCAGAGGTTGTACAGAGTTTCAGGTAGAGCATAAGGGAACAATTGAAAGGAATGGGGCAAAGAAATACAGTAGAAGAAGAATGGGTAGCTTTGGGGGATGAAATAGTGAAGGCAGCAGAGGATGAAGTAGGTAAAAAGACAAGGGCTAATAGAAATCCTTGGGTAACAGAAGATATATTGAATTTAATTGATGAAAGGAGAAAATATAAAAATGCAGTAAATGAAGCAGACAAAAAGGAATACAAACGTATCAAAAATGAGATCTACAGGAAGTGCAAAATGGCTAAGCAGGGATGGCTATAGGACAAATGTAAGGATGTAGAGGCTTATCTCACTAGGGGTAAGAGAGATACTGCCTATAGGAAAATTAAAGAGACCTTTGGAGATAAGAGAACCACTTCCATGAACATCAAGAGCTCAGATGGGAACCCAGTTCTAAGCAAAGATGGGAAAGCAGAAAGGTGGAAGGAGTATATAGAAGGTCTATACAAGGGCGATGTACTTGAGGACAATATTATGGAAATGGAAGAGGATGTATATGAATATGAAATGGGAGATACTATACTGCGTGAAGAGTTTGACAGAGCACTGAAAGACCTGAGTCGAAACAAGGCCTCTGGAGTAGACAACATTCCATTGGAACTGCTGACGGCCTTGGGAGAGCCAGTCCTGAGAAAACTCTACCATCTGGTGAGCAAGCTGTATGAAACAGGCGAAGTACCCTCAGACTTCAAGAAGAATATAATAATTCCAATTCCAAAGAAAGCAGGTGTTGTCAGATGTGAAAATTACCGAACTATCAGTTTAATAAGTCACAGCTGCAAAATACTAACGCAAATTCTTTTCAGAAGAATGGGAAAACTAGTAGAACCCAACCTCGGGGAAGATCAGTTTGGATTCCATAGGAATGTTGGAACACGTGAGGCAATACTGACCCTACGACTCATCTTAAAAGCTAGATTAAGGAAGGGCAAACCTACGTTTCTATCATTTGTAAACTTAGAAAAAGCTTTTGACAATGTTGACTGGAATACTGTCTTTCAAATTCTGAAGGTGGCAGGGGTAAAATACAGGTAGCGAATGGCTATTTACAATTTGTACACAAACCATATGCCAGTCATAAGAGTCGAGGGGCATGAAAGGGAAGCAGTGGTTGGGAAGGGAGTGAGACAGGGCTGAAGCCTATCCCCGATGTTATTCAATCTGTATATTGAGCAAGCAGTGAAGGAAACAAAAGAAAAATTCGGTGTAGGTATTAAAATCCATGGAGAAGAAATAAAAACTTTGAGGTTCACTGATGACATTGTAATTCTGTCAGAGACAGCAAAGGACTTGGAAGAACAGTTGAACGGAATGTATAGTGTCTTGCAAGGAGGATATAAGATCAACATCAACAAAAGCAAAACGAGGATAATGGAATGTAGTCGAATTAAGTTGGGTGATGCTGAGGGAATTAGATTAGGAAATGAGACACTTTAAGTAGTAAAGGAGTTTTGCTATTTGGGGAGCAAAATAACTGATGATGGTCGAAGTAGAGAGGATATAAAACGTAGACTGGCAATGGCAACGAAAGCGTTTCTGAAGAAGAGAAATTTGTTAACATTGAGTATAGATTTAAGTGTCAGGAAGTCATTTCTGAAAGTATTTGTATGGAGTGTAGCCATGTATGGAAGTGAAACATGGACGATAAATAGTTTGGACAAGAGGAGAATAGAAGCTTTCGAAATGTGGTGCTACAGAAGAATGCTGAAGATTAGATGGGTAGGTCACATAACTAATGAGGAAGTATTGAATAGGATTGGGGAGAAGAGAAGTTGTGATACAACTTGACTAGAAGAAGGGATCAGTTGGTAGGACATGTTCTGAGGCATCAAGGGATCACTAATTTAGTATTGAAGGGATGCGTGGAGGGTAAAAATCGTAGAGGGAGACCAAGACATGAATACTCTAAGCAGATCCAGAGGAATGTAGGTTGCGGTAGGTACTGGGAGATGAGGAGGCCTGCACAGGATAGAGCAGCATGGAGAGCTGCATCGAACCTGTCTCAGGGCTGAAGACCACAACATCAACAACAACAAATGATAATGAATGATAATAAATGATAATGAATGTTTATAAATGATAATGAATAATAATAAAGAAAAATAAGGTTTTGCATGCATTATCCTGTTGGAATTTGATTTTTGCAACTATTTTTTCTGGAGGCTTAGGTTAATGGACGTAGCCCAGTTGGTCTATTTTCCCACCAAAATTTAAAATTCCTGCCATTTTTTCTGGAGGTTAGCTTAGTGGACTTAGCACAATTGGTCTTTTTTCCCGCCAAAATCCGCCATCTTGGATGACGTTATAAACTGTTGCCAAGTCTACATGCCGCCATCATGGATGATGTCATCGCCGCCTTTTTGAATACATTTGGCAACAATGGAGAGTACATTTTTTTCGTCTAGTTCAATAAGTGTCACACTCTTACTACCATTACTACCCAATAGAGAGAATCCAAAAATTGGCACCCCTCAGTATGCGTTGAATCACACCTTGGGTTAGGTATCTGGAGAATTGGGGAAGGGCTGGGGAGGGCATAGGATAGAGATGGGGATTTATGGGACGCTATTTCATCTGGTTCATTCAGAGAGCCTTGTCTGACATGGGAAGTGCTACCAATAACTGCGCTATCACTGGCATACGCCTCAGCTTCCTGTGAACAGGCAAGCCTCTCTGCCCTTGAGGACAAAGCTTCTACAAGGTAGTGCTGCACTCATAAAAATGCCATTCCCCTACACACCTTTATCTGTATCATTTTGATGGTTATGTATTAACTTTACTTATGTCAGAGGGGTGGAGGAGGTTGACAAATCTAGGGAAAATGCATGACACCATACAGGGAATCAGGCAGTGGGAGAATGGATGAGGAAGGAGGAGGGGGGAAAAGGAGAAGGAAGCGTTGGGCAGTAGGTGAGGTGCAAATCGGGCAAAAATGCACACTTTGTTCAAGCCCTTGTCCCATTACTCTCCATGACCTTCTCAAGTGCTCTGGAATCACAATTGTGCTATTAAGCATCATTAACTCTATGAGGGCTGACTGATAAATATGGTAAATGTCATCCAGAAAATATAAAATAAATCACCAACCCTGATACAAGAGATTCTTTTATTATGTATATTGAAAGTTTCAAAAGAACAAGACCTAAAGTTGTTGCTTGGCTATGTGATGTGATTAGTGGTATGTGTGTAGTTACTAAACATTTTTACTCAAAGATTTCAGCACCCATGTAGATTGAAACCAAACTTGCTAGACATATGATTTTGTCCCTTAGTAAACAATTGAATATATTCACAATATGCCTCTGGTGCTGCAGTATCACAAAGGAGTGTGCACCAAGTAGCTGATATTTTGGTCAATGAATGTCTTTACATTTGATGAAAAGATAAGGATGGGCTTTTCATTAGAAATGGATATGGAGCATTTCAACATAAAATCTGGTAATGTTGCAGCAGAATTTGCAGCTTATTGGAGAATATTATTCACTGTGAACTAGACTTAACCAGGATCATTACAATGCTAAGCTAACCACTAACTAAAACCAAGGGCAAATGTTAGTTATCAAAGGACGTGAAGGCCATTTTATTTGTTGTGTTCCCAGAATGTTAATCCTGATAGATCACTCAGACAAAGACAGTATCACAGTTGGCATCTATTGGCACTCCAGGATGTGCCCTTTAACAAGAATAGCATGCCAAGCAAAACAGCAACAGTCATAAGGCTGAATGTACACAATTTTGTATTTGAACTCAGTCCTCATTCACCTTGATCTATTGAATTAGTTTCAAATGTTTCTTCTTATATCCTAAGTTAAAATTTTCTGTATATTATTGTATGCCCATAGAGGGCTGCTCCAACACAGCCAAAATGTGGGCTATTCTAGTATTTTACTAGTTTAAGTATATAGTAAGATTTAGTACACCCAGTAGGATTTTGATGAAACTGACACTGCCTATGGAAGCCTGGACATTTGTATGTATGACACTCATATCAGCAAACTCCATCAATACTTATTTTATCATTATGAGCAGTTACATACATCATCCATAGACTCCTTAGAAAATTCATAAGGATAGCTGCACATAAATTATCAATTATTAGCCAGATTAACTTATAATTGATATTGTATATTTTTGTAAGCATATTTTTTTAAATTTTACCTTTTCAATGGTTCAAATTTTTCTCGGAGCCTTGTATCCCGATCCTTATCAGGAGTGGTCAGCAGTCTCCTGCGCTCAGCAGCAGCAAATTTAATTTCATCTCTCAGTTGCTCTTTAAGGCTTCGCATATAACTTGGCAGCTGAAATAAAGTACCATACACATAATCTCTAGAAGATAACAAATGATGATCAAAATTATTGGAATACATTTGCTCGTTCCCACACATATTGTGTTTGTTTGTTTATTTAGTCATTGTCACAGTATAGATCTATGAACACAGCAGTTGAGAGTCCTACATTTCACCATCACATATAATGTTCAAAAATTGACCAATGTTTACCATCATGACACTGACATAGACTAAAAATCTTAACATTAACAACAACAGAAACTGAAAAACATCTACAAGTAGACTGCTAATTTTTATATGAAATAGAGATGGAGGGAAAAGCTTTCTGGTGAAAATATTATAAGATGATTAGTTAACAGCTCTTCTGCTGAAAATTAAGTTAAGGAACTACAAGACCAGATTAGTAAAAGTCATCTATGGAGTGTTCTCATAACAAGTTTTGCTGTACCAAAAGCTAGGCATGTGCACGTGGCCCACAGATGCCAGGGTAGTTCTTTAATATTCTGGGTGACTGACTATTAAAGGCAGAAATGAAAAATCCAAATAGAGGACAATTAAATAAGCAAATAATCCCAATAAACATTGGCCTGGAAACCAAAGGTTTCCCTGATACAATGTGGGCCAACAAACAAGTGCAGTCATGCCAATGTTGCAACACTGTTAATATTTAAATTCTGTCTTTACTTCGAAACACAGTGAGTGAGGTATAAATTACGAAGTGAAAAACTTCCATCATTCAATTTTATCATTGTTCCAGATACCTAAGTAGTGTTAAATATTATTTTGATAAGTGTATCAGTTGTGATTTGCCAATACCGTGGCCTCCCAGGTCCCTCAACTTGAACCCACTGGACTGTTGTAGGTCAGGATGTTGAAATATTTGGTGTATTTCAGCCCTGTTGATAGTGTCAATAAACTCTGGTAATACATTGTGCACCCTTATTTATGCTCTCAGAACATGCCTGGTATTTTTTAACATTTATGGATATTAGTGAGGAGACATGCTGAAGCCTGCCTTCACATGAATCGTGGTTTTTAATTTGTTAGTCATTAAGCATATATTTTCAGTTTGGGTTCTTGAGGACTCTGTTATAAGGTATGCATGTACTCAGTCATAATCCACTGTATTGGAGAAGTATTGGTTTCGACATACGTGTATCAAAATTATTTACTTGCTTCCTTCCCCTCTACTTACCCCTTTTATTTGTACCTCTAATAGTATAGACACAATAAATGTTGTAGGAAAGTTCCTGTAGAATGTATATACCGTTGGCTTACAAGGGATCACACACCAAAAATTAGAAGTATTGAGTTGTCAACAGGCACACACAAAAGAAAGAAAACCTGGTAGCTTCCAGAGTAAAATACACAGACAGACAGACAGACAGACACACACACACACACACACACACACACACACACACACACACACACACACACACACATTCTTCTGTATTTTACTCTAGCTTGTCAAATGATAACCCCAAAAGCTACCAAGCTTTCTTTTTTGTGTGTTTGCCTATCAACAATGAAGTAGTTCTGCTTTTTGGTGAGTGGTCTCCTTTAATACACTGTTATTTACGTAGTACAGATCCTGAACCTTATGAAATGTGATCATGCCTTTTCCAATATAGACTATGACTAAAGCAGTTAATAAGCTGGAAAGCAGTGAGTCCTTGATATTACAGTCAAAGTACAGTAACAGGCATAGAAAATGTCTGTTACAAATATGATCAGTCTGCCTCACGCCAGAGCCAATTTGTTTTAGTAGTGCACTAGTACTATACCATAATATCTTCAAATTTTCCACCAACAGTCATATTGCATCAGACAAACCCTGTAGTTATTAACACTGCATTATGTCAGTTTTTCAGTTTCTCCTTGGCACCATAGTTCTGGGTTTATACTGACGCTATTCATGTACATCATCTGGAACACAAACTATTTGTGGGGAGATGGTTTGTGAGGGATCTCTCTGTGCCTTCTTCGAAAGTGTCACACAGTTCTGTGGTATTCTGAGAGCCATAATTCTTAAGTGGTAGTTACTGGTTTGTATTATTAACAGATGGAAACCACTATGAGAAATGTATTCAGTATCTTATGTGACATGATGCCCATGTTTTGATTACAGCGTTACAGTACATGGTAACTTATAGACACCATCTCTTGGTAACATGCTTTTCTACCACAAAGTATTGATACCCTATGACTACAACATCAGTGAGTCACTTTTGTAATTGGCCAGCTCATACAGTTACCTGGGCATAATACTTTGTTGGTATATGAAATGGAATGATCACATAGACTCAGTTGTGGGTAAAGCAGGTGGTAGACTTCAGTTTATTGGTAGAATACTAAGGAAGTGCAATCATTTTGCAAAGGAGATTGTTTACAAATCACTCACTGGTTATAGAATATTGCTGAAGTGTGTGGAACCCATACTAGATAGGACTAACAGGGGATGCTGAATGTATGTAGAGAAGGGCAGTACGAATGGTAACAGTTTTTTTTTTTTTATCTGTGGGAGAGTGTCAGAGATACTGAAGAAACTGAAGTGTAAGGCTCTTCAAGATAGATGTAAACTATCCTGAAAAAGTCTGTTAACACAGTTACAAGAATCAGCTTTAAATGATGGCTCTAGGAATATAATACAATGCTCTTCGTATCACTCATGAAGGGATTGTGAAGATAAGATTTGAAAAATTACTGCATGCACAGAGACATTCAAACAATCATTGTTCCCATGCTCCATATGTGAATGGAACGAGAAGAAACTCTGATGACTGGTAAAATAGGACACACCCTCTGCCATGCAACTCATGCTGGTTTGCACAATATAGATGTAGACGTAGATGTAGATGTAGATATGTACATGAATTATACTGAATCAGTGTACAGAGCAGAATAGTGTTTACTATTTTTTAGGTTTGCACAGTATGCTTTATTGGACTATATGGAATCCAATTCTGACTGAACAAATGGTGATTTGAAGAAATGTCACTGAGCACCTCATATTCTATTGAGTAAAGTATTTCTATGTTGTGAGAATATCATTAAGAAACATGAAAAAAATTACAGAAACAAATAATTTAAATACATCTCAGGTGTTCATTAACTAATTCAAACTGTAAAACAAATATCAGCTTCTATTTCACTGACTAATATACATGTTATCTGCAGTAATCTAACTAGCACACTCTCTGCTTTCTGATAGTAGTATATGTATCCAGGCAGCACTTATTGCTATATCAAGTACACGCCTAATTTATTTATGGCAGCCAAATCAGTATATTATTGTGTGTTTTGGACTAGTATTATCCTAGTCTATATGAAGTATCATGAGCAAAAATGATTCACTCCATAATAGTTGTGCCAACGGTGAAGCAGGGTAGTGAGTGATACACTTGCTTGTACTAGCATCTCTGCTGTATGAAAATCAGATACAATAATCAACAAATGAGAACCTGATAGTTTTATGATCAAAGGATATGTTGATATATAAAGATATACAAGGGGAGTTCAATAAGAAATGCAACACTTTTTTTCTCAGCCATTTTCAGTTGAAAAAACTGCAGAATTTGTTGTGGGATGTGATGGAATATTCCCCCTTCAGCCTTTACCATTTCATGAAATTCCAATAGGTGGTAATGATATTCATAGGCATCTGTATCAGAGGTATGTTCAAAGCAGAGAGCTGTCATTGAGTTTCTTTTGGCAAAAAACCAGACCATCACAGATATCAATGGATGACTGCAGAATGTCTATGGAGACATGGCAGTTCACAAAAGCATGGTGATCTATTCAGCAAGATATCTACCATCATTGTAACAAGAGTGCACAAACCTTTCTGATATCTCACATGCCTGCTGCACACTGCTGTGACTCCTGCTGTGTTGAAATGGGTGCACAGTCACACTTGGAGTGACTAAAGGATCACAATCAAATACCCTGCTGCCCAACTAGACATACCTGTTGGTAGTGCTGACACACTTGCCCACCAGTTGGAGTACTCAAAGGTGTGTGCCTGCTGGGTTTCTCACTGCCTAACATAAGACCATAAAGAGCAACAAAGGAACAGAACTGTTTGCATGTTAGGAGGCTGACAATTTTTTGTCAAACATCATAACAGGTAATGAAATGTGGGTTCATAACTTTGAACCAGAAACAAAAAGGCAATCCAAGGAGTGGCACAACGTCACCTCTCCTCTGAAGAAACCATTCAGAGGTACACCCTCAGCCAGTATAGTCATGGCAACAGCTTTCTGGGACTCTGTAGGGGTTATTCTGTTTGATGTCCTTCCTCATGGTGCAATGATCAACTCAGAAGTGTATTGTGTTACCCTCAAGAAACTGAAGAAACAACTTCAGCATGACTGTCACCACAAAAATACAAATGAACTCCTCCTTTTCCACGACAACACATAGCCACAGACAAGTCTGCACACCTGAGTGGAGTTCACAGAACTTCATTGGAATGTTCTTCCTCATCCAACCTACAGCCTGGATCTCACACCTTCCAACTTCCATCTGTTTTGCCGAATGAAGGATGCACTCCATGGGAAGCAGTACATGGATGATGGAGAGGCTACTGATGCACCAAGACATTGGCTCCAATATTGACTAGTAGACTGGTAGCAGTCGGGCGGACAGGTCCGACTACTAAGGTGGCATTGAATGAAGATCATGTTGAAAAATAGGATTTTGTAACCAAAAGAGTGAGGAATGATATGATATATTGGATTCATGAATTCAAACAACCTGCTCTCAGAAAAAATGCATTGCATTGCTTATTGAACAACCTTTGTATACTGATCTTCCAGAACATTATGACTACCTACATAATAACCAGTGTGTTTGCCTTTGGCAAGGATAAGGGGTGGCAACTCATCATGGCATGGGAGCAATGAGGCCTTGGTAGGTCACTGGAGGAAGTTGGTACCACACCTGCACACACAAGTCACCTTATACCAGTACATTCTGGGGGGGAGGAGGGGGGGGGGGGTGATGAGTTCTGGTGCCACATTCAATCACATCCCAGATATGTTTGATCAAGTTCAGATGTGGTGAGTTTGGGAGCTGGCACATCAATTGGAGCTCACCACTGTGTCCTCAAACCACTCCGTCACACTCCTGGCCTTGTGGCATGATGTATTATCTTGTTAAAAAATGTCACTGCCATCGGGAAACATGATTGTCATGAAGGGGTGTATGTGGTCTGCAACCAGTGAACATACTCCTTGGCCATCATGGTGCCTTCCACTGGATCCATGGATGTCCATGTGAATGTCCTCCAGCTCTGTCACACAGTATAGCTTTCCATGAACTGGTCACATGGAAATGACAGATTTGTGCCCTCCCACTGGCCTGATGAAGAAGGTATCGGCATCCATCAGACCATGCAGTGCTCTGCCACTGCTGCAGTGTCCACTGTCAATGATCACATGCCCATTTCAGTTGTAGTTGCCAAAGTCATAGTATTAATGTTGGCACATTGATGGATTGTTGGCCATGGATGCCCTTTGTTAGGAATGTTCAGTGCATGGGTGTCCAGACTCACTTGTATCCTGCCCAGCATTAAAGTCTAATGTTAGCTGCACCACAGTTTGCAACCTGTCCTGATTTATAAGTCTGCCCAGCCTATGATGTCCTACATATGTAATGAGGAGTGGCCACTCAACCCCATGATGTCTGGATGCTGTTTCACCTTGGTTTCATCATGTGTTGAAGACACTCACTACAGCACTCCCCAAACACTCTACAAGTCATGCAGTTTCCCAAATGCTTGAGCTGAACCTCCGGGCCATCACAATATGGCCTTGATCAAACACAGATAGATTTCATGCCTTCCCCATTCTACATACAGACAGCATGCTCTCTGATACTGCATGCACCATGCACATGTCTGACTAGCAGGCATTCATCACCAGATGATGCTGCTACCACCTAGACAGATTTATATCAATAGTAGTTCAGTATAAACTCTTTGAAGAAAGAGTAAGAAATAATTACACTCTGTAATTAAGTGCAACATATCATGTTTGAACACTTTACTTCACTTGGCATACACAGTTCATTTATAATACCAACACCAGCAAACAACAAATGAACAAGGTAGTGGCAATGGATGAACATCACCTAGGTGGTCTGTGATTGATCCACTGAAGCCTGTCAGGCTGCCTCAAGTATATGGGTCCAAATATATAGGATGGTCCATTGATAGTGACTGGGCAAAATATTTCATGAAGTAAGCATCAAACGAAAAAACTACAAAGACCAAAACTCATCTAGCTCGAAGGGGGAAACCAGATAGCGCTACAATTGTCCTGCTAGATGGTGCTGCCATAGGTCAAACGCATATCAAATGCGTTTTTTTAAAATAGGAACCCCCATTTTTCATTACACATTCATGTAGTATGTAAAGAAATATGACTGTTTTAGTTGGAGCAGTTTTTACGCTTTGTGATAGATGCCACTGTAATAATCACAAACCTATAAGTATGTTGTATCATGTAACATTCCACCAGTGCAGATGGTATTTTCTTCACGATACATTACCCGTGTTGAAATGGACCGATTACCAATTGCGGAGAAGGTCGATATCGTGTTGATGTATGGCTATTGTGATCAAAATGCCCAACAGGCATGTGCTATGTATGCTACTCGGTATCCTGGATGCCATCATCCAAGTGTCTGGACTGTTCGCTGGATAGTTACGTTATTTAAGGAAACAGGAAGTGTAAAGCCACATGTGAAACGTCAACCATGACCTGCAACAAATGATGATGCCCAAGTAGGTGTTTTAGCTGCTGTCACAGCTGATCCGCACATCAGTAGCAGACAAATTGCGCGAGAACTAGGAATCTCAAAAATGTCGCTGTTGAGAATGCGACATCAACATTGATTGCACCCGTACCATATTTCTATGCACCAGTAATTGCATGGCAATGACTTTGAATGTTGTGTACAGTTCTGCCACTGGGCACAAGAGAAATTACGCAAGAATGACAGATTTTTTTCATGCTTTCTATTTAGTGATGAAGCATCATTCACCAACAGCGGTGACATAAACCAGCATAATATGCACTATTGGGCAATGGAAAATCCACAATGGCTGCAAAAAGTGGAACATCAGCGACCTTGGCTGGTTAATGTATAGTGCAGTATTATGGGAGGAAGTATAATTGGCCCCCATTTTATCGATGGCAATCTAAATGGTGCAATGTATGCCGATTTCCTACGTAATGTTCTACTGATGTTACAACAAGATGTTTCACAGCATGACAGAGTGGCGATGTACTTCCAACATGATGGATGTCTGGCACATAGCTCACATGCGGTTGAAGCGGTTTTGAATAGCATATTTCGTGACAGGTGGATTGGTCATCGAAGCACCATACCATGGCCCGCACGTTCACCGGATCTGACATCCCTGAATTTATTTCTGTGGGGAAAGTTGAAGAATATTTGCTATCGTGATCCACTGACAATGCCTGACAACATGTGTCAGCACATTGTCAATGCATTTGCAAACATTACGGAAGGCGAACTACACACTGTTGTGAGGAATGTCGTTACACGTATTGCCAAATGCATTGAGGTTGACGGACATCATTTTGAGCATTTATTGCATTAATGTGGTATTTACAGGTAATCATGCTGTAACAGCATGCATTCTCAGAAATGATACGTTCACAAAGGTACATGTATCACATTGGAACAACCGAAATAAACTGTTCAAATGTACCTACATTCTGTATTTTAATTTAAAAAACCTACCTGTTACCAATTATTCATGTAAAATTGTGAGCCACGTGTTTGTGACTATTACAGTGCCACATATCACAAAACTAAAAAAAAAGTGGTCCAACTAAAACATTCATATTTCTTTACATACTACAGGAATATGTAATAAAAAACGGGGGTCCCATTTTAAAAAAATGCAGTTGATATCTGTTTGACCTATGGCAGCGCCATCTAGCAGTTCAACCATAGCACCATCTGGTTTCCCCCTTCAAGCTAGACAAGTTTTGTTCTTTGTAGTTCTTCCGTTTGACACTTATTTCATCAGATATTTGGCCCTGTTGTGATCAATGGACCACTATATATATGGGAGGGGTAGGTGCTAGAGGGACAGCATGGAAAAAGGATAGGAGTATAGAAGCAGAAAAAGATCATTCATATGATTATGGGTGGATAGCTGGATGCTACATTCAGAGATACTTGGGAGAGGAGTGTGGAGTAAAGACAGAGGGAAGTTGCTGATAAAACTGTGTGAATGGTGGTTAGGGATAGACTTAGGACAAGAATTAGCAGAGACTAAAGTTAGGTAGTTATGTGGTTGTAGAATGTGTTGGAAGCACAGTTACTATCAATCCAGCTGACATAGGCTTTTATTTTGGGGACATATTGGAAAGTTATGTAAAGAGCAACTCTTGAAGTAACTATTGAATCAACCATGTGCTGAGCAGTATGGTTTCATTGTGTGGTGAAGCTTATACCTGCCCACCCTTTGATAGTGACCATTCATTAAGGCTGTCTGCTGGTTGATGGTTATGCCCATATACAGAGCTTAACAGTAGCTGCAGGAGAGTAATTACGTGATATGTACCCGTGGTCTAGGGATAGCCGGCATGGTAGCTCAGTGTGTCAGAGGGTTAGCAGCCCTCTGTAATAAAAAGAACTGAGCTAATCGATCAAAAACGAACTTAAACGGATGTCTTATGACGTCCACCCTGAACAGATGTTAAAAAAAAAAAAAAAAAGGGGGGTAGCGTCTTTGATTCATAATCAAAACGTCTTTGGTCCCGGGTTCGATCCCCACCACTGCCTAAATTTTGATAAATAATGAGCATTGGCGGCCGAAGATTTCCGGCATAAGAAGTCCGTCTCATTCTGCCAAATAGGGCGGAGGAGCGGGTAGAGGTTCAGGGCACTCTCTTGTCCTAGGGGTGGGAAATTGCCCCTAAAGGCGGAAGAATCAGCAATGATCAACGACATGAGGATGCAGAAGGCAATGGAAACCACTCCATTAAAGACACGTAACATGTATCCGCAGGACATGTGGCCTGTAGTTGAAGAAGTGTCATGATGATATCTCCATTGGCAAATATTCCGGAATAGTCCCCCATTCGGATGTCCGGGAGGGGACTGCCAAGGGGGAAGTTACCATGAGAAAAAGATTGAATAATCAATGAAAGGATAATGTTCTATGAGTCGGGGCATGGAATGTCAGAAGCTTGAACATCGTAGGGAAACTAGAAAATCTGAAAAGGAAAATGCAAAGGCTCAATCTAGATATAGTAGGGGTCAGTGAAGAGAAGTGGAAGGAAGACAATGATTTCTGGTCAGATGAGTATCGGGTAATATCAACAGCAGCAGAAAATGGTATAACATGTGTAGGATTCGTTATGAATAGGAAGGTAGGGCAGAGGGTGTGTTACTGTGAACAGTTCAGTGACAGGGTTGTTCTAATCAGAATCGACAGCAGACCAACACCGACAACGATAGTTCAGGTATACATGCCGACGTCGCAAGCTGAAAATGAACAGATAGAGAAAGTGTATGAGGATTTTGAAAGGGTAATGCAGTATGTAAAGGGGGACGAAAATCTAATAATCATGGGCGACTGGAATGCAGTTGTAGGGGAAGGAGTAGAAGAAAAGGTTACAGGAGAATATGGGCTTGGGGCAAGGAGTGAAAGAGGAGAAAGACTAATTGAGTTCTGTAACAAGTTTCAGCTAGTAATAGCGAATACCCTGCTCAAGAATCACAAGAGGAGGAGGTATACTTGGAAAAGGCCAGGAGATATGGAAAGATTTCAATTAGATTATATCATGGTCAGACAGAGATTCCGAAATCAGATACTGGATTGTAAGGCGTACCCAGGAACAGATATTGACTGAGATCACAATATAGTAGTAATGAAGAGTAGGCTGAAGTTCAAGACATTAGTCAGGAAAAATCAATATGCAAAGAAGTGGGATACGGAAGTTCTAAGGAATGACGAGATACCTTTGAAGTTCTCTAATGCTCTAGATACAGCAATAAGGAATAGCGCAGTAGGCAACTCAGTTGAAGAGGAATGGACATCTATAAAAAGGGTCATGACAGAAATTGGGAAGGAAAACATAGGTACAAAGAAGGTAGCTGTGAAGAAACCATGGGTCACAGAAGAAATACTTCAGTTGATTGATGAAAGGAGGGAGTACAAACATGTTCCGGGAAAATCAGGAATACAGAAATACAAGTCGCTGAGGAATGAAATAAATAGGAAGTGCAGGGAAGCTAAGACGAAATGGCTGCAGGAAAAATGTGAAGACATCGAAAAAGATATGATTGTCGGAAGGACAGACTCAGCATACAGGAAACTCAAAACAACCTTTGGTGACATTAAAAGCAACGGTGGTAACAGTAAGAGGGCAACGGGAATTCCACTGTTAAATGCAGAGGAGAGAGCAGATAGGTGGAAAGAATACATTGAAAGCCTCTATTAGGGTAAAGATTTGTCTGATGTGATAGAAGAAGAAACAGGAGTCGATTTAGAAGAGATAGGGGATCCAGTATTAGAATTGGAATTTAAAATAGCTTTGGAGGACTTACGGTCAAATAAGGCAGAAGGGATAGATAATATTCCATCAGAATTTCTAAAATCATTAGGGGAAGTGGCAACAAAACGACTATTCATATTGGTGTGTAGAATATATGAGTCTGGAGAGATACCATCTGACTTTTGGAAAAGCATCATCCACACAATTCCGAAGACGGCAAGAGTTGACAAGTGCGAGAATTATCACACAATCAGCTTAACAGCTCATGCATCGAAGCTGCTTACAAGAATAATATACAGAAGAATGGAAAAGAAAATTGAGAATGCGCTAGGTGACGATCAGTTTGGCTTTAGGAAAATTAAAGGCATGAGAGAGGAAATTCTGACATTATGGCTAATAATGGAAGCAAGGCTGAAGAAAAATCAAGACACGTTCATAGGATTTGTTGACCTGGAAAAAGTGTTCAACAATATAAAATGGTGCAAGCTGTTAGAGATTCTGAAAAAAGTAGGGATAAGCTAAAGGGAGAGACGGGTCATATACAATATGTACAACAACCAAGAGGGAATAATAAGAGTGGACGATCAAGAACGAAGTGCTCGTATTAAGAAGGGTGTAAGACAAGGCTGTGGCCTTTCGCCCCTACTCTTCAATCTGTACATCGAGGAAGCAATGATGGAAATAAAAGAAAGGTTCAGGAGTGGAATTAAAATACAAGGTGAAAGGATATGAATGATATGATTTGCTGATGACATTGCTATCCTGAGTGAAAGTGAAGAAGAATTAAATGATCTGCAGAATGGAATGAACAGTCTAATGAGTACACAGTATGGTTTGAGAGTAAATCAGAGAAAGGCGAAGGTAATGAGAAGTAGTAGAAATGAGAACAGTGAGAAACTTAACATCAGGATTGATGGTCACGAAGTCAATGAAGTTAAGGAATTCTGCTACCTAGGCAGTAAAATAACCAATGATGGATGGAGCAAGGAGGACATCAAAACCAGACTTGCTGTGGCAAAAAAGGCATTTCTGGCCAAGAGAAGTCTACTAATATCAAATACCAGCCTTAATTTGAGGAAGAAATTTCTGAGGATGTACATCTGGAGTACAGAACTCTATGGTAGTGAAACATGGACTGTGGGAAAACCAGAACAGAAGAGAATCGAAGCATATGAGATGTGGTGCTATAAACAAATGTTGAAAATTAGGTGGTCTGATAAGGTAAGGAATGATGAAGCTCTATGCATAATCGGAGAGGAAATGAATATGTGGAAAACACTGATAAGGAGAAGGGACAGGATGATAGGACATCTTCTAAGACATGAGGGAATGACTTCCATGGTACTAGAGGGAGCTGTAAAGGGCAAAAACTGTAGAGGAAGACAGAGATTGGAATACATCAAGCAAATAATTGAGGACGTAGGTTGCAAGTGCTACTCTGAGATGAAGAGGTTAGCACAGGGGAGGAATTTGTGGCGGGCCGCATCAAACCAGTCAGTAGACTGATGACCCAAAAAAAATGGTTGTCTTCACTAGGGCTTCTGCCCATGCTGGGGCAGGACAGGACTGGGTGGATGTGTAGGAGAAATACAGTATTCACCTGCATCTCTCACTAGGATAAAACCAATTTAGTAAAAGGGATGGTGCATGAGGATTGAAGGTTGGAGGGGTATCAGAATGCCAGTTTGATAGAACTGGGAACAAAACTGGAGAGCATATTTCTAAATCTGTGGCACTATGAGGTGTAACTGTAACTTTCACAAAGATGAGGTTCAGTATTTCCTGACCTGGAATGTTGTGAGTCAGATGTTTGTTTTTGGCAGTGTCTCTTTGGAAATAAATCATTCCTCATCCTCATTGTTTTCTCAATATTCTTTCTCTCTCTCAATTTACCTTTGACCTATCTCATCTTCCATTCATCCCAATTTTAAAAAAATAACCATCTGTGCCTGAATCTTGTAATTTTTATCACAGGCAATATATACACACTCTTTTCTACTGGTTTCCCTCTCTTTCCATATCTCTTACATTTCCTTTCCCTTAGCCACTCCGTACATTAGAGAAAAGACCTGAGTTTTAAAATGTGAGCCACAATATTATATTTTCCATTTAAGTGCCTATCAGCTGCTCAATTTCTGTAGTATGCAATGTGTCATTGTGTTTACTCATACTATTGTTTGTATTCCATTCAGAATTTTCCATTGTTATAAATATAAGAGTCAAGGTGGTTTAATTTTAATTAGTTTGTTGCATATTTTGGGCTTTGTATTATTGTGAATTTATAGTATTGTGAAACATGTTAATTTGTTGTAGAGCCAATATACCATACATATCACTCAACTGCTTATGTGGCTATATAGTGGTTGCTTCAATGGTTCACTGGTGTCATATCAGACAGTATTGTGTAAACAGCACAGTATTTCCATGAGACAGCTGTTCATCATCTTCAGGTGCTACTGGCACATGGCTGTTGTGGCTTACCAGTTTATGTGCTGGCTTGGTAGAAAATGTGAGGCACCAAGTCTTGGGTCCATAATGTCACTGTAGGTAGAAAAGCAATCCTCATGGAGTACTCTGCTTCTTCTGGCTGCTTCTAAGGTTTGGTCAAATGCATTTTGAACATGCTTACCAGAGTTCCTATTCTGCACAAACACAGAGTAGAGAATGAACACTCACCAGATGATATGCAGATAGGACTATCAGACCATGTGCACATTAAAGACCCTTTTACTGTGAAAATTTTATTAGTAAACTGTTGACATATTTATAACAAAGTTTTCAGATTTACAGCCCTCAAGGAAAACTCGTGCTCAAATTATTCTTGGGAACAAAAGCTGGCAAAACCTGAAGTAGAAAGCTCTGAATATTTAGTGGGTCATGGTACGTTTATCAGAAAGACTGATTAAGATGCCATAGGAGGTAGAGCGTTCCCATAACAAGACAAAAATATTCTCTCTACTGAGGTTGAAATTGAGAGTAACAGTGAAGTTATCTGGTCATGTATAGCAGGCCTAGCTGAAAACAAATTAATTGTTGGATGTTTTTACTGGTCACCTAATTCAGCTGCGACAGTTCTAGAGTCATTCAAACAAAGTATAAGGTCAGTAGTCCATAACTACCCAAATCATACACTACTAATTGGAGGCAACTTTAACCTGTTAAGTATAGACTGGGACATCTGTGGATTTGTTGCAGTTGGTACAGACAGATAGTCCTGCAAAGTACTTTTGAACACCTTTCTGGAAACTGTCTTTAGCATCTAGTTCAGCAACTCCAACACAATTGGAATATCTTACACCTTGTAGCTATAAACAGGTCAGACCTTATCAATGGTGTCATTATAGACACAGAGATTGGTGATCATGATGTCATATCAGTGAGTGTAGTTACAAAAGTCAATAAATCAGTTAAGAAGGCTAGGAGAGTGTTTCTGCTAGAAACAGCAGATAAGCAGTTGTTTGTATCTCACTTAGCCAATGAACTGCAATCACTTAGTTCCAATGTAAAGGACATAGGGGAATTACATACAAACTTAGGCAGAGTATGTGTGTAGTAAGTGGATTAAGGATGGAAAACACCCATATGCCTTAGCAACAAAATCTGGAAAATTCTGAGTAAGTAAAGGCTGTTGTACTCTCTGTTCCGAAGAGAATGTTCAAATGATGACAGGCAAAGGTTAGCAGAAGTCTGTGCATCTATGAAAAGATCTTTGTGTGAAGCATTCAACAAATATCACCTTCATACCTTAGAAAAAGATCTGACTGAGAAGGTGGGAAAACTTTGGTCCTATGTAAAATGACTGAGTGTAAGGCTTCCATCCACTCACTTGTTGACCAGTTTGGTGTGACAGTTGAAGATAACAAAACGAAAGCTGAAGTTTTAAATTCCATACTTAAAAAATTGGTCATGCATGAGAATCATACAAATGTACCATTGTTTGACCAATGCACAGAGTCCCTTGTGGCCAACATAGTAATAAGCATCCCTGGCATAGACTGAAGAGTTGAAAACAAATAAGTCCCCTGGTCCCAATGGATTCCAAATTTCGTTGTAAAAAGAGTACTGTATGGCATTGCCCCTTACTGAGATTGCATTTATCGTGTATCTCTCAGCCAGTAAAAAGTCCCAAGCAATTGAAAAACCCCAGGTGACTCCTGTATATAAGAAAAGTAAAACAATTGACCTGCAAACAAACTAATTTCCTTAACATCAGTTTATTAAGGAAACCCAAAGTGGAAAGCTCTGAGATATTAAGCGAGTAGTGTAACATATATCGCAAAGACAGATAGGGGCTATAGCAGGGGGAGTGTTCATTGTAGTTGCCAAAAATATTGTCTCTACTGAGGACAAAGTTGAGTCTGATAATGAAGTCATCTGGTTGAATACAACAGGTGCACGTGAAACTAAATTAATTGTTGGATGGTTTAACCAGCCACGTGATTCTGCTGTTGAAATACTTTTGAACACGTTTTATGAAAATTGTCTTCAGCAGCTAGCTCAGCAACCCACACACAATGGAAATATCTTAAACTTTGTAGCCACAAATAGGCCAGACCTTATCACAATGTCAGTATAGAAACGGGAATTAACAATCATGATATCATTATATCCACTGTGATTACAAAAGTTAATAAATAAGTCAAGAAGGCTAGGATAGTGTTTCTGCTGGATAGAGCAAATAAGCAGTTATTAACATCTCACTTAGACAGTGAATTGGCATCACTTAGTTCCAGTAAGATGGAAGTAGAGGAATTATGGGCAAAGTTTAAGCAGACTGTAAACTGTGGTCTGGAGAGTTACATGTCTAGTCAGTGGATAATGGGTGGAAAAGATTCACCATGGCTTAATAACAAAATTCAGTGGATGCTGAGAAGACAGAGGCTGTTGCATTCTAGATTCAGAAGGGGACACACAAATAACAAAAGGCAAAGGTTAGTAGAGATTCATGTGTCTGTGAAAAAATCCATGCACAAAACATACAATAACTAGCACCATCACACCTTAGTAAAGGACCAGGCAAAGAACCTCAGAAAATTCTGGTTGTATGTAAAATTGCTAAGTCGATTCAAGGCTTCCATTCAGTCCCTTGTTGACCATTCTGTGGTGTCATTTGAAGATAGCAAAACAAAAGCTGAAATTTTAAATTTCACATGTAAGAAATCATTCACACAGAAGAATAATGCAAACATTGGCTGTTTCCCAGTCTCAGTGACTGGGAAACAGCGCAGATGACTCCCGTATATAAGAAAGATAAAAGAACGGACCCTCAAAATTACAGACTAATATCTCTAATTTCTGTTTGCTGCAGAATCCTAGAACATATTCTCATTTTGAATATAATAAACTTTCTTGAGACTAAGAAGCTTATTTTGACATATCAGCATGGTTTCAGGTACCATCACTTGTGCAAAACTCAGCCTGCCCTTTTCTTACATGATATACTGAGAACTATGAATGAAGGGCAACAGGCAGATTCCTTATTTCTAGATTTCTGGAAAGCATTTGACATGGTGCCCCATTGCAGGCTGTTAACAAAGGTATGAGTATATGTAAAAAGTTCACAGATATGTGAGTGCCTCAAAGACTTCTTAAATAACAGAACCCACCATGTTGTCCTCAATGGTGAGTGTTCATCAGAGACAAGGGTATCATCTGGAGGGCTGCAGGGAAGCATGATAAGACTGTTGTTGTTCTCTATATACATAAACGATTTGGTGGAGAGGCTGGGCAGCAACATGCAGTCGTTTTCTGATGATGCTGTGGTGTATGGTTAGGTGCGAAGTTATGTGACTGTAGGAAGATGCAAGATGAAATAGACAAAATTTTCAGTTGGTGTGATGATTGGCAGTTAGCCCTAATGTGGAAAAATGGAAGTTAATGTGGATGAGTAAGAATAAAAAACCTCTAATGTTTGAATACAGTATTACTAGTTTCCTACTTGACACTGTCAAGTCATTTTAATATCTAGGTGTTACGTTGCAAAGTGATATGAGGTGGACCTAGTGTAAGGACACTGTGGTAGGGAAGGCAAATGGTCAACTTTGGTTTATTGGGAGAATTTAAGGAAAGAGTGGTTCACTTGTAAAGGAGCCCACATATAGGATGCTGGTGCAACCTATTCTTGAGTACTTCTCGTGTATTTGGGATCCGTACCAGGTCAGACTGAAGGAAGACATCAAAGCAACTCAGAGATGGGTGGCTAGATTTGGTACCAGTAGGTTTGAACAACATGTAAGTGTTATGGAGATGCTTTGGGAACTTAGATGAGAATCCCTGGAGGGAAGGCAATGTTCGTTTTAAGAAACACTATTGAGAAAATTTAGAGAACTGGCATTTGAAGATGACTACTGAACGATTCTACTGCCACCAACATGCATTGGGCATAAAGATGACAAAGATAAGATACAAGAAATTAGGGCTCATACAGAGAAATACAGACAGCTGTTTTCCCCTCTCTTTATTTGCAATTGGAACAGGAGTGGAAATGACAAGTTGTGGTACAGCATATCCTTTGCCACACACCATACATTGTCTTGCAGAGTTTCTTTGTAGATGCTGATGTAGATGAAGGAGTAGAATTCTGGAATGTACTCTGAGTTCAGATATAATAAACCTCCTAGAAACTGGAAAGTTTACGTCCATGAATAAGCACTGTTTTAGAAACCATTGCTCGTGTGAAATTTGGCTTGCCCTTTTCTCACATGATATACTGCAAGAAATGGATGGAGTGCAAAAGCAGATTTCATATTTCTAGATTTCCAAAAAGTGTTTGACACCATATCCCACTGAAGACTGTTAATGAAAGAATGAGCAAATGGGATATCTTTCCCAGATATAAGAGTGGCTCAAAAACTTCTTAAGTAATAGAGCCCAGTAAAGCTCTTGTCAGCAAATGTTCATCACGTATGTGCGTATCGTCAGGAATGTCCGAGGGAAGTGTGATAGAACTGCTATTATTTTCTATATACATAGATGATCTGGTGGTCAGGGTGATCAGCAATCTGCAGCAGTTTAATGATGATGTTGTGGTGTATGAGAAGATGTCAAAAATGAGTGACTGTAAGATGATACAAGATGACTCAGACAAAATTTATAGTTGCTGTGATGAATGGCAACTAACTCTAAATGTAGTATAATGTAAATTAATGCTGACATGTGGGAAAAACAAACACATAATGTTTGGACAGAGCACTAGTAATATGTTGTTTGACACAGTCATGTTGTTAAATATCTGTGTGAAACACTGCAAAGCAATATGAAATGGAATGAGCATGTGAGGATTGTGAGAAGGAAATGGATGGTCTACTTTATTTTATAGAGGAATCTTAGCAAAGTGTGGTTCGTCTGTAAAGGAGACTGCATATAGGACAGTAGTGCAACATATTCTTGAGTACTGTGTTAGGGATCCACACTAGGTTGGATTAAAATAAGACATCAAAGTAATTTGAGTTGGGGTGATAGATTTGTTGACAGTAAATTCAAACAACAGGAAACTGTTATGGAGATGCTTTGGAAACTCAAATGGGAATCACTGGAGCCAAGGTGACATTATTTTCAAGAAATGTTATTGACAAAATTTAGAGAACCAGTATGTGAAGCTGATTGCAGAGCAATCCTACCACCACCAACACACTTTTGCATCAGAACCACAGAGATAAGTTATGAGAAATTATGGCTGATATGGAGGCATATAGATAACGGTTTTTCCCTTGTTTTATTTGCAAGTGGAACAGGAAATGAAATGACTAGTAGTGGCGCAGGGTACCCTCCACCATGCACTCTGTGGTGATTTGTGGAGTAATATGTGGATGTAGATGTAGAAAAGAGAAGCCAGATGTCTTGTTGTCTTGTTATGTAATATGTATTGATCACAATGGGATGAAATGGATCTCCTCCTTTAAGTTCTTCAGCAGGCCATAAAGTTGTGGTGGAACTGGCACTCATAATCTTAAGCTCTTTTTCAGGGAACTCGCTGGATTTGAGGAGGGTGGATGTCTTCCATTGTATTATATTCATCTGAATCTTCTGGAAATGACAATATGCTGAGCCCTGCCAAAATAAGATATTGCAGGAAGGAAAACAGCAGTGTTTCTCTTGTCAGCAGGTAAAATTACTATTTCTGTGTCTTCTCTTTAGGAACAGAGCATGTGTCATTCCTCACAAATTATGTTCCACTCAGGTGTGGGAATCCTATTTATCGCCCTACAAGTCTCTTGCCTTATTTGTTCTGTAGCCTCACTGAGAAGTTTCAAGACACCATGCTCAGTGGCCTGATAAAATTTTTGATGGGCAAATTCTTTGGAGTGGGTGAGAAATTTAGTCCCTTTACCAGCACTGATATTGCAGTGTCACTCAGTGGTTTTATGTGTGAGATTAATCACAGTGCACCTGCCTAGTTTATCTTTGTTTTATGATTGACATTTAAGGTGATTGAACTTGGAAGTATGGTGCACCATGACCAGCTGCTGCATCCAGTTCAGAAGTGACTGCATGGCACTGTCGACACACTTCCAGAAATCCAATGGCAAACTTGACAAGATATTCAAATGAAGAGAAATCATGCTTCTGGAGGGTCTGTTTAGTTCTTACCTTGTATAATGGAAGATCTCACACCAGTGTCCTGCTAGCTCATTGTTTAATTCTCTTAGCAGGCCCAGAATCTATATAATAGGTAATCTTGGTGAATGTAGGTATAGTCTGCTGGTCCAGACATCTCAATAAAAATCTGAGAATCTATTTCTCTTGCTACAGAGTTTATCAAACTCATGTATTCTGTTGGCCATCTTCTCCCAGTTGAGCTGTTTGAGGCTTTCCCAATGAGACAAGTACATGAATGATTCGTGGGCTTTGTACTGAATAATGTTATGTAAAGTGTGCAATGTTTTCATGAGACAGCTGCTAATCATTTTCAGGTGCTACTAATGTATTGCTGTTGTTGCTCACCAATTCATGTGCAGCGTGGCAAGAAAAGCTCAGGTGCCAGGGGTGAGGATAAAAATTCAACTTGCCATGGATCCAACTGAGGACACAGCATATACATACAGGCCAGGTGTTGGTGGCCAAGTTAACTGCCCTTTCTTCAATATCCCATCTCTCTTAACTCACTGCATTTGTTTGACTGTGACCAACAATGCTTTAGTGTTGCCAGTGTTGGTGCCCATGCTTTGCTGAGTTGACATGCCAAATCTCTGTTAATTAAGTCATCAGTTATATGTCTTTTGACCATGTTTTTAATTATGGATGCCCAGTACATGGAGACAGACAAGAGTTTCTTTGTTTCTCTGTAGTTCACACCACTTCCCATGTCAAGAGAGTGCAGGTTTTACTGGTTAAACTAATCTTTTGTGTCATCTGTGTTCATCACATCTGTCTTTAAAAGTGCTACACGATTAGGCAATGTAATATTTCACATACTGACATGGGATTTTATGTACTCCTGGTCTTCTTACACCCAGGTCATATTTAACAGAATGCAGCCTCATCTGCACTTGCACCAACTCTAGCCCTGTAGTACTTCACTGCATTGGGTCCATGGAATGTGACCACACTTTTCCCCACACTGCATATCCCTAGTCTGCAGATTTTTTTCCTGTTGATGAGCACTGGATGTTGATGTCCTTTATTATTCTTCCACAATGATGTTATAGCCTTGTCCCTTGATGCCTGCACTTTGCTAGTTAGCCAGCACATAAATTTGTGAGCCACAACAGCAGTTCATCAGCAGCACCAGAAGATGATGAGCAGCTGTTTTTTTTAGATATATTGTGCAGTTTACACAACACTATCTGACATGACACAAGCAGTTATTGCATTGGAAAAGCCTCAAACAACATTTATGCTGGTTGTTTACACAGCAGCCTTCAAGCCTGTAGGTCCTAAACTTATGATAAATCAACCTACTGTTAGGTTCAAAATCACAGAAAAGATAGATATGTAGTTATGTATATTATCGTTCACTGTAAAAATCATCCCTGTAGGAGAAGAAGGAAGGAAAATTGGGTTTCATGTTCTATTGACAGCAAGTTCGTTAGAGACAGAGCACAAGCTATGATTGATTTTTGAAGATGGGGATAAAAATTTTTTATGCCCTTTTGAAGGAAACAGCCATGGATTTGCCTGGCACAATGTAGGGAAATCACAGAAAACGTATACCTGAATGGTCTGATGCAGATTTTAATCATTGTCCTCCTGAATGTGAGTCCAGTGTGCTAACCACTGCATCATATTGCTCTGTCCATTTAGTAGAGAAAGTTTTAAGTAAAGTAAATTATTTTAAAGATATTCTCTATATCTTACACCAAATACATCATGACTGAATTATCAAAAAATTGTAGTTATGGAGAAATTTTGTTCGATACAAATCTATGAAATAAGTGGTAATTTGTGGAAATAAGAGGTAAGGGGGACCAAAGAACTAATAGTCTCTGTTGTGATTTTCTAGCCATTGATAAATGTTTTGAAGTGTGTGTTTAATGGGATTACAGGTTGAACCTTGCAATAAATAATGGGTATGAATTGATTCACATGAAATGGAATGATGTTTTCTGATAAGTATCATTTCAAATATTTATGAGTGGTCATGAAGAAGGAACACTACTACAAGCCATAAACTACACAATACACAAATACAAACTACACAAATCTCAGAGGAGTCAACAATCCATCGGTCAATATAGATACCTTTTGTAGCATTTTGTATGCAGTAAGTTTTCTTTTCAAGCAAAATTATTCACAGAATTGCAGCCATAGAATAACTGATTTTTGTAGTATGCATTTTTGGTCATCTCTTCACAAAAGAAGCTTGATTGAAATGTATTCCCTTTGATTTATGATACCTCATTTTTTATGTTTTTTACCAGTATATTGTATATGTATAATGTACACTCATACATTCAGTTATAGGTAAGTGAAGACTGTTAGTGTATATGGAGAGTTAGATGTAAAATAGTAGCATGGAGCTGATGCCTAACAAGAGTAAATGTGGATAAATTAAAATTTTCTATTTTATTTTATTATCTTCATAATATTTGTTTTCTTTTCTCCAACTTCTGTATGTATTTAATCTTCTAAATTTACAGAACCATCTTGTTCTTGTATATATTCAAATGCATCTATAATTGGAGGTTTTGCATCTAGGTCTTTTATAGGAATATGATGCATACTGCAAGGGGTGGGAGCAGTGATGGAATATTAATGGGCAAGGATATTGCATAGGTTGGCTGGGTGACAAAATACCACATGAGGTGACTACACAACTTGACAATGCTACATCTAGCAGCCTGTTATCCTGTCCTCAACACATCCCATCACTATCCCTATCATGTTATCCCTCACCCCTCCTCTTCTGTGCCCTCAATACCAACTCCAGATGAGCCTGCATAATCACTCCAGTAGGGCCACAGTGACCAGAGATGACAGTGGCCAAATCCAATCACTAAAAAAGCATCCAACAGGTCAGTGCCTCCTATGTGAGGTGAATAGCAATATACTTTAATTATATTGCTCTTCCATCTACAATTTTCCAGTGTGTAATGACTTAACGTCATTCTGATATTGAACAAGGTAAGAAACAATAAGAATTTGAGAAACTAGAGTTCCTACATATTATTAATTTCTCATTACTAATCATATTTTTAAATAAAAGTAAGTAAATAAGAACTACTTGCAAATCTTCGTGAACGGAGTGAGTGCCTGATACTAACAAATTGAGTGTAAAACATAAAATTACTGAAACAGAATGAAATAAGTAAATGAATAGATAAATGAAACAAATGAAAGTCCAGGATGGAATAACAATAATATGGAAAGGACAGACTGCTACTCACAACATAGAGGAGACCCTGAGTCAGACAGGCAGGCACAATGAAAAAGAATGCTAGAAATAATTTAGCTCTCAGGCAAAGTCTTTCTTCAAAAGTACATATTCATGCTATCACAAACACACACACACACACACACACACACACACACACACACATGGGCACTGTCTCTGGACACTAAGGCCTTATTTTTGAACAGAAAAATAGATATACATATGACAGTTAGCTTAAAACCAAAGAAACAAACATACTATTATCACAAAAGTGGAATAGTATGATACTCTGTGAAAAAAATGTACAAAGAAATCCAAATACATAAGGTAAATCTAAAACTTAAGCTAAGAACCAGTTTTGATAGCAATTTATGGAAATTTGTGACTTTCCTACTATCCCAAGACAACCAATATTTGCCCATATTACAATCTTTTGAACTGTTGCATGGGCAGTCTATTAGACAAAGTCATACAAACCTGTTTTCCGTAATTTCCAGAATCAGAATATGTTGAATTTCCAAGTAAGTGTCTCAAGTCTGGAGGCAAACATGATGCTAAGTCAGCCAGTGGTGATGAGTATGTTGCTGTTGTACTTGTCAGATCTGTTGTACCAATACCCGTTGTGATTGGCCTCATTCCTGAGCTGCTCACAACACTTGAAGCTGAAAAGATCCACAATCAAATTAACTAGTTAATGCAATACGGTGTTGTCCTCACATACGTTGAAACTTTTTAATGTGTTTTTATTTTCTTCATTGCAAATTTTGTGACTTTTCTGTCTGTAATGAATTTAGATTCATCAAACATTTAAAATTTCTTAATAATGTTGCTCTATGGTTTTTGAAAACTATAGTGCTTTATAAACAAAGCTATATAAACTAAAACCATAATTATGTACCTATTAGCTGCTTTACGTGTCTTATATGCTATACTATGAGTATCTGCTGTTACATATATCATTGTTTGCATATCTCCAAGTATTTACTTTTATCTTATTCACATCTGAATGCATGGACAAGAAAATAATTAAAACATATTTACGTTTTTGTTCTTACAACAGTTTCACTATTATTAAACTACAGCAAACATGTGAATAATTCTGTCACTACTGTCTCTATATAACTGCTTGAATGAAGATTTATGAATGTTTTGGGAATGGTGTAACAGTAGGAAAGCTGAAGAATTCAAAATAACCTGCTTTTCTCTATGAACTATTAACGTTAGGAAAAGCCGCGTGACCACATAAGGGTTAACTTCGATTTCTAGTTTGTTCATAATAGTTTGTATTCCATATTAAAATGTATGTTCCTTGTAACTGGCTAGGTTAACTGTTCTTGTGACTGCACATAGGCAGCAGTATTCCATCTCCAATGGACACTCCATCTCTAAAGTCATGGAGATACTGGTCTTCTTATAGGCCAGCAAATCATTGTCCTAACCCTACAGTCTGGTTGGACAGACATAAAGAAAAGTTTCAACATTCATTGCTTACAGTTTGGACACAAGTATATTATATGAGCTATACAAATATGTCTCTTACAGTTTCCATACAAGGTTTTTTTATGGGTACAATTTGAAGCATTAACATTTTACAGTTTGTCCTGTTGTTCAAACCAAGACTGCAAGTATATTTTTTACAAGTTTCAGGTATCCTTGAGAATCCTCAGATCTTGGAAGACATTTTGTTTATGCAGTATGTTGCTTTATGAGTTATTTATCAGGTTTTTCTAAGAATATTCACTTTATTGTTAATTTGTGTGTATTCCAACTGGAATGTGTTGAAGGTCACAAAATGTAAGTGTTGTATACAGAAATGTCTAAACTGCTGTAAAACATGATCATTGGCCAGTGATTTATTTTTGTTTGCATGGATAAGCACTTATTAGTTGACAGAGTGGGCCAACAGCCTATTTAGTAATCCCTTTTGTAATCCAACATCATTTCTAGCTTTTTGTCATCTCTATTTCTGATATGAACATCGATATGCATCATACTCATAAATATTACATTTTTGTTTTTCGTTTTTAGTATGCAATTAACAGCACTCATATTATTTTTTAAGTAAAATGTTGACCTATAAAAGTTCCTGTTGGTTATTTGCTGTGAAAGTTCTGGTTCATTTTTTGCAATAAATCCTAGTAGTGTCACTTTCCATTTTAGGAGTTGCTGCCTAGAATCATAAGGTTACACGCAAAACTCTTTAATTCACTGACAAGATCAAGTGCAACCCTCAAACCTTGGTTTTTCTTATTGCTCATTTTGTTACTTTGCTCAGTAAATTTGTGCTTTCAATTCATGCAATGTTTTCACTGCTCATTTACTTGTAATATACTGTCTGAAGGGACATCAGACTTGAAACCCTAGCAACTGTTCATTGACAGTCCTGTTGGCTCCAGGATTACATAACTTGAAAATTAATTTTCTCAATGTTTCTTAGATGTTATGACTTACAGCACATATGCCAGTATACTGAATTTTTTCTCTGTTTTATTTGTTTATCAAATTACAAAACATGTAATATTTAACTAGATATTTCACCCAGCTTGCTTTTTGTCGACATGCTATACAGTACACATACAACATCAACAAATAAAAACCCTAAATTTGCTTGAAATGGAATATGGTTGATATTTATCCATTGTTGACCACAAATTCTCTCACCTTAATACTTTTCATCTTAATAACTTTCAATTCTGTAAAAGATGACTTCAAATTAACATTTTATGTCAGTTATTCTGGTTGCTGCATACCTTACTTTTCCACATGTGCTTTTGATAATGCTGGCTACAGAGAGATCACTCAGTGGTAGTATCAGACATCACTGCCATTTTCTAGTATGATTTCTCCAATGAATAGTTTATGCATTGTTCACAGAACATTGATAGTAAAAGTAATCAGAATCTTCACTTTAGAACCATTACTCCATATAATCTTCACATTTAGAAACTGAATTGTCAGAATCTGAAGCATTTACAATCAGTTCTACCTCAGAATCAATTAGTAATTTGTTCACCATGGTGAGTGTTCACAAACTAAGTTACAACTTTATAGCCACACTGCTTTTCACTGGTGTCCACTGTCAAACTCAACAATATGTGTTGACTGGTGTTTCCAGTGACTGTATTTCTTGGTAATAATATGAGCCAAAATTTAACATATCACTTACCACTTTCATTCTTAATAACAACACTGAAACAGGTATACCAATTATAGGCATCTCACTAGTGGGTAACACCATCATTATCTTCATTGGATAATTCTGTTAACTTACAGTAAGCAGAGGGTAGCACATGCTTGTGCACAACACTGTGGTATAGCCAGGCATGAAGAATGCTTACTAAAATTGATAATTTCTCATAGATATTGGTTTTTCACTGATACAAAATTTCCTCATTCTCATTTGCTACTGGGACTGGTAAGTATCAGTCAGATCAATGTCTCATCGACATGAGAGGAAGGATGGATAGAAAAATAGGGTCTCACATGTAATTAATAAAGACACTTCATAAGTAGCAGATGTTAGATTAGAATAGGTTAAGAAAGCAAGATACCTTTATCTTTTTCAAAGGAACCCACACATCTTAAGAAATTAAGGAAAATATGGGAAATCGAACATATGGATGGTCAAGTGAGGATCTGGAATGCACTCCTACATGTGAGTCCAGGTCATTAATTACTGTACCATTTTACTCAGTTCCACAGACACGAGTTTAATTACCACAGGCTTACTCAAAACATTCAGGAATACTGTTGAGAGGAAAACGCACATTCTGAACTCTATTCGAACCAATTTGTTAAAAGTCATGGATCAAAACTGTTCCCAAACTTTATTGTTTTCTGTAGGAATTCATGACAAAGCAAAACACTATGACAAATTAGTCACCATTATCAAGATAAAAAGAGGAGCTACAGGTTAGTATGGATGTATCTTTAACCTAAATACTTGTTAGTTTATTTGGTACGACACATCACTGGCCAAAGTTTGAAATAACTGAGTTGTGCAAGAGTTTCTTGATGTTCCTTCATCAAAATATTATTAGAAATAACATAGCTCTGCAGGAGAAGTGCTTACCACCTAACACAAAGTTGTGCTAAATTTTGTTGTTTCAAATTCATGGTAAGGTAAAATAACAATTACCTTGCAATAAACCCAGTGCTGATCCAGGTCGTGGGATAGGATCAACCCCAAGAGCAATTTTTCGAAGGTTAGTTTCACTAGCACTTGGTCTGGCTAACATCAGATTCGATGTCCTTGGTAGCAGTCCATCAAGAGAAGTCTGTCGCAAGGGTGAAAAGGACCTGTTCAATTGAACACAGATTATGGTGTCATAAAATATTTAAAAATGAAAAATGTCAATAATTTCTTATGTATAGATATGCATATAAATATCCTATGATCTAATTAATATAAGCTCTTCACAAAGGCAAACTAATGAAATTATTGAAAGTAAAATCTACTCTGGAACTAATATTAACTCACATTTATTTTGAGAATACAAAAAATGATTTTTGTTCTTTGTTTTCCAATGTCTACTTAGTGAACTGCTTGTTTTAATGTAATTAAAGGGCTTTCTTCTAGATAAATGAAAACTTGATTTTTGAACGCATAATTTATTGATAAATATGTATGCATAAGTTTTCCTTGAAAATAGTGCATTCAGAAGAATTCTGTCATTTAACTCCTGTGAAGAGTGTTTAACTCTCTGAGAATCTGAGAACCAAGAAACCTTGTTAACTGACAATTTAGTTTGATACAATGTGTACTCCACAAAATGTAATGGAAAAAGTGAGGTAATATTAAGATCTTCTCCTTGTTTTTGTTATATTTTTGTGGCTCAGTTGGCCAGGGGGTAAATGACATCCTAAAGATGCTATAGTTTGTTATATCCCCTATTGATCCTAGGATATTTTCTTATCACTTCTTCACCTGTGATAATGATTCATTAATGTGAAAAATTGGAAGTTGGAGAATGGTTTTGAAGCCATCTAATCCAGAAATAAGCTAGTTCAAAGCCTGGAGGAAGGCAGGAAGCCATATCGCAACCAGTAGGACCATACCTCCTGGTAGGATGAGGACAGCTTAGGATGATAATGAAATAGTGTTATTTGCTTTTCATCAATCTCCATTTCATGTCTCTGTGGCAAATATTTCATGTTACTATATATGTCATTTTCTGTGGCAGTCTGCACCAAAACCAAGTAAAATCATTTCAGTTGATTTAATCTACAGAGTACAGCAAGTTTCATTCATTACCATTATTTTACATCACATTTAGAATGTAAATTTTAAATCCAGTACTTATAATGAATCAACTTTGTACAAATACACTTTTATCAATCATATTGTCATATCATAACCACAATAAAACCCAAATCAGGAAACAGGGTCATCAGTGGAGTGCATCACTGAGCACTGAAAGCATGTTTATTACAAACACCAACATACAGCCAAAACAGAACTGACTTCCTGGATGGAGAGCACTACTATTTATACAGACAGTGAATATTCCAGAATATGCAAACATTTCAAATAAATGAAATTTCAGTAACCTTCCACAAATGATATGTATCAAAATAACAAATAATTGCCAGTGATCAGATCTGAAGTGGTGGCCTGGAGCAAGCCAACCAGTGACACCAACTGCTACACCACAATGCTTGCAGCACAGATCATGGCACTGCTCCCACCCCTATAGCAACAGTGACCTGCTGTTTCAGAAATTCTCATTGAAGCATCCTGTATCTAGGCCTTGTCAGTGTCAGTAGTTCTCTGTATGACAGTGGTGGCAGATCCTCGCACACTGGTCATGTTGTCACATTCTCTGCAATGTGACAGTGAAGCAGTCTTCAATTTCCTTGAAGGAGAAGTGACAGTCATCAGTCTGTGCCTCAGTATTGTAGTGAGGCCTCATGCATAGGACATGAATGATCTCAAATCAGTTTTGTCTTCTTTATGTGGGCTTGTAATCCCATCTTTGTATGTGACAGTCAACAAGCAATGAAGAAAATGGTACAGCCGTAGCACTCTACTAACTTCTTCAGTAGTTCCACTTTCCGCAGAGATGCAAAAAACCATACCCAGTCTCCCAGTCTGTATCTGACTGACCATTGCTTGGTATTATAGTCCTCCCAGTCTTTCTTCTGGGTGCCTAGGCCCCATATGCAAGCCTGCTGCCCTGATTCTTTGGTCCTGGTGATATGGTTTTTCATGTAGTCATAGTGAGTATTATCCAGTTTAAATAGGAATAGTGTATCCATTGTCATTTTGGCCTTAAAACCATGGTGCAGAAAGAACAGTATGAAGGCTGTAGTGTCTTGCTTTTCTGTGTTGTGTTTGAGTATCACAACAGGTTGCATTGTATACCAACCACCCTGTTTAGCATCATTGCATACTGAGAGCATAACTGCTAAGGTCTTACTAAACATTTCTGTGAGGCCATTCCTCCATGAGAGCCTGGCAATTGTCATCTCATGGGTGATGACACAACATGATATTGCCTCTGATACTAGCTTCAAGTAGAAAGCTTTTCCACATCAAAGATCACCATACAAGGTGCTTTGTGGTTCAAAAATGATGTCTTCTACATGGAACCTAGCAAATTCTTGGACGTTGACCTTTCGTGACAGCATAGCAGGTGAGTTAGTTAGTACAGAGTATCATTAATCAATTTCCATTTGTTGACTTTAAATTTCCCAAAGAAGTTGATTTCTATTTGGCTGAGTGGTGCAGAATTGGTATCAGATGCCATGGAGGTAATTATGGTATACACTTCTATACACATAGTGTCTAACAAATTAGTAGAGGTCTGACCAGTGCTACCTGCGTCTAAAATCTTCATCTGTCCCAGTTAGCCACATGTTGGAGCATGATGGAAAGCTGGCCAGAGTGGCCGAGCAGTTCTAGGCACTTCAGTCTGGGATCGCAAGACCGCTGCGGTTGCAGGTTTGAATCCTGCCTTGGGCATGGGTGTGTGTGACGTCCTTAGGTTAGTTAGGTTTAAGTAGTTCTAAGTTCTAGGGGACTGATGACCTCAGATGTTAAGTCCCATAGTGCTCAGAGCCATGATGGAAAAACTTTAGGACAGTTGACCGTTGATGAACTGGGATGATGAACAACTCACCCATCCCACTGGATCATAATTTCTCCTATACAATGTTCTTTCTATAAACTGGAATTCTCGTTTGGTTGGTTTCTTATTCTTCAATGCTTCAGTAGTTTACAGTAATGTTGGATCTTCCCTCTATTCAGCAGAAATACCATTTAATCTAACACTCACTCAGATTTTGTCCATGCTGCTGTGTTCTGATACATGACTCCTCAAAAACCAGGTAGTGTCATTGTGTATGCATCCATTTTTGCACAGCCCTACCACTGTGATGTTGTATTCCTGAAGCGTCTGTGCCCATCCCACCAGTCGACCCAAAGGATCATTCAGGCTTGTCAGCCAACATAAAGAATGGTGATCCATCACAATGGTGAATAGTATGCCAAATAAATATTACAAAAATAGTTGATGACACAAAAAACTGTAAGGCACTCTTTTGCATTTGTAGATTAGTTCTCTCAGACTTGGAGAGTCCTCAGGAAACATAAGATATTGTCCTTACAGTACCTTCCTTAATTTATATAAGAACTGTACCTATCCATTAACTGCAAGTGGGTGTGAATTTCTATCTCAGCATTCTTGTAATGCAGTTCTAGGACTGGAAAAGATGTTAGTGTCTCTTTAAGGTGAAAGAAAAATCTGTTGTGCACCTTAGTCCAGGAAAATGTTGCCTCTCCCTGCAGTAAGGGTCATGCCTTGTCAGTACAGAAGGCATTTATGAATCGCCACTTGTACAATCACAGTTTGAGAAAACTACTCACATCAAAAATGTGCCTTGGTTTCAGAAAAGCTGTGACTACTATTGTTTTCTCAGGATTAGAATGGACACCACTGCCATTCAGTAGGTGCACCAAGATTTTTAATTCTTGTGTGGTGAAGAGGCACTTTTCCAGATTTAGGCAAAGGACTGTTGTGTGAATACATTTCAGCCTGGTT
Organism: Schistocerca gregaria; assembly: GCF_023897955.1. Lineage (NCBI taxonomy): Eukaryota > Metazoa > Arthropoda > Insecta > Orthoptera > Acrididae > Schistocerca > Schistocerca gregaria. The sequence continues at coordinate 35,212,602 of NC_064931.1, read as the reverse complement.
GTCAGGCAACTTAGATGTTCTTCAAATGTCTTCAGAAAATTAACATAACATACATATAGCATAGTCACACTGTCCATTTAAAGTGTAGAAGCAAACTGTCCATCATATGCTTGAACGTGGCTGGAGCATCACATAGTGCAAGTGGCATAGGATTGCAGTCATAGAGGCCATCAGGATTTACTAAGCTAGTATTTTCCCAGCCAGCCTCATCAGTCTTCATTTTCAAGTAGGTTGTCTGCATATCCATAGCTGAGCTGGTTTCCTCAACCATTATATTGTGTCATCGAAGTGCGGCAATGGATAGACATATCTTTTTGCAATTTTATTCAGCATTGGTAGTAGACCAAGAAATGCCATGTGCTAGTCTTCTTCTTCACAAGGACCACAGAACAGGACCAAATACTCTCTGAAGGATTAATGATGCCATTTTGCAGTATCTCCACCAGTTCCTCTTGGATCATCGGATTATCCATCATTCAGCCAGCAACACCTTATACAAGTGACAGATAACTGGTGGATGTACCACAGGGCTGATACAATGTTTTACCATGGGCCACTTGGTCTGTCTTTTCTCCATTTCAAATTTGAAAACATCTGATAATTGGCACAGAACAGCTAACACTTGCTGACATTGTTCCTCTATCAGACCAGATCTTATTGGTCATTTATAGTAACTTCCTCCTCTAACTTGTCTGTAGTGGTAGCAGGGAATGATGCCATTGATGATGCCATTAAGCTGCCCTTTGTGGACTGGGTTGTCTGTCCCTAGGTATTAGCTGTGGCTGCCCATGACAGTTAGTGTTCTAAAGTTCTCCTTGAACACATACACTGCATTTGATCATAATTTGCACATATATTTGTTTTGTGAGCCCTATCAGGTTTTCGCAGTTAACAGAACTTCACATTTGCAGCTTGCAGTACAATAGCTTTTGTGTCACCAACCATAGCCTTCTTTAGTTGGCAGCAATAGGCATTCAACATTACAGAAAAGACAGAGTGATCATTGATGATAACATCAATGAGATTTCCCTACATCTTCATGACTGTCATCCATGGACGACATTCATCTGAGGCACTTTCATTCCCTTAGATAGATGACTTGCTTAGCTTTCCTGAATTTGGCAGCTAGGTACCAACGTAGGTAACAGTGAATGACTAGTGCATATTAAGGGAGCAACCTCATCCTGATTACAGTAATGAGCTTTGTCCAGCAGATTGACTATAATCATTTGCAATTGATAGGTGTGAATAGAATGGTGTACAACATTTCCAGGTTGTCCACAGTGGAAACTGTTTTGCTGTACAAAAATACGCTGACAAGCACAATAGAGGGTTGTTTGGTTTGCTCCAGGAAGAGACTGAGTGGAACCACAATATGTAAAATATTAGTTCACTTTATTACAATATAGATATGAAGATTTAATCAACTTTGTACAATCAATTTCCACAGAAATGTTCTGAGTATTTACAACTGTCTCTGAATGTTAAAGTATCACTTGATACAGTCAAATTTACAAGACTCTGCACTTGAAGTACAACTGACATAGCATTCACTGTAATTTCTGTCTATGACATTTAATACATTGGTGGTCTGTCTAAGACAATGCTGTCATTTTGATCATTGACTGCACACTGGGCCAAGCATTATTCTGCTCAGCTCTAACTAGACCAGCAGTTGTGTCTGCATAGCAGAGCTCTAGGAAGTGTGGCTACACTGGTATCAGTGCAGGATGCAGCAGCTATACTGTTCTGTGGTTTTGGTGTGAACCTCGCTTTGGCATCCCATTCTTTGGACAACACCACAAAAATATACAGATGTGTTGTCCTCAGTCATCCACGTGTCATGTCTTTTGTGGAGCATTATACTTGGTGGAGAACTCAGGTGTACCTGTGTCAATCAGGTGCTGGGTTGTCATTTGATGGCGGCGGCATAAGTACGATTGGCCGAGTCCATTCTTCTTGGTATTTTTATCTGATATTTTACATTGGTGATAAAGATTGATACATATCTTCTTCAACATTATGTATTACTTCCTGAAGTATGCGGTCAATATTCATGGCTGCTATCTCATGCTTACTTGATGTGGCAGTTTTGGCTATCTTATAACACTGTATGTCTTCTCTCACTACCTGGCATATGAGAAGGGTATGGTCATATTGGTCTTCCATAACTGTCGTAGGGGCCATGTTCATGAGTCAGTCATACCACTTTAATCTGTGTCCATTCTTGACTGGAAGAGCTCGGTGCACATCTTCTGTGACTTTGTTCATCAAGTGTCCATGCAGGTAATGGCTTTTACATTGCCTAATTGGAGCCAAAGTGATGCAGATGTTTCGAAGTATCTGATGTCTCCACCAAAGAATGCCACATTATGACAAAAATCAAGTCCAAATCCAAAAGCAGGCTCACCAATCAAGTATAACACTTAGCATTGAAGAAACTTTTATTATGAACACCAATGCATGAACAGAACAGAACTGAATTGACATCCTGGACAGAGAGTGCTGTTATTTATGTTTTTATATTCCAGAATACACAAACATTATATCTTAAGAAATTTAAAGAACCATCTAGAAGTGATAAAGAATGCTTATAACTATGCCACACTACATACAGCACAGCTCATCAAAATATTTTGATACAATATGTCTAGTTTTCTTGGTGAAAGCATTCATTGGTTGTTAATTATTACAAATCAAAGCTAAAGACCAACAGAAATTAATTTTTCTTGCTATATTTTCTTTTCTTTAAGTTGAAAACTGTTAGCAGTTCTGAAAAGCCATTTCTAATAACCTCATTGTCAACTGGATATTAAGCTCTAATAATATGGTCCTCAATCTTAAGGAATTTTTTAGCAACAAAAATCAGTAAATGTATCAATACAACCTATGATCTCTGGCCATATTTTATCATAAGAGCACTCGAAAAATAAGCCTTGTATTGATATGATTCTGGACAAACCTAAAGCGATCCTGTAATGTCTGTGATTTACTACGTTCCCGTTTCTTAGTTGATGGAAGAGGTGCTGCTTCTTGATCAGCTGGTATAGGTGGTAATTTACGTCTCATTCTCAATGATTTCTGAGAATCTGTTTCACTCATTGTATCTGAAGAATCACCACCACCATCCCTTGGGCCCCGTGGAGTGCCAACAGGTGTGCTTTGAGGTGTCCCCATTGGTGTCACTGTTCAATGGAGAAGATTCAGAAAACTTAATGTATAGTACAAATGTAAATGGAAATAGTCAAAATGGTCTATCATGTGAAACACATCAGAAATATTTTAAGTAAATATTTCATGCTATAGATAAATTCAAAGTAAATATTGAGTGCTGTAAACACTTTAACTGTACAGGTTTGTGTGTGTGTTTGGGGGGGGGGGGGGGGGGGGGGAGTGCAGATGGTTCTCTAGCTCAAAAAAAAATCATGTATTTTCTCATCTACCAGAGAGGGCTATCTAACATATTTGGATGAAATGAATTTTTGGGGAGTTTGGACAACTCATGCCTCCTACTCTCATGTGTTAAAACGTATGGTGAATGAATATTCCAACTGCAATCTTGCTATCTACTGCTGTTTGTACAGACTTAAAGAGACTGGATTAAAAATTTTGTTGTTGTTAACAGAATAATGCTTTTAACTTTTTGTTTCTAGTTTTTAATATGAAAATGGACTTGAAGAAAGGTATTTTCCTGGGTAAGCTGTTCTTTTATTTTGAAAAAAGAATATTTAAAGTACAACAGCAATGGAAATTTCTGGATTGAATAATATGAAAAATGAATGAAAGACAACCACTCCCCTGTGGCTGGAATCTGTAATACATAGAAACATACAACAGAAAACAATATTTACACTAGCTATCACATTCTCACTTTTTCCCTAGTAGAAGTACACAAGTTTCCACACAAAATCACACAAATACCCAAATGCAGAAATCTGTGGATGTGGTAGGGAAGGATACATGAGATGACAAGGGGGTAGGGGGATAGTGTGAGGCAGACCTTTTGATATATGACTTAGTGACTGCACAGCAAGACAGGAGTTCAGAGGGTAGATCATATAAGAGGTAGATAGTGGGAGAGGGGGCAAAACAAAGGGTGGAATGGAGTGGCAGGTTGTGATGGGGTAGACAGGGGGGAGAGAGGAAGGGAGAGGAGTGGGAAAGAGGGGAGGGGAGAGAGAGAGAGAGAGAGAGAGAGAGAGAGAGAGAGAGAGAGAGAGAGAGAGAGAGAGAGAGAGAGAGAGAGAGGGGAGGGGGGAGGGAGACAGAGAGAGGGGGGGGGGGGACAGACAGAGAGAGAGAGAGAGAGAGAGAGAGAGAGAGAGAGAGAGAGAGAGAGAGCTTACATGGGGTGGGAGGGGGGGGGGGAGGTAAGGCAGGTTAGTGGAGGTTTAGGCCAAGGGGTTTGTGAGGGTGGAGGATATGCTTAAGACACAATGCCCATCTGTTTAGTTAAGAGAAACTGGTGCTAGCAGGGAGTACCCAAATGGTTCATTAAGTGAAGCAGCTGATGAAGACATATTTTTTGTGGTACGAAGCATTTTTGGCAACTGGATGGAAAGTTTTCGGTTTGCCACAGTTTGAATGTGGCCATTCATGTAAGTATACGGTTGGTTACTTGTCATGCCCACATAGAGTTCTGCACTGTAATTGCAGCATAGCTGATATGTAATATGACTGTTTTCACACAAGGTCCTGCCTCTTGTAGGGTAGGAATTTCTTGTGACAACTCCTAAACCTGGGTTGACCACAATGAAATGATTAATGGAGTACAGTATTGGGAACAAGACTGGAATAGGTATGGACAACTATATTCTATAAATTGATTGGGTCATAGAACACAACTTTGGGTGGTGTGGGCAGGAATTTGGGTAGGATATTCCTCATCTCAAGGCACAATGAGAGTTGTTGAAATTCTGATGAAGAATGTGGTTGAGCCTTTCAACATCAGGGGGATTAGGACTGGTCAGATGAGTGCTGGCTGGTAACTGGTTAATAGGTGTTTTAGCGTGGGAGGAGGAAGTGGAATGGAAGATCTGTTTATGGATGAACTGGAATAGGATACTATCTGTCAATAAAAGTTCTGGTAATGTTACTGTTATATTTCACATAACTATGGCTGCAGTGTTCATGGGTGGTGAGGCCATAAGGAAGAGACTTTTCGACATGGAGTGGGTGGCAACTGTCAAAGTGGAGGTAGTATTGCTAGTTAGTGCACTTGATATAAACAGACATATTTATGAAGCCATCAGAGGTGGAGATTGACATCTAGGAAGGTGGCTCATTGAGTTGAGAAGGGACAGGCAAAACAGATTTGGGAGTAGGTGTTGAAGCTATGGATGAAAGTGGAAAGTTTATCCCTGTCATGAGTACAGATCATGAAAATGTCATCAGTGAATCTGAAGCAGACAAGAGGTTTCAGTTATTAACTGGTTAGGAAGGTTTCCTCCAGAAAACCTGTAAGTAATTTAGCACAGGAGAGTGCCAAGTGAGTGCCCATGGTAGTAGCACAGAAACATTTATTGATTTGGGCTTGAAAATTAAAAAGTTGTGGGTCTGGATGTGGTTGACTAGGAGGATTAGGAAAGAAGTGGTGGGTTTGGTATTAGGGGGACATTGGGAAAGGTAATGTTACATTCCACAAAAGTTAAGGATGAATTGTTAAAGATCCCATACTGGCTGCAAGTTCAGATTAGAAGTCAATATACACCAAATAATGATGTGAATGTCTCCTAAACTGGAAACACCATACTCTGAACCCAATGATTATAACAAAACTAAGACACAGTAAACTAAAACTTGCAACCTCCTGTTGTCCTGATGGTCTTACACATCATGTCTTTAAACAACAATCAAGTAAAATATACTCTCAGCTAACTGATATAATCAATGTACCCAACAAACCAAAACAATCAATACTAAAGCCATTGTACAAAGAGGATGACATGAAAGGAAAAGAAAAATATAGCCAGTGTCAATACTGTTTATCTTTCTTAAAATGGTTGGACAATTTGTGAATCAAAGATTATCTAACATTTTGATTAAAAAAGAAATACTGATCTAATGGTCAAAATTGTTGCAGTAAAAACAAATCAACTGAAACATATTTGATATGTTCACTCAGAATCTGCTATTTAGAAAAATATACAAATACAGGGTGTACATTAAGTCCAGGAACACTTTCAATTATTTATTGCACAAGATCTAAACATTGTGCAGATGCCATACATATTGGGTTTTGAAGAGAAACTCTGAAAGTTTTTTCACAAATATTTCAAGTTCACCGGATGCACAGTGCACTGATTTCTTTGAACTCCTCATGAATGTCTCTCATACATGCTCCACATTCACTTCACTCACACTGGGATGTCCACTTCTCTTTGCTGGGCACAAGCAACTCATCATAAAACATTTGTTGGGCCAGTGGCAAATGGCCTTTCTTGTTGGTGGCTTCTTACTGTACTTGGTTCTAAACATCCGTTGAACAGCTGTAGTGCACATGGTTTTGTTGAACTCTAACACACAGAAAGCTCACTCTGCACCTGAACTTACCATGTTTGCGACAATCATTGACTATCAGCAAATTACGAAACTATGCTGTGGCAATATACATGAAACAAATATTTCAGGGTTTCTCTTCAAAATGACATATGTATGATATCTTTACAATGTTTGGTCCATGTCCAATAAATAATTGAAAGTGTTCCTGGACTTTATGAACTCCCTGTATAATATCTGTGGAGTTGTCCACAACTGGTTTAAATCATATATTGATGGCAAATAATTGATTATAGGAATATGTCATGAAACTAAAACTTACCTTACAGAATATAGGAAAGCTAGTTATGGAGTAACTCAAACCACTGTGTTAGGCACTTTGTTATTCTTGATTTTTGTAAACAAGTGACCAGACCAATTGTCAGAAGGAGGACGACTAGAATGGTAACTGTACTAAAATTTCAAAGTATATTGACATACACTACCATTTCAAGAATGAATGTTATATGAATGTAATTATGGTACATATATCTGTAAAACAATACAGAAAACAAAGTAGTAGTCATTTTTACCAAATCTTTGAACATGGGTAAATTTGTAAAATTTTGAGAAATGTTGTATGCAATTTGAGTGTGATGTACATGTAAGTAGGCATGATGGAATGTGATACATTTATACTGATAGTACCAACGATAGTACCAACGGTGTCTAGAGGACTCTCAACAATGAGTATAAATGTACTGGTATTTAAATGGTCAGTTAGTTCTGTGCCATGTGTGTGTTCACTGTGTAAACTGAGATGTACATTGTATTTTACTTTTGTTGTTAAATATTCTTAACACTTCAGTTACAGAATTGTGTGGTGAGTAAAATGCTATACATTTTTAGAACTAAATATACACAGTGAACATTAATAAAACCAAAAACTGCAGGGACACATTCCTGACTGGAAACTGAGGGGAAAAGGTCCTATGAGCATGTGTCTGGAAATTGATAGTGAGTGTGCAACAACAACAAATTGTTCCAAAACATAGTTCAGAGCTGCATCACATACACATCACAACAGATGTTCAAAGTGGCCTCCATGGGATGCAGTGCATGCATTAACATGTTACGTCATAGATTGTCACACTCTTTGGATGTTCTGGCCTCTCTCTGAATAGTGTCATGGGTGTTGTGAACACAGTGTTGAAGCACCTGAAGGAACTGATTCAGCATACACAACACTTTTCAGATGCTCCCAGAGGTACAAATCCAGGGGGTTTAAGTCCAGTGATCTAGCAGGCCATGCCACAGGGCCTCTGTGTCCCATCCAGCATTCAGAGAAGATGTCAGTGAACTCTAATGTGGAAGTGGGGCATCATGCAGAAACCACATAACCTGTTGTATTGCCAAAGGTGCATTCTCAAGCAGACTAGTCAGAGTATTCCTCAAGAACACCAGGTACATTGTGGAATAATCACTAGTCCATGTATGTGGTCATCACATTAATGCTAAACTGATGCTAATGAGACACCTCAACTATTCCATGAGAATTGTCTGTAGCCTACAGATGATGATTATGCAGACTGACGATGCCAGTTCTGGTAAATTATGGTTCATTGGTAAAGATGACTGATGATAGCTATCCTATAATTGTGATGTTCTGGTGCAAAAACCATTGACAAAATCCTTTCCATAGAGGGAAATCTGCAGGTGTTAATCCTTGCACTTGTTGCAAGTGATAGGGATAATAACAGTTGTTACACAGCAAACACATAATCTCACTGTAGCTTACACTATGTTGGTGGGCTGCTTGCCCAGAAATTTTACTAGAGTTCATCTCTCTCTATCCTGTAGAAACACAGTCCACTGCTCTCCTGCATGTTCATCTGTCTGAAAGGACCCATGATCACACAAATGCCCAAAAAGAGCTTGAAATGTTTTTTTGGATGGTTGGTGTCTGTGAGGGTACTTATTTTGGCATAGTTGTGGTGCCTGTTGACCATTTCCATGTGCTTGTTCATACTCAAACACTATCTCAGCTTGTTCCTGATATGAATACTGAACCATTCTGCTGCTTACAGTATGCTGTGTCAATCACACAGCCTGAAACACACAAGGAACACATGGCATGTGGTCAGATGAACTTTCATTCTTCTGCACCATCTACCTTGGCAATAATTTGTTTCTGGACACATGTTCACATGACCTTGTTTCCTCTATTTCCAGTCAGGAATACCTCCCTGCAGTTTATCAGTTTTATTAATGTTTACCCTGTGTAACATGTGGACAGCTAAGTCATACTTCGTTGGCTGTACACCATTTCAGACCTACAAACACAAGGTCTTTTACCATAGAATAAATGATACTCGGTTTCTGATAATACTCCTGCTTGAGTTGATATTGCTGACTGATTATTAGTGTGTTGTAGAGTGCTAATGTAACAGATAGATGATTAAATGCAGTATTGATAAGATTTTCTTGATTATAACTGTTCTAAAATTCAACATAATATATGTTCGTAGGTACATGACCATGTTATACCTTGAAACATGTTTCGTATTTGGAAAAAATCTTAATTTTCTGAAGTAATATTTGTAATTTCAGAAAAAAAACTGCAGCACTTAAAAAGTGAATGCCATCATTTAAAAATAAAATAGGTTAATATATTGCACTTCCATTACAGGGATGACTAGAGGTGAAAGCCGGAAAAGTGTACCTTGGTACACACTCTTCCCTACTGAATTTACCACAATGACCTTATGCAATTGGTCAGTATGTGAATCATATGTATTACTTGAAAATGAGTGTTTCAACCAAAGTTAGTCAATAGTGTAGAGCATGTAGGCTTCTTTCTGATCAGTACAGCCAGTAAAGGAACAATGACTTCTGCAATTAGGTCCTGGCTTTGTACAGGCAATGGGTCCCAGTTGAAAGAAATGCTTTACATGTGTTAAGAAACATCCCGTATGTAATGCTGTGGTGATAAACAAGTGCTTGTTAACATTGTCTTCACATCATCATATATCTTTAACTCACCAGTGGCTGCATGAAGACTGCGTGTTGCCTGTTGACTTGAGACAAGGTGCGCCCCCATGGCAAACCGACCAGTGGGTTGGGTCTGGATTTGAGGCATGCTGCCAATCACAGGTTGACTGCTGGCTAGCGAACCCGCTAGCACCGACTGCGAACCAACTAAAATCTGTGACTGATTCAGATCCTTTCGATGTAACTGTAATTAAGGAATGAATTCATTTGTCTTCACTTGGAACTGCTGTAAAGTAAACAAAAAGTAGGTAGCTTTTGGGGTCAAACATATTGAGGTATGACACTGTGAAAAGTATGTGAAGGTAACAGTATGGTTCAGATTAAAAGTCACAGCAGAATTATCAAATGGGCTTTGTTTCAGAATTAATGTTAAATAATGTAGCTCAGATTTGTGTGGAGACTCCGCATGAACCTTTTGTATCTAATGTACAAAACAAATACCAAGTCCCATTCATCTATTTGTGCTTGTTAACTTACTGTATGCAATTTTCAGAGGTGGACAATGTCTTTTCTTAGAATCATCAAAAGTTTGTGATAATACTGGGAGTGAAACACTTATGTCATAGATTACTGTAGTACACCTATATCAATACTCTGGAAACCTATACGGAGTGCATCGAAAGAATACTTTTCATTACCTCATACATACTGTACAGTTTATTTCTGCTAAACACCATAGACCATAGGAAGAATGACTTAATATAAATCCCTGCATGTGATGTTAAATGGCTGCACTAAGTGACAAATTTATTTTAATTTGTATTCTGCCCATAGAGACTTTGGCTTCAGATTCTTCATTGAACTTCACATATACACTGTTTTCTTAGCTATTACAGCTTCAAGTTATATATTCATGAAATGAATGTCTGGGTGGATACTAAGTGAAGCAGCAGGACTCAGAGAGAACTTTTATGTCCAGTGTCTGCAAGATGTAATCAGCACCCAAATGAGATTACCTCAGTAACTGGCACATCAGTGCCCTATTGGCAAGTGGGATGCATCATCTCGTGTTTTATACAAAACATTCATACCCTGGATGCAATAGGAAATCATCATAGCCAAGTAATTTGTCAGCCTTGACCTATTTAGCTGCCAAGACTGAATTAAGGTGCTGCTGGTTGAAATGTGTGGGATGACGACTGCTCATGAAGTGAAGCTATCAACCAGATAGTAAGGGGTCAACTTTTTTCAGGACTTGGCAAATTTTATGTAATTCCTAATTTTGTGGCTGGATGCTCTTCCTGGCATCACAGTTACCCAGGCAACCAAAAGGAGAGAAGTCACTTGTGTCATCTGTATGTGAATCATTTAAAAAGTCTCGTATGTGCTATCATATTTTAACTGCTTGCATCTTTATGGAAACCACCTAGAATATCATTCAGACTGACTGGGGGTCAGCACATGGTCATTAATCCACCACGTGGACTCGACGTAGGTCTGGCACGCTTCCCCATCTTCCAAGCTAGCATGCTGTGTTTAAGCTATACAAGGAGGTCAATATTCTGATTTTGCATTTTGTGTCTAATGTTGCCATAACTTATGATGTTAGTCTAAGATACAGTTCCTGCTGACGCAATATAATATGTGATGCTGTACATGATGTGACTTGTAATACGATGCAGAAGCAACACGTGCTGGTGGTGCACATAGGAGTATAATTTAAACAACTGAAATGGTTCACACAGGGATGACAACAATGCAACACTGATAGGTATTTCTACTGTACTGCCCCGTGCAACATGGATTGTTGATTGATCCACACAGCTTTGTCGTAAGATACATGAGGAGGAGTGGGCAGAACCAAATTTCAAATGATCAAGTGTACCTAAAAAACTGTTTTATGTAACTGAAGTCCATTTACATCCATCTCTCTACTTGGTCTATATGTAAATTTTTACTTTTTACATAAAAAACTAAGAACTATGCATTTAGATTTGCGTTACCACAGCACAGCTAGATAATGAACTACTTTTTCTTTTATTATTGTCCATAGTTACTGTAATCCTTTGAAAATAAGTGAAGCACAAGATTAAAGTTTACTGTCAAGAATGTAGTCTCTCACCAGTTTATGTTTGGTGCATTTTTGGTCATACATTTCTCTATACAAAATCTAGTTAGCATACCGAAATTTTTTGCAATGCTGGAAGGAGAGCCATATCTCTTTCCATTCTTGAGTAAATAAGTGATATATTTTGGTGTTTGCCAATGATGATTTATGATGCACCACACTTGATGCTATAACTGCACAGTATAGGTAGTAATGACTCAATTTAATTTTTTATGTTGTTTACGAAGTTGGTTACAGTCTCATTTTAAGGTAACATAGAATTATTTTCATACTGAAACCAGAGATTGACAATTGCAGATCCAGTGACAGAGTTAGCTATATACTATACCCGTCAAATTTTCTTGCTTGCACAAATAGTTTCAAGTGCAAAGCAGTAGGTGGATCAAAACAAAATGTCCAGACACTCTGTCATCAAAATGGTATTGAAACAGAGGATGACAGACTAAAGGCCAAAATACTAAATGTGTTCTTCCAAAGCTGTTTCACACAGGAAGATTGCACTGTAGTTCCTTCTCTAGATTGTCGCACAGATGACAGAATGGTAGATATCGAAATAGATGACAGAGGGATAGAGAAACAATTAAAATCGCTCAAAAGAGGAAAGGCCACTGGACCTGATGGGATACCAGTTTGATTTTAAACAGAGTACGCGAAGGAACTTGTCCTCCTTCTTGCAGCAGTGTACTGTAGGTCTCTAGAAGAGCAAAGCGTTCCAAAGGATTGGAAAAGGGCATAGGTCATCCCCGTTTTCAAGAAGGGACGTCGAACAGATGTGCAGAACTATAGACCTATATCTCTAACGTCGATCAGTTGTAGAATTTTGGAACACGTATTATGTTTGAGTATAATGACTTCTGGAGACTAGAAATCTACTCTGTAGGAATCAGCATGGGTTTCGAAAAAGAAGGTCGTGTGAAACCCAGCTCGCACTATTTGTCCACGAGACTCAAAGGGCCATAGACATGGGTTCACAGGTAGATGCCGTGTTTCTTGACTTCCTCAAGGCATTTGACACAGTTCCCCACAGTCATTTAATGAAGAAAGTAAAAGCATACGGACTATCAGACCAATTGTGTGATTGGATTGAGGAGTTCCTAGATAACAGAATGCAGCATGTCATTCTCAATGGAAAGAAGTCTTCCGAAGTAAGAGTGATTTCAGGTGTGCCACAGGGGAGTGTCATAGGACCGTTGCTATTCACAATATACATAAATGACCTGGTGGAAGACATCAGAAGTTCACTGAGGCTTTTTGCAGATGATGCTGTGGTGTATCGAGAGGTTGCAACAATGAAAAATTGTTCTGAAATGTAGGAGGATCTGCAGCGAATTGACACATGGTGCAGGGAATGGCAATTCAATCTCAATGTAGACAAGTGTAATGTGCTGCGAATACATAGAAAGATAGATCCCTTATCATTTAGCTACAAAATAGTAGGTCTGGAAGCAGTTAATTCCATAAATTATCTGGGAGTATGCATTAGGAGTGATTTAAAATGGAATGATCATATAAAGTTGATCGTCGGTAAAGCAAATGCCAGACTGAGATTCATTGGAAGAATCCTAAGGAAATGCAATCTGAAAACAAAGGAAGTAGGTTACAGTAGGCTTGTTCACCCACTGCTTGAATACTGCTCAACAGTGTGGGATCCGTACCAGATAGGGTTGATAGAAGAGATAGAGAAGATCCAACAGAGAGCAGCATGCTTCGCTACAGGATCATTTAGTAATCGCGAAAGCATTATGGAGATGATAGATAAACTCCAGTGGAAGACTCTGCAGGAGAGACGCTCAGTAGCTCGGTATGGGCTTTTGTTAAAGTTTCGAGAACATACCTTCACCGAAGAGTCAAGCAGTATATTGCTCCCTCCTACGTATATCTCGCGAAGAGACCATGAGGATATAATCAGAGAGACTAGGGCCCACACAGAAGCATACTGACAATCCTTCTTTCCACAAACAATACGAGACTGGAATAGAAGGAAGAACCGATAGAGGTACTCAGGGTACCCTCCGCCACACACTTCAGGTGGCTTGCGGAGCATGGATGTAGATGTAGATTCACAAAACTATCATTAATGGTTTTTGTTCACATATTGGCAAACAAATGGTGTGTGTTTCAGCATGCATTGAAGCAGAAATTTAATTTGGACACTGACATAAGTGAAGGGCACTGTGTTGTAGATGTCACCAACTTGAAGACACTTTGATTGCCACAAACTTGGATGAAAGAAGAGGAAATGTGTCAGGAATAATGAATAAAGATGCAATTGACTGGTATGGACTGCAAAATCTCAGGTCTTACATAAGGCAGAGCATAACTTGCCATATGTATCTCCCCTTTATATGTACATTTTGGTTAATTTAATTAGTCTCTCTTGATTGTTACTTTTAATAGTTGTGCCTGTAAGTTCTTCAGAAACATAATAACACAACCTAATCTGCTATTGATGTCTCTTTCTCATACTATCCAGCAGTCCATTTTAGGACAGTGTTTACAGAGCATGGTTTACTTAATGTTCTATTTTTATAGATGTAAGTATCATTATTTCCAAAATCATAATTGGCAAAGGTGCTTTTATGGCTGACTTCAAGTGATGCAAAGAAATTGAAGATGTTATTGTCACATGTTCACAAAACAAGCATGAGTACATTATCCTTTGTCATACCTAGCAAGAAATTATAATGCGTGCTGCCACAGAGGCATTTGTGCTGTCTTGTTGCTTTGTTGTATCACCCTAGTGGGAACACAAACGTCACATGGATAAGAATTATGCGGCATGACCTTTATTGAAATGTGTCATGTCATATATCAATATCAAATCATTGGGAACTGCACCTAAGAAGAAACCTCTAGACAATGAGAGAAAATGTTTTGTCCAATAACGCTACCTTTAGTCAGTGGCACTCTTCACAGGTATTGGAGGCTATGTTCAGACACTCTGGCTGGACACAGCATGTGTTGATGTTCTGCAGGATTTGAAATATTTGTACAATACAGGAACAGGCAAATGTGCTGGATAAGCAGAAGACTCAACATGACATGGAGCTTTGAAGACACCAACAAACTAAATGTTACTCATTATTATGCTCAAATACTTTCGGAGGGGAATGCTCATGGTAAATGTGTATTTCTTGTAGCATAGGACAAAAGGCTTTTTACAACAATGAAGTTTTGCTGTTGGGTCTGATGTAAGGCAGTACCATATTTGCTCAAGTTTCTTCTCAGTGCAGTGACCTGTCAGTGGGAGTAATTGCCCCAAATGCTTGAGAACCTGTGCAAGTGTGGCTGCCACCTTGACATAATGATTGCCTAACAACTCTTTCTTGCAATGCTAAGTTGCTTGAAGCCACTAACAGATTTATCAGCACCTGGTAGTGATGTGCACTGAAGTTTCCACACAAAAATCCATCTGCCAGTGTTCTGTTATGAACACAATGGACATATTCTTCTTTAAATGTAATGTGTATTATAGAGATATTAATTGTGACAGAATGAAGTATTATGAAGGGTAGATGTGACCCAGTTATGGTCCAAAATAGATATAATCTTGTGGAAAATAATGATTTTAATATACTTGCCTCTATTTATATTCATGTATCTTGCCCACCTGATTCTTTTATTGTTTTTATTAGTTCAAAATTCTGCATTCAGTGTAAATTTTAGTGTCAAAACTTTAGTCAATTAAGATAAACTAGGTTCTCAAGTCGAATACTAATGTATCAGTAATGAACTCATCATCATTAATGAACTTCCATTGTGGGACACGAAGATGGTTGGCTGCCTCATATGGATGAGTGTTTGTTGTGCTCTATATTTCACATCATTTTTGTGAGGTATACAGAGGCTACAGTGTTCATCATCATAGCAGTAGTGTAAAAGGTGGTGAAAAACAAGCTAAGTTACAAATCCATGAAATTCAAATGTTTATTTACTCTTACTTATCTATATAAGCTGACTCCCAGAATTTACTTCCTCTTCAAGTAAAATCACATGAATCACATAAATACATTTAGAAAATTTAGGTGCAAAAACTTGATAAAAATTTTAAATGTGTCATAATATATTGTGTAGTATTAACAGTGACTAGCAGAGGAGTTTGAGAACACCAGCCTTGCTCACAGAATTTCACTGAAGCTGGCAATCTACAGCATTGTTCTGATAACAGATTGTGTCTCCCTGATTCTGAACTGAGTGGAAGGGCTGAACCTGAGACCCTGGAGATTCTGTGCTAGACTGCACCTTCCTAGACTTGTGTCCTAGGGTTGAGAGTTTTGTAGGGTCCCACTAAATGGGTCAGGTGTGCACTACATATCAAAGGCAGCTACCCAGGTAGCTGTGTGTGGGTTGCACAAAAGATTTTTTTTAAGGGTAGGTGACTCTCAATCCAATCCAGATAACAATATCAGGCAAGAGCATTAAAATCCAAGTGGTTAACTGCCAAAGCATTCACAATAAAGTGATAAAATTTGAAGTGTTCCAAAAAAGCAGTAAAGTTCACAAACTACTAGGCAGAGATAACTGTTTAAAACCTGAAGCTGACAGGAGTGAGATTTTTGAGGGAAAGTTAAGTGCATATTGAAAGGACAGGCTAATCGAAAATGGAGATGGTGTATGTGTTCCAATAGACAAGAAACTCAAATCCACCAAGACAGAACCTGAAGAAACATGCGAGACTGTACAGGCAAGACTCAGTATCAGCAGTGGGAATAAAATAGTAATTGGATCCTTCTATCACCAACCAGACTCACCTCATGATGTAACAGAAAACTTTAGAGAAAACCTTAGCTTGAATGTAAGTTCCCCAAGTATACTGCAATCACCAGTGGAGGTTTTAATCAGCCAACAATCAATCAGGAAGATTATAGTTTTGTTAGTGGGGGTTATGAAATGACACCCTGTGAAATATTACTAAATGCCTTCTCTGAAGACTACCTAGAATAAATAGTTCAGAACCCAATGCAATAGAAATATATTATATCTACTGGCAGCACACACGCCTGATGTCTTTGAGTAAAAACACATCAAAACTGGTGTTAGTCACCGTGAGGCAGTTACAGCAAAAATAATGAGTACCAAAACTCAGAGCACAACTAAAACAAGTGGAAAGGTTTATACATTCTGACAACTAGACAGAGAAACTATAGTGTCATCCCTCAATGAGGAATTTGAAACATTCAGCACAGGACAGGAGCATGTGGAGGAACTATGGCTCAAGTTTAAAAGAATAGTTGGCTATGCACTGGGTATATGTACTCAATATGACAGTTCCAACAAAAATACTGGTGCAGTTCTTGCAGTTCTTAGAACATTAGACAGGGAGGGGGTAGGAGATCACTCAGCACATGACTATTGTGGACAGAGAAGATGTAAGAAGCTAGAGTGTGATCACTTTAAAAACTGCAAGTGTCGATTTAATATAGGTTGGAAAACATTGAATGTTTGGATGCACACAAGAGTAAGTACATGTAAAATATAGTCAGACGTAAACAGAATCAATAAGGAAATGAGCAACCTCCAGATCTGTCAGCAGGCTGATTAAATTAATGTAAAGATTATATAAACAACTATTGGACCTGGATGCAATCTCAGAATATTCTTATGGGAATATAAGTAACACAAATCCTAGAGGAATATTGATTATGAGATACAAGGCTGATGCTGGAATTTGAAAGTAGGAATGAAAATAAGTGTGAAGGTTACAGAGACTGGTGAAAGATACATTTAATAGAAGCTGTGTGTGTGGTAGCACCACTTATTCTAATGTTAGACGTTCTATTGGGCACCAAAGTTAATGATACATGAAGGCTATGAAAATTGAGGAAGACAGCAACAATTGCTGTCTGCTTCCAAACAATACAAAAATGTTAAAGTTATGATTATGAGTAGAGCACTGGCATATATCTACTGAATAGCGTGAATGTGATAATGAAAGTAAGGGAAGAATTTTGTGGTAGTTTTCTACTCTGGTTATGGGAGTGGGCTGTTCTTAAGTTATATGTGATCATTTTATTGACAAAACCTTGAAGTAATGGAGAAATGGAAATAAAGTGAATATGGCTTTGAAAGAGGAATACCAGTAGTGTATGTTTAAAGTATTTAGATGACAAATTGATGTGAGCTGTTGTTGAGCCAAACTAAGTTTCATAAGAGGAGCAGACGTCAGTGAGAGAGCAGCATGCATTAGGAATATGTACCAAGATTTAGCTCTGAAAATGCACTGACGTCATTGTGCAGTGGAATACATGTTAAGGAAAAGCTGGAAAGAGTACATCAAGGGGTGCTGCTGCTTTATGATAACACAAATTACATAACACAGAAGTGATGCCAATTCTATTGAGAGACACTTGAGCATCCAGCCTTTTGTCCTGATATCACCTCAAGCGATTATCACACCTTCGGTCTCTTAAAAAAGACCTTGAAGCACCAATGATTCATATCAGATGAGGATGTGAAGCATGCAGTCATGGACTTCTTCACACAACAGGACATGGTGTTTTGTCAAATGTTATCTTCAACCTGGTGCATCAGTGGGACTATTGCCTCAGTGCTCATGGTGACTTTGCTTGATTGGCATACCATTTCTGGACTGTATGGCCTTCAAACAGAAATGCCTTGATCACCCCTTATATTTTAGACATTTAAAGAAAACGTACAATATCTGGTCATAAGTATCTTGACACACCTATGTTGTGCAGAACTGACCACTAGATGTCAAAGAAGGCAGAACTGTCAGTATAAAAGGAGATGGGAAGTATTGTGTTGTCAGTACAGAGATAGTAACAGCAGAAAGGGTTGGTTAGGAGACCTCAGTGGCTTGGAACATGGACTGATCATTGGATGTCAGTTTTTTATCCTACTAACGCTATTCAAATCAACTGCAGGTGATTTGACTGTGAAGTGGAAATATGAAGGAACAACCACATGTAAACCTAGACCAGGCAGGCCTCATGCACTGACAGACAGGGACTGTTGAGCATTGTGGTGGGTGAATGTAAAAACTCCCATGAAAACAATGAAAGAAGTCACTCACAAGTTTCAGAGTGCTACCAGCAGTCCAGCTAGCACAATGACTGTGTGCAGGGAGTCAAATGAGTTACAATGGCTGTGTGGCTTCTCACAAGTGGCACTTGAGTGGGTGTAAAGAGCAATGGCATTGGACAGTGTGTGACTGTAATCAAGTGATTTGCATGATAAAGCATCATGTACCCTGTGGCAATCTGATGGAAGGGTTTGGGTTTGGCAAATACGTAAAGAACATTGCCTGTCATCCTTCATAGTGTTGACAGTGAAGTACAGAGGCTGTAGTGTTACATTATGGAGGTGTTTTACATGATTTGGTTGTGTTTCCCTTATTCCACTTAAGAAAACAACAAAATGGAAAGGTATTATCACATGTTATAGCATTGTGTGCTGCATGCAGTAGAGGAACAGTTCAGAGATGATGACTGCATTGGCATCCTGACAATGCAACCTGTCATAAAGTAGCATCTGTGAGACAATGGTTTATGGACAACAAAATTTCTGAAATGGACTGACCTGCCCAGAGTCCCAACCTGAACCCAATGGAACATCTCTGAGATGTGTTAGAATGTCAACTTTGATGTAGGCCAACATCATTACGTATTCTCTTTTTGGATCTTCAGGAAGAACGGGATGTCATTCCCCATACACATTCATAAACTTCATTTAAAGTGCCTCCAGCAGAGTTCCAGCTGTTCTAAAGGCAAAGTATGGGCACATCCCATATTAATGTCCAATAATAGGTATCCACATACTTTCTGTGAACTTCAACTTACATACCTGATTCATCTGCAACTTTCATACATTGAAAGTTATCATGTATATCCCATTAAAAAATAGGTTCCTAAAATCTCCATCACTATTCTAACAATATTCAATATGAGGTGTAAGAGAAAAGTAATGAGACTCATTTTTTATCTATTAAAGTTTTCATTTTTTTCAAATACTAGAGTAGTGAACTACTCTGAATGGAACAAAAATATTTTCCCTTTCTGAATAGTTTCCTTTGGCAGCTTTGCACAGGTGGAGTCATTGTTCCCAGCCTTCACAGCAGCACTGAAAGGCTTCAGCTGGTAGAGCCTTTATCATGTTGGTCACATTCTTTTGAATGTTCTCCATAGTCATAAAATTATGTCTTCTTAAGACATTTTTCAATTTGGGAAAAGAAAAAACTTGTAGGTACTCAGATCAGGTGAATAGGTGTGTTGTGGAACAACAGGAATGCCTTTTGAAGTGGGTCTGTGACATGGCGATAGACCAGGAATGTCAGTACTTATCCTGGTTTCAATAATATGGGACCTGGTCTTCACCTGGCACCATGCTCAGTTTCTGAGCATTTGTGTTCTGTCATTCACACTGGTCACATTCTGTGTTTGTCTCTATGCTCATCA
The DNA here is from genome assembly GCF_023897955.1 of Schistocerca gregaria. Lineage (NCBI taxonomy): Eukaryota > Metazoa > Arthropoda > Insecta > Orthoptera > Acrididae > Schistocerca > Schistocerca gregaria. Next base: position 35,192,592 of record NC_064931.1, on the reverse strand, counting down.
CTAAGTAACGTTTGACTCTCTTGCCCCCTGTAGACTGGCTCACCTGTTGAGTTTCATTACCTCCCCCAAGTGACTCAAGATATATAGTGAAACACCTTTCAGACCAAGATTGTGTGAACATTTCAGTCCTTCAAGGGAATTTGTTTCTTATTTACATTAATGATTTCCCACTGTGAGTAACATATGGTGAATAAGTGTTATTTTTTGATGACAGGACTATAATAATTACAGAAAATGAAAACTATTAACATGAAAAGTCTAATAACATGAACTGCTATGTAAAAAACCACAAAATGTAAAGTACATAATGAGGTCATTAAGTGTGTAGCTAGCACAGAACTTTAGGTACGTATCTTGATCAGCAGTTCAGAGGGACAATGTTATCAGAGTACTTGGAAAATAAATTAGCATGGCATATTATGTCCTATGAATATGAACCACAGTGTTTAATACCTCATGCCAAAGGACAACGTACTTCACACACATGCATTGTCATTAGCTATGACATAATTTTCTGGAGTGCAAATGGTCAGAATATGGCAAATGTGTTCTAACTACAAAAAGGGATGTCAGAATAATGCCGTAGGACCCCAAAGGGGCCCACTGGATCAAACTGTTTAAAATGTTTGCTATTGTGACAGTTCTGAGTCATGCTATAGTTTTTATACATAAAAACATTGAGCAATATGTAGCAAACAGCTCCATACATGATCACCAAACCAGATTCAGTGGTTGCTTGTACCTGTACAGAAAGATAAAAAGTTAAGATAAAAACTACTATGTTTTGCCAATGAGCAGATCCATGTCATTCACTGCCTGTTAAAAAAGTGAAGCAACTAGAAGATATGGTCAGTTGTCAATGTAACTTTGTATATGTACATCCCATCAGTAGGTAGGTAAATCATTAGTTTTACAATTCTCTGTAACAGGAAGAATAGTCACAAGAGTGCATTAGTGTTGTTCGAGTTTAGTCATGTTAACAGGATTGGTATGGTATATAAAATGTGTGAACAGTGGCAGATATTGAGTGATGATTGTTAAGGACATGGACATGGACAATGTTATCAGCACCTGACAGTGTTTGAAATGGGCCTTAGTATAGATCTCCATTTGGACAGCTGGCTGAACCTGCAATATCCAGACTTATAAGGCATTTGCAGGTGACAGTGGTCCCATGCTGGACTGCATGGGAACATGAAGTCAGGTACATTCGTTATTAAGGTACTGGTCAACTACATCTGACCACATCAATGAAGGATTGCAATATTGTGTATTGTGCACCAAGCACATCATAACTCCTTCATATCTGCACCTGCCAGCTAAGAACAAGTAATGGACTCCCTGCAACATTCTGTCTCATCCCACACCTTTTGTTAGAGACTAGCAGCAGCTGGACAAGGGAATTAGCACCACACAAGTAGGCCATCATTAATACCACAACACAGATGCTGTGTTAGGAGTTGTGGCATGACCTACTGCATGATCTGCAAGCCATGACCTGCTGCATGATCTGCTGATAAATGGCATCACATTGTTTACAGTGACAAATCACAGTTTTGCACTACCCTGGATGACCACTGTCTACAAGTATGGCGGTGCCCTCAAGAGAGATCCGAGTCTTGCAAAGTTTTAGAGAAGCACAGTGGTGTTACCCTCATGTCACAATATTGGTACCCATTGCACATGACTTCAGGTCATAGCTGGTAGTGATTGAAGGAACTATGACAGCACACCAGTAAATCATGGATATCCTGCATTCTCATGTGTTATCTCTCATGCAGTAGTATTGTGATGCCATTTTTCAGGACAGTGCTCTGCCATTCAAGGCATGCATCTCTATAAACTGTTTGCATGATGTTGAGGTACTCTTGTGGCAAGCAAGACTCTCAGATCTGTTCCTCATAGAACATGTGTGGGACCAGCTCTAATGCAAATCTGTCCACATGCCACCATCCAGTTGTATGGTGAATGCCTCAGGAGACAATACAGTGGCTTTGTAACACTGTGACCAACTAAACTAGAGCATGCGTCCTGACTAGGAGGGGGTGCACAATATCATACAGATCAGAGGGTTCACATTGCCAAGTTTTTTGTAAATTTTATTCGATACTGTAATCACTAAAATAGCACAATATATCCTCTTAATTAGTGAAGTTTCATTTCTTTTACTCCTCCCCTTCTGAGTGCTTCACTTTTTTGTCAGGCATTGTATACTGCCAGAAGATAAAAATGTGAAGCAACTGTGTTAATTAAAAACATGTCATAAAACATATTTACTAAAAATTGTCTTTACTCAGTAAGAGAATTCATGCAAAAGAAACTGTTGCTATAAATAAATGATCATGTTGACCAATAACAAAGTACCCGTAGAGAATGGAGTGTATTTCCAAGTAACAAAATTCTAGTTTGCAAATTTTACCATATAATCTAAAAACTAAGGTGTATTATCAGAGCAGTCTTATACTTCATTTTGCTGTGTGAATCTCATCCTTTCTTTTCCTTTAACCTTATCTTATGTAATTCAGTGACAAAAAGACTACTTAGGCCTGTGCTGTGTTTCTTAAGTACTTTCAATTTTTTTACATTATTCTTATGCGCCTCAACTATAATGTAGATATGTATCTAGAGTCTGCGCAGAATACTATGGCCAGTAGATGTGCAGACAGCAAGGCATGTATGGGGAGAGTTGTAGTGGTAGGGACTGTGGCAGGCACTGTAGGGGAAATGCCAAGTACTGGAAGGGAAGTGTCATTCTAAACTGAAGTCTATGCCCACATTTTTTGTAAATATTAAGTGGAGCCCCTCTATGCCAACACTTGCATGGTGATCATGCAGGTATGCTGCCACCTCTGCTTTGCTTCATATCTAAGAAGAATTCCACTGAAAATGCAAAAAAAGCAGTGTTTTATTTTTGTCCAGTTGTTAATCATTTACAACTTTCAGAAAATAGCCATGAGTGTTGAATTTTGAGTAGGAATTTTATTTAAAATTTACTTCTGCCAAAACATAGCAGAGTTTACACAGTCTCACCTCACTAACTTGCCCAGGTGCGACTGTGAGAGAATTCTGAAACAATGATTTATTAAGTTAATTAAGTGAGGAACTGATGAAAAGTAAGGTCAGTATCTTACAAAAAAGCACACTCTTGGTTTTAAAAAAATGTAATGTCTTCACTGATGTTGTTCCAAAACCCATAGCATTTCTCATTTCACTAGCTATTGATGGCCCTTAAACATTACATTATTTGATTGAAAAGGTCTGTATTTAGTGGACTAATGTAGTAGATAATGAAGTGTTTAGTAATAATCATATGGCAAAATACTCTCCTCTTCATGTGCTATCATTTGCCAAAATCTCATTTTGATATCTCAAACTGTTTAGAGGAATGATGTGGATAATTCACTCTGGCTTGTGCTTGAGTGTTTTATCACTGACAGGCCGAAAGGTGGCAGACAATGTAGGTGTCCATTTCGAAACAAACAAATGAACTTGCCAAGCACTTTGGATGAAAATTGGTCACTGTGCATTTGCTGCTGTATCCTGGAGGGCTCTTTGTATTGGTATGTATAACAACAACATCCACACAAAAATAATTTTACTGGCTATAAATAAATAAATAAAAACAAAAATAAATAAATGTAGCTACAGGGATGAACACATCAGACCGATTTGCTTAATTTTCTGTACAATGTGTGAGAAATGTAGAAAAATTTGAAGTAGGTATGCTCAAATAAAGAAGGTACATACTTTGCAAAAATCTGCTTTTATTTCTGGTATGAGGGTTATTCAGAAATTGAGGTCTGATGGAGTGTGAAATGGCAACCATAGTGAAAATCCAATGAAGCTTTGCACAGATGTGTTAAGCAGTGTCTCCTTTCAGTTCTGAGTGCACATTGAGCATGTAAAGATAATTAGAACAATAGTGTTTCCTGCCAAATATGAGGGTCTGTTGTGAGATTTCCTCTGGTGTCATGCAGTCCATATAACATAACTTTCATCTGTTTTCTTCTGCTTGACAGTTCTTGGCCACACTCTGAAGGGGCAACGAAGCAGCGTTTTTTATGGGAAGTGTTTGATCACCCACAATAGAGCCTGTAATTGACTCTCCCTGAGTTTCACCTATCCTCAAATGAACCACTAGTTATGAAGACAACATTCTAACACAGACAATGAGCTGTAGACCAGCATAGAGAATTGGCAGGAACCACAGGTGGCTTGCTTCTATGACAAGGGTATTGGAAAGTTGGTATGATGCTATGACAGATGTCTAAATCAGAGCAGTGACTATGTAGAGAAGTATCTGGAAGGTGTAGCTAACTGTTGCAAATAAAACACTTTGATTTTCACTGTGGTTTCCATTTTGCACCTGATTGGACTTTACTTTTTGAATAGGCTTCATTCTCAAAGAACACATTCTCACTGAACAATTGAAGCATATCCTATAGCGTGAAGTATTATGCTCCTGCTGGTGTAGTCAAAATAATTACACCCTCCCATTAGTAGTGATTATCCTCATGCTGTAGCCATACAAGTGATCATTGAATACTCCATCACATCAGCAGGATGTACATTGCTTGATTACAGATACATATCATAGACAAACAATCCTGTTGGAAGAACATCCACAACTGAGCATTATGACAGAGGTTGAAAATACCACTTCATTTGTAAATTAATTTATTTTCATACGACCAGTTTCAGACTGTCCCACCACATGTACCAGGCATGGTGGAGTTTACCTGTTCTGCACTCATAGGCAGCACACTGTGCCTGGTACATGTGGTGCTCTGGGACCACAGCACAGCTACAACACTGGAGGATGGGCTTATAACATTTCAAAACTGGTTGTGTGAAAATAAAGTAATTTACAACTGAAGCATTATTTTCAACCTCTGACATATTGTAGAGATGGTACAACACTTTACATATAGTGACACACTTCCCTCTGCCATTACTATTATTAAAGAAAATGTCTGACTCAGTAGCTGAGTGGTCAGTGTGGCAGAACAACACATGAGTGGCCCAGGTTTGATTCTAGGCCAGGGACCGGGTGTTGTGTTGTCTTCATCATTTTCATCCTCATTAACATGCAAGTTGCTGAAGCAGAGTCAACTAAAAAGACTTGCACCAGGTGATCAGTTTACTTGATGGGAGGCCCTAGCCACACACACATTTATGTTAAAGAAAATGTGTGCAATGAGCAAATACAAAACTGAGTTACTATACTCTAGTCCTAGTTTTATTACTGACATTTGTCTTTTCTTGCCATTTTTGCATGATATCTTTCACACTTTTCATTGCACAGTTCACACATGCAGTATACATTTGGGTGGTGGAATCTGTTGTCCTGGCAGAACTTGTAGTGAAAACCACATGTTATGGACCCTGTTACTATATATTGGAATTTGTAGTTTGCCTGTTCCAATCTACTGTCATCATAGCATCAGTGATGTAGAAGTTGTTCCAATAGAGTTCTGTTTTTCTGTGAATATTTGATTTGTGCTTTCATAGGTCTCAGTGTTTGGCAGGAATATCTGCATTCTGATGTTTCTCATTAAGATGTAAGCTACCCAATGGACTGGATTCATTTCATATAGTGGGATTTGACTTTCTCTATGTTGATATGAAAAACACCAACTTGTACCATGGTTCAGAATCCATGTTAAACTGTAGGTCTCCCTACAGCTAGCTGAGCCAGTCAGTTCAAAAATCAGAGGAAGGAAACTGCATACCACCTATAACAGGACCATGCCTAGTAAAGCAATGTGATGTCCAAACATTCTTAAGACTGATGACTATTTTAGTTTTTTATGTTAAGAGGTCAGTGACTTCTACTTTATCCCAAATGATGTAAATCCCATAAGTTGCTATTGATGCTGTGGCTGTTTTAAATAGTGTCACTGCCATTTTTATTGGCAGTTTCTGATGCTGCTGCTTGCTGTAAATTACTTTTATTGCTACTTTTGTTCTTTATTTTATATAGGTTTTGAATAATATTAGTAATATTTGCAGAGTAACTCCAAGGTATTTGTATTTTGGAAATACATCTAGTGGTTATTGGGAAGGGTGTATATGTCTTTTGGTGTAGTTTATCACCTCTTCTGAAAATCATCTAAGCATATGTACTGGATATGTAAAAGAAGAAGAAATATCACTAAATTCATTATTTGCTCCTAAAAATCTCACAAACTTGGAAAAAATAGAGGAAGAGAAAAGAATTAGTGTTCACGGGAGTGTCTATTGGTTGTTATTTAGTTTCTCTGACCTTGGCAACAGGCAACAAGGAGTACACATTATCATTCAGCTATCCAGATATGTGGTTTTCAAGGTTGATTCATTTGCAAAGAATGTAGCTCTTCTCCTCTCCTACAGTCCAGAATCTGAACTTCTGTTTCGTTTCTTGTTGGAAACATGATGTTAAAACCATAATCATCATCTCTTTTGATTTCTCAAGAATTCTTTTATGTCAGTTTTAAGGGCTATTGTAATGTAACTCATTTATAATTATTTCCTTCTGAATTTCCAGTCATATGATGAAGTAGCATGCAGGATAAATGGTAAAAACAAAAATGGAGATGTAATGATAATACTGGTCCTTCCTCCCATAGAAACATAAGCCATTGCTTACTCAAGCACAATGGTGTTCAGTGCACTCCCACCAAGCATAAAAATTTTTACCAGTGCAATGCCACAATTTAGGAGTAAACCAAAAGAATATCTACTGGAAAACTCCTTTTACTCTCTTGATGGTTTTTAATGTAAATATTTCTTCATTGTAATTTAGGAATGATACAGTGTACAGTTATATCTATTATACCACTCTGTAAATGTTTAATGATGTACTATAATTTTAGCACACAACTGTTAATGCATATTAACTACAATATATAATTATATTGTTTTATACTCCAGTTTTACTGTAGTTTAAGCTCAGTTTTGTACTAATTAGCATAAGTTGTTCCCATATTCATGTTATATTACAATTTGTAATTATTGCATATTTATTTCACTGTTCACATTTATGGTTACAATATCTCAGTTTTTAATTTTTTTGTTTATCTCAATTATTATTTTTTGTTGATTTTGTTTTTGCTTTGTTAAACTCAACTCATTCCTTATCCATACAATTTTTTGTTTACCATAACAACAGAACACCAATAAATAAATAAGAAGTGACATAGTTCTAGTGGGAAATACAACTAGTTGGCAGTGATGATGTAGGTGGAAATAAATCAATCAAATGAAAAGTATCGTAGGATGTTAAGTCGAGGGACATCAGGTCACCCTATTTTTCTGACATTCGTGTGAATGTGGCCTGACATGTAGAACATTGAATACGACTCTCTGCCATTCTATACAATTGCACAAATGCAATGCTGCTGAATAGTGAGAAGGCAAGATTACCGTCTGCTGGCGTATCTGCTGCAGCTGTTGCTGCTGCTGATCTGCAGAGTGTGGCAGCGAGCGGCGGATCTTCTTGAGGTGCTGTGCCTGGTGCTGCAGCTGCATGTGCTGCTGGTACATCTGCTGCTGCTGTGGTGTCAGGTGCTGTGGGAACAGTGCACCTGATATCTCTCCAAACTCTCCCAACATCTGCTGCTGCTGTCGGAACAGCTGATGTTGTTGCTGCTGTTGAAGCTGCTGCTGCTGGAGTTGTTGCTGCTGCATCTGTTGCTGTTGCATCTGCTGCTGTTGCATCTGTTGCTGCTGTTGTTGTTGCTGCAACTGCTGCTGCTGTTGCTGTGACTGCATCTGCTGTATCCTCTGCTGCTGCATCTGTGCCATGGGTTGCAGCTGGTCTTGTAACTGAGCTGTGTTCATCTTCTGCTGTGTAGCTTGTGGGTATTGCATTGTAGGTTGCTGGAGTCCTTGGCTGTTGGTACTAGGCTTATCATCTGAAGGTGATGGGCGTGGCGATGTTCCACCCAAACCTGAGAACATATTGGATGATCTCTTGAGAAAGGCAGCATTTCTTTATCTATCTGAAGACACAGTCAGTAAAAAACCATTTTCTTAGAATGATGCAAACATCTAAAGTTAGCAAAAGCCTGCTTGTTTACATCAGAAGGTAAATCATCTGCTGAATTGTGACTGCTTGGGACAGTACAAGAAGGGAATGCAGCAAGGACCACTTCTGCACCACTTCCTCATTGTTCAGACTATCCTAATCCTCCATTTCAGCATACCCTGAGCATTCTCAGTTAGTTGATCAGTTGTGAAACAGAAAGTTTCAGTAACTCTTGAACAGAAAATTTCAAAGAAATGAAACATTTCCACAAATTTAATGTCCACAGTTAAGATAAGTCTTATGCAACTCAAGATATTATATTCCAAAAGATCGATAACATCTCTTTTCACTTTTTAAGGCGCTGTAATAATGTTGATATTTTAAGGCTACAAGATTGAACAGTTTATTTGGTTATTTCCTTGTAGCTGATCCACGTACACAGTTGCTGAATATCATAATGGTATTTAATGGCTCACATAGTCTTCACAATAACTTGATAATACATATGTTTTGCCATTGCCTTTGTCCATACTGTCTGTAAATGTGCTGTGTGACTGTGAAGAATGCCTATGCAGTGTTGTATAGATTTTGCTGTGTGGTTGTGAAGTATTATGGAACTGAAAGATAAGGAGAAAATTATGCTCAATGATGGTACATGGCTCACTATTCTTCAATGTGACTGAAGGACTCTCAAGGTTAATGACTCCACCTGACAGACAGTTACCATCTGCTATGTCTTATGGCCCCAACCCGTAATGCAGCGATAACTGGAATTAAAATTATAACATTACTGAGTAGTCTGTTGATCAGCCACCACACTCCCTCTCTTTGTTAGTGAAAATCAGATGATGAATATTTCTTCCTCCATTAACATTTGAATCAGATACCTGCAGGTAGGCCATAAAGGTGTTAACATAAAAAAACTACAAATAGTACATCTTGACATCTGCATGAAGAATTGATAATATGCTCTTACAGTATCATCACCACTCTTTCTGTTCCTTTCATTTAGTACTTACTTACATAGACAATGTAGTTTTAGCATGACCAAAGTATCTGTCAGCAATAGATCTAAAATTCACTTTCAAAGATGAACTCATCTACATTGTTAATTATATTTCTTCACACAGACAAATTTGGAATTACATTCATTCTAGACACTGCAAAAGATTAGTTTTACTGGTACTGATTTCTAATTCAGGTTCACATAAGTCCAATATTAAAAATTAAAATTTTAAATACACTCTCTAGTGATATCCAAACATAAATGACAAACTGCAATGAATGTTTTAAAACTGTTTTGCATTAAACAGTGGTACAAGTTCGTTTATGGTATGTAATGTTGAAATGACTCCTCCGTAAATTTCATGGCCAAATTTTTTTCCCATCTTTCATAAATAGAGCTTGTTCCTCCATGTCCAATTACCTCATTGCTAACAGTCTTTAAATCATATTCCTCCATGTTTTGTTTTTATGGGACGCAATGCGTGCTCTTGTCAGGTCAGCTAATACTTGAAAGCTTTCTGCTTACAACTTTGTACCAAAGGCAGTCACATGGTTGATGCTAGAAATCTTAAAAAACTAATGAACCATATGTTCTCAGACTTTAAATTACCAACTTATTTGCTATGTATTTTTATCCAAAGTATGACACGTTAAGGTCAGACAATGGAAGACATTCATGGCTGTGAGTTTGCTTTGGATGAAGAGGTACACAGCGGGATATAATCATGGTTCTGCAGGCAACTGAAAACTTTTTTCCATGAAGACAATGACTCTTTTCTCACAGTGGGTAAATGTATTAATAGTAATGGCTATTGCTTTTGAAATACACATTCCACTCACATTAATCCTTTCAGTGTTACAGACATGCTCTTTGCATTCTGTGCTGAGATGCTTTTTGTTATGACTGTACTGCTTGACAAATTCTGGTGCCTGTGTCGAGAGATATGAAATATATGTCATTCAATTTTTGAAAACTACACTACTGGAAATTGAAATAAGAACACCGTGAATTCATTGTCCCAGGAAGGGGAAACTTTATTGACACATTCCTGGGGTCAGATACATCACATGATCACACTGACAGAACCACAGGCACATACACACAGGCAACAGAGCATGCACAATGTCGGCACTAGTACAGTGTATATCCACCTTTCGCAGCAATGCAGGCTGCTATTCTCCCATGGAGACGATTGTAGAGATGCTGGATGTAGTCCTGTGGAACGGCTTGCCATGCCATTTCCACCTGGCGCCTCAGTTGGACCAGCGTTCGTGCTGGAGGTGCAGACCGCGTGAGACGACGCTTCATCCAGTCCCAAACATGCTCAATGGGGGACAGATCCGGAGATCTTGCTGGCCAGGGTAGTTGACTTACACCTTCTAGAGCACGTTAGGTGGCACAGGATACGTGCGGACGTGCATTGTCCTGTTGGAACAGCAAGTTCCCTTGCCGGTCTAGGAATGGTAGAACGATGGCTTCGATGATGGTTTGGATGTACCGTGCACTATTCAGTTCCCCTCGACGATCGCCAGAGGTGTACGGCCAGTGTAGGAGATCGCTCCCCATACCATGATGCCGGGTGTTGGCCCTGTGTGCCTCGGTCGTATGCAGTCCTGATTGTGGCGCTCACCTGCACGGCGCCAAACACGCATACGACCATCATTGGCACCAAGGCAGAAGCGACTCTCATCGCTGAAGACGACACGTCTCCATTCGTCCCTCCATTCACGCCTGTCGCGACACCACTGGAGGCGGGCTGCACGATGTTGGGGCGCGAGCGGAAGACGGCCTACCGGTGTGCGGGCCCATAGCCCAGCTTCACGGAGACGGTTGCGAATGGTCCTCGCTGATACCCCAGGAGCAACAGCGTCCCTAATTTGCTGGGAAGTGGCGGTGCGGTCCCCTACGGCACTGCGTAGGATCCTACAGTCTTGGCGTGCATCCGTGCATCGCTGCGGTCCGGTCCCAGGTCGATGGGCACGTGCACCTTCCGCCGACCACTGGCGACAACATCGATGTACTGTGGAGACCTCACGCCCTACGTGTTGAGCAATTCGGCGGTACATACACCCGGCCTCCCGCATGCCCACTATACGCCCTCGCTCAAAGTCCGTCAACTGCACATACGGTTCACGTCCACGCTGTTGCGGCATGCTACCAGTGTTAAAGACTGCGATGGAGCTCCGTATGCCACGGCAAACTGGCTGACACTGACGGCGGCGGTGCACAAATGCTGCACAGCTAGCGCCATTCGACGGCCAACACTGTGGTTCCTGGTGTGTTCGCTGTGCCGTGCGTGTGATCATTGCTTGTACAGCCCTGTCGCAGTGTCCGGAGCACGTATGGTGGGTCTGACACACCAGTGTCAATGTGTTCTTTTTTCCATTTCCAGGAGTGTATTTGATGAAAAACTTTGATTTTTGTGCATCTTACAGTCTGATATCTTTGCTTGATAAAGAACTTAATCTATTTTCGCTGTATGCCACACTGTGAACGACAAGTAATTATGTGACACAGGACTCACTACTGCTTGACTATAAGCACGAAATTGATGTGTCACTGATTGATAAAGAGGGAGGAAAGCCCTAAAGCATTGATGAATGGACCACATCAGTAGTAGGCCACAGCTTACAGGCATTTTTAGTGAAGGATATGGTGATGCTCATTAGCCAACAGCCTCAATTTTGCAGGAGTATTCATTCATGTCTGGATACTCCTGTGATGTGTTAGGATTCTAAGATATTATTAAGGTAAGACCTTAACTGCTGACAATATCACAACACTATGAAAGTCAAGTAATTATGTGACACAGGACTCACTTTTGCTTCACTATAAGCAGGATACTGATGTGTCACTGATTGATAAAGAGGGAAGAAAGCCCTGTAGGATTATTGAATGGACCACATCAATAGTAGGCTACAGCTTCTATATATTTGTAGTGAAGGATCTTGGATATAAACCATGTGCAGTAAATGCTTAGATTCATATTGGTATAATGTGGTGATGTGGTTGATACTTTTGAGCTTCTCGAGAAAATTGCTGAAAACAAATTGGACATTTCTTCCCTTCTTTACTGGTTGGTTTAAAAGAGGGGGGAAGGGATCCTTTCTTTGTAAATCACCAGTAGCTCAGGTCCCATAGATGGGTCTGTGTGATTTATTATCCCAACAAATTGTTACACCAAGATAAATGATTCCAGTTGTGACTCTTTGGCATTGTAGATGTAGTATACAACATTGTTTTCCTTTTTTGTGAAGTGCACAAACATCACTTATGAACATTTACAGCACGTTCCCTTGCCCCACTTTGAAATCTTATGAACAGCCAACTGGATAATTGTGCAGCTGCTTTTGGAGAGTACTTTATTACATATAACCACATCATCTGCAAAAGGTCTGAGAGTAGACTATACTATTAAAATTTTTCTGTAATGTTATTAATACACAACATGAACAGCAAGGGCCCATGGGCACACCTGAAGTACATTCTACATCTGCGACCCTCTATCGAGAATAACATGCTGCAGCCTCCCTACCAAGAAATCCTCAAACCATTCATACACTGTAAGATCGCACTTTTGATAATAATTGAAGCTGGGGAACTGGGTCACATGCTTTTTGGAGGTCAAGAAATATTGCCTACCTGACTTACTGGATCCATGGCTCTCATAATTCATGAGAGAAAAGTTTGAGTTAATTCACATGATTGATATTTTTGGAATCCATTCTGACTGGCATGGAGGAGGTCATTCTATTCAAAGTATCACACTACATTTGTGGTGCCACTGCCAGACACCACACTTGCTAGGTGGTAGCCTTTAAATCGGCCGCGGTCCGGAAGTATACATCGGACCCGCTTGTCGCCACTATCAGTGATTGCAGACTGAGCGCCGCCACACGGCGGGTCTAGAGAGACTTAATAGCACTCGCCCCAGTTGTACAGCCGACTGTGCTAGCGATGGTTCACTGCCCACTTACGTTCTCATTTGCCAAGACAATAGTTAGCATAGCCTTCAGCTACGTTATGTGCTACAACCGTGCAAGTCGCCATTATCAGTTACTATTGATATTGTGAACTATGTACTGTCAAAACCGACATTCATCATTAATGGATTAAAATTAAGTATTCCACCAGCTACGTCCATTGTTTCTAAATTCTAATTTCCTTGTCCTGTTCCAGACCTTACACCATCCTGCATGAGCTAATTCACGTGCCTTTCGGCCTCCTCTAGTAACACGGTGTTGTCTCTCCTGCCAACCACAACATTGGCGACGAGGCAAAACAGCATTCTTATCGATATTGCCCTGATTTACTTGTGTAATGGCTTCACCACAATCTCCAGATGTACTGTGTGAATTTTATCGCTTACAGAATCAGCAGACGCAGGCCTTACTGGACAGCTCGTCCAGGGACAACATGTGATGCAAAACGATGCGGCGGCCGCCGCTCCACCGCTAACGCAGCCACAACATGCTGTTGCACCCACTTTTCGACCTTTTGATGCTGCACTGGAAAGCTGGACGGAGTGGTCACACCAATTTGGATTCCATCTCGCCACCTACAGAATTCAAGGTAACAAGTGGCAGCCATTTTTGTTGTCTTCGGTCGGCGTACAAACATACCATGTGTAGCAACTCTGTCCTATGAAGAAATTTTGTCTGCATTAGATGCATATTTCAAAGAATCAGTCAATGTATTTGCCAAACGGTATATCTTCTTTCGTACAAAACGTACTGCAGGTCAGACTAATCGGGAGTGGGTTGCAACCTTGCAAGGCCTTACTAGGGATTGGGCTTTTGAGTGTCAAGACGGACTCCCTTATTCAGATACTATGGTATGTGATGCAATTGCACAGAACGTTTCTGATGTTTGTATAAGGGAACAGATTTTGAAACTAGTCAATCCCTCCCTTCAACAAGTGATGGAAATATTGGATCGGCTCATGAATCATTTGAATCTTCACCAGCAGTGTGTCAGGTTAACCGGCCTGCCGGGCGAGCTGCACGGAGCAGTGAACAGCCCTCGCACCTGGCCGCGCCGCTGCCGCCAGGCTCTCAGCCACGTGTGCTGCGCTGGCAAGCAAATGCAGTGATCAAATCATGCCCGCAGTGTGCTACTAAACATTCGTGTGAGAATTGCCCATCATGCCAAGCTATTTGCTTTTATTGTAATAAAAAAGGACATGTTCAGAGTGATTGCCAGAAAAAGCTCAGATCAGAAGCCCAAAACCATTCCAGGCCCTTTGTTTCGCACCAGAATCGGAATCGAACCAAGGATAATCAGGCTCGCGAAACTTCACCCATGGAAATTCATGTAGTTCATTCCACTCCGCCCAGTGCCACTCTCTCTAATAGAGACTGTGTTCGTCCCAAAAATAGTGTACGTTGACATCGCCGGAACTCCCGTCAAGTCGCAAGTGATTATGTACCAGTGTCAGTTCACGTTGCACGAGACAGTCACTTTTGTCGTCAGCAGGACAATAAACTTTTTGTAGACTTGGATATTAACAGCAAAGTGATACCATTCCAGGAGCTGCAGTTTCACTGATCAATAAAGACACTTACAAACTTCTGGGCACACCTCCGTTGTGTGCCGCAAATGTTAACTAGCTATTCAGGTCAGGAGATCCCTGTGTTAGGACAGTGCAGCCTTCTTGCAACATACAAAGGACAAACAAAACTTGTGTCATTTTACGTCCTTCGTTCTTCTTCTGCAGTGAACTTGTTTGGTTTCGATTTATTTCAGTTGTTTAACTTGTCTATAGTAAATCAGGTCCTAACAGTGAACGAGACGGAGCCTTAGACAGTGTTTCTCGTCTATGTGAGGAATTTGAAGACATTTTTGCACCGGGCCTCGGTTGCGCTAAGAACTATAAAGCACAATTGGAACTGAAAGTAAACATGAACCCGAAATTTTTCACAGCGTGCAATGTTCCCCACGCACTGCATGATGAGGTCGCAAAAACATTACACGATTTGGAATCACAAAGTGTAATCGAACGTATGGAGGCTTCTCTCTGGGCATCACCCTTAGTAATTTTGCCAAAACCTTCCGGAAAGTTGAGACTTTGTGTGGACTTCAAGGCAACAGTGAATCCACAACTAGTGATTGCAACTTTTCCTTTACCCCGCCCGAAAGATCTTTTTGACAAACTGTGCCAGGGTAAATATTTTTCGAAGTGGGACTTCGCAGATGCGTACTTGCAAATACCAGTGGTTAACACGCATCTTGGGTTGTATCAGTTCAAACGACTGCCATTCGGGTGTGCATCTGCCCCTACATTGTTTCAGCAATATCTCCAAACTGTTTGTGCGTCGGTCCCTACTGCAGCAAATTATCTGGACGATATTGTGATCTCTGGAAAGTCGGAAGAAGAACATTTGGCCAATCTCAGAACATTATTTCAGGTCTTGCGACAAAATGGTCTTCGCTTGCGGAAGGACAAATGTGTGTTTTTTGGTTGTGACTTGCCATACTTGGGACATGTACTCAGTGCCCAAGGCATACATCCCAGTCCAACACACCTCCGTGCCATACAAGACTTGCCTTCGCCGCAGAATTTGAAGTAGCTACAGAGTGTGCTGGGCAAAATAAATTACTACCACCGCTATGTGCCGTGTGCCTCTTCCACTTCAGCTCCGCTTCATCACTTACGCCGTAAGGGTGTTCCGTTCGTCTGGACGACGGAATGCGAATGCACCTTTCGCCGGTTGAAATCGGCATTCCTTTCCAATACTTGCCTTACGCCATTCAATCCCCAGAAGCCCCTCTTGTTGATGGTGGATGCATTGGATTTCGGGATCGGTGCTGTGCTCGCGCACAAAGATGGATCGCATCGCCCTATTGCCTTTGCATCTAAAGTGCTCTCGTCTGCACAAAGAAATTATTCACGGATAAAAAAAGAAGCATTCGCTCTCGTATTTGGTGTTAAAAAGTTTCATTATTTCTTGTATGGTTGTCACTTTACCATAATCACAGACCACAAACCTTTGACATCGCTTTTTCTTCCGACCAAGCCTGTACCTCCACGTACAGCGCAGAAATTCATTCGCTGGTCTATTTTCCTCTCGCAGTACCACTACAATATCTTGTATCGGTCCACTGCTAAGCACGGAAACGCTGATGCGTTGTCCCACTTGCCTGTTGCTGAGGATAGGGCATTCGATTCCTCCCAACTTGCTTGCATGTTTATTGATGCGGAAACCGATGGCGTGGTCGAATTGTTTCTGATTGATTTTCGTCGTGTAGCTACAGCCCCAGCTGCCGACCCTGTCTTTTCTCTCGTTCTGCATTTTGTTGCTACGAAATGGCCCTTGTCAAAGTCACAGATCGGGGACCCGTTGGTTCGCCGATTTTTTGCTCACAAGGAGAGGCTTTTTGTACGACGTGGTGTTTTGCTGTTGCGTTCTGATAATGATCAGTCCAGGGTCGTGATACCACGTTCGTTACAGTCCTCTGTCTTACAGCTTCTCCACCAAGGACATTGGGGTATAGTGAGAACGAAACAACTTGCTCGTCAGCACTGTACTTTCTTCGGAATCGATGCCGCAATTACGAATATGTGCTCTTCTTGCATAGCGTGTGCCGAACAACAATCAGCACCACCGCGGAAATTCTTTGCATGGCCAAAAGCCACTTACACTTGGCAACGCTTACACATCGATTTTGCTAGTCCATTCTCGAATGCTCGATGGTTGGTTGTGGTAGATTAATTCAGTAATTTTCGTTTTGTTGTCCGGATGTCTTCCACGACGACATGTGACACCATCCAAGCGTTATCCGCTATCTTTTGCTTTGAAGGTCTTCCACAGACTATGGCCCACAATTCATGTCCGCAGAATTTCAGTCATTCTGCAAGACCAATGGTATTCAACATCTGACTTCCACGCCATTTTCGCCACAGTCAAACGGTGCCGCTGAACGATTGGTCAGGACTTTCAAGTCACAGATGTTGAAGTTGAAAAGAGTCGCATTCTCGGGAGGACGCGTTATTGCTCTTTTTGTCCTCGTATCGCTCTCAGCCCCGAGATGGTCGCTCGCCGGCTGAGTTGCTCCACGGTCGTCATAATCGCACCTTGATGTCTTTGATGCATCCGCCGCATCAGGTTCCTGTGCAGCGGCAGACACCTGCTTTTGCTCCAGGCGACGCTGTCTACTATCGCCACTATCGAGGTTCACGGCGTTGGCCCGAAGGGCGCATTCTTCGCTGCCTCGGCAGCATTATGTATCTGGTTTTGGGGGCCTCTGGTGATGTGCGTCGGCATCTCAATCAGCTGCGCCTCTGTCGTCACATGGGATCTGCGGCTCGCCGTCTGCTTTCAGCGACGGTACCATCCGGTCAGCTTCCTGTTCTCCCGCCGGCGACGCCCGCAGTGGACGCGCTGCTGCATCCACCGGGAGCCTCCCTGGGTCACGCGCCACTGATCGCTTCCCGTGACCAGTTGTCCTCAGCTCCGGACCATATGTCGTCTTCGTCCATCGGGTGTCCTGGCCCGATGGAGGTCGAGCCATCGGCCCCTCCTGTCTCTCTACGGGTGCATACACCGCATGATGGCGTGCACCCTGGAGCACGTTTTCAGGCATTTTCTAGCTCCCCGCGGTCGCCACTATCAATGATTGCAGACCGAGCGCCGCCACACGGAAGGTCTAGAGTGACTTCCTAGCACTCGCCCCAGTTGTACAGCCGACTATGCTAGCGATGTTTCACTGACTAAATACGCTCTCATTTGCCAAGACAATAGTTAGCATAGCCTTCAGCTATGTTATTTGCTATGACCTAGCAAGGCGCCATTATCACTTACTATTGATATTGTGAACTATGTACTGTCAAAACCGACGTTCATCATTAATGGATTAAAGTTAAGTAATCCACCAGCTATGTCCGTTGTTTCTAAATTCTAATTTCCTTATCCTGTTCCAGACCTTACGCCAGCCTGCATGAGCTAAATCGTGTGCCTTTCGGCCTCCTCTAGTAATACGGTGTTGGCTCTCCTGCCAACCACAGCAACATTAGAGCTTGGTTTGTTCATATGACACTGGGAAAATGAAATGAGTATACGGAGGAGATTGATTACAAAACACCAGTATGAATCATCCTAGATTACAACTCAAAAGTGTGGCACACATTTCAAATAGAATTAATAGGAGATAATGAACATACATAAAAAAGGGTAGTACTAATGGTCACATGATTATTTGACCTAAGGGAGAGAGTCACTGAGGTGCTTCAAGAGCATGCTGGAAGTTAGATGCCAACTATCCCACAAATGCATACTTACAAAGTTTGAAGAATCACTGTTAAGTAATGACTCTATGAATATTCTATAACTCCCTGCATATTACTCCCATACACACTGTTAAGACAAGATTAAACTAATTACAGACATTAATACAATTATTCATTTTGCAGTCTATACATCCATGATTCCAGTTGTGACTCATTGGCATTGTAGATGTAGAATACAACATTGTTTTCCTGTTTTGTGAAGTGCACAATTATCACTTATGAACATTTGCAGCAAGTTGGTAAGAAGGTATAACAAGTGCTGCAATGGGAAGTACCATCTGCCATGCAGTTCATAATGGGCTGCAGTTTGTTGATGTAGAGATAGAAGTGGCTATATCAAATACCTAAAAGGTTTCTTTGAAATAGTCATGTCCACATTCCTTTCTCATCCTTGTCTAATCCTAATTTGAGAACTATAACATCTGACCATGTCAGATCATCTCTCATTCCTTTATTGTGATGTGTAGTATTTTGTTCTTGTTGTTATGTGTAAGTGAAGGATGAACTGAAGTGGGAGTATGAAATTCATCATTTGAGTATTATCATTTCTTTTGTGTGGCACCAAAGTGCCACCAGGCTTATTGTGCCATCTAACAAAGAAATCTCTATCAATAATTAACTTATTGAGCAGTGTGTCAACAGAGTTCATAACTTATAATTTCCTCTTAGGTATTTATGCCATTTCAAAATAGCCTATAACAGTTAATGCACAAATGAATTATGTCTGAAAGTGTGAAAAATACAAAAAATCAGTTTTACAAAATAAAATGCAGACAGTAATGAGCAGAAGTGACTTTTCTCAAACCATCAACAAACTCATATGCTTTCACTCCACAAGCCCACAGAATACCCCAGAGCAGTTTGGGATTTAATGTGACATCATTATGAGAAATTTTATTATACTACTTCCTTCCCTTTGTGAGTCAAATGTTTTTGATAAAAAGTTCCTGCATCACTAAGATAATCTGTCTTCATAAGACATAAGTAAACAAGCTAACCTGACATAGGTCGTTACAAATGTTCAAGCTGTCAACATGATTTATAGCACCATTGCCCCCTGTCATTCATCCTAGTGGACAATATGTAGCCATTTGATTATTTTCAGACTTAGATATGTTGCCAAGATCCTCAATATGTATACATTAATGATTTTGAGACTGAAGTGTGGAACAAGAATAATAGTTTCATAACTTTTGATTTCATTGCTAATATAGCCAGCAGTTGACTACATGGTTGTCTGTATGTTATATTTGGCTCATACCAACAAAACATCATTAAAATGCAACAGCTGCTGTTAAAAAAGGAGGAAATAGTCACTGCCCCCAAGAGTTGTGATGTGCCACCACTATTCAATGGTTTGATAAGTGTTTGTGTGGAATGAGAGCAACAGTTCTGTTTTGCCCACTGTCATGAAAGGAGACCTATTTCCTCTTCCAATGGACAGTCATTTTAACATTGTGTTGTCTGGCTGTTATCAGTCTCTGTTACTCAGTGTGTTATGTTGCATCAATAGACTTGTGTTTATAGTAACTGGATTAGTCAGAATTCATTTTTCTACAGACTTGTGATTTCATGTACCTCAGATTTTTCAACTCCTCCTCATATTTGGACCTCAAGTCATGGAACTGCATACATAATTGCATGTGAGGACATCAGTCACAGCCATGGAGAGTGAGAAGGATAATTGTACATTTGTTTCAAAAAAAGTGTTTTGTATTTGGGCTGATCATTTCACAGACTGTTCTCTTTGGTCACCTGCATGTTCAAAAGCAGAACACCAAACATACTGTAGTGTATTACATGACGTGCTGGCTGCTCAGTCAGATGAAATGATCAGTATTAAAAGTTGGTCTCCATCTCAGTCACAATGTATTGTTATTACTGTGTGATCAGTTATGATGCCTTATGCGACATCACCCCAATGCTAAATTGATAGTTTCCTGATATGTCAGGATATGTCCTATCACTGATCCGTCAAGTTATATCATAATTCCATTCCCCCATTTGACCCCCTTCCAAAAGAGTGCCATTACCAGCATATCACAAAACTCTCACATTAAGAGGTACAATGAAAATACATAAGCCCAATACACCCTTAGAGTGATTGTTAATGCCATAGATTCCCCATATTACTGGCTCACCAAAGAACTCAACTCTTTCTTGACAAGCATTGCTATTACCCAGCTACCTATTCCATTAAAAATTGACAAGAGCTCATTGCCTGCTTAAATGATACTTATGATACAAACAGTGCATACATGGCAAGCTTGGACATCACTAACATGTACATTAATATCCCTACAAAAGAAATGACTCTTATTGGTGAGGATAATTTGAAACAATACAGTAATGTTGATATATAAGTCATTAATGAGTTCATTATGCTCCTCTGACTGGTCCTTGGTCACAGCTATTTTTGATCTGGAGCTAGTAGTCTTGCCATGGTTTCATCACTCATGAAAAAAGTTGCTATTATTTTCATCATCCACATCACATGCCAATTTTTCGAAATCAATGCCACCCACAAACACAATATTGTAAGTTATGACATTAGATAGATGATGCTTTTTTCACTTTATAATGCCTCAAAGGAACAAATTATCGAATTCCGGCAAGATTTGAATTGTATGCATACCCAAATACATTTTATGTTGTAGCATCAGAGAAACTTATCTCTACCTTTCTGCTCATTTTTGCATCTTCACATGGGATGGCCATATGATGTATGTTATCTACAGGAAGGAGTTAATCACCAACAACATTATTCATGAGTCATGTAACCGTCTATAGAAATACAAGGAAGTCACGTTGCATGCCATGGTACAGCATTTACATGACATAAATCTTAACAAAAATCTCAAAAGAATTAAATATATTGCCCACACTAATGCCTATTCAACACAAGTAATTGATTTTCTTGAATGGCAGATTCTGCAAAAGAACCATTCTGGTATTACCCAGGAGATTCCCCTCACACCCATCAATCAAGACAAGAATAGTAAGAAGTAATACAAGTGCCATACTTAGGGACTGTATGACTAAAGAAGACAGATGGCATGAAACCCACAATGTAAAGCCACACACACATTTAGGTGTCTATAAAGTCAAGTGTGGAGACTGTGAGTGCCAATACACAGGCCAAACAGAATGGACATTTGCTGTCAGGTTAAGGAACATCAGGATTTAAGTAATTCAAAATATGCTTTAACCAGTGATCTTAAGGCCTGTAAACGCTCAATTCCTGTCATCACCAAGAACCACAGTATCCTCCACCATCATCCAAAAGGACATATACTTGACCTGCTTGAGGGAATTTAAATTTGGCACCATCTGAACCAGGACCCCAAGTTTATGCAAAATGAACAAATTTTGCTGAAACACACTATGGATTTCTTAAGTACTAAATGGTGTGCATTTATTCTAAGTCTTCCAAGATCCTATTTTTTAAATAATAGATCAATTGTTGTATCATCGACACTCAAATGTAACATTTTCTTTTTCTGGATACTCTTTAGCTGTAGTCTTATTGATTGATTGTTGGATGTACTTTGTGTATGCCATCAGTACCCTGTTCCTGTTGCAGTTTTAGTTTTATATTTTATCTTTTTACTGTCATGCATTCCATCATGTTGACTTTTAGGCATTTACCCACACACTTACAGTTATATATTATACATTTTGTGTCTTAAAGATGATGCTCCCATGTGTCAAAGCTAGTACATTTTATTTCATTGCAACGACTCTGTTGTTGCATTAATCCCATTTTACCCAACCACAGGGATCACAACCATTATACATAGGTATAATTTCTTTACTGGTTTTTCCTTGTCCTAGTGTATAGCCCTTTTACTCCTCACTACCTTTATTATGTCTGGTACTATGTGGATGAAAAGTGCTGTATTGTATGTGTACATTGTTACTCTCATTATGTTTATCATTTCAAGTTTAACTAAGCTTTTTATACTAAGATGTTTTGCTCTGTAAGGATGAATCTATACATAGGTACTGATCCTTACAGTCAGTATCGTTCCCCTATCACATCTCACCTGTCATTGTTTTATTGCTTAATTTTTAGATATCATGTTATATTTCATCTGTAACAACCATTTTAGATGTATTTTTATCTTATACCCCTTTAATGTGATGTACTCTGTCATGCTGGTTTTGGGTGTTTTTGCTGATTTACCATGTTTGTATGTTATTTAATTATTATTATATCTGTAGCTCTAGTTTGTATAGATCTTTTTAACCATACTTTTGTAAGTGGACAGACCTGTCAACCCCTTTCCCCACTCTTTCATGGCTATTTACTTCAGTTTCTCACCTCATTGGCTCCATCATCAGTTTCTTCCACTGCAGTGGTCAGCTGGCTACTGGGCTGTCTGCACTGGTCACTTCCATGTGATGCTGTCCAGTCAGTCACTGTGTTTGCTGGTCTTACACGTGAGTTTAGTTACTTATTTATTTACAGTATTGCTGAGTTCATTTCCATCTGGTACCCCCCTCCCCCCAATGTTAATGTTCTTTTCCAGTCCCATGCATTTGTGTGACATTGGTGCAGTCCTTCATGACCTAATGGCCTGGCTCTCGCACATTTATGTCCTCATAATTATGTGAGTACACTATTTTCCACAACTGTAGGTTTCATTTTAGTATGTCAATCCAAGAGTACTTGTACATTAGATTACATTAGATGCCCCTCACCTTGTTTGCAATTGATGCTGAAACCTTAAGCTCCAAAGCTGGTCATTGAATAAATTAAGAAAATTACTGAGAACTAAAGTGGACTTTCTTTCTATAAAAAAAGCAGACATTATTGAGTACTGAGTAATGTCATTGTGTACTGAGTTAATAACTTATTACACTAGTCAATTATGTCATACAAACAGCTGGGAGCAATAATGCATGGGAATGGAAAATGGAGTAACATGTTGGTTTATTGCTAGTGATGTGTCACACTTTGTTTCTTGGGTGGTATATTGAAGAACTGGATTTCATCTAAATAATAAAATACTGAAAAATCACTGTATATTCTGTCATGGAATGTGTTTAGTTTGTGAGCTACCATATGCTTTTGGCCCAGAGGGAATAGAGAACAAATATACATATGGGCATAATAGATATCTCAGTGGTCCTTTCACTTCATGGAAAGGTGTGGAAGAAGTACCAAAAATGGATTCAGAGGCACTCAAATAATGATACTGATTACCTTGAAAAAAGTACATACAATGTTTTAACAAAAGGTTGTCAGCCTGAAATATGGAAATATTCTCTTGCCACCCACGTAACATTCCGATGTAGGTATTAAATAAAACATCAAACTAATGACAATTCATTTAGAGTTATATCAGTCACTATTCTCAGTGAATGGAATTTAAAGAATGCTTAACAGGAAATTATTCTATTGTAGCGTCATTGCAGTGATCTACAGAGCAGTGATGGAGCTGGTGCAGGACGAGGTGGAGATGAGCTTACCAAGAGCCCTGCTGAAGTCTGCAAGCATTCCACTTATGGTCCCTGAGGAGGCCTTAGAAGGTGGTGGTTGTGCTTGTGATGCATCAGACTGGTTGTGTGCAGGTGCCTGTGCTGCCTGCTGCAGCAGCATGCCGCCGCCCTCCTGCAACACAAAGTATGCCTGCCAGCATGTAGCCAATAGCTTCCTCTTGTAACTAAAAATTTGATAACTTAAGAGACATGAACTTAAATGTTCCAGTCAATCAGAGCTACCTGTCCCCCCTCCCCCTCCCTTCCCCTCAGTGCATTTCAAGGGTTTATAGTGCAAACTTGGTTACTACAGAAAAGAACTGATAGGTGGCTCTGAATATAGTCAGCCAAATAGTGAAATCAGTACATATGTACAATAATATTATTACTTGTTTTCTACTATTTCATTCCTTATACAGTTTATTTCTCTGTTTCAGCTTGTGCAAGTGTAATTTGAAACATAAATCATTTAAAACATTTCATTTAAGATGAAATTAATTTTGTCATAGAAATTCATACACATGCTACAAAATCTTCCATACATCATCAATTAATTTCAAAAGATAGATAAAAATGGCATGGTGCTCAGAACTCATTAAATTTTGTCATTTTCAAGAAAATACTTCAAATCACTGTCCAGTCATTGAGAGTTTGGATTCTGTCTTATCACTAACTCACTTAGACTTGTTTCTTCTAGAGTGACTCATTCAATAAGCCTACAAATAATTGTACTTAATGCCTCTCATGAATTCTCCTCAACTGTTTCCCAGTATTATCAACTGTGATATTTCCTCCAATGTTCACATGCTGTTGCTGAAATTATAAAGTGACTTGGTGGTATGTATCAGAAGAATGAATATGATTTTATGTAGGTCACAAATCATATGCTCTCTGAGATTTACAGGTATTGATGTAACACATAGTCCATCATACCACTAAAAGCTTAAAGATTTGTTGTTATTCATTTATGTACACGAATATTTCCTACATATTCTACCATATAACATTAATTTGGTGATTATTCATAAATCTGTGACTAATTTTCTTTTCAAGAGCGCATTATTTCAGAATAATAGGAACTGTAATAATTTAATGTTGTAAAAATTATATGTGGCTGCTTCCTACATTTCATGGTTTTGTAATACGACATTAAGCCTTTCGTATTTCAGCAGTAATATAATGTAGAGCCCATGCCTGATACACATATTTTTCTTACTATTATGTATAGTGTATTCCCTCAAAGTATTATTACATATCTTTGTGTAAAATCAACACTAGCATATGCTGATGCCATTTAAGAAATTGATCAGTGTCTAAACGTTACACAATTAATATTATGCCATCTTTATTGTCAAATGGAAGCAGATGAGAACTGAGTTTACACATATTTCATCCACTGTTGAGTGACAGACAAATAGCTGTCTGGTACCAGAGCACGTATCCAATCAACCTGCTACACTTCTTCTAACAAAAATTTATTGCAAATAGTGTCTTATAATCAAGTACTTGACTTCTGAGATTATGCAGAACTAAAGTAAAGCAGATAAAGATCTATTGTCTCAATAACTGTGCAGAAAAGTGAGTTTAGCTAAGTCCAACTTTCCCAAATATTTGAGACATGTTCGACTCAATGATGTTCCAATTAAGCAGCTTATTATGTGTCTACTTATAAAAAATATATTCACTGTATCCAAAATAGTATCCACCAAATCCCAGTATTTTCTACAATTTACAGATGTATTTGAAATTAAGTTAGGGCGAAGAACGCAAATGCAGTATCCCTACAAAACCACTTAAAGAAATGTTATGCAGCGTACCACAAAATACTGCCTTTATGTCTGAGCAAGAAGTTTGGGGGAACTGATATGAGTATAAGAAGCCTTATAAGTAAAGGAAAAGATTATTTAATATCAATACAAGAATGTGGAAGATCAAAAGTTTATGTGATGGTCTATCACTAAGTCGTAGGACTTGGTCAGATTCACATTCAAGAATTAAAAATATTACCACATTACCACCAAAATAGTGAAGGTATGGTACTCTGATGTCTGAGAAATTGTCTCTGTGTAAGTTCTGTGATTTCCATTTCATATGAAAAATGCATTTGGGATAGCATATGTTCAGTTTTTTTAAAGTGATGATGTTACTACCTAACAACGAAATATCTAGGATGGGATAATGACAATACTATGAAGAGAAAAGATTCCTACTCACCATATAGAGGGGATGTCAAGTCACAGATGGCCTCAAAGAAAACACTGCTATACATTTACAATTTTGGACAAAAGGCCTTCTTCAGAAGTAGAAAACACAACTGAGGCACTTGTGACCATGGTCACAGGCTGCTGAACTCTGGAGTCTGGTCACAGCAAAGTCAGGCCCAGTGGCCAGAAACTGTGGTCATGTGTGCCTCAGTTGTGCTTGTGTGAACATGTGTGGTTTTTCTACTTTCAAAGAAGGCATTTTGACCAAAACTCAAATGTATGGCAGTCTTTTTGTTGTGCCTATCTTTGATTCAATGTCTCCTCTATAACATAAAATTCAGTGTATTCTTTTCATGATAATGTTATTTGTGTTAATATCTGCAATGTACACTCCTGGAAATGGAAAAAAGAACACATTGACACCGGTGTGTCAGACCCACCATACTTGCTCCAGACACTGCAAGAGGGCTGTACAAACAATGATCACACGCACGGCACAGCGGACACACCAGGAACCACAGTGTTGGCCGTCGAATGGCGCTAGCTACTCAGCATTTGTGCACCGCCGCCATCAGTGTCAGCGCAGTTTGCCGTGGCATACGGAGCTCCATCGCAGTCTTTAACACTGGTAGCATGCCGCGACAGTGTGGACGTGAACCGTATGTGCAGTTGACGGACTTTGAGCGAGGGCGTATAGTGGGCATGTGGGAGACCGGGTGGACGTACCGCCGAATTGCTCAACACGTGGGGCGTGAGGTCTCCACAGTACATCGATGTTGTCGCCAGTGGTCGGCGGAAGGTGCACGTGCCCGTCGACCTGGGACCGGACCGCAGAGACGCACGGATGCACGCCAAGACCGTAGGATCCTACGCAGTGCCGTAGGGGACCCCACCGCCACTTCCCAGCAAATTAGGGACACTGTTGCTCCTGGGGTATCGGCGAGGACCATTCACAACCGTCTCCATGAATCTGGCTACGGTCCCGCACACCGTTAGGCCGTCTTCCACTCACGCCCCAACATCGTGCAGCCCGCCTCCAGTGGTGTCGCGACAGGTGTGAATGGAGGGACGAATGGAGACGTGTCATCTTCAGCGATGAGAGTCGCTTCTGCCTTGGTGCCAATGATGGTTGTATGCGTGTTTGGCACCGTGCAGGTGAGCGCCACAATCAGGACTGCATATGACCGAGGCACACAGGGCTGACACCCGGCATCATGGTGTGGGGAGTGATCTCCTACACTGGCCGTACACCTCTGGTGATCGTCGAGGGGACACTGAATAGTGCACGGTACATCCAAACCGTCATCGAACCAATCGTTCTACCATTCCTAGACCGGCAAGGGAACTTGCTGTTCCAACAGGACAATGCACGTCTGCATGTATCCCTTGCCACCCAACGTGCTCTAGAAGGTGTAAGTCAACTACCCTGGCCAGCAAGATCTCCGGATCTGTCCCCCATTGAGCATGTTTGGGACTGGATGAAGCGTCGTCTCATGCAGTCTGCACATCCAGCACGAACGCTGGTCCAACTGAGGCACCAGGTGGAAATGGCATGGCAAGCCGTTCCACAGGACTACATCCAGCATCTCTACGATCGTCTCCATGGGAGAATAGCAGCTTGAATTGCTGCGAAAGGTGGATATACACTGTACTAGTGCCGACATTGTGCATGCTGTGTTGCCTGTGTCTATGTGCCTGTGGTTCTGTCAGTGTGATCATGTGATGTATCTGACCCCAGGAATGTGTCAATAAAGTTTCCCCTTCCTGGGACAATGAATTCACGGTGTTCTTATTTCAATTTCCAGGAGTGTATATTGAAGAGCCAAAGAAACTGGTACATCTGCCTAATATGTGATCACACAGAAGTGTCACAATGTGACTTGACATGGATTCAACTAATGTCTTAAGTAGTGTTACAGGGAACTGATACAACGAATACTGCAAGGCAGTCCATAAATCCGTTACAGTATGAGGGGATGGAGATCTCTTCTGAACAGTATCTCCCAGTTATGCTCAATAATGTTTGTCTGGGGAGTTTGCTGTCCAGTGGAAGTGTTGAAACTGAGAAGAGTGTGGCCACTCTGTAGCAATTCTGGATGTGTGGTGTGTTGCATTGTCCTGCTGGAATTGCCTAAGTCCGTTGGAATGCACCATGGTTTCATGAGGTTGTCTCCATACCCATACATGTCATCCATTCAATACAATTTGAAATGAGACTTCTTCAACTACACAACATGTTTCCAGTCATCAACAATCCAATGTCAGTGTTGATGGGCACAGCTGAGGCAAAAAGCTTTGTGTGATGCAGTCATCAAGAATAGACAAAAGCCCATATTGATGGTGTTTCATTGAATGGTTCACATGGCGACACTTGTTGACAGTGCAACATTGAAATCAACATCAGTTGTCATTGGTCCCGTTCTTGTATGATCTTTACCTGGCCACAGCAGTGTCAGAAATGTGATGTTTTAGCATATTCCTGATATTCACGGTAGACTTGTGAAGTGGCCGTAAGGGAAAATTCACACTTCATTGCTACCTCAGGGATGCTTTGTCCTACCGCTCATGTACTGACTACAACACCACATTCAAACTTACTTAAATCTTGATATCCTGCCATTATAGCAGCAGTAACCAATTCCGACAACTGTGCCAGACTTGTTGTCTTATACAGGCATTGCTGTTTACGTCTCTCTGTATTTGAATATGCATGCCTATACCAGTTTCTTTGGTGTGTCAGTGTATTTTCTGTTGGAAACACAACCACCCACACTTACAAGGTAAAGATAGTGACATCCTCAAAGAATAGAATTTTAGAATTTGCACCCAAAAACTCAAAATTCAGAAACATCGTGTGGAATGCAGTGTTAAACTAACACATTTGTCATGTATCCATACTGAGAGAAACAGCTTTAAGCGGACTGTATATAGAAAGTGATAATAGCAGAAGCTGAACTGAAAGGCTTGTCAGTGCAATTATATATATTTTTCTAAGGCTTTTTTTTATGGAGACTGTGAAGTTATTTTGCACAAGGGTCTGGCAAAAGCACAGTCGTTGCTCAACAAATAGCACCCTCATTTATGAACAGGTTTGCGCAAAATCGTATAATTTGTACAGGAGATAAAATCCCAAAATATCTAAAACAAGTGGATTGTAGAATAAACTGTGACAGTTTCTACTGCCTTGTACTTAAATGAGACATAAGTAAGAAAAAAATTAAATTCTCTGCTTCATAAATAAGGGTAAATCGAATCTATTATATTACTCTGCCCACTAAATGTAGTACAGAAAATCAATGGGAGAACTGCATTGATTATCATGCACTTTTCTTAAGTGTCACACTAAGATTTTCTCAGTGATTCATTATGTTTGTATAGAGAGCCTACTTTGACGTATCTGCCATTCTAAAGTGCTTTTTGAGCAAATGATTTCATTCCTTTAAGTTTTCAATTTTTGTGTAGTGAAATCAGTTCCCATAATTTACATTTCAGTGTATCTTATTAATTCTTAAAAATTTACATAGTTATAACCGTATTTTTCGATACATAAAGTAAGATATTCATTTTATATCTATTGGTTCCCGTGTAGACTGTGCATTTCATTGCTGCCTAAAATGATAAAGGCATTGCATTTTAATTTTAATGGGTAAACCTGACGTATAACAAACCACAATGAAGATAAAAAAAAACATGCATATCTTCATGACACATAGCTAACAATACATTTCTGTGAAATATGTTTGATGAATTAATTATTGTGTTTGTTTCTCTAGAAGATATGATATTTGCAGAAATGCATGAGTCACCAGAAACGTATTTATGAAAATAATGATTTGTCACATAGCAAATTTTATAGATGAAAATTGATACATTCAGATGAACTAAATACTCAAATTAACTAACTGCTATGCAAACAAGTATATATAGATGATTTAGATGACAAACAACATTATGTGGAAGTTATGTTATGGGTATCAGGGGTGTGCAGGAAGTGTTCTGTGTATTACATGTACAACAACTGAGAGAGCTGCCAGTTAAATTGTGTTTTACAAAGAACAGAATACAGCGGTAGCATGTGGCAAGCAAGCCTCATACATATGGTGAAGCTCATAAGATGCTCATATTTTGCCTCTGTCATTAGTACCTGCTGAAAGTGGATGAACGATGGTATGACGGTGGACAGTCATGACTCATAGAAATAATTTGACTTTTGCTCTCTCAGTAAAGAAGAATATTTGGGACTCTATACTGCAGCCAATAGTGAAGTACATTGTCAGTCTGGGTATAAACATTTTGCACCCAAGTCATTCTGTATTGTTGTCCTCAGGATTCAACAAGGGATGAATTAAACGTTTCCTCTTGATAAGCAGAGACAATAATTCTCAGAGCAGAAAGAGGAAAGTTATTGTTTTCCTTGTACTTGGGTCCACAACTATCAAATATTAATTGAAAGACAGTATTCATAAAATGAAAGACATCTTTTTGGAAATTTATGATTGACCTGTAGAACAATCGAAACAAGTTGCACTGTCAGATAAATCACACTTTCTGCTGTGTCTAGCTGACAATTTTTTTTATTATACTCCACATTTTGTGAAAGTGATTGCTGGAGCCATGTACCTCATGACATACTAGGTTTAATAATGACATTATGAAGCTGTGGATGATATGGTCTTGAATCTCTTCAGGTCTGAATTTTTCTTACAGAAGGTGCCATTCCATGTAAAGACTATTGTAATACACAAATCAAAAATAGTTTTGCATCACCTTGGTTCCAAGAGTTCCAGAACCTGTACAGAAAAATAGTTTTGCATCACCTTGGTTCCAAGAGTTCCAGAACCTGTACAGAAAATTGGAATAGAGATCAACATAAACATCATTTCTGCCCTTTTTGCGTGTTGTACCACCATACCATCATACAGCGAGACCTTCAGTGGTGGTGGTCCAGATGTTGAACACACCAGTACCTCTAATACCCAGTTGCATGTCCTCTTGCATTGATGCATGCCTTTATTTGTCATGGCATACTGTCCACAAGTTCATCAAGGCACTATTGGTCCAGATTGTCTCATGCATCAATGGCATGTTTGATAGGGTTCATGTCTAGAGAACATGCTGGCCACTGTAGTTGAGGAATGATGTTATCCTGAAGGAAATCATTCATAGGATGTGCATGAGGGGGATGTGAATTGTCGTCCATGAAGACAAATGCCTCGTCAATATGCTGCAAGTTGCACTATCAGTTGGAGGATGGCATTCACGTATCGTACAACCATTACAGCACCTTTCATTACCACCAGTGGTGCACGTCAGCCCCCCATAATGCCACCCCAAAACATCAGGGAACCTCCACCTTGCTGCACTCACTGGACAGTGTGTCTAAGGCATTTAGCCTGACTGGGTCGCCTCCAAACACTTCTCCGACAATTGTCTGGTTGAAGGCATATGTGACACTCATTGAAGAGAACGTGATGCCAACCCTGAGTGGTTTATTGAGCATGTTGTTGGACCCATCTCTACTGTGCTGCATGGTGTCATGGTTGCAAATGTGGACCTTGCCATGGATGTCAGGAGTGAAGTTGCTCATCATGCAGCCTATTTTGCACAGTTTGAGTTGTAACGTGTCATCCTGTGGCTGCACAAGAAGCATTATTCAACATTTTGGCATTGCTGTCAGGGTTCCTCCAAGCTGTAATCTGTAGGTAGTAGTCATCCACTGCAGAAGTACCTCTTGGTCGGCCTTAGCAAGGCATGGCATTGACAGTTCCTGTCCCTCTGTATCTCCACCATGTCCAAACAAAATCACTTTGGTTCATTCCGAGATGCCTCGACACTTCTCTTGTTGAGAGCCCTTTGTGTACAAAGTAACAATGCAGACATGATCAAACCACAGTAACGGTCGTCTAGGCACAGCTGAACTAAAGACAACATGAACTGTGTACCTCCTTCTTGGTGGAATGTCTGGAACTGATCGGCTGTTGCTGCCCCTCCGTCTAATAGGCACTGCTCATGCATGGTTGCTTATATCTATGGGCAGGTTTAGTTACATTTCTGAACAGTCAAAGGGACTGTGTCTGTGATACAATATCCTCAGTGAACGTCTATCTTCAGGGGTTGTGGGAACCGGGGTGATGCAAAACTTTTTTTGATGTGTGTATAATTACTTTATTATTATTATTATTATTATTATTATTATTATTATTATTATTATTATTAGTATTATCACATTTGTAATATTATTTTTATTTATACACAAATGTATCCCTTAACAGCCAATATACACTGAAGAGCCAAAGAACCTGAAATATGTGCCCAATTCTGTGTAGGTCCCCAGAGAGCATACAGAAGTGCCAAAACACGATGTGGCATGGACTCAACTAATGTTTGAAGTAGTGCTGGAGGAAACTGACACAATCTCTTCTGAACAGCACGTTGTAAGGCATCCCAGATACCTTCAAAATGTTTGTCTGTGGAGTTTGCTGGCCAGTGGAAGTGTTTAAATTCAGAAGAGTGTTCCTGGAGCCACTCTGTATCAATATCTGAATGTGTGGAGTGTCACATTGTCCTGCTGGATTTGCTCAAGTCTGCCAGAATGCATAATGGACACAAATGGATGCAGGCGATCAGACAGGATCCTTACGTCGATGTCACCTATCAAAGTTGTATCTAGACATATCAAGCGTTCCACATCACTCCAACTGCACAGGCCCCACACCATTATAGAGCCTCCACCAGCACAAACAATCTCCCTGCTGCCATGTAGGGTCCATGGGTTCACAATGATGTCACAATACATGTGCATATCATCTGGTTGACACAATTTGAAATGAGACTCATCCAACCAAACAACATGTTCAGTCATCAACAGTCCACTGTTGGTGTTGATGGGCACAGGTGAGGTTTAAAGCTTTGTGTCATGCTGTCATCAAGCTTACACGAGTGGGCCTTCAGCTCCAAAAGCCCATATTGATGATGTCTTGTTAAATGGTTCACATGCTGATGCTTGTTGCTGCCCCAGCATTGAAATTTGCAGCAATTTGCAAAAGGGTTGCAATTCTGTCATGAATGATTCTCTTCAGTTCTCGCTGATGCCATTTTTGCAGGATCTCTTCCCAGCTACATTTATGGTAGAGATTTGATGCTTTATTGGATCCAGATTCCTGATATTCATGATACTCTCATGAAATGGTCATACAGGAAAATCCACACCTCATTGCTACCTCGGTGATGCTGTGTCCCATCGCTCGTCAACCGACTATAACACCACATTCATTCTCTCTTGAGAGAATTTTCTCGCTGATAGAATGAGTCTATAAACTATAACATAAAACTAGTTATGAAGTCAAATATATGATCTGT
This sequence comes from Schistocerca gregaria, assembly GCF_023897955.1. NCBI lineage: Eukaryota > Metazoa > Arthropoda > Insecta > Orthoptera > Acrididae > Schistocerca > Schistocerca gregaria. The sequence goes on along the minus strand of NC_064931.1, from coordinate 35,159,245 downwards.
TGTAGGATTTTAGCACCTATTTTCACACGTAAGGTATTTGCTTGTCACGGAATTGTTTCTACAACAGCCACTAATATTTACAGTATTGTTTCACGAATGACTCAGAAAGAATCTGCCAGTGTTCAGAAAATGGTATTAATAGGAGTTATAAGTACATATTTTCAAAGTAACTAGACAGCTCTATTTGTTAATGTTTTTGAGGCATTCCATTTACATCACATTTAGATGAAAGGTACTGACCTAATCTTCTATTATGGGTTTATTATCGGGTTTTCAATAATGTTTCACAACTGTCAGTTTCATCATCATTACATTTATACACCTTATCTGAGTCAGAACATAATACTATTTTCAATGAAGGTCAATGAGAGATTTTTGTACTTGAATGACTTTACAACTAATGTGACAGAACCATCTCTTTAATGCCTATCTTATAATTCAACATTTTCAATTTATTGTAAGGCTGTCATGTTTAAATGGTTGTAGATCTCTTATGGTTCAAATATAATGTTATGTAGCTGGTACCAAAACGATTGATTTTAGTACAGTTTGTGTTTGACATTATTATTATCTGTCATTATTATCTGCACAAAAATTGAAAATTATTCTTGAATTATTCTCTGTGTTAATGTGACACAGGATTTGAAATGCTTGCTATTTTGAATAAAATTAAGTTGCAAATAAATATCACTGAAGTCAATGTACCTGAGAAGCACTTTCTGCTTTGAACTACGTGTAGCAATGAGTATTCAGTACTGACATGCAGTAAGAAGTAGAAGAGAAGTTAAAATAGATTTTCATGCATACATTATGTAATACTGGGAGCTGTGAGGATATCATATTACAGTTGTGTTATATGGCTAACACCGTTATATTACAATTTGTGTTAAAGGATTACTATGGCAATCCATCCTACTATAATGTAATACTACAACAGTAGTAGGTGATCTATGTAGCAATATTAATTATTTAACTTTCTTCTTTTCTGATAGAGGATTAACAGACTCCAGCTGTTTGTAAAAATTTTTGATGTCACTAATGTAAGGAGTAAAAATGTCTGTATTTGTCCCCTTAAACAACTTGTAATGCTCCAAATCTGTAAATAATACAACAAATAAACTAGTACTGTTCCTTCAGGAACTGATCCATTTCTAAAACTGAAGTATTTGGTGTGCTGTTTCATTGTGAGTTTTATGCAAGTATAGATCTGTTTATGTGGTTGGTCTCACACTAATAGTTTCCATTCGTTGTTCAGTTCTGAAATGCCGTATCTAGTGACATATCACCTATATGGAGAAAGTAGAGTTTTTCATGAAATTTAAACTTATTACCAGATTATTTGTATGTGATTATTTCCTTGGAAAGCCATACCATCTGAGAGCACTCAATGGGGAATGGTAAGCAATTTCAACATAATTCTTGAATAAGATTTCAATAATCACTACTGCAAAAGTCCCACTATTATAGTTTGTGTGTGTGTGTGCGTGTGTATGTGTGTGTGTGTGTGTGTGTGTGTGTGTGTGTAAAATAAACGAACAGACATATAGACAAACTGAGAGAGGGAAATGTCACTTGTTTTGTTGCCAGAATGTACCAACATTCTGGGTATAATAATCTGAGGAAACTACAAAATGTAAATATCTCCTGTCTGTTTCAAATATCAGTAATATTTCCTTGTTTTTAGATTATTTGTATGATATCAGTAAAAAAGGTAACTTGTGAAATAATTTTCTGTCACTTCTCTTATGAAAGTCTATGTAAGGTATGAAATGGGTGTGTTGTTGTTGTTATATACTCCTAAAATGTTTGTAAAACCAACACATCAAATCTTTTGAATGTAGCTTATGGTGGATGTGCCTGTATTGATGTACAGAAGTCTCCTTGGTTTTGATGAATGTGCATGCAGATAATAGTTTTCTTTATGCATCAGTGCATGCAGGCTCTTGATGAATTGATTTTCTGATGGCAGAAGGTATCTACGTTGGCAGGGAGGAGGTTACCTGGAACCGCTGCATCAGCTCTTGTTCTGCTGTCTCTAGCGATGGGGACACATCCAGGATTGGCGATAGGTCTGTCACAGGAGACCATTCAGCAGGTTCAGATCTAGCTGCTCGGGCCTTCCTATTAGCTGGAGTCTTCTGTGGCAGAAATGATAACTGACTGGCTAGGAGCCATGGAGAGGCCAATGGGGTCGTATTTGACAGTTTCAAGTGGGGGGAAATACTGATACTCTGAACCATCCCCAGACTGGGCACAGATTAAGAACTGAGTAAGAATGAAGAATATAAATTAAGCTACATGTCACTGAAACTACAGTAAGGACTGACTAGATTGAAGATTTCACAAAACTACGGTGCTAAAATAGACTACAAAATTTCTATACTAGATTATGATAATAAAGGAAGTGCAAATATCAAACAAATATGAAAATTGCATACTACTGATAGCAAGTTATATTTAAATTTTGCATCACTACACTATGATTTCTAACAATTTGTCAGGTATGCTTAATCAGTTGTATGAAATTTGGAAATTTGTTTAAGTATAGTTGATAGGAAAGCATGCAGTTACAGGGCATTCAGAAGTATTTACAAACCTGAGCAGCACTGAACTTGGATTTGGTTTTCGTTTGCTGCAACATTTGCACCTGTTTCTGAAACTGTTCCTGCTGTTCTTGCTGCTGTTGCTGCTGTATTTGTTGCTGCTGTATTTGTTGCTGCTGCATTTGTTGCTGCTGCAGTTGTTGCTGCTGGATATGTTGTTGTTGCATTTGTTGCTGCTGAATTTGTTGTTGTTGAATTTGCTGTTGTTGAATTTGTTGTTGCTGCATTTGCTGTGGTTGCAACAACTGCTGCTGCTGCTGCTGCTGCTGCGTCTGTTGGGGCACAAGCTGTGGCTGCTGTTGATGAAGAAGTTGCTGTTGTTGGTGCTGCTGAATTTGTTGGTGTGATGCTGCCTGTTGTACTTGCATGAGTTTTTGTTGCTGTTGTGCTTGTTGTTGCAACTGCATTTGTTGTTGTTGCAGTTGTTGCTGTTGAAGTTGCTGTTGTTGTAACTGTTGCTGCTGCAGCTGCTGCTGCTGTTGTTGTAACTGCTGTTGTTGCTGTTGCAGTTGCTGTTGTTGTAACTTTTGTTGTTGCAGGAGTTGTTGCTGATGTTGAAGTTTTTGATGATGGGCTTGTTGCTGAGTTAATTGTTGTACTTGTTGTTGCTGCATGATATTTTGTTGCTGTATGTCATGCTGCTGTACCTGCTGTGTTTGTGGCTGTTGTTGCTGCGGCTGTTGTAATTGGTGCTGCTGCTGCTGTTGTAATTGGTGCTGCTGCTGCTGCTGTTGTTTTTGTATTTGCAACTGTTGTGTTAATTGATGGTGTTGGGAGCCATTTTTCAGGTACATTGATGATGAGAACTCTGAAACTGAATCACCCATCTGAAAATAAAATGAAAATGTTATGTTTCCTCTTGAGACTCTACACCTTCAAATTACTATCAAAGGAAATTGAATAATGCACACTGAATTACTTCAAGGTTTTCCCAAAATAATTCTTACATAAAGCTGCTATTGTATCACACATTTCTTTTATACTGAAAATACAACAAAAATATTCATTATAATAACCCTTGTTAATCTCTTGCAACCTAGTTTTCAGATCACTGTCTTAAGATTTGTTTGCTGTTGTATCGAAAACAACTGAGAGTCATAAAAGAAATATCTTTACATCTGAAAATATCTATAGCCAGTTGGTCCCTACATATTGCAGTTAACAATATCAGTACAAGAAGCTCACAAGAACAAATGTACATATATATGTATTTTAGAGACTTGCACAAACCATAATATTATGTGTTAGACATTCAATTTGATGCATCATTGCTACTTAGCAATTAGATAAATATGTGTTACTGTAAACAACTTTAGTTGCATTTAGTAATATGGCTCTGTATTCACACCCAAAAAGTGATTGTAACACACTAGAATAGAAAAGCTCATACAACTTAAATATTTTTCCTTTTACATGTGCAGCATGTGGCATGTGGGAAATTGCCTCTTATATACATCTGCATATGCTTCTGTTAATCCAATCATATTTCCAAAATTTGAAGAGTGTTGTGTTAATCTTCACTAAAAACCAATTCTATACATTATGGAAATATATTTTAAGGAAAACACAACATCTTTCTCCACGAATCTGTGTATTTAAATTTTGTGGTTCTTTACTGTGTTATATGAAGACACAAATTCCTTACCAGACTGTCATTCTTTCCTTAATGAATTTATTGTATTCAGTAGGTCCCATCATTGAAAACTTTGGTGACCCTTAAGATTGTTTCAGTGTGGATTCATTCTCTCTCCTGAACTCATGCGTGAATCCAGTGTGCTATGGTGGACAGGGGGTGATATGTAAGTAGTATGTGACAAGTTAGGAATTTCGATCGGGAAAAAGTGTGCTCAGATAGCCAAAGCAGTTAAAGTGATAGCCTGTGTTAAGCAGGAAATCTGGGTTCGAGTCCTGGTGTGGCACCTTTTCTAATTTGTAACCATTGAATTCATTGCAGTCCTCAATTGCAGCTGATCTCACAGTTCATATTGTTGAATCAAACAGTGCAAAATCCAGGAAGTAACATAACAATATTATGAAAAGAAAAGTTGCTACTCACCATTAGCAGAGATGCTGAGTCACAGATAGGCACAACAAAAAGACTGTCACAAATTGACTTATTGTTGTTGTCACAGATAGGCACAACACAAAAAACCTAATTTGTGACAGTCTTGTGCCTATCTGTGGCTCAGCATCTCCACTATATGATGAGTAGAAATTTTCCTTTTCACAATTTGTTTTGTTGGTGTCACAAGCCAAAGAGTTAGACAGTCTTTGATTTGCTTTAAACTAAAGTAGTATCGGTTAGGAAATGTTGTGACCAAGTGTTGGTTTGGAATGGGGGCAAATAAGTGTTGTCTTTGGTCTAGAGTGAAGATGCATTTTTGGTCTGTATGCTGAGAACTAAGTGTATATCATGTATGCCATTTTTACTTACTCTTGTGACTATTACTGGAATATGGAACTGAAATGCAATTCAGTCTTGTCAACTTGCAAATAGTACTTATCATACATAAATAACTAAGACTCTCATTATTAAAATTCAGAAAGTAGAAAACATGAAGATAATTGTTTAAAATGTCCAGACTAGAAATAAACCACAGTGTCTTCTACCTTTGAATTTATATATTCACTGGAAAGATTGAGTTTTTCACTCTGCAGCAGAGTGTGCACTGATATGAAACTTCCTGGCAGATTAAAACTGTGTGACAGACCAAGACTCAAACTCAGGACCTTTGCTCTATCATCTCAGCTACCCAAGCACTACTCACACCCCATCCTCACAGCCTTACCTTTGCCAGTACCTTTTCTCCTACCTTCGAAAGTTCACAGAAACTCTCCTGCAAACCTTGCAAACTAGCACTCCTGGAAGAAAGAATATTGCAGAGACATGGCTTAGCCATTGCCTGGGGGATGTCTCCAGAATGAGATTTTCACTCTGCAACAGAGCATGCACTGATATGAAACTTCCTGGCAGAGTAAAACTGTGTGGTGGACCGAGACTTGAACTTGGGACCTTTGCCTTTCGCGGGCAAGTATTCTACCATCTGAGCTACCCAAGCATGACTTATGCCCCCTCCTCACAGCCTTACTTCTGTCAGTACCTCATCTCCTACCTTGCACTTGCCTGTGAAAGGCAAAGGTCCTGAGTCTGAGTCTTGGTCTGGCAAACAGTTTTCATCTGCCAGGAAGTTTAATATCTTGACTGATACTTTAAAAACATAGACCTGAAAATCATCCCCTAGTTGATGAGCTGAGCCACAGATCAAGATGCAACAACCATTAGTGAACAGGTAATCTACACTGCTGTTTCCTAAGACGCTCTGCTTAACATTTATAATTCAGATAGTTATGACAAAGAAATGTAAATACCTCATTTATATTATCATATCAGAGACTTGTTATCTGGACAAAGGGAATGATAGTGATTAGAACCTGTCTCTATGAACTGTCTGTGTGATGTTGAAATACACACATGGTCAGCATGTTTTTCAGATCTGTCGCCAATAGATCATGTGTGGGACCAGCTCATATGTCAACTGTGTCCAGGTGCCAGTATCCAAGATATGGAGGACCAGTTACAACAGCTGTTGCCAGTTACCCTCAGGAAAGGACAAAACAGCTTTATGACACCCTTCCCAAACAAATCAGTGCATACATCCAAGCCAGTGGGGTACAATTTAATACTAATAAGTGGGCTCATACTGCCAAATTCTTATTGTAATCACTGAAATAACATTATGTAGCCTCTCAACTCATAAAGTTTCCTTTCTTTTTCTCCTCCCCTTCTTTTTTCTTTACTTTTCTCTCTCTCTCTCTCTCTCTCTCTCTCTCTCTCTCTCTCTCTCTCTCTCTCTCTCTCTCTCTCTGCAGTATATAATTGCTAACACTGAGTGTTCACAATAAGTCACAGTCCATCTTGTGGTTTTGATGTAGTAAATGCTGATGATACAGGTATATAATAACATTAAAGATATGCTTCCAGCAACCCATAGAGTATGTTACAAAACCAGAAAAATATTGGAAATGGAGATAGCTTTATTATTTTTCTGCATGCTACTTGATCAACTATGCTTATTAAGCAGCTGTTCTTGTGTTATGTTACAGATTCTGCTAAATGATAAAATTTAAGTTCATATAAGCAACAACATGGTATTCACATTTCTTAGTTAAGGCCTGTATTTTCCTTATTTTCAATGTAATAGTGTGGCGACTATGGTTTTTATAAACTAATACATATTGACTATAATAGTTATGATCAGTAATAATAACTATAGTTAAACTCTGCTAATAAGGAAGATATTGGGACCTGTTTTCGGTAACGGAGAATGTAGGAGGAGGAAAAACTAGGAAATCTACCTTCTGATGAGACAACCAAGTATCCCACAGAAGATAAAGAACAAAAGAATAGAATGGGTGGGCCATGTAGGCTGTATGCCAGATGGAAGACCGGCAAAGATAGTACTAGCAGGGAAACCAAACACCAAATGCCCCATTGGATGACCTAGGCAATGCTGGATGGACGACCTGGTGAAGGATCTAGCAGCCCTGGGAATCGAAGACATCTGGAGGAACCAGGCACAAAACAGGAAGGAATGGAGGCAGTTTGTGGAAGCAGCACATGGTCTGCAGGGCCTATCTAGCTAACACAATCTCACTTCATACCCATACCCATACCCATACCTAACTTCACTTTCTACAGTTCTCATGTCAAATTGCATGGACATGATGTGCATTTAACAATGTTACAACATGTAAATTCAGACTATTTTGGACTAGTGTGTAGACACTGTGGCACACTTATTCAGTAATTTTGAGTTATTTTGTACTACAGGCTATACTGGATCATTATTCTTCAGGATACATGGATTTATATTTGATTTTCGTCTGGTGCCAACATTTAAAAATTTTTTACACCTACACTAACTTAAGTATCCTAACGAGGGTTTAATTTACATACCTGAATATTACTGTGATCGGAATCCATGGAACCAAATCCATTCCTTGAAGGGCCTAAATCAGATGAACTTAAGCTTCCTGACCTGAAAAGAAATAATTTTTTTTCCTAATGTTACTAAATAGTGGCAAAAGAAATTCTGAATACAAAGAAGCAATTGCTGCTTTAAATATTTCACATCAAAAGGATTCTATAAAATATTATCAAGTCAAAATTTTCAGAAAAATATGGAAATGTATATCCTAATAAGGATGTTACATTTGTGGTGAATAAACTAATCATGAAATCTGTACATTCTTTGTTACTAGAGAAGCTGACAGACTTAATGAGTTTTCAGAGAGTATCATAATGGTAACAAAATGCTACAGTAGTGTTGTCTGTTATCATTATTTCATGAGAGAAGCTTGTTACCTTTAGAATAATTTTCTAGACAATCATTGTGTGTTTTATATGCAATGACATTGCTATGTGCTCAGCACAAAACTTAGAGATTTAAAATGTTGTATTTGATCAATGATTTATTGAGTGTGGTACATTTTATTTTTATTATGAGAAATTGTCTAACAAATGGTTGCTATTGAAGGAAATTTTTCTGAACTTTGCTATACAGCTTTGATTTATCATCTGCTATAAAAATTCTCATCTAGCATAAGAGTGGCATGAAGTATAAATGTAAGTTACCTGATATTTGAAGTGAATTATGAAATATGAATCTTATAAAGTTGTACAAAAAATATACCAAGCTTATCTGCCACAGGAATGAATTCGAAAACATTTGCATACATAATCTTTGGTAGCTTCATAGTATGCATTTTTACAACTACATTGAATTAACATGGGAAAGAGTGCTGGTTTAAACTCAAATTGCTTTTGAACTTAGCAGTCTAATGTATTTTAAGATTTTCTGTGAGTGTAGCTTATCAAACTAGTCATGCAATTTTTCTTGAAAATAAAAGAGATCCTGCAATTGGATATCTATGGTAACACAAAGGTTAATGTAATAGAATCCTGTTGAGTGTTGTTACTCCATAATGTTAACTCCAAGAGATTATACCCTGTTGTACAAGTAGAAAGTCATGTAGCTGACTGCCTGATATTATGATCTGTTCAAACCATGATGAACTGACATTGTTCAGAAAAAAATTACATTGCACAAAATATGCTGGCTCATTCAAATTTCCCCATAATTACTTTCTTTTTGATTTTATGGATATGCTACAAATAAGTGGACTGTTTTGTTATTGCCCTAACTGTTAATTGGTTGCAAAATAAGATAGTAAATCATAAAATAATATATTTTGTTGCAGATTAAAGTATACTTACAATTTTTAGAACAGTATGCATTTATTTTACATTGCACTTAGTAGACAGACGCAAGCTGGTTACAAGTACCAAAAATGGTCAATAACTGCTTAAGTGACTATTTAAACTTTCCCAGCATGCTAATTGATTACAGTATTGTAAGTCTGCAGCCAGATCACAAATGAGATGAACATATCTTGCAAAGAAAAATCTGAATTGTACATTACAGCATAAAATTCAGGAAACCCTAGCCAGATAAATCACAATAAAAAGTACTTTAAAATATTAATCAAAGCAATAAAACTGTCAGAAAATGTATATTTTAGTTACAAAATCAACCAATCCTGTAATAAAATCAAAACAATCTGGGGCATAATAAGGACTGAAACTGGCACCAACTGTGGCAGAAAAACCCAATATATATGGATGATAAATACTGGGTGATCAAAAAGTCAGTATAAATTTGAAAACTTAATAAACCATGGAATAATGTAGATAGAGAGGTAAAAATTGACACACATGCATCAAATGACATGGGGTTTTATTAGAACAAAAAAAAAACCACCTCATATTGCTAGATACGTGAAAGATCACTTGCGCGCATTGTTTGGTGATGGCCGTGTGCTCAGCCGCCACTTTCTTCATGGTTGGCCTCCCAGGTCCCCAGACCTCAGTCCATGCGATTATTGGCTTTGGGGTTACCTGAAGTCACAAGTGTATCATGATTGGCCAACATCTCTAGGGATGCTGAAAGACAATATCCGATGCCAATGCCTCACCATAACTCCGGACATGCTTTCAGTGCTGTTAACAACATTATTCCTCTACTACAGCTATGATTGAGGAATGATGGTGGACGTATTGAGCATTTCCTGTAAAGAACATCATCTTTGCTTTGTCTTACTTTGTTATGCTACTTACTGCTATTCTGATCAGATGAAGCGCCATCTGTCAGAACTTTTGTATTTTTTTAGTTCTAATAAAAACCCATGTCATTCCAAGCATGTGTGCCAATTTGTACATCTCTATCTACATTATTCCGTGATTTATTCAGGTTTCAAATTTATACAGACTTTTTGATCACCTGGTATATAAGCAACCAAAAGGCAACTGTCAAAACTGTCAGTGCCCATTTCAGAAGTGCTGCTGAGCAAATAAGCTGAAATGGTTCCTTAGAAAGTGAACTGGAAATCCTCAAACACCATTTTCCCAATCTTGTAAGTTAGAAAGTTGATACCCCGTAACCAGAAATGAGGTAAAGAAAACCTCTGCCTCTCTAAAAAGCAAAGGATCATCAGTTGTAGATAATATTTCCAATAAACTACTAAAAACCTTTCTGATCAATTACGCAAAGCTTTAACCCACATATTTAAAGGTTTAATGTACTAGGGTCACATCCCATATGGAATGAAGCTTGATATAATAAAACCACTCCACAGAAAGGGAGACACAACACAAGCCATAAAAATCATCCTATATCACTATTGAGCACATTCACAAAAGTCCTTATGTACTTCACGCCAGAATTGTGAGGCACCTCAAGAATTTTGACATCGTCAGTGATAGTTTGGCTTCCAGAAATGTATTTCCACAACTGAAGCCATATTTTCACTCATGAACAATGTACTGGAATCCCTGGATTTTAAAAAATGAAGTCTGTTGTAATCTTATACATCCAAATACATACTCTACAACCACAATATGGTGCGTGGCAGAGGGTTCCATGTACCATTTGTCATTTCTTTCCCTGTTCCACTTGTAAACCGAGTGAGAAAAACGGCTATGTATGGGCCTCTGTACAAGATCTAACTTCTCTTATCTTCTTTTCATGGCACTTATGTGGAATATATGTTGGCAGCAGTAGAATTGAGATGCAGTTGGCCACAGATAACTGTTCCTGAAGTTGCTGTAACAGTCTTGTGAAAAGAGCATTATCATCCCTCCAGGGATTCCCATTTGAGTTCACAGAGCATTTCCATAATACTTGCATGCTGAATGAACCCACTGGTAACAAATCTAGCAGCACCCTTCTGAATACTTCAATGTCTTTCTTTAATCCAACCTGTTGTAGATCCCAAACACTTCAGCATTACTCAAGAATGAGTTGCACTACCATTCTATATGCTGTCTCCTTTATACATGAGTCACACTTTCCTAAAATTCTCCCAATAAAAGAAAGTTTAGTGTTCACCCTCCTGACTACCACCTAAAATGCTCATTCCATTTCATATGACTTTGCAGTGTTATGCCTAGATATTTAATCAGTGTGACTGTGTCAAGTAGCACACTACTAATACTACATTCAAACATTAGAGGATTTTTTATTCTACTTGTCTGAATTAACTTGAATGTGTCTACTTTTACAGCAAGCTGCCACTTATCACACCAACTAAAAGTTCTGTCTAAATCATATTTTCCTATTGGGACATAAATGTCCAGATGATTTACAATCAGTTTAAACTTTACCATAATTCCTCTTATATCTGTTGTACTGGAACTAAATGTCGTACATTCATTGTCTAAGTGGGATGCCAACAACTGCTTATTTGCTTTTTCTAGCATAAATGCTCTCCCAGCCTTCTCAATCAAATTATTAACTTAAGTAACAATCATTGCTATGATGACACCATGATTATTAATCCCTTTCTCTATACTGACACTGCTGATAAGGGCAAACCAGTTTGTAGCTACAGGGTCTAAGGTATTTTCATTGTGTGTAGGGTGTTGAACTAGTTTTTATGGCAGTTTTCAGAAAGCATATTCAAAAATACTTCATGAGACTTTCTGTCCATACCACTTACAATTACTCCACAGATGTTCCAGTCTATACTCAGTAGATTAAAGTCACCTTTAACTAATACTGCATGAGCTGTGTATTTTCATGCTACTGAGCATTGACTTTCTTTGAATGTTTCTCTACTGTTCTGGTGGAATCAGGTAGGTGACTGGTAAAAACATCTGATAATTAACTTGGGTTCATCTAGGTCTACAACTGTGTCACCATAATTTTACAGGCAGACTTAGTTTTGATCTCGATAGCAAAAGCAATGAACAGTCCTCCTCCTATGGTATCTAATTTGTCTTTTCAGTATATGTTCCATGACTCAATAAATATTTCAGAGCTTCCTACTTTGGATTTCAGCCAGTTCTAGGTTCTGACAATAATTTGAGAATGACAACTTTCCTGGTGGGCAGTAAGTTCAGGGACATTGTTACAAATATTTCAAGAATTTAGTGTTGAAATTTTTTTCACACAGAAATTTTGTCTACTTTGCTTGTGACTTGATTTTGATCTTTGTGTATTGAATGGTGAGCATTCAGCAGAGTCCATCAAACTACTGCCTAGAGTAAGAAATCCCACATGCATGACACAAGTACTCTGCTACCTGAGTGGCTGCTTCCTTTGGGTAGTGCACCCTTGACCTATCAAGAGGAGTCCTACAGTCCTTCACCCAATAATGCAGGTCTAGAAATCTGCAGCCACAACCATCACAGAACTGAGTGAGCCTATGGTTGAGAGCCTTCACTTGGCTCTGAACCAAGGACCCCATACAATACTAGGACTGATACTGCAGAATGTGAGCGCATGTTGCAGTGGCACCCTATGCACGAGGCCTTCAGGTTTAACCTCTTCTACCAGCTACCCATATGATCTGGGGATGGCCTCAGAGCCCATGCAACATATGTCATTAGTGATGACATGTGCCGCAGCTTACAGACAACTGTACCCCGCATGCTTGATAGCCCTGGGTCCTCTCTGCCAGACGTAACCAGTGCACATTAGCTTCCTTTCCAACCCTTGATGCTATTTCCTAAGGGTCTATATAAAGCACCTAATGTTGGAGATCCTAATAACTAGTAAACCCATCTCTCCATGTGCCTTTTCAGATTCTGCTGAAGGAGCAGTCACCTGTCTTCTCACATGAATGGACAAGGCCAAATGGGCAGCCTCTACACTGAATTTCCACCTCAGATAACACGAATGCACTATGACCTGCAACTTAACCTTTAGTGACTGTAGGTCCCCTGCAATGGGTTTGCTGCAAGGTGCCTCAGCAGCAGAGCCCATAGGCAAAACAAGCAATAACTGAGGAATCCCATGCAATGCACTAGATACTCCACCATTGCTACACCCCCAGCCTGAATACAACTGACCATGGCCATAAGTGTCTTCAGCAGTTTCTTAACAACAGAAAGCCCCTCCTGAGTCTGCACGTGTGTGCACACACACACACACACACACACACACACACACACACACTCACACACACTCACACTATCTATCCAACTAAGATAATGAAACAAACAGGAAAGCTAAATGTGTGACTTGATAGCCACCTGGAGTTTCACCAGTGGAGGCTGGCAGCTGACTGAGCTATGGTCAGCAGTTACTTGTTACCCAAATCAAACAAACAAATGACTATTGTGCAACAGACAGTGCAAATGTACATATTACCATTATTAAAGTTCCATATTACACCTCTCAAATACATGTACAAAAATATGTAATGAACTTATGAAATAAAGTATATAAACACAAAAGAAAACAGGGAAATAATTTAAGAACAAAGCCATGAAGACAACAGAAAAGCTACATACATAATGTGCTAGTAACCTGGTGCTTGTACAACAAAGGCTGATGCCTAACTCAGCTGTTATCAATGATTACTGGCGAACCAAACCAAACAAGCAAATGACCATGCGAATGTCCGTAAGGCTTTCAACTGTGTGGATCACAGTATACCGTATACAGTATACTTTATGCTGCGTGGATTACAGTATACTTCTAAGCAAAGTATGCCACTATGGGATCAGAGGTACAGTCAGAAGCTAACTAAAATCCTATCTCCAAGACCAGAAGCAGAATGTAGTTTTGAATGAGAGTAGAAAAGCAGGTGAGATGTGGAGTCCAACTGGGGCACTGTACTCCATGTAGCCTCACAGGCATCTGTCCTTCATATGATACTGTTTCTCATATATATAAATGGTCTAATTTTGTCATTCAAAACATGCATATTCAATATACTTGCTGATGATACTATCATTGTGATAAATGACAAGCTGTCCATTGATATTACTTTCAGAACTCCTAACCTGGTTCAAAGTAAACTTTTTCACACTAAACTTCTGCAGAACTAGTTACATCCATTCTATCTTCAATCACAAATTCCCACAGGAGATACCTACTGTACATTACAGTTAGTAACTATAAAGGGTAGACTGCACCAAATTCTTAGGCCCCCACAAAGACAATAGGGCAGTAGGGTTGGCTAGGAATAACGTATCCTCCAGGTCATAAAAAGGTTGCCCGCATCTACTTTTACCATTAGGACAGTCTCAATTCAGAGACATGTGTCACTAAGTCCATTTGCATTGTGTACTTCCAATCTTTTATGTGCTATGGAATTATTTTCTGGGGGAATTAATCCACTTTGAAGAAACATTTCTTTCTACAAAAAAGATTTTCCAAATTATGTGCAGAGTATCCTTGACAAGCTCCAGTCATAATCTCTCAGTACAACTTACCACTGTATTTATTCAATTATGAGTTTCATGTTTGAAAATCCTGCACACTATGAAAACAATGCAATGTATCATGATCACAATAGAAGAAGGAAAGCTGACATCCATTGTGATCTCAAGAATCTAACTCATGTAGCAAAAGGAGTACAGTATTCCAGTATTAAAATATTTAATTCATTGCCAAACTCATCAAAGGCCTACATACTAACAGTGCTTTACTTAAAAATAAATTAAAGTTACATTTACTTGAAAAAATATTTTATTTATTAGATTATTTTTTTAACAGAGAAGTATAGACATTTTACTCATATATATTTATTGTGTGTTTGTTGGGTACTGTACAATATGTATTAATCACTGTATGATGTCTTTTACACTTTGCTCCTGTTTTGTTCTATTTTTATATTTATATTGTCCCTGCAACTGTTTCTGTAAAATAAGTGTACTATGTTCTATATCATCTACATTTATATATTTTTTAACCTGTTTCACATCCTAGCATCTCACATGCATCAAAGGATGTACAGAATATGTGTATAAATAAACAAAAATAAATACAGTCAGCCTGACACCATATTTCAGTGGTCCACCTGGCCACCATCTTTAGGTATGATTTAGCAAACAGCATTCTCACCTTAACATAGTGACCAGAGGGGTGGCAGAAGTATTGTATCAGATGACTACATGATCTGGCTACAAACCTGACAAGAATATAATCAACTGCATAAGTACTGTAGGGAATATTGAAATATAAATCTCTTACAGACTTTAATATAAATTACTTTGTGAAAATGTAAACAGAATATTTAAACAGAAGATTTGTGCTATGTAAATTAATTCCTTTCATAGGACAGTAATAATAATTAGAATTTCATTTTTTACAAAGAAGGATATAGTAAAAATACAGAATATGAATCAAATGTAAAAAAAAAAACTTGAGTTCTCTTTTGTATCCAACCCTTTAATAGTAAATAGGTTTTAAATGGGCAGTTTGAAATATTTATATTGAGGAAGTAATGGCATAGAACCACTTTCAACTCAAAAACTACAAAGCAACACAACATATAAATCATTTTGAATGAATGATTCCATACAGTGTCTATAGAATCAATAAACATAAAGAAATATATTAATGAAATTAATCTTCATAGGATGTGTTAATGATTATACATCCCCCTTTTTTTTTCTATAGCCTATGTACCTCAAAGCCTGTACTTTGATTTATCAACACTAAAGTTTATCATTGCTAATCCATTTTATAGTCAGACAAACATTACAACCAAAGACATTACAACTACACTCTGATGTGCATAAAATGAAAATGTGTGCTCCATTAAGAAACTGCATTGTAATATCTTTATTGATGTAACTGAAAAACTAGCATACAATAAAATTTTTTAATACATTGACTAATCACTATCAGGTTTGCAAAATGATGTTAATGTGTCATAATATTGTACTACATACTTTCAAAGTTTTCTTTTTTATATAACATAATCTTTATCAAATGTATGTTTATACATAATTCTGACAGTATAAAATGTCATGATGTAAAATATCATGAAAATTTAAAAAATATCTCCCTTAGCTTAACATATTAATATGTACTACATAACATGTAAAATGTTCAAAGGTAAATAAATAAGCAAGAAAAGTGGTGCTTTTTAAAATGATGTCAGAAATAAATATATGGCATTTGATTGATTTTCAAAATATCACTGTCATATCGACTCTCCATTTTCTGTGTTTTACTTCCAAGAAAAATTTTCTTTCAGTCAGATAAAATTATTAAACTGCACGTCAATTTAATGTTCAGCAACTATCTTTCATAAGAGACTAACCATTCTTTTGAAGTTTAATTTACTTCTAGTTTTCTTTATATTGTAAGGATTGTGATTATATATTTGTATATCATTCTACATCAACTTAAACAGCCACATCTAGTAAACAACTGT
Source organism: Schistocerca gregaria (assembly GCF_023897955.1). Classification (NCBI taxonomy): domain Eukaryota; kingdom Metazoa; phylum Arthropoda; class Insecta; order Orthoptera; family Acrididae; genus Schistocerca; species Schistocerca gregaria. The sequence continues at coordinate 35,142,908 of NC_064931.1, read as the reverse complement.
GATATGCTCAGCACAGAATACTACCCACTGTACGAAATATTAGGATTTCCTCCCATTTCATTCAAAATTAACACATGAGAAATGCCTCTTTTCACAGTGTAATTTCCCTAATCTTCTCCTTGTGATACTCCCTATAAGATACGTTGGGGAGTGCAATATATTCATAGAGTTCTCACTTAATATTGTTTCATGAAATCTTATGCATAAGTTTTAATGTTGTGGGTACTATGATTCACAACTCAATAAAGATGGTGTAAGTAGAATGCATTTTATTATTACAATAGACACAAAATTCTGGTAACATGAAGCTCAGGTAAAAACAAGAGAGATAACTCAAACAAAATCATTAAACATAACCAAAAATGTTCATCTGACACATAGGCACAAAGATAATCCCACACTTTTGATTACATACAATACTATACTGCTTGCATAAAGCACTCCCCCCCCCCCCCCCCTGTCCCTCCCCCAACCTTTCATCATGGCTCCTCATGTAGGGCCAATCTCCTAGTATGAAAATGAACTTGAGCCAAATTGTAATTGTCCTGCTCAGTTTTGTGCAGACAGGAACCAGTGTCAGTGAGTGAGAGCACTCATTGAGAAGAGAAGAGCCTGTTACCATGTGAGCATCTGTTATTGCTGACTCCATTGACAATGATGGCATGGCAGTGTGAGGTGCCAGCAGAATGGAGGCCTGGTCAACAAGGGAAAGTCCAGAGGTTTACAGTGTGGAGAAAAATTGTGTCACAAAATTTTAACCCTGGATAGCTGATGCCACTAGGAACCAAAATTACTAATGTGGTGTAGGTTGACAGTGCTCAATTTTTAAACTGTAAAAACTTGGTGCCATGTGCTCCAATTGGCCATGGGATTGCTCTGTTGCTATTTGTTGGTTGACAGACAGTGCTATGGTTGTTGCTTCACACACACAAACGTCTCTCACCCTGTCAGTGCCCAGCCTGATATGCACACATGTTGAATAGGTCATGCTGTTTGGCTCCACCTCACATCAGAGGCATTCACATGTAAGCTTCACTTCAGAGCACACAAACATCACCTGTGATTTAGTCATACAGTAAGCATTGTGGCACAGTATTTGTTTGAAGAACAACAAGATATGTTTTTTATGGTTTTTGTTTATGGACTAGCCAACAGTAATGAGAATGAAACTCGACAGCTGTATAAGGAATGGTACCCCTCAAGATGCCACCTACACCTGCAAACGTTTGCAGCAATTCACCAGCAACTCGGCAAAACAGGCTCATTAGTGGGTTATCATGGTGATGCTGGAAGACCTCAAACATGACGAGATGCTGCATTTGTAGAGACTGTTCCTGAGTGCTTCAGGGAAGCACCTATGACAAGTACTCAAATGGTTGTACACATCATCTGAGTCACACATTGGGTAGTCTGTGAGGTTTTGAGGGATGATGGCCAGCATCAATTTAGTTTCCACCCTGTCTAATATCTAAATGCTGTGGCAGACTATGAACACATGCTAGGGTTTTGCCAGTGGTTTCTGCAACATGTCGCACAAGATCCTGACTTCTCCACCATTGTGTTGTTTCCCGGCCAGTGCACCTTCCATTGGGATGGCCTTTACAACTCTTGAAATGTTCATTACTGGGCATGGGGAAATCCTCACGTCACATATGTTCACAGACACCAGGAACGGGGTGACCATCTGATTGGGACGGTCCATCTACCTCCTTGACTTACCAGGGGAAATTTCTTCACTTTTTGCAAGAAACTCTACCCAGCCTCCTGGAAGATGTTCCCTTGGACATACGGCATCACATGTGGTTGCAGCATGTTGGTTCACCTGCACATGAGTGTCATGCTGTGTGTGGATATTTAAATGAACTCTTCAATGGCCAGATAATTGGCAGAGGTGGTCGTAGGACATGGCTCCCGTGATCACCAGACCTCACACCACTGAACTTTTTCCTGTGGGTTTCTTCAAGGTTCTAGTTTACCCACCCAGACACAAATCATCTAGAAATGAAATGGATTGCATTCAACATGCCACCAATCACATCAGGGCAATGCCAGGAATCTTTAAAAGAGTTTGGCAGAACACCATTCGACATTACCAAGCTTGTATCATGTCAGAGGATCACCAGTTCGAGCACTTTCTTTAAGTAAACAATGCCCTAGTCACAAAAAAGATACTTTTCAGGGCTGACACAATTTGTAAAAGACTCTGTATGAAAATTAACATTTGTTGATGGGTTTGTTCCCGATACGTCTTATCATGAAACTGCAATGGATGAGTCAGGAGCCCAGCAGATTCACCCTCAGGCCCACAGAGTGGAAAGCTGGTGTGCTAATACCAAGTGTGCAGGCAGTATTGGATACATCATGATCTCCAGCAGGCAAAGCATTAGCGGTCATGGATTGCCCAGAGCATCCAGCAACAGGGGAGTCACGCAACCAATCAGAGCACGTGACACCAAGTCTCCATAGTTTATAAATAGTGCGTTGTTGACCTACACAACATTAGTAATTTTTGTTCCTACTGGCATCAGATATCCAGGGTTAAAATTTTGTAACACAATTTTTCTCCACCCTGTAGAAGCAGGAGTTAGCCAACTGAGGGGCTGCCATTGTACATTGTCATTTGATGGAAGCAGGAATGCTTATTTTACCCATTCTAAGGAAACCCTGTTTTGATGGGCATTAATTAAGAGCATCACAATGTGAGCATTTCTTTCTAAGATTGGAAAGGGGCCAGTGTCAGGTGATTGTATGGGTGCTTTAACAATATCCATGTGGAGAGTTACATGGGTACAATGAGCAAGGTCTTTATGAACAAAAATATCAGGGTTTGCATGGCAAGATGCCACTGAAGGTTGGATATTCTAAGTGCAGTTGCTCATTTGTAGCACCAGTGAGCCAGTATCTTCAGGGTTACTGTATTTCTGCAGCATTCATCAAGCCTAATAGCAGCTGCACACATTCAAAGAGCACAAAAGGCATGATAACTGTTGTCTTTTGTGTATCTACTGGTGTTACCAGAATCTGATGATAGCCTTTCCGAATTCAATTACACTGAATATTTGGGGAACCTGCCAGAGTGGCCATAAAATCATGAACGTGGAGGACAGGATGACAATATGGTGTTGTATGTGCATTTAGGGTGTGATAGTCACCACATGGATACCATGAACTGTCTTTCTTTCAAACTAAATATAGGAAAGGTGCCTAAGGAATGTCAGATGTCTGATAGCCCCATACCGTAACCAGAAAATCACTGAACTCTATCTTATCAGTAGTATACTTATCTGAGGCCAACTGGCAACCCGGGCATAGCAGAATGTGGTGCGTAGTGTTATGTTGTACTTGGAACTGTGTTGTGGGCTCATGTTCCGCTGTATTCATGGCCATACAGGGAGTTACATCCTCCCTGAGTTAGTGTGGGTGCTCTTCAGCCACAACAAGTGCAGCAACACTGTTTGAAATGCAGGCATGTAGGGCCTCATTGTCCATGAGAATGTGCATCTTCTGTTCTTCTATCATTGTAATTTTTTGAAATTAAATTACTAACACTGTCTAGCAAGACAGAGTTCCTTTAACAATGGTGTTTCTGCACTTACCACTGAACACACTTAAGTGCGGTCATGTGGGGTAGCAGTTGCTGCCAACATGGAAGCAGCTCATAGAGTTATCAGATGACTGTGTACTATTTCATTGTTCTTGTGAAGTGTTGCCTTTTGCATGGACATAATTCTATGGTAACTGTGGAGAAAATACACGGCAAGCATGGACTCAGTGAGATCAGGAAAGCCCATCAAAAATTGTGTGAGAATCCCAAATTCACAACTGCATCTTGGTGACTGAATTCTTGACCTGTTCACTGCTGGGATTCACAACTTTATGGATGAATTGTTTTTTTATGTCTTAGAGAGGACACTGACACCTGAGACTGTGCCTGATAAATAAACTAGCTTGTTATTTATGTTACTGATATACAGCTTATGTGACATAGGGACAGTGTGAAGAACACAGTGCCTGTCAAATGTGATTGGGACATAGATGTTGCCAATATGAGGGAGTACACTGTTATCATGTATTAGAGGTTGAGTAGTACACATTTCTCTACTGGAGGCTGAGTTATTTGTAGTAGCTGAACAGTGATGCAAATGGTCATGCCTAATTTTGATCACTGTTCCCATTTGTGTAATCACATAGCTATGTGCATTTGCATGTCAGCTACACAAAGCATGAATGATACCAACACAGATTTGCAAGCTAGCTCATATGCTGTACTGCCTGGTAGGTTGAATGCTTCACAGTGGACTCGCCTGTTCTTCAAGTGGAAGCTGCTGTTCCCTTGCAGTGGCATTTATAACTATACACTCAATGTTGTGTTGTCCAGTTTGTGGGTGCCCACTTGTGTCATTGAATGATACAAATGATAAAAATGATCTGCACTCAGTAATTGTGAGTCAAAATGTGAGGAAGTACTCGAAATTGCTGTGCTTTTCACTGCAAAATGTAACTGGTTCATATACATCTGTTTGAGCACAGAGTTGGATACTTCACTAACAGAAACCAGTGCTTGCAGGTGATGGCAAAAAATGGAAGGGGCCTGTTCACAAATAGTTTCACCTTGCAGCACTTGCTAAATTCAGATGCTAAAGGTTTGCACACTTGGTGAAGCACACTGTACCTGATGTATATATATTGACCTCCAGGAGTCATGCTGTGCACAACATCCAGAAATAACAACAAATTTTGGGAGTTCAATGCTCCAATAGAGAGAACAAATTGCATGTTATCATCTGAGATTTCATAACCTTAAAGGAAAGTTCAAGGAGATGGATCCAAAATCAGGCTGTTGCAGCATGTACTGCAGTGCACCAAATTTACTCTGTGACATGCAGTTGGTCTGAATGATCCATGAACTACAAAGTGCCTGGCACTTGTCCAGTTATAGGATAGCCTGAAGGTGTTCTGAAACACCTGGTTAATGTCTTGGACGTATAGTGTCCACGTTAACAGCAGAAGTTATTTCCTCTTGATTTACTTACTGTCTGCCATGGTCAGAGTCATCAATTGTGGCTATTACAATTCATGATCAAACAAAGATGGTGTAAGTATTATAAATTTTATTAATACAATAAGTGCAAAAATCGTGGAATAAAAACTGAGGAGGTAAACAGAGAGATAACTCAAACAAAGTCATTAAACATAACCACAGATACTTCTAGATCATCGGTCACATAGGCATGAAGATAGTCCACCCTTTAGATTACATATGTGACTGCTTGTGTTGCCACAATGTGATAGCTAATGCCTTTCTTCAAGCATCTGCCAGTTCAGGACGTTCAATATTTTGGTAACACTCTCGTGCAGGCGTGACATACTTGTAATCATTTTTATTGCCCTTCTTTGTCTAAGTTTAAGATCCCCTGTTTGTCCTAGTTGGTACAGCTCCCACAAACTTAAGCAATATTCTAAAATATGTCACACATCTTTTTGGTAAAGAATCTCTCCTTGGTGTAAATTTTCTCTGTATTCTGAAAAACTGATCTCTGGAACTACTTTATCTATGATTGAGCCTAAATAATCACTCTATTTGATATCCATACAAACTGTTACAACCATTTTAAGTGTGGTTCACTGATATTGTGCTCACAGGACACTATCCTTCTGCGTTTTTGAAGTGCACAATTTAACATTTCTGTACACTTAAAGTAATTTACACCTTTTTAAATTCTTATCAAGATCTGACTGGATATTTGTGCAAATTTTTCAAATAGTGTTTTATTGGAGATAACTGCATCATGTTTGTTTTAACTTTCAACTTTTTATATAAGCTAGAATAGAAGCAATGTACATAAAACATCATTGTGATAGTCATTTTCTTTTTAACTAAATGACTATCTCTGTTGAGTGTATTTCTCTCTTCTTAAATAACTTAATGTTTATAAGTATTGTAAGTAACTTCTGCATTTACCTTATACATTTGATGTCATTCCTCACATGATTAATAGTGATATTTACAGTATCTACCCACTTTAGCTTTGGCCATACAGTTACAAGGTTTTCAGCATTTCAGGAATCCTTTTTACATATCACATTCACCTTTCATTTATAAAACTACTATAAATCTATGTAATTTCTAAATTTAGGCACCTTACCCATTTTGTTAAATGCTTTTATCATTTTATGGAATCTATAACTGTAGTGTAACTATTCTTAACATCATTTAATGTTAAACATCTGAGCCTAACAATTTTTATCAATATATCAAACAACAATATGAACAAAAGTAACACTCAATGTTGAGCTTTTATTTATCAACAATTATATTATGCTGTGGTTTACATTATGTTATTCTTTTTAATTGTTTTAATCTATGTGAAATGTGCTGTGGCACAGTAAGATATTTAGGAATTCAGGATGATCCTAACAGATATTAGCAGTAGAATCAGTCTCTTTAATATGATGTGTGTGTCCATAGGAAAAACATTAACATAACACTTCTTTACTGAAGTGAAAATAATTTTCTTGGATCTGTTTGGAAGGCATAAACTCTCTCCTCAAGATTAAAGGATTGCAGTTGGGCTGACAAATAGAGTAAACATAAAGAGTAAAAGAAGAAAAGTGAAACAGTAACAAAGAATATGTCAAACACAGAAATTTTCTTACTGCTAAAACTATACATCAGAAATGAAGGATATAATATTCAATCTCCATTCTTACATTTTTTAAATGAATGAAGAACTCTATGAAATAAAATTTCTGACACAGGTCACAGTGAAAAAGTTTATAAAGAGTTCAACAACATCCCTGCCTTAGTGTATTCAGTTAACTTATATAATTGTTGAGTTAAGATTGGTACAGTTATTTCAAATAAAATTGTGTTATTACGTACTATTCTTTTAAATTATTGAACCATATTTAATTTATTATTCATTCACTGCAGAAGGGTGTGGCACTTACCTATGCTGCAACTCAGAAGTCACATCTTGCTGAGTATTTTTCATTGTTTCCAGTCCTCTTCCTCTTATCAGGTCCACACCTGAGGGAAGAATTTCTATTTCACACATAATGACAATGACTTAAAAATCATAGTCTAAGTATATATGGACAAACACAAAAACATGCATAAGGAACTAATGAGTCTTTTCATTACTCAGATAGTGTCTTATCAATAACAATAAATCATCAAAGTAAAACTCTCTTATAACTTCATCTGGTTGCATTTTTTTATAAAATGTGTTTGCTGCATATTGTTCCTTTTATGTTTATTTCTTGCTGCAAGATGAAAATAATGTTGAGTGATACTCAATTGTAATGGAATATTCTTAATTCTAAGCAAATTACAGTTTTCAACAAGTTAATCTTAATGTGGCATGGTTACCTTATGTGACCAAAAAAGTAGCTGAGAAAGTATAAGAACTATCCAAAACTAAAACATTTATTTTTATGATTATCTGATAGATGTTTCATGCAATCTTATCACTAAATAGTCAAGAAGAAATTCACATTAATTATCTAATGTAAGCATTGTCAGTGCACTGTATATAAAAATGGTTTTCTTTGACAAATTATTAATGTTCTATAGAGTAAACCATTGAACTGATCTCACTGATGACTTCCTTTGAACCAAAACCTGAGAATCCAAGTTTAACAAGAAAGAGCTTCCATAAATGTACAAAGAAATTCATACAAATGTTAGAAATCAGTGCTGAGTCTGTTAAATGAAATACAAACTTAACTGTATAATAATTTAACTGGAGACGGTATTCACTATTTATATATAAAAAAACTCATGTTGTGCTATACAATCCTGAGATGCCTCAAAATACACTGCTAAGCCAAAATTGTATGACCATTACCCACCACAATGATGGGTGCCACCTGGTGGCTTTACGGACATGTGACATGGTAACAAAAGTATGCAAGCTGAACAGACTCAGGCAGGGGCTCATCCTAGTGAAAATATGGACTACCAGTGGGAAAATCCAGTGAGATAAGTAACTTTGACAAAGGGCAGATCATTATTATGCAGATTCTGTTGTCTCTTCAGGTGAATCACATTTTTGCTACACTGGGGGAACAGTCATCTTGAGAAATGCCATAATTGAGGTGAGGTGGCTCAAAATGTGCAGTGTGCCATGGACGCAGGCTGGTGGGAGCAATATTATGCTATGGGAGACGCTGTGTTGCACTCGCATGTGACCTGGCGTAATAATAAAAGACACACTGACAGCTGTGAACCACCTGCATTAATTCTGCTTGTTGTCTTCACTGACGATGATGTCATTTTTCAGCAGTGTAGTGTGTTTACATTTAGCAGTGTGCAATTGCAGCTGTAGCAGTTATAAATCTAAGTACTGACAAAGTTATTTGTGCACTGTTATGCAAATATTAAATTTAATAGTTTTCAGCAGTGTTTCATGCTGTTTGTGACAAAATAATGATTTGATAAACTTTTGGAAACATTCGCTTGCTGTGTTTCTTAGAGTTTCCTGTATGCTGAAGTCATTTAATAAATTTTGTGCTTTAGTTTGCAGCTGACGTTTCTTACTGTTTCTAGTGAAATACTTCAGTAAAATTTTCATTCAGTGTTTTAACTTTTTGAAAGTTACAGTGGCTGCTTCACTTTTTGGTTTTAGCTAGTAATTTTGTGAAGTTTTGTTGGTTATGGTATTAGCTGTTGTGTAGTAGTATTAATACAAGTAGTTGCTTTCTTAGTAGACAGAGGATTTTGAGACTGCTATTGTTAGTTCTATAAATAGTTTTACTGGTGTAACTGAGCTTAGATAACACAGATGAAGTTTTTTTCAGTTACTGTAAAATTACACCATGAGTGAGAAGTGTGGGCTCTGTTGCAGGTTTGTGAGTAGTGGGTTACGGTGTGCGATTTGCGCCAAGTAATTTCATTGGGTGGGGTGGGGGGGGGGGGGGGTGATGCAGTGGGGAAGCCAGTGGGCAATCTAGCGAGATCCTCTCCTGGGAATGCACAATCTGAAGTAGAAATAAGTTGACAGAGGAGCAGGAATGTAAGATCTGTGCCCTTCTGGTGCAGTTACGATGCACAAAGGAGGAACTAGATAGGTTGAGAATGGTGAAGGGTGTTTGGGAATGGAAACTGGCAGTTGGTAAGAAGGCAAGTTATACATTGTGCATATGCAATAGATTTGACCAACTATCAGAACTCAATGGAGAGGAGCATCTTGTAGCTGTAAATGTAGAGAACATGCAGCATTACTCAGCACTTAGGAGGCCTAGGTCAGATGCAAAGTCTAACAGAAAGAAGAAGGTTCTGCTTCTAGGTAGTTTATGCAACTGTTTCAGTGTCATGATCAGCCTCATCTTAATGCAGCTGTTAGGTGTATTAGCATGGGACTGGGAGGGTGCTGATGGCAGAGGGCATGGGTCATATTTCAGTGGTGCCAGTTGGGTCTATCAGTAGATCAGGTTTCACTAAGCATGGCCTACACCTCAATAGGTATGGGAAGTGGAGGCTGGCAAAGTTTATAGGTGACAGTGTAGTGGATGGTGTTGGGATCACTCATGGAAAAAATCCTGTAGTAGTAGGTGTTAGAGCTGCACCTTTTTTATACTGAAGTCTGCTAATAGGTATACCTGTCTAAAGGAAGTCCCTCTAACTAAGGGCTCACCTTCAGAGGACATCATGTTTCCAGGTAGAGAAGGAATTAGCACATTTCATCAAAATGTAAGAGGTATTAGTAATCAAGTTAGTGAACTGCTTATAGATGTTGACTCTGAAGTTATTGTTATGTCAGAGCACCACTTCATATGATCTGATGCAGACTGTGAATTTGGCAATTCAGAGGCTACCTTTACTATGATACAGATTGCTGGCTGTTTTTCAACGCGTTCCTTACAGGGTGCGGGAGTGGCTATGTACGTAAAAAAAGGGTTCCATTTGAGTCCAAAGATGTGCCACAACACTACACAGAACAGATATTTGAATGTTGGGCAGGGGTAGTTGAAATTAGTGACACTAAACTTCTAATTGTTGTTGTTTATAGGTCCCCTAACTTTGACTTCAGAGCATTTCTGTTCAAGCTTGAGAGGGTTTTTGATTCACTTTGTAGGAAGTACTAAAAATTAGTTGTATGTGGTGACTTCAATATAAATTTTGTATATAGTGGAGCAAGGAAAAGGATGTTAGTAGATCTCCTAAATTCATATGATCTGATGCAGACTGTGTTTTATCCAACTAGGGTGCAGCGGAACTGTAGCACAGCCATAGACAATATTTTTATTCATTCTTCATTTTTAGATGGGCATTCTATTAGTAAAAGGGTGAATGGCCTTTCAGACCATCATGCACAAATGTTAACAATAAAAGGCTTTTGTACTCAAATGAATGTCACATATAATTACAAACTGTGTAGAAAAGTTAATCCAACAGCAACAGAGAGTTTTTTAAACCTTCTCAAGGAACAAGAGTGGCAGGATGTTTATAGCACCGATAACATAGACAATAAATAAATGCTGTCTTTAACACATTTCTCATGCTCTTTGAGAGTTGCTTTCCATTAGAATGTTCTAAATAGATTAGTAGCAGTAATAGGCAGCCTGGGTGGCTAACTAGTTGGATAAGGATTTCATGTAGAATAAAATGGGAATTATATCAAAATGTTAGCAGTGGTCACAATCAAGTTGCAGTAGCCCATTACAAACGTTATTGGCAGGTGCTTAAAAATGTTATTAGGAAGACAAGGAGTATGTGGTATGCAAATAGAATAGCTAAGTCACAGGATAAAATTAAAACCATATGGTCAGTTGTGAAGGAAGTGTCTGGTCAGCAGCACAAGGTTGACAATATAAAGTTAGTCCATAGTAAAAATATTTCTCTTACTGATAAATCAGATATATGTACAGTAGTTAACAATCATTTTCTGAGCATTGCAGGTGAATTAAATAAAAATTTTGTTTCTACGGGGAATCATGTAACTTTCTTGGCAAATGCCTTTCCGAGATTTATATCTGAAATACTCCTCTGTGACACAGGCAAGGGGAGATTGAGTCAATAATTAAATCACTGAAGACTAAGGACTCTCATGGTTATGATGGAGTGTCTAGCAAAATATTAAAGTACTGTGCTGCACATGTTAGCCTTGTATTTAGCCATATTTTTAATGTTTCCTTTAGGAATGGTCATTTCCTTGAATGATTAAAGTAGTCAGTAGTAAAGCCGCTTTATAAAATGGGAGAAAGTGATAATGTAGACAATTTTAGATCTACTTCTATATCATCTTTTTTTGTTTAAGTTAGGCTGTGTATGAGAGGATAATTGAACATTTTATATCACACAATTTGCTGTCAAATGTACAGTTCGGCCTCAGAAGTCATTTAACAACTGAAAATGCTATATTCCCTTTTTCTGTGAGGTACTGGATGGGTTAAACAAAAGGTTTTCAACACTAGGCACATTAAGGTGTTTGATTGTGCTGATCACAAAATCTTGCTCCAGAAGTTGGGCCATTAAGGAATACAGGGAGTAGCTCATAACTGGTTCACCTCTTACTTTAGCAAGACAGCAAAAGTTCATTATTCACGATGTTGAGAATGGCTGTGATGTGGGGTCTGAGTGGGACACAGTCAAGTGGGCAGTGGATATTCCCTCTAGTATTATGAGTCACTCTAAAACATTTCTGTTTGCTGATGACACTAGCTTGGTAGTAATGGCTGCTGTGTGCAACGTTGACTTGGTTTCAAATAGTACAGTTCATGACCTAAGTTCATGGCTTGTAGAAGATAAACTAACACTAAATCACAGTAAGACTCACTTTTTACAATTTCTAACACACAATTCAACAAAACCTGACATTTTAATTTCACAGAGTGGGTATATGATTAGTGAAAGTGAACAGTTCAAATTTCTAGGTGTTCAGAAAGATAGTAAACTGTCATGGAAAGCCCATGTTCCGGATCTTATTCAAAGACTTAATGCTGCCATTTTTACTATTTGAACAGTATCTGAAGTGAGTGATCATTTGACATGAAAATTAGTCTACTTTGCTTATTTTAATATGCTTATGACGCATGGTATTATATTTTGGGATAACTCTTCCCAGTCTAAAAGGATATTTTTGACTCAGAAATGGGTGGTTTGGGCAAGAAGTTCTGTAAGTTTACAAACCTCATGTCGACCCCTGTTCACTAGTCTGGGTATATTGACATTGACTTCTCAATATATATATTCATTATTGTCATTTCTTGTTAACAATATTAGCTTATTCCCAACAATAAGCAGCTTTCACTCAGTTAATACTTGGCAGAAATCAAACCTGCATTAGAATCAGACTTTTTAAATCTTGTGCAGTAAGGTGCACAGTATACTGCTGCATCCAGTTTCAATAAGCTACCACTCAAATTAAAAAATCGTAGCAGTAAACCACATGCTTTCAAATCAAAACTGAAGAGTTTCCGCATGGGTCACTCCTTCTATTCTGCCGAGGAGTTCCTCGAAAAATTAAGTTGATTTTTGTTAAACTGTTGATTGTATTTACTTAAACTTATGGACTGACTTATTTCAGCTTCATAAACATTCTTATTTTATCTGTTATTCCTTTTATATTGTAATTTTATGTATTGACACATTCCATGACCTTGGAGATTTGCTCCTCAATTTGGTCCTATGGAACTTGACATGTAAGGAAAATAAAATAAATAAAACTATAAATGTCACAGAGCTAGAATCATGCTGCAGTCATTTGAGAAGGATTATAGTGAACTCATGTTGATGTCTCAGTGACAAAATTTGCCTGATGTAAATCCTGTGGAACCCGTATGGGTCACTATCAGGCACCATCATCTCATACGCCAATCAGTGGCCTGTTATTTACATGAATTACATGACCTGTGCATAGACATATAATGTCAAATACCTCCACAAACCTACCAATGGACTGTTGGATCCCTGATATGTAGAATCAATGATATATTTTATTCCAAAGATGGACAAACAAGGTATTAAGCAGGTGGTCATAAAGCTTTGGCATACCAGTGTATGCTGTAACGAGACTTAAAAAAGTGTATTTTTTTTTTAGCTTTCATATTCTTAATTATGGGAATTCAGTTCTGTCTGTTATGCAGACAACTGCTATTTTGAAATGCTCAAACATGATTCATCACTTTTGTGCCAGCACATGTGGGTATTTTTATTCAGTTCTTATTTTCTATCATGAATTATCCCACAAGACCCTCTTTGCATTTTTGTATATAGGTAGTTTTTCACCTGAAATGTTATTTTTATATTATCTGTTCTCATCTGCAAAAAACATATCCATTGTAGAAACCCACTGGAACCATTATATACAGGGTGAGTCACCTAACACTACTGCTGGATATATTTCGTAAACTACATCAAATACTGACAAATTGATTCCACAGACCGAACGCGAGGAGAGGGGCTAGTGTAATTGGTTAATACAAACCATAAAAAAATGCACAGAAGTATGTTTTTTAGCACAAACCTACGTTTTTTTTTTAAATGGAACCCCGTTAGTTTTGTTAGCACATCTGAACATATAAACAAATACGTAATCAGTGCCATTTGTTGCATTGTAAAATGTTAATTACATCCAGAGATATTGTAACCTAACGTTGACGCTTGAGTACCACTCCTCCACTGTTTGATCGTGTGTATCAGAGAGCACCGAATTATGTAGGGATCCAAAGGGAACGGTGATGGACCTTAGGTACAGAAGAGACTGGAACAGCACATTACGTCCACATGCTAACACCTTTTTATTGGTCTTTTTCACCGACGCACATGTACATTACCATGAGGGCTGAGGTACACGTACACACGTGGTTTCCATTTTCAATTACGGAGTGGAATAGAGTGTGTCCCGACATGTCAGGCCAATAGATGTTCAATGTGGTGGCCATCATTTGCTGTACACAATTGCAATCTCTGGCGTAATGAGAAACGTGATGTATGTTGAAGCTGTCTGGGCTCAGCAATGAAGTGAGGACCAATGAGGTGGTCACCAATGATTCCGCACCATACATTTACAGTCCACAGTCGCTGTTGCTCTACCTGTCTGCGCCAGCGAGGATTGTCCACGGACCAGTAATGCATGTTCCATAGATTCACTGCCCCGTGGTTTGCGAAACCCGCTTCATTGGTAAACAGGTAGAACTGCAACGCATTCTCTGTTAATGCCCATTGACAGAATTGCACTCAATGATTAAAGTCATCACACATGAAACGGGTGAAAGTGGTGATGATGCAGTACTGGCATGACACTACTTTGACTCAGTCCACCGGCTCTCGCAATGTCCCATGTACTCATGTGTGGGTTCGTGGCAACAGCAGTTAATACACCAACTGCACCCACTTCTCCAGTGATGGGCCGGTTATGGGCCTGTTTGCGTGCTACAACCATACCTGTTGCATACAGTTGTCGGTAGATGTTTTGCAATGTGCGGCACATTGGATGCTCTCTGTCAAAGTACCATTCTGCATACACCATGCAGGCTTCAGCTGCATTTCGTCGACACTCGCCATAGATGAGTATTATCTCTGCCTTTTCAGAGTTCAAATACACCATGGTCACAGTTCCTATAACACTACACTATCACAGACGTCTGGTAACACGATGTACTACAGTTGGTCTGTGTGCAGAGACGAATGCAGAAACAATAGCAGCAAGCACCACATGCGGACACTGTGACAGCTAGGCCAAACCACAACAGTGCACTACAGCCATGCTCATAAACACGGTCGTCATCGTAAACATGTCCCTGCAGATGCTGCTCACTGACTGTGGCCCGTGTTTGTTACAACACGCAACTGAACGTCGGAGGTATCAAGCGTCAACTTTAGGTTAGAATATCTCCAGATGTAATTAACATTTTACAATGCAACAAACGGGACTGATTACATATGTGTTTATATGTTCAGATGTGCTAACAAAACTAACATGGTTCCATTTAAAAAAATGTAGGTTTGTGTTAAAAAGCATACTTCCATGCATTTTTGTATAGTTTGTATTAAACAATTACACTAGCTCCTCTCCTCACGTTCGGTCTGTTTAATCTGTTTGTCAGTATTTGATGTGGTTTACAAAATATATCCAGTGGTAAGGTTAGGTGACTGATCCTGTATATATATTTCAAGAACACTACACCAGTAAGTTACACTTTTGAACTTCACAGATCACAATGCCTATTTTGCTGCTGTGCATCTGGAATGGTTCAACAGAGTCCATACAACTCACTGATAAAGACATAAAAATCCAGAGGATTGATGTCAGATGACCTTGGTCAAGGTATGGGCTCTGCTTGATCTGCTTGTCTATGTCTATATTGACATGTTGATGTCATTTCACATCAACAGCAATCTGTGCCAGTGCCCTATACTGAATGAAAACTTTCCCTGACAATGGCCCAAGGGCGAAATTAGAGCCCAATTAGATGAAGACTTAATTACCAAGTTTACATTTCAAATACGTTTCTACTAACTGGGACAATATTTTGTACTAAGAAAGTGGCATCTTATTGGAGACACGCATAATTATCTCCCAAACAGAGTTTTCACACACCCCTGTATACTGGAACATTTTTCTTCTATTACAATGTACCTTCACCAGTGTCAGTCTTTCTATTTACTATGTTACACGCTGTATTTAGTTGACATACATGAAATAAGAATGGTTATGATACTGAAGTGAAATAGCTTAAATTACCCAAAATGATTTGATGAATGAGGGACACAAATTACAAACAAAACCCTACAACAGAGAAAGACAAGGAAGCCAACCATATATATATATATATATATATATATATATATATATATATATATATATATATATATACAGTAAATCAAAATTTTTGTTGCTGTCTGTCTGTGTATAGTGTATAAGAGAGTATTAAGAAACTAGCAGCTAGAAGGAGAGAGACAATTTGTGCACAACACATACATCAATTAAGCACATGCAGAAAAAAAATATACAGTGTACAAACTGTGTTTTGATTGTAATGTTTCTGCTATGGTTTATTCTCTCCCTATGTTTTATTTATCTTCAAATATACAACAGATTGGTAGATCTATAATTGTGGAGGTAAAAGCCGAAAGAATTAAGAAGTTGAATGAACATAGTTGTGTGAGTAAAAATGCTAATATCAAAATAGGTGCAATTAGTTTCTAATATGCTTCTGTGTAAATCTAAATTTGTAAAATCATTAAGCGAAAAATCCAAAGATAAGTAAATATAACAAAAATATGCCACTATGCTATATCATGTAATGTAGTGAACTGTGTATGGTTCTGTAAAGAGATAAATGTATAAACTGATACATTCAGCAGCAAATTCTGAAACATTCTATGCAGTTATTGCATGTTATCATTGGTCAGTTATACAAATATAGTAACTAATATTTCACTATCTGTAATAGAACATGTAATTAAAAGCATAGATACTGATTTCCTTGCTAAAAATGTGCTCAAGGGAGACACTGTCAAATTTCTAGAATCAAATGGTTTGCATAACAATGTCATTAAGTCAGCTAGAGCAGCACACAGTTGAAACACAGCTTTGAGCATGATAATAGGAAATAAGACAACATGCAATTATATGAGCTTGATTTAGTACCACCTTTGCACAAATGCTAAAGGGTAATATTAATACTGTTGTACTACAGGAGACCAAATGTGTTAGAAGTTCATCAGAGAAGAAAATATTAACTACTTTAATAGCACACTATGTGGAGAAAATGAACAAATTTTTGTGAGGTCATACATGTTAATGTATGTACCTAGTGTAAGCTCTAAAATCAGTACTTAAGAACACCAGTTGAATTACAGTGTGGATACAAACCTCCTACCAGAAAAAGGGATTTCTACACAAAACATATAGCAGTGACTTCATAAATAAGCCATTAACAAAATAAATTTTATACAAAATTTATAGGAAAAAGTAAAATGGTGAAAATTGTAAGACCTGTACAATAATCACCACACACAAAAAATCAAATAATACTGCCACAGTGTTAGTTCAGTTTAATTACTCCTTAACTGAGAGAAAATCTGCCAAATAGTTTTGATTGTAAAATGTATTCATGTCAGATGCAAATTCCAGCATAATGTTTACTGGCAATGGGACCAGAGATGGGGTTGGCAGAGCAATAAAAAGTCATATTAAGCCAGAATTGAGAGTACTTCTGTGATAATCACCTGTGAAATCATTATAACTTAATTTTCGTTCATTGTTCTTAAGCTATCTTAATTTCAGGAGTGCCAGAGCCAAACATAGTTAATTGTGAGAATAATGACATAGGTTTTAAAGAATATGCCTTGTAAACTACAGTTCGTGATTATCTTGGTTTGTATTCTACTGTAATTTTAAAAGTTTTAAAGTTTTAGCCAAGCATGCTTGGGCATCTCCTCTGCTTTTAGTGGCTGCATTTGATTTGTGTCTAGGTTGATGTTTATAATGATCTAAATGCTTTTTATAACTCTGTTACTTTCTGCCTGTTATAGTAATTCATTATTTGTTTTCCTGTCCAGTTATTTTACCACTGTATAGGTCAAATTGACTGGCTATGCCAAGATTAGTGAACCAGAAGTATGCCTAATTTAGTACTTTGGAACAAGACTGATTAATTAATACAGATAGTTAAAGTATATTTATTGTTCAATAATCTCACTGATATTTTGATGTAAAGGTCATTAATCAATTCTGATAGCTGAACATTGTACTTATTATTAATTTCATGGCTGTTTCTTTTACTTTTAAATGGAGCGAATGTTCCTTATGATGAAACATGAAAATATGTTTGCAAATAAATTTTACATATATTGTTTAGTAGAAGAATAAGTTAGAAAAAACTTTGTTCTAATATCATTTTTAAAATTCCCCCCCACCCCTGTTCTCTGCCACCAACCAATACTGTATGCTACAATCCCATAACATATAATACCATAGTGTAATACAGAGAGATGAAAAGAAAAATATATGTTTTGAAAATTATGGGTATGGAAGTATATTTCGGGCTCTCATTAAATATCATGTTGTACTTACTTTCTTCAAAATATTTTCAATATGTGGGTCTCATTTAATACCATTCTATTACCAAATAGCCTACCCAGAAATTTTGTGCTGATTAAATTCATCACATAACTATATTCTATATAGTTATGAGACAGAATTACTCTACGATACCAATTTTCTTTTACATCTGTGGATAGTTTCACTCTGTAATAAAACTACACTACAATACAGATCCTAGCAACTCATCATGTTTACTGGTGTGGTAGCTTAAAAAATATTTACTCAATTTGGCATTTTTCAAAATTTGTATTTATAAACACCACTCATGTCTACCTTGAGGTTATCTGTGAACAGTCCTGAATGCATCGTGCCCTGCCCAAGGTGTATCACAATGGTGTTGTCCACTATGTAACTTATGGAGCACTCTACTTATAAAGAAAGGAATGACAGCTATAGTTATTCATATTTTCTGAAACCATCTTGTGCTCTGAAAATCTGCTGTTCTCTCTATAGGAAATTGGAAAACCTCATTCAGAAAATATTATCCAGTATTTTTAGATAACCAGATAATAATCTAGTGTGCCTCTCATATGCTACACCTACTCCCTTTTTATTTTTAAATTGTGGCATGAAATTTATGTATTTAAATCAATTAGGAAAGGTATTAGTTGGCAGTAAATAGTTGAAAAATGTAGCAGGGCAAGCTGGGCATCAGATATTGGAAAATAAAGGTTCACTAGTCTTTCAATGTTTGTTGTTTAAACTGACTAGGAAAAAGCCATGTAGTCACAGCACTAATACAGCCTGATACTGGTGTCATGTTCTAGACATTTTCACAGAATGACCATAAGTTTGCTGTATGATTTCCAATTGTGCAGTAGTGCTGCTCAATCCACTAATGAGCTACTGTTTAACCTAAATGGTATTGCTTTCGTGTTAATGCACATCATTAAATTGAATATTGCATTAGATTAATTTGGAAATGCTTTGTTGAGCCACACATAAAAATTTATGCTCTCAGAAGTGTTAAGAACATAAGAGTCAGGATAGTGACTATTACAAAGCAAGATTAAATCCTTATATGGCCAGAATTTTGTTTCAGAAGTGGCAGAAATAAAGGAGCAGCAAAGAATGAAATTTATAAAAGATGCTGCAGAGGCATCAGAAATAAATACCTTAGTAAAACATATTGTTAGATCAATCCAACTTCATAGATAATGATTACCATTAAATACTCTTCACTTATCCAAAGGCATTAGGAGTGAAAGCAGTGGGTTTGATGGAAAATAACAAGAGATAAAAGGAGCAACAAAAGACCTCCTCATATGAGTATATTGTGGCCAACAGATTTCTTAAAAACATCAACAACTTCCAAGTTAAAATTATACACAGAGAAACAAATTACAACAAAAGTGTGGATGCTCAAAGTGTGACAAAATACTGCACTAGAGGTAATTTGTAAATTGTAAAAATACAAAACATGAAATTGTATATCAACTAAAATAAACAAATTTTTTGAAATGTAATGCACTTATATGGATAAAAATGTACTTTCCAACTGGCAGTATAAGGAAACTCACATAAAAAGTTATGGAAACATGGCAGCTTTTGGAGTCAGTGGTTGCCCTCTCCATAGAAGAGTTGAAGAGAAAGAAAGAGCGATGAGGGAAAAAGGCTGTCAAGGCATAGGAAATTGGAAGAATTACAGAAAAGTCCCCTAGGTAAATGGAGACCCACTGAATGGGATGAGAATGGAAGACTCTTTCTATGGGAAACATTCCTCCCTTCTCATCCCATTCGGTGAGTCTCCCCTGACCCAGAGTTGTAGGTGACTTATCCATAACTTTCCCCAGTTTCTAAGCTTCATCAGTGCACTTCCTTCATCCTTCTTGCTTTCCCTTCACTCCTTCTGTCAGATGGAGCAGCCACTGGCACTGGAATCTTACACATTTTGATAACTTTTACATGTGTTTTCTCCTGCTGCTGGTTAATCTATCAAGTTATATGTTCAACGTATGATATTGGACATGTACAATAAACTTTGAGTTATAAGGAAAGATGACACCATTAAATTAAACAAAACTGTTAATTTTATGAATATTGCATAAAATGAATATTAATGATCACCTAAATTAGGATGAACACATGTTCCTACCAAAAAAGAGCAGATTATTGGAATTTCATCCTTTAAGTGTTTAGTTAACTTCATGTAGCAGCTCATGTAACTTAAATTCATAACAATCCTTCTTAAAATCAGTTCATGCTTATGGAATCATATTTAGGAGTTGAAAACATATGACATAAAAATATGTTTTAAGCTACAGGAAAGGCTATAAAAATAAATGAAATTAGTAATCAAGTTCATAGTAAGAAACAGTTTAGATAGTTAGGATAGTATTTAACAGTATGAGATAAGCATACATACTCAAGCACTCATTAAGACAATATTGCTATTTAATAAAGAAACAGATGCATCCATTATCTTCATACAAGGGACAGATACAATTTACACAGAAAATGGAAAATGACTGAGTTCTGTTTGGAACCATAGAATATCTTAAATTTACCCAGATAATTAAACAAGTATGCAAGATGCTATCATAAGAAATGTTAAAATACATCTTATAAGTAATAGCTCTCATACAATAACAGACAATCTGAGTAACCAAGAATACAGTCTAAAAATGAAAAGCATAAGTAACTAGTGAAACACCCCTTTAGTTGCAGAATGAAGAGATAGATAATGGATCATCTGATAAGAGAATTGCCCTTTATTATTGAATAATTATAGTATTAATTGTACCTAATTTTCCTGAACTCAGTGTTTATGCAGTCTACCCTTCCATTATTTGTTATACATAACAGTTAGAGCTTTAATTCTTAACCAGTACAAAGTAACAAATATAAAAATAAAATTTAAGCTGAAGTTTGTATTTAAGTTATTCACAAGACATCATTTTAAATCTGATCTTGTAAACAATTTTCTAATTCATTGTACGCGTGTTGGCTCTTTGTAAGGCAATAATTAATACAATAATATATTGAGAAATTGAGGATATTAATGCAAAATATATGTTCTCACCAAATGGTGAGAGTTAAAAACTAGTGACTAAAAGAAAATGTCAGATATAATCTTAACATTCTTTTGAACATATATGAATTAATCATTTAACTGTGCACAATTTGTAAATCTCCATAAATTGGGAAGAAAGATAACATCAGATGTAAAAGAATTACATTTCAGAGACCATATATCTTCAAAAAATTATCAAATGGAATCAACCATCAATTAAACCTATAAGCTGCAACATGGTCTCAAATGGAAAATGTAGAAAAAGTTTCTTCTATTTCTCATCTATGATCAAAAACGTGCAGGTCCTCAAAACACTGGTAAAATTTTAACACATAGAACTATCACTGAAGAATATGTTTACACCTACAGTAGTGATATCTACTGAGCTTGCAACACAAATATATCAAAGCTGCTTCAGATCTGCAGAAAAATATGGGGAATAAATACAACTGGCAAACTGTCTACAGCTTAAAACAATAAAATAGACCATGATTGAAAGTATTAATGACGTACATATGAAAATTATGTGATTTAAATGTGACACCTATTTTATAAAAACATGTTCCTAATATACTTGAGCCATAGTGGCTTCGTCAAAAGCTAAATACCAAATCATTGCCAGCATCATTATGCATATTTAAACAATAGTATGCACAAGAGTCATCTTGTCAACAGCACTACTGTTCAAAGCAAACTGCCATACAGTAGCCGTGAAATGTTTGTGTTGCAAGCACACCAGATGCCACTACTGTAGGAATACACATATTCTTCAATGATAATTGCACACTGTAAAATTTTATAACATACAACTATCACTGAAGAATATGTTTACACCTCTTATACAATAAAATACAATCTGAGTAACCAAGAATAGAGTCTAAAAATGAAAAGAATAAGTAACTAGTGAAACAGCCCAGTAGCGATATCAACCAAACTTGCAACACAAATATATCATGGCTGGTGTACAGCAGTTTGTTTTGAAAAGAAGTGCTCCTGACAAGATGAGTCATGTGTATACAATTATTTATATATGTGTGATGGTGCTGGCACTGATTCTATGTCTAGCTTTTTATGATGCAACTATGGCTCCAGTATATTTGGACATGTTTTTACGCAACAGGTATGCTTCAACATATTTAAAATGCATAATTTTCATATGAATGTCAGTAATACTTTTCATCACGGCCTATTTTATTGTTTTGAGCTGTAAACAACTTGTTGGTTGTAGTTTTTTGCTGCAGATCTGAAGATGGGCATTGCTGACTGAAACTGTAGTCTGAGGACCTACAAGTTTGTGACCATAGACATGAAATAAAAAATAAAAAATTCTAATTAAACTTATTTAAGTGTATTAGCCATCATAATAAACAGCTTCTAAACTTTGATATCTTATGTACATCTTTTTGTAATGATACACAATAAATAGAGTAAACAGTCTCATGTGGGGACAAAGTTATTAATTTGTCCATTATGTCAGATTAAAGTATATCTCACCATGAGTTTTCCCTGGAAGTGAGCTGAAGTCACTTATGGGTAGACCATCAAGAGTCTTCTGGGAGCGTAACTGGGCTCGTGGAGATTGCTGGTCCATTAGCAAACCAGAGCTGCCAACGTCACTGTCAGCAATAGGGCTCAATGAGCCCATTAGTCCACCTGCACCAATCATAATACTCTAGTTGAACAACAAAATTTCCATGCACTACGTTCTGATTGTATTTTTACTATAAATAATTAAAATCTGTCTGAAGTAAACTGCACATCTGGAAATTGATATAATCATAACACAAAATGTGTTCTTCAATTTGAAATACTATGTTTTTCTATGACTAGTCAAGTAACAAAGTTCAATGGAAGTTATTTGTGACTGAGTGTGACTAAAAAATTTATGTTCATAGGAATATTTGGTGTTATGCACTTTTCAAAAATACTGACTTTATTTCTTATAATTTTTTTCAGAAATTCAGTAGAGATGTTTTGCAAAAGATGAGATATAATGGCAGTAATTTGACTTTTCTCATCTTCTGTTCCTGTAAATAAGTGACATAACTGTAATTTTTTCTAAAATGTACAAGTTATTACAATTTTGTATTGCAGAGGAAGAAGAAAGAGGAATAAAGGAAGGGGCAGTTGCTGTGGAATGAATCTGTTAGTCTAATTTCTTGTGATTTGTGAGTTATTCTGAGAATAAATTACAATGCAACCATCACTGTAATGACCAAGATTAAATTTTTCTCCAATCTTCAAAAATTTATTTATCATTTTGATTCCACTTGGAAGTATTAAATAAAATACAAAATATCCATGTAATCTGTCTGATACGAAAATTATAAAAAGCATACAAAACAAGTACCTGACATACTTTACGTAGGCTGTAACAAAAATGATTATCTCCAGAGGTTGTGGAAGACTCAGAAATAAAATTTATGTAATGATACTTTCAGGATGAAATTAAAAAAAAAAAGAACAGTGAATTAACTTGTTGTGCACATTTTTGCACAGAATGTGTGAATTTATTAACAAATATGTATTTAAGTCAAAGAGTGCAGGAAATGTATTAAAATAAAGAAAAATATGTAACATGAAACTTTATGGAAATTAAACAGCATTGCATGACACACTGTTTTTATGACACTTTAGCACACAACTCATAATGTGAAAAGATTCTTCCAGTATAATATCTAAAATTATGCTGTGTATTGAGACAGGTCTTTTTGAAAAGCTGTATATACTAAACGGAATATAGTTTGCAATTAAATATGTACCACTGTTAAAACACTTACTTTGCATTATTTCAGTATAATTTTCTATTTAGGGAATGTAATTATGTATGTGAGGATATTGTACATGGAAAAGTTTAACCTTTTCTTAGCAAGAATGTATAAGAATTGGACAGAGAAGTTAAAAGAAACTCTATGGGTTAGATACATGTTTTGTAGGTTTCTATCAGGTACCACATGCCAGCATAGAAACTGCATAACTTTTTTAAATAATATAACTGGAACGGTTGGTAGGCACTCTACAATGAAGGCCACATTGCTGACGTAGTGGTACATGGCAAATATAAAATATATTTATGTAATCTGAACTTTCTTCTGTATAACAAAATGGGTAAAAGCACTGTCTAACTGAACTGTCAACAGAGTGATATTAAGATACTACAAACAAAACTAACATATATGCTGAGAAATATATAAATCTTCATTTAAAATGTATAATAAATATTAAATGTGTGTGTGAAAGCACTGTGAAGCACATGAATACTATGTCACAACATTAAATACATATTTACACTTCTGTTACCTCAAATAAGTGGGCAGAACTCTTTCAGAAACTGAGAAATGTAGACTACAGTTAGACTAAACACAGTAAAGAAACAAAATATTCAAATTTATTGTAATGTGTTGATTGTGATTAAATAATATTGAGATAGCCTGAAATTTTAGCTCATGGAAAGGGAACATAATGAAATTGTGTTCTGGGTTCATATGGAAAGGATCTTTCCTGAAAGTATAGAAAAATATATGTATGTGCTTTGACATTGTTTGACTTGTATGTAAGAGATCATATATACAGTGAACCTTTATTTTTTCTAGTCTGTTATGTGTGTTCTCAAGACACAGTTTTTTATTACAAAATTTAATAACAACATGAATATTAATGTACACAGGCAGTCACAACATTCAGTATTAATTAGCAATACATTTTAATATATTTTACTACATATAAGCTCTGGAGCTGTTTTGAAATTTCACAAAAAAGTGACAATTTTCCTCATTGCTTGCTTTAAACATCAGTATAGATACATTCTGTAGACAATGATAAGAAGTTTTATACTGTTAGAACTATAGATATGTCATAGTAAGAAGGCAATGTAAATGTACTATTTCATTTTTATATTCCATTCCTTAGTATCAGAAATGCATGCATGGTCAGTGCAAAGAGCCAAATGCCTTTCAAATGTTGGAAAACAAGCTGTGGTGCACTTGCTTGAACATTAATAATGTTCCTCAGCACAACAAATGGTGGACTTGCAAAATACATTTGATAACTTGGTAACTGATCCACAGATACAGATCATGTCCAAGTGCATCAAAGATATTTAACTGAGTTGAGCTACAACAAGGTGGGAAAGTGAAGAACTAAATATTTATCTATTGAAAAAAATATTTCAGAGTGGAACAGGCTGCCAGAGAAGTTTGCATACTCATAGAAAATAATCTTAAAATGTAATATGCACATAGTCAAAGAATGCTTGCTGAATGTGGTTTTATGTTACTGAAGCACAGCATATACAGGGTAATGAGAATGTGTGTGTGTGTGTGTGTGTGTGTGTGTGTGTGTGTGTGTGTGTGTGTATGTGTGTGTGTGTGTGTGTGTGTGTGTGTGTGTGTGTGTGTTTTATCTAAGAATTTATAAGTAGTAGCAACACCAAAGGTAAGTATTATACTTTGGATTGTCTTTGACTTGGTGAACATATTTTATAGTCTCCATTAATACTGAAATATAAAGTACCTTAACAGTTGAAAAATAAAACACTGTTCTTGAAAGAATATTAAAAACCATGATCATAGTAATGAAACCAAAATTTGAACAAACAAATTTTATGGTGTACAAATTAAAAATACAGAAAATGCTTAAAGTGTTACAAAATGAGATCAAAGAATATGTATCCTAAATACAAATTGAAATGTCAGAAAACTGTTGTATCAGTTAGTTGGCCTTACAGTGCAGCTATGTTCATTTGAAAGTAAAAGGATTTGTTTTTAGAACTATGTTTAAAATGATATAGATATGCGTTAACCAACTCTATTATGTTATCACATATGTGTACAAATTTCATTTTAAAAATTCTCAGCAGAACAAACAGAATTTTGTACAGGGATAAATTTCTGCAAGTGACTTAAGTAAATAACTCTACATGGCAATATGATATCCATGCATTTACTATAGCCTTCTAATGCATGTGTGAGATATTATGACATGCATATCTCAGTTATCATAAGTAACTCTTTCCATGCTGTTTATGAAACATTAACCACTAAATTGCTTCCTGTGATTCAGACAAAAACTTTTAATATTTTTATAAAATACTGTAGTTACTATGAAGTAAATAAGAAACGATTCTGTTCCAGCAACATCGTCATTTTGAGATTTAGTGTAACTGATTAACAGTAATAGTGCAGTATTCATATTAAAATAGTCTTTTGAGATTGATAACTTCCACACATGATTTCAAACACATAATAAATGCAACTCTCTCTCTCTCTCTCTCTCTCTCTCTCTCTCTCTCTCTCTCTCTCTCTCACACACACACACACACACACACACACACACACTAATCAGTCTG
Source organism: Schistocerca gregaria (assembly GCF_023897955.1). NCBI lineage: Eukaryota > Metazoa > Arthropoda > Insecta > Orthoptera > Acrididae > Schistocerca > Schistocerca gregaria. The sequence continues at coordinate 35,116,492 of NC_064931.1, read as the reverse complement.
GAATTCTCCTAAATATGGATGTAATCACATGAGTTTACAGAGGGTGAGAGGGGAGGGGTCAAGGGTTGGGGCTCAAGAATGCCCCAAAAAGCAAAATCATTGTAATAACAACTTATGAGAAGAAATTAGTGGGATTATATTGAAATATTACATGTATATGTGTAGTTACTGTTATCAAAATCCTAAAGTCTGCATTGTGTTAAATGTGGGTGTGGATGGGGGAGAGAGACAAGAAAATACTGTAAACCCCCTATCTGGAACCATACCATGGAGCTGTGTCTGAAAAGTGTCTATGTAACATGAGGAATATTTGTTGTGTACATATAACTGTAGCACTTAGAAAACAAAACTAGGCATGCATCATTTCATGAAATACAACATATTTTCCAAGAATCTGTTGTTTGTATCATCTCATTAGTAGTTAGTGGTTTCATTACTACATCTGTAAATTCAGTAATGAGCCATGCTGTTATCAGAACAAAGTACATTTTTACACACCTGAAAGTTACTGCAATGACAGCAGTGGCCAGAAATATATAATCTTCATCACTTTCTGTTATTACTATTGTAATGAAAATTAAAGTTGTTGTAAATGTATATGTATAATTCAAAGAGTTTTATGAATGTGATGACACGAAAAATTAAACCAACAACATATATAGTTACATATTATCACTTTTGTTTGAAACTACTGACTTATTTAAATGCAGACTGAATATAGCATTGATATAAACCTCTAAATTTCATATGTACTTGATATCTCTGGTTCTTTGTGCTCTAACAAAACTACTTGCGTTTTGTTTTTAATATTCAGCTTCTGGAAACCTGTAACTGTAATATAGCATAAGAGCTCAAAATATAGTTCTCATTCACTACAAGCATTTTTTATGATTTTCATGGAAGAGATGTCATTAAAAATACTTCGAATTTCTTTTGGGATGGAAATCTACTTCCTTTTTTTCATGCTAGAAATATACTACATTCTGTTACAGACAATAATTCTGCTTTCCACACTTATGAAAGAAATGTGGAAGCCTTATTAAGACAATATTTAGATTTTTCAGATGTTACTGGAACTATTTACACCCTGTTTTGGAAGTAATGCTCAAAGAATATTGCTGTATCAGACTGTAAAGATTAAAAACACTTGAAGAAGTACATGCAGGAAATGTTGTTACCATTAAAATTTTGTATTTCAAAGGAGTGATGTTATATAATGAAAGCATATTATAAGGTAATGTATTGCAGAAATTTGTCAAACACATAACATCAACTCTCTTTCCATCAACAGCAAAAAAAGGGCAATTGAACCTAAAATTTATTTCCTGTGGTCATAGGTACAGTAACGTTCAGTTTTCCTCATATGTGCACTACCTCACACTGTGCTGAATGTACACTCCTGGAAATGGAAAAAAGAACACATTGACACTGGTGTGTCAGACCTACCATACTTGCTCCGGACACTGCTAGAGGGCTGTACAAGCAATGATCACACGCACGGCACAGCGGACACACCAGGAACCGCGGTGTTGGCCGTCGAATGGCGCTAGCTGCGCAGCATTTGTGCACCGCCGCCATCAGTGTCAGCCAGTTAGCTGTGGCATACGGAGCTCCATCGCAGTCTTTAACTCTGGTAGCATGCCGCGACAGCGTGGACATGAACCGTATGTGCAGTTGACAGACTTTGAGTGAGGGCTTATAGTGGGCATGCGGGAGGCCGGGTGGACGTACCGCCGAATTGCTCAACACGTGGGGCATGAGGTCTCCACAGTACATCGATGTTGTCGCCAGTGGTCGGCGGAAGGTGCACGTGCCCGTCGACCTGGGACCGGACCGCAGCGACGCACGGATGCACGCCAAGACCGTAGGATCCTACGCAGTGCCGTAGGGGACCGCACCGCCACTTCCCAGCAAATTAGGGACACTGTTGCTCCTGGGGTATTGGCGAGGACCATTCGCAACCGTCTCCATGAAGCTGGGCTACGGTCCCGCACACCGTTATGCCATCTTCCGCTCACGCCCCAACATCGTGCAGCCCGCCTCCAGTGGTGTCGCGACAGGGGTGAATGAAGGGATGAATGGAGACGTGTCGTCTTCAGCGATGAGAGTCGCTTCTGCCTTGGTGCGAATGATGGTCGTATGCGTGTTTGGCGCCGTGCAGGTGAGCGCCACAATCAGGACTGCATACGACCGAGGCACACAGGGCGAACACCCGGCATCATGGTGTGGGGAGCGATCTCCTACACTGGCCGTACACCTCTGGTAATCGTCAAGGGGACACTGAATAGTGCACAGTACATCCAAACTGTCATTGAACCCATCGTTCTACCATTCCTAGACCGGCAAGGGAACTTGCTCTTCCAACAGGACAATGCACGTCCACATGTATCCCGTGCCACCCAACATGCTCTAGAAGGTGTAAGTCAACTACCCTGGCCAGCCATATCTCCGGATCTGTCCCCCATTGAGCATGTTTGGGACTGGATGAATTGTCGTCTCACGCGGTCTGCACGTCCAGCACGAACTCTGGTCCAACTAAGGCGCCAGGTGGAAATGGCATTGCAAGCCGTTCCACAGGACTACATCCAGCATCTCTACGATCGTCTCCATGGGAGAATAGCAGCCTGCATTGCTGGGAAAGGCGGATATACACTGTACTAGTGCTGACATTGTGCATGCTCTCTTGCCTGTGCCTATGTGCCTGTGGTTCTGTCAGTTTGATCATGTGATGTATCTGACCCCAGGAATGTGTCAATAAAGTTTCCCCTTCCTGGGACAATGAATTCACGGTGTTCTTATTTCAATTTCCATGAGTGTATTAACTAGTGGCTGTCCAGTCAAAAGCAAGAGGTAGGTGACAATCCCAGTTTTAATGAACACTGTTTCATTAATTTGGCAATTTAACAGGTGGAAACATGTCAAATTAACATTTTTTTTACAAAAATCATTACAGATGAGAAGTGCTGTTTTGGTATCAACCACTAACAAACCGAAAAATGAGCCACTAAAATACTGCTTCATAACTATGAATAATAGAAGCCAGACAAGCAAGAACCAATCTAAAAACATTGTTATATGGTTTTTTGTCATGAAGAAGACAGGCAGCCATGAATTTGTTTTGTAGGGTACCCCAATTATCTAGACTTACAATTTTTGGAAACGGAAATGAATGAATTAGCAATGAAGAAAAACTGGTCTCTATTGTAATGATTACAGATTTGGCTTTCCCACCATAGCATTTGTTGTGTATGTTAGATAGTTTATGAAAAAATACAAAATGGCAATCATTTTTATATCCTCCCTAATGACCAGATCTGTCCCTCTGTAGTTGTTACCTATTTATTAGAATAAATGAGGACCTACAACAGAAGAATTTTAAGGAAATGAAATAGGTGGCACAAGAATCACTGAATATGAAAATCGGCATCTGTAAGAACAAGCACTCTAATATAGCTGAAGCTTCTGCATGGACACAGGTTAGCTGAATTATTCCAAACAGCATGTAGTACAGACATCTGCCAAGAGACCCTATCAGTGTTTCCAATCTGTTTACAGAAAAGGTCTTCTGTTTCCATTTACTTTACTTTATTATGTAGCTGAGCACACATAAAGATACTACATGTTATTTTAGTGACTGTTCTGTTATTAAATACTAGGAAAGGTTGCAGGTTTTCTTTGCAACAAAATCATAATTTTAATCAAAAGAACATAAATTATGTATGTAACTTTTGAATTACCCTTTCACTCCTACTTTTTTTTGAAAATGCACAAAGTCCTTTGCTAATCATGTTTTAGCTAATGAACATCACAATTTTAAAGTACATCCTGAGCCACATCAATGATTGAGCCAACATTATAACACTGAGTTTGACAACCATGACCTCATATCAATCATGGATAAAATCAAATGAATACCACATCTCAGTTCTTGTAAGAGATCTTTTTTAAAGTTATAATCACACAGTAAAATCTAGTTACAGAAGTACCACCATTGGTCTAGAGTACACAGATAATATTGCATGACTTTTATAGCTAGTAGAATTTATGAGACAGGTAACACCAAGTGAGATTGAATAAGGTTTCTTTTTAAAAGAACCATTGGATAAAAAAAGTTGTCCTGAACACAATAACTGGAGGCACGTTACATTTTAGAGATTTTGAAGAATATTCAAGTTCATGATCATCTTGGGACAGACTGAAGTAAATCTCTCTAAATCCAATCTTCCAAAATAACTCTTACACCCCCAAAAACGTTTGGATCATCACTGAGAAATTATAGTCTTTCCTGTCACAAATAATACAAAACTATGTGCTTTCCTCTATTCAGCTTTTTTTTCTATTTTTGTTTTTGTAATTATTTCTTAAAGTCCCTTGTTTCTTTACAACATAACAGGGACAATAGCACTTTTACAAATAATTTGTTTTAATATTCTTTCTATAAAAATGTGTAGTGCATCACTATATGCTCTGAATGATCTCTGACAGGGAATACTTAGCAGTAGCCAGGAAACACCAAAACTGCTCTTTCAGTTTCATTCGGATATCAGAATAACACTGAAACATTGTTTGACAGACATATTCTCAGTATTTTATGTATTCTTTTTTGTGTAACTTGCCCCTGTACTCAAAATTTTGTAAAGTGTGGAGACACATTGGGGAGAGTGTTGTACATGGAGGATAGCTTGCCTCAGGACACACTGTTGTGAGACTGACATAAGCAGTTTCCACCATTTTCACAAGGATTTGTTATTGACAGACATGAGGTTGCACTTTTTGCAGCATTTGTAAGCATTTTGAGTTCAGCATACTTAAATGCTGTATAATATGTTAAGGATATTAGGAATATATTGTTAACTCATCAGTTATGGAATTTTATGGCAAGTAAAATACTATATATTTTAAAAAACATTTACACAACTTGTGGATGGTTAAGCCATACAATGTCAGTTGTACACCTTGGAACAGAATAATGTCTTTTACAAAGGAACATGTAATATTTGTCAATTAACCAAGTTTTGTTATTGCCTTGAAAAATTGAAACAGAAATTTGTGCTAGTACCCAACAGCTTCAATTTCAAAGTGTATTTATCTTGTAACTGGTTTTTCATAATACTTCTGCTTTCTTTTATTTCACTTACTGGTTATTGATGTGTAGTAGAGTGATGAAACAAGCAGATGACTAAATGCAATATTGACAAGATTTTCTCCATTTCAATGCTTTTAAATTTCAATAAAATATTTGCTCCTAGTACTGGTAAAAAATTATTAACATTGGAACATGTTTTCACATTTGGAAAAAAATTAATTTTCCATATTAATTTTTGTAGTTACAGAAAAAGATTGCTCCACATTTAAAGGGAATGCTATCATTTAAAAACTGAACAAGAATATATATTAAACTTCTATTACTGGCAAAGACTGTAAACTATTCTATGATACAACACTCTCCCTTACTAATGTATAACTAGCACAATAAGATGAAGACAATTAAGTCTTATAAAATAACAATCATTCTTGAGAATGTCAAAAATATAAAATAATTATAAAATTGGACAATACTGTAGTTCGTGCTTTGTAAACTTACACTACAGTTGACAATTTTACCATCTCATAGTTCTCTCAGTTTCACATTTATTTTGAAGGGCAGTAACCATATGTTGACAGACAGTGATTTTAGTCATTTAAAATGAGTACTTTCTAAGTCTTCTTGTTAGATATACAAAGTAGATTATTTAAATTGATATTCCTTACCCCATGGAAGCTACATCATTGTGTACTTTCAACCATCCCTCCTGAAAGTAATATTTTATCAATCATCACTATGTCTGTGTTGTTTAAGAACAGTGCATTTTTGGCCATATTTATTATGTGTATGTTCATACTGTCTGATTTGATGCTATTCCGTATGTTCATTATTTTGAAATGCTCTACTTTTTATTCAGTGATTACTGTCTTTATAACCAAAGCAGCTTCAGATGATACTAACATCTATAATTTTTTAAACTCTAGTTGTTCTGTCCCTGAGATACACCATCAGTCTAAAGGGTTCTGAGACTGAGTTTCTTCTTGGCAAACAAGCAATGCTAGTGAAGTAACTGTGGTGGAGGTTTGATCTGACAATTGTAAACAACAGATGTGCTTTGACTAGTTAGTTGTGAGCTGGCACTGTTAAGTAGTGGATGAATGACTGTAGTATGTAAATGTTGTTGTGTCACATATCTCAGTGGAACAACATTTCTAAAACAAAGTGTTCAAGACATATTCAAGAATGTTTATAATAAGAGAAAAGTGTGTGCAATGTTTTTCCTGTACACCTTGACTCTCAACCAAAACAAAAGCTGTGGAATCCTTCCATGACTTGGCAGAAATGCAAAATGAGGACCTTTCTTGTCTTTAAAAAATCATCTTGGCTGATGAGACTTGGTGTTATCAATACTAACCTACCACAAAATTACAGAGTGCAGAAATGTACATGAAGGGTCAATACTTTGATGACATAACTGACATTCAGGGTAGCGTGATGCAAGTGTTGAACAATATCCCACAGAAGGACTTTACTGACAGTTTCATATCAAAGATAATTTGAATGCTCTGTGCATTGTACTCAAGTGGGGGAGACTACGTGCAACATCTGGAGCATAAAAACTACCATCTTTTATCTATTTTTTTATTAATCCAGTCTCAAAAATTTTCTGACTGACAGGGTATACACATACTGAACTTCAGAGAAAGACATTGTTTTTAGTTCAGAAACGCTGTCTACTTTTAATATTATTAGATTCCATACTTGATCATTAATACACACACAGCCTACAGAGGCATTTACTTCAAACAAATGACCAATTTAAGAAATTAAAAATTGTAAACATGTTAACACTCGTTTAAGTAGAGAGCATGATGTATGTAATCTTGCAGTAGTTCCTGTTTAAATAAAAATTTTGAGTGATGTAGCGGATATTATTGTGTTACACGTCATGCATTACATTGAAATACTACTAACAGTCTGAGACTTCCACATTTTTTCTTACTTTCATGATTTGTTTCTTCTGGAGACATTATAACTAAAACTTTGTCACTGTTACTGAACACTGATCAGTGCATAATCTACATATGTGTATCACTTTCTTGTCCTGTGTCAATGTTGTTGTGTGCAGAATGATCAAATACATGTACCACATATGTATAATACTCTCCCATATGTGCTGCTACCTTGTGAGTCTGAGCAACAAAAGTAAAGAAAAGTGCATTATCATCTAGGAACTATCCAATTAATATTGCAGATCACCCTCTATACTTCAGCAAAGAATGTGTCAAGCTGGACAGACAATAAAGAACCCACTCAATTCCTCATACCTTCAAAATAAAAGTGTGGTTAGGCAGGCTGTTTCTTCTCACAATTTTTGTAAATTGACTTTCTCATGCTCTTAGTTTAGATTAAATAAGATATATTATTTCATCCATATACCCATAGTGGTGAGATCCTCCAAGATTTATATCATGTTACAAAATAATGATAGGCATATATTTACATTGATGTATAAGGACTACACTGCATGAAAGTACTGTAATGATATAGAACTAAGTATTTTTGTTTATGTGATATTCCATCTAATTGTGTTTAATGCCCTGTTGATCTTGAGGTTATTAGAGGATATTCCACCTGAATCAAGATGCAACATCTTTGCAGTCATTACATAAAAATGTTTTTGTGTCTGTCTAAACTTACAAATGTGACTGACCAGACACAAATAAAGAAAATCGAACTTTGTAAATTTCCAAAAGAAATTTAGAAACATTTCTTATTACCCACACCTTTTATTATTTGGAGTGAAGTTTTGATAATTTCTGTTAGCTGCATGACAAACAGAAATTTTAATTGCAAACAGGCTTCTGTTGTTACAACTGTATTATTCTTTAGTAAATATCAACATGTTAATCTAAATGAGCACACTGGACAAAAAAAAATGTGGTCCACTGGGGAAATGGTGCTACTATCTTGTAACTCTATGACTAGCTTTGACAATGGCTACTGTCTGCTGAAGAACAGAGACTCAAAAAAATTTTTCAGGTAAGACATATCCAGCTGAAGACACTTGTTGATGATAAGATCCTGTAGAGTTACCAAAGTGCTGGAATATTGATTGTTACATTCCAAACAGCCCCAGGCATTTATTATGGGATTAAGATCAGGTGATTTATTTAGCGTGTTGAAGTACAGGATGACTGAAAATTATTACTTCATGGAATAATGCAGTAAGAGAGGTAAAAATTGACACACATGCTTGAAATGACTTGGGGTTTTACTGAAACCAGAGAGAGTGCACAAAATGACCACCAAATAGCGCTTCAGATTATACAAAAGGAATAATTAGCACATCAATTCATTTTTAACAAAGATGATGTTCTTTATAACAAATACCAAACATGTTGACTGCCATTCATCAACAATAGATACAGATGAAAACAGGTGTATCCATAACCCTACAGTTGCTGACTGCTGTCAAGTTTGTCGGATATTGTCTTTTTGAATCCGTGATGATGCAGATGATTGTGGTAGACTTGTGGCTTCATGTAAACCCACAAACAAAAATCACATGGAGTGAGGTCTGTAAAACTAGGAGGCAGTGCATGATGGAAGTAGTGACTCAGCACACGATCCTAACCAAGAAATGTATGCAAGAGATCTTCCACATTTGTAGCAATATGGGTTGAAGTGCCATCCTGCATAAATGTCATTCCTTCCAGCAGGTGTTTATCAACCAGGCTAAGAATGATGCAATTTTATGACATGTTGTCATACCTTGAGCCCATAAGACTGACAGTCTGAAAAGCAGCACCCCACATTTGCTTCAAGAGAAAGGGACCAATCATGATTGATATGGTAAATTCACATAACAACATGACTCTTTCTCATCATACAATGCAGTTTCCATGACATTTTTAGGATTTTCTGTAACCAAAATACAGCAATTGTGGGTGTCGACAGACCCTCAGAGTGTGAAATGGGATTTTTAGCTTAACAACATGTTAGACAATCAATTGTTCTCTTTTCCCATTTTTTGAAGTACTTGCACCATAAATGCTTTTTGTATAACAAATTCGGTGGTTTTCAGGTCTGGATGATGATGAATTTTGTATGAATATCACTGGATGGTACACTTTAGTGCTCCCCAAACTTTAGTGCACAAAATGCCAGTGCAAAATGTGACTTCACAAGCACTGACTTCATATGCACAGATGAACCTGGTAAAGTCTCCATTTCATCTTGAACTTTTTGATCAGCAGTAGCACTTGTGTCTGCTCACTGACTGTGAGACTGATCATCTAAACAACCTATGACTTCAAACTATGTGATCATTTTCTTCACAGCAACATTTATCACAGGTCCTTCACCCATTTGAACACCCTTCTTATGGTGATAGGATCATATAGCTGCATTAGCAGAGTCTCCATTCTGAACGTAAAGATTCTCTAACAGTGTCTTTCCTGGTAAAGTCAAGATGCTATTATTGATGATTCTTCTGACTTCCTCTCTCACTACAACTCATTTTATACATAATGTGTCAGTGACATGTTTTTGTCCAGCGCCATTTGTTGGCCAATTTTTGTATAATTGTTTTGGTTCAATAACACTTTATATCATTTCAGGTATGAGTGTAACATTTGATCTCTCTATCTACATTATTCCACAAATTAGAGCATTTTCCAATGTTAATGGACTTTTGATTCAGCCCATACATTTCTATTATGCAACAGACAGACAAATTAAAAACCAGAAGTCAGATTCAGAAGCCAAGTGTTGTCATACTGCAGTACACCAAAATGTCTAGGAAAAAAAATAAACAGCTCTCTACCATTCAACCAGCATCCATAAAATGTAGCTGCTGCAATCAAAATGAGAAGTAAGATTCCCAAAAAGATCAGGTGTCTGATGGGAAGCTAATGCCCATGTTTCCTGACCAATAGCGTTAGCCCTATTATACGGTTTTGCTGAATACTGCTGTTCAGCCTGGCAATGTGAATAATTTGTTCATCATTCATTTGTAGACAGATTTCTTTGTATGAATGTCACTATTATACATGTATATGTATATTATTTATACCACTACTACTGTAGGAAAAGAATGATGGGGGAAACAGGATATAGGCCTACATAATAAATGTATCATAGAGAGATATGTAAACAATCTGTCAATGAATTACATAAGAAAAGGTCAAAGGAACAGAGAGAGCCTGACTGAAACAAGAGAAATGAACCACAAACCTTCTCTGATAATACATAATACAACAAGGTTTTTAGATTACATGAAGTAATTTGCAAACTACATTTTTATTGGCCAACTTGACATTTTTTTAAATAATTTTTATTGCTTTAACACTTAACTGAGTTAAAATTGTCTTTCAGTATATATACTTTAAGACATGTTCTAAATTTACACAGTTATTTTATGTTTATTTTTATCTCTTTTGCAGTTTATTGCATAAGACTGATTCATGGTAAAAAATATTACTTTGGGTCTTAAGTTAATTCTTTCTATTCAGCTACAAGCCACCACTGTATCTGGTTTTGGTATCATGTATAGAGTTGTATGATGCATACTGATCAATGTTTTTCTATATAAGAACTGTAGTTTGAAATGTAAGTTCACTTGGAACTATCAGAATACCCCACTTTTTAGACAGCTTGATGTAATGGATCCTTTTGTGATACATGCTCATTATTCTGGTTTTTCCAATTTGAACACATTTTCCATATTCTGAGGATTTACACCCCAGAATACTATGCCATAACTGATGACAGATTGTATGTTTACAAAGCATTTTGTTCTTAGGCATGAGCTATTACACACTATGGTTAATATTCATAGGGCAAATCATGTGCATTAATTCTTTTTTCAAGTATTCTGATATGTTTATCCAATTTGAGTTGCTAATTAACATACATACATAAATATTTTGTGCTAGCAGAATGCTCTGTTGAATCATTCCATACTTTAAGAATTGTTGTATTAGGTTTTTTACTTATATGAAGTTCATGCTATTAGTCCTTTTTATATTAAGAGTTACCTTGTCATTTATTGACAAGTTCCTGACAGCTGTAGATGCCATGTCTGTTTTACTCCTAACATTTCTGGTGTTCTATCTGTAATTACTATATTGCTGTCACCAGAAATAGCACTGCTTCACTTCATGTAATCCTAACTGGAATTTCATTAATGTAAATTAGTGTTGGGCCTAGCACCTCCATTGACGGACTCCAGCATTCAAAGAGAGTGGATCTGAGAACTGTTTCAGTATATATTCTGAACCACTTGAAATTTAGGAGGTCTCTATCCTCTGCACCCTGTCTGTTAGACTAGACTTAAACCATTCATTTACAAGCTCCCTAATTCACAGTGCTTATGTTCACCTAGAAGTATTTCATGATCAACTGTATCAAATGCTTTACTGAGCTCTCAGAAAACATACACACCAAAAAAAGTTTTGCATCACCTTGAATACAAGAGTTCTTTAACCTGTACAGAAAACTGGAATAGAGATCGACGTAAACACCAACATCCTCAACAGCCATTCAGTGTAGATCCCTGAGAGTGGTTGGTGCGTCACGTCATCCATAAACAGCCCTTTTCAATCTATCCCAGTCATGTTTTATAGGATTCATGTCTGGAGAACATGCTGGCCACTCTAGTCAAGCGATGTCATTATACTGAAGGAAGTCATTCACAAGATGTGCATGACGGGGGTGGGAATTGTCATCCATGAAGAGGAATGCCTCGCCAATATGCTTCTGATATGGTTGCACTATCTGTCTGAGGATGGGATTCATGTATTATACAGCCATTAAGGCACCTTCCATGACCACCAGTGGTGTACATCGGCCCCACATAACGCCACCCCAAAACATTAGGGAATCTCCGCCTTGATGCTCTCGCTGGACAGTGTGTCTAATGCATTGAGCCTGATTGGGTTGCCTCAAAAACACATCACCAATAATTGTCTGTTTGAAGACATATATACAACACTCACTGGTGAAGAGAATGTGATGCCAATACTGAGCAGCCCATTCGGCATGTTGTTGGGCCATCTGTACCATGCTGCATGGTGTCATGGTTGCAAAGATGGACCTAGCCATGGATGTCGGGAGTGAAGTTGTGCATCATGCGGCCTATTGCACACAGTTTGACTCATAACCTGACGTCTTGTTGCTGCACAAAAAGCATTATTCAACATGGTGGCATTGCTGTCAGGGTTCCTCCGAGTCGTAATCCGTAGGTAGCTGTCATCCACTACAGTAGTAGCCCTTGAGCGGCCTGAGCAAGGCATGTCATTGACAGTTCCTCTCTCTCTCTGTATCTTCTCCATGTCTAAGATGCCTGGACACTTCCCTTGTTGAGAGCCCTTGCTGGCACAAAGTAACAATGTGGATTCGATAAAACTGCAGTACTGACCATCTAGGCATGGCTGAACTACAGACAACACGAACCATGTACCTCCTTCCTGGTGGAATGAATGGAACTGATTGGCTGTCGCACACCCTCCATCTAATAGGTGCTGCTCATGCATGGTTGTTTACATCTTTGTGTAGGTTTATAGTGACATCTCTGAACAGTCAAAGAGACTATGTCTGTGATACATTATCCACAGTCAACGTCTGTCTTCAGGAGTTCTGGAAAACAAGGTGATGCAAAACTTTTTTTGATGTGTGTACCTGTGACTTTTTCTCCTTCATCCAGGACTTATAAAAATAATTTTGTAAATTTTCCTATTGCAGTTTCTCTTTGCAGACCTGAAATGAGATGTTTCTCTGCACACAAGTCTGTACTTATTTAAATAATCCATAGTATGTTTTTCATAATAGTTTCTATTATTTTTGAGAATGAAGACAAAACTGAAACAAGTCTGTAATTCTCTATACTTTCTTTATCACTTTTTTGTTAATGGGAAGAACTCTTGAATACTTTGGATAACCAAGTGTGAATGATTACTTTACAATGCCTGTTAGGGCCACCTTTATACTGATAATGCAGTCTTTTAGTAGATGCATTAGAACCTTGTCTAGACACGTGGACATTTTACTTTTAAATTTATGCTCAATCCCACTGGTTTACTCCCCAGTGTTTGGTAGCAGCAGCACTGTGTAAGGTGCATAGTTATTTGTATCTGTATGCTTTATCTACAGAGTTTTTTCTTACAATTTGGTTGCTGTATTATGAAAGTAATTTTTTACAAAGATGGCCAAGTCCTTAGGGTTATGTATTAAGCAATCATTATTTCTGAAATTTATGTTTATCTATTTTGGTGTTGTGCTTCCAGTTTCTTGTTTTACATTATTCCAAACTGTTTTACTTTTATTGTTGATGTTTTATATCCTATATGATTATATTATTTTGAGTTCTTTTTTACATTCTGCAACAGTTTCCTGTATATCCCTTTGTATCTGAGAAAAACGTAAGAAAGCTCTTGATATAGAATACACCCTTCTGTAACTAAGCACTTCCATTTGTATCTTTCCAAATATTTGAGGTATTTAGGGCTCAATGATGATAAGCCACACACTGAGCACAATTAAGAGTTGTACACTTTTTGTATCTGCTAAAGGATGGAAAATGATTGGCAAAGTTCTATTTTAAGAAACCATGGGAGGGCAGCACACAATCAATTATTAGGCATTGCACCAAGAGACAGTGCATCATTTTATGAAAATGGAATGTTAAGAGAATGTATCCTCAAGTATGGCACTGTGGTAGACATGGATTATCAGCAAAATCCATATGATATTGCATCACCATCAGTGGTAAGCATCAACAAAATACAGTAATATGGCTTGCCATATCTCAACATGAGACTGTGGCTTATCATGACCATGCAGTACATGCATTATTCTTAAATAATACTGATCTTTAATGGAATCATGAACTGTGGGACAATTTCTAAGATATTGTTCTAGAGTCTGTTAACTGTAAATGATTTTTATACTTGTGATGGGCATCACTAGGTGCCTTCTATAGGTGCTATTGTGGCTTGTCATTATATAGCTTTTAAATCATTGTATTGTTCAGTATAGTTTCATAGGTTCATGATATTAGTCCTTTTTGTATTCTTGTTTTCATCTGCAAGGAGGAAGACCTAACTCCTGTTGTTAGAATGGTGGCCATCTTCCCCACTAAGGGAGGAAGGAATTGTTTGTGACATTGGCAACAAGTAAAAGGACTAAATGTAAATGCTAGCATCATGTGGTAAGTACTAAAACATAGCTATCAATTAGACTCAAAGAATATTTGAAAAACAATGATCATTTTACTTAAATAATAGTAATTATGCAGGATGATATTGCACCAATATTATTGTTAGTATCACAATTTGTCTCATAAACATGTTGTAACATGGACATCATTTTTATCTTTAAGGGTCAAGAGAACAAAAGTGATGCAACCAAAAGGAAAGTAGCTGCTAGAAAAATGGGACCTCCACATGCCTGCCATAGGAAATGCATGACAAGGATAGGAGATATGGTTTCCATAATATCTCATGGCTTCTTGTACTTAGTGAATTTTTTATGCACAAAACAGTTTCATCTTTTTGTGTATCCCAACAGCACCTCCAATATGTTCCTACCTGAAGAAAATGAGCACTCTTCTTGAAAGATCAGTACTCTGTTAAGGTGCAAGGCAAAGTCATCAGAGTTAGTAACATGGTACTTCTCTCTTTACATTGGCTACAAAAATCAAGAGGGAGAGTGGAGTACATTGTACAGTAAATTGCTAGTGGTGAAGAGTTTGTTAAAAAAGACCAAAGGGGTCATCATAAACATCATCATAAATATCCACCTGAAGTGATAGCAGGTGTTCATGATAATTTAAAAAGCGTACTAACTTACCATAGTCATTGCAGGAGGCACAAGAATCCCTGAAAAGTTTATTTTAACTGTGAGATGACAATCAGTTCTTCATTCCAGGATCATTATTTACCCTATTGTGAAGAACAAAGAATTATCATTGCTGCACAGGATAGTTACAGACAGATTTTCTGCACATAATACAACATGGGCTTCAAGATGTCGCTTTCTGACACTTGTAAATTATGCAACTGAGATTAAATCCTGCAGTCTACCAGATGAACAAAAAAATGTTGACAACCTTAAGAAGAAAAGAGAGAAAGCAGAAGGTATGCAGGCTAATATGACAGGAAATATCTCCAGATCAAATTCCATTTCCACTATTGTGGTCGACTCAGTTGAATTGCAGCATGCCCTTCCTGTACCAAACTTATTGCTTGTCTAGCTTTTTACAAGAAAAAGTATGGGTGTTCAATGTAGGTACACATGACCGTGGAACATGCATCAGACTCATTTAAATGTGAACTAACAACATCACAAAATGTGGCAGTGATGCAATATGAAAACATATATTAAAATTTCTCCAGAAAATCAGAAGTGCTTCCAAAAGAACATACTATTCAGATAACTGCACCAGCAAAAATTCCAAGAAATTAAACACAAATTTTTGATTCCTGGTCACACATGACTCCCACCAGCTGGAGCTCTGGACAGTAGAAAATGGAGTGGCAAGTAGAGACATCAGAAAACCTCTGGCATATTTTTTGAGTTCAGTAAAAGGATGACAGTAATGGAGGCAGCCAGAAACATTTGTGCTATGTATAAGGATGAATACATTGGACAGAGCACAACAAGAAAATGGTTTTCTTATTTTAAGGAGGACTGTTTTGACATTAGTGACTCTCCATGTCCAGGAACACCTTCAGGGTTTGATAAAGATTGTTTTAATGTGCTAGCCCATAACAATCCATGTTATTGTACTTGAGAACTGGCAGATGTGATGAACTGTGATTATTTCAGCATTGCATGACATATTTTAGGAGATGGGGAAGGTTCAAGAATAGGGTGTGTATACTGCCTGCTCTAAGTGAAAATCACAGAAATCAGGGAGTGGCCATATGTGCATCTCTGCTTGGTTGTCATCAATTGGCTCATGAACACCAACCATGACTAACCTGTATCACTTCTGGTGACAAGAAATGGTGTTTTTATGCTGGCATAAGGAAAAGAAAGGGATGGTTGAACATAAACAAAGCAAAAACTTTCCACACAAAGATCTGTGTGGAGCCACAAAAAGTAATGTTATGCATCTAGTGGAAGAGTGACAGTGTTGTGTACTACATATTGCTTCAGTGAGGTGTAACCATCACTGCTGACATTTATTGTCAACAACTGAGGCACCTTGCAGGTGCAATCCAAGAACAGTGACCAGGAAGACTGCATGTTGTGGTGCTACTTCAAGACAATGCCTACTCACATTCTGATTTTCTGCCTGACTGACAAAAAGCACTACACAGGAGTTTGGTTAGGCAGTCATTCTATACTCTCTTCATTTGCGTGATCTTGCACCCTCAGATTTTCGCCTATCCAATTCTCTATCAAATAACCTTCAAGGAACTTCCTTCTTGGATGAAAATGTGCTCCAAACATTGCTTGATGCATTCTTTGCTTCAAAACCATGTGATTTCTACAGTCACAAGATAAAAGTGTTACCCCCTCTTTGGCAGACATGTAAATAGTGAAGGAGAATATATCACTGGTGACTAAAGTCTCTGTTACATGTATGTGTTGTGGTCATTAAACTTATGGGAAAACGTCTCACACTTCTGCACCAATATGATATTTGCTTTGCTCAAATCTCATTCATGCTCATTGATATTTTGAGGGTTCTAGAGTCCCCATATGGGCACGTTACCACTAACATTAAATGGTGACTGATCAATAAAAATTAGCCACAGCAAAAATGAATCATATTCAGTGTCATTAAGAGTGCACTGCTGAAATAAACTGACTTCCTTTTATCTCTAATACAAAGAATTAGCTGTAATTGTTGATGATATAATTTGTAGACCAAACATTGCCTTAACACATGCCAGGTAGTCATATGTCGAATTAAAGTTATCGTCTTGCATTGAGAATAGAATTTTGTGAGCTCCATTCAAGAGCATGCTGAAAACCCTCAAGTCTTTCATAAGAATACTGAGTGCAGCCTTGACTCTTAGTTTTGCATGGCTATCATACCTTTTTTTTTCAAATGGGAAATACTGATGATGAATGCTTTTTGCCACAGTTGGAACAATCACAAAATACTGATGAAGAGAATACTTGAATATAGGCATTTACTCACACTTGCTTCACTGCAGCATGCAAAAGGCTTTCTATTGAGCTGAGATTATAAACATGATCAGTGCATGGACTAGGATCTAACAGTATTTCTTTAAAACTGTAGGCCATGCCCCATCTATCAGTACACATTTCTTTCATGGAATTCCTGTTGTGTCATATGTACAACACTTCATAGTCTGGTCAAACATCAATTTTAATAGCATATAGTAAGCATTTTGTAATAGCATATATTAATCTGGAAACATTACTTGTTAAAACAAAAACAAGAAAAGAAGAGAATTGAAGAGATTGAGATACGATATTACAGAAGGATATTGAAAATTAGGTTGACTTATAAGATAAGAAATGAGCAGGTTCCCAGCAGAATCAGACTGGAGATAAACATTTGGAAAATATTAACAAGAAGAAGGGACAAGATGACAGGACATGTATTAAATGTGTTAACACATCAAGGAATAACTTCCATGGCACTAGAGAGACCTGTAGAGGGTAAAACCTTTAGAGGGAGATTGAAATACATTACAAAAAACTAAGTGCTATTCTGAGACAAAGAGGTCAGTAGATGAGAGAAATTCATAGTGGGCCACTGGTTATATCTGAAGGGTATTACAGGGTGGGGCAAATAAAAGTGGCCCAGATGAGTGGATACAGTTGGATGTGAATATATGCATATAACTGCACTCCATGACCTACTGTTACTTCCAACAGGATGGAGCAACTGACCATACAGCCAGTTGGACCTTAGAGCACATTTACCCAGTCTTCATGCCTGACAGAATTGTTAGGAGAGGTCTGTCTGGTCACAGCTCAAGCCAGCTGCCCAAGTGACCTAAACATTCAGATCGTGATTGCTTTGTGTGGGGAGTCCCCTAGTCTAAGCTGTATCACAACAACTCTTATATTCTTCAAGAACTGTAGCAGAACAGTTTGGATAAGATTGTAGCAATTCCAGCAGTATAGCTTCAATCTGCCTTCAGCAACCTGCTGACCAGAGCCCAAAAGTAGCAAGAGATAAATGGCGGTCATTTTCAAAATCTGCTATAGTTCTGGGCCACTTATATTTAGCACATCCAGTACTATGTTCATATTTAATTTCTAGTGCATGCTCCTCTTTTATTAATACATAACTTGATCCTTTCCACATCACTGATCTTTTTCCTTATGATGGGACCTATGTAAATCAGTGAATGCGTGACCTGCAGTCATTACAATACAAACATTCTGGATGAAGAGAGCCAGGAAAACAGGGGACAGACTGGAGTTGAAGAGGAAATTGCAACTTAATGGAAATGAAATGGAGATTGGCTGGACATGTAGCAGGATAAATGGGTAGTAGATAAAAGGAGGAGGTGACTGGCTGATGAAGTCATTAGATTTGAAGCTAATTTAGAATTTGTGGCATCATATATGGAAATGGATCAAATATCAGGGGCTGAATCCTTATAATCAAGGTGACATCATAGGAGCATTGTCTGCACCCATATGCATACCATGACACTTCGGCTAATTTCTGTATTACACATGAACACAAGGGGAAAAAGCACCAGTTAATTGTGAAAATATTACAGAGAAAAGTATTGTACCTGGAAGATTGTGTACAAGAACACATGATGTTTCCTGGTTGGTGTTTCAGTCCACTGACTGATTTTTAGCATCACAGAAAGGGATATGTACTAGAAACCATCATAAGAAGTTTCTGCCATTTTCTACTGTTTTTTAAGTTGTGAGGCTTGAGGTAGTGTTATGTACATGACCATGATGTACCTGGGAACAGTTTTTCCCATTTGTAAAAACCTTACTTTTTCCAGTGTAATTTTTCTAAGTTCAGAAAAACAGTGCAACACATAAAATGAATGCTATCATTTTAAAATGAATATGAAAATATATTAAACTTCCTCTATAGGGCTGGCTACAGGCAAAAGTCTGAAAAGTGTCCCAAGGTAGAACACTGTCCCCTTCACATGGGGACAGGGTGCTGACAGAACTGGTGCAGGTATAAATTTGAGTACAGTATCAACAACCCCAACAATGGCTTAATGAACATAGATGATCTGACCTATTACACTACCATTCACTGACTTTATAACTGGGAGGTTTGGGTTCATATTTTTCGCTAACAACCCTCTTGATTTAATTTTCCCAGTTTCCTTGTGTTACTTCAGGTGAATACCTCAATAGTTAGAACCAAACAATTCTTTTCCTTCATTATGTTTCTTCTAATGTTCCACCTCCAAAGACAATGCTAAGGTAATAAATTCCAAACTTACTTTTAGTAATTTCTTACATGCATTCTAGCAATATTTCTCAGAGATCCAATAAAAAAGCTTTGAGACAGCTTAGTGTTGGGCTGTAAAAGGCACTGATAAAGACTGGTTTGAAGCAGCTCACTAAATAAAATTTGTGTAATTTATATTAATACATATTATAAAAATGGATGTATGTATGTTCCACATCTTCTCCTAAGCTACTGGACTGATTTCAACCAAACTTTATACACATATCACTTACTGTCTGCAGAGAATTCCTGTGTGGGTGAGAACCAACTGCCAATCAAAAGGGTGGGAGTGAGAAGAAAAAGAAGTCTAGGCCATGGCAGATGAATAACTAGTTTTTATTCATTCATTATTTGAGAATGAGAGCAATTAGTGACTTGAAACAAATGTTACATATAATTTTAAATCTTTGCAAAACTTTTTCTCACTGAGAACTCCCTCAAAATGATGAAAGGAACACAGTTTTTTGCTTACTACATATTCGTTGTTCATGCAGTAAATGTGCCGGACCAAGCTTGATGTTTTAATTTATTACTTCTTTGCTACTAACTGTATTCAGATACATTTGGCAAATGGTATTCATATACCATACCAAATGTACCTAAAAAATTATATCATTCTACAACACATAGTTTGAGAGATGTGATTTCATAAACATTGAGCTATGTGAAAATAAAACTGCAGGGCAAAAGTTGCCAGAGATACAGGTGAACTATATTTACAAATATTTGTGAAATATA
The DNA here is from genome assembly GCF_023897955.1 of Schistocerca gregaria. Taxonomy (NCBI): domain Eukaryota; kingdom Metazoa; phylum Arthropoda; class Insecta; order Orthoptera; family Acrididae; genus Schistocerca; species Schistocerca gregaria. The sequence goes on along the minus strand of NC_064931.1, from coordinate 35,096,297 downwards.
TGTGACATGTGCTTATGCATGCACAGCCACAGGTAAAAAGCTCCCCCTAAATCTCTGCATCTATTTCAACCAAATTTGGTACACATACTTCTAACTGTCTGAAAATAAGGGGTAAGAATCAGGAGCCTCCTACTGGGGTAGGGGTGATAACTTGGGGAGAGAAGGGGGTATGAGGAGATGGACTGACAGAGAGGGGAGAAGGGGAGATAGACAGAGAGAGTATGGAGAAGGAGTGGGACAGAGAGAGGACAGACGAGGTGATGGACAGAGAGAGGGGGAGGAGGAGATGGTCTGTGAGGAAAGGAGGAGATGGCAGAGAGAGGTGGAGGAGATGGACTGTGAGAGTGGAGAGAAGGGGGTGGACAGAGAGAGGGCAAGAAGGAGATGGACAGAGAGGGGATCAAAGGAGGGGTTGGACAACAATGGGGCAGGAAGAGAGGGCAAAGAGAGGGGAAAGCAGGGAGATGGACACAAAAAGGAACTTCAAGGAGATGGACAGAGAGAAAGGAGGAGAACTTGGGCAGAGAGAGGGGGGAGGAGATAGATAGAGAATGGGAGGAGGAGATGGAGAGAGTGGAGGAAATGGAGATGGTTTAATAGAACATGTACTTTGGTGTCCCACTTAAGAGTTGTCAGTTGCATTTCTGCGATATTTGCACAGAAAGTGTCACTTTTGTTCCCTGTTACAGACAGAAGTATTTTTAAATCTTAATTTTACATGCCCATTCAATAGAGCACTCTGAATTAATCTAGTACAATATTTATATTAACAAGGACAATACAACATGAAGAAAAAACAGCAGTCCAGCAATGGCTCCGTACAACTGCATGCTTGGCAGTTGCAGTCACCAGGTCCAGGACAGTGCTATTGTTGCTGGGTACTGGTTATTCTTTGAGTTTTACTGTATCTGTTAATACATATAGATAAAACAAATATTGTACTAGACTAATCTGGAACTGCTCTATCAAATTGGAATGGAAAATTCTGCTTTAAAAATAATTTTCTTTGTAATGGGAAACAAACCAACACTTTCCATCAACATCGGGTGTCACATGAGTTGTATTTATTTGGGCATTCTGCAGCTACACAATGCAAAAGTGAAATTACAAATATCTGCTCAGACACCAGAAAATGTGCCTGACAACTCTTAAGGAGAAACATTTTGAATATAAAGTAGGGAACATCTAATCCTGTAAATAATCTGTTGGGCTAAAGATAAGAGGAAGGCATTGTATATGTGATAGAAGTAGATGTAAAACTTTTTATATAATTCTATCTGAACTCCAAAACTATTGTCTACATTGGCAAAGTTTATTAAAAAATAAATGAGTAACCACAGGAACAGAATAAATCTTTAAAACTTTTAAATACCCTTATTTATGGAAAGCTGCAAACTGGTCAACAATTATCAGATCTTCATCATCAATAGCACACTGCTGGATAAAGACTTCTCTAGACTTTTCCACACATTTTCCACTCTTTAGTTACATGCATCCATTTTGCTTCTGTGTATTTTCTGATTTCATGTACACACGTTTAAGATTTCTGCAATCACCAAATAAATTTCTTGATCCATGAGCCATCAAATTGTTTTTTTTTTTTTTTTTTTGCATGTCTCATCCAAATCCATTCCATCATGTCACAATTACACATGTTACCTAATCCATTTATTTACAAAGAATAGTTTTTGGGTGATGTAGTCTTCTTGCCTTATTTGTGAGGAGTTGAGTGGTACTGAGGGGATGGAGAGGTCCCATCCGAGGTCACAACCAGAGAAAGTGCAAATGCTGGACAGGAAGACAATCTTCTGCCTATGTGAAGAAGCCTTCACCTTGGCAAGTGGCTTTAAAAGCAGTGTCATTTCATCTGAGAAACAATAATAGAGAAACAAGTATTACCAGACAGAGTTCTGTCATGTTTTATATTGCAACAGTGTACTAGGTTCACACAGCTGCTGCCTACACATGTCACTCACATCCAAACATGCAAGTCTTGCTGCTTGTTTGATTTGGTATTGTAGCAATTCAAACATCAGCAAGTGGGTGCTGGGGGAAATATGTTATTTGTCAGAAGGCTTTTGGTTTCTGCCAATTTTTGCCACCTGAGGACTGTAGCATGTTAGGACTGTTGGAGATATAAGAAAAACAAGTTGACCGAATATGTTACTTATGTGCCCCTCTAGTCAGTACAAGCAGTTGCATTCATAAAAAAAATAATTCAAGAATTATGGAGTTAGTCATTATACCTGTGGACAGCCATATTCTGGACATCTGAGCTGAGAAATTGTTTGAGCTAAAATGATGGAAATTATTTGATAGAATAATAAGTCAGCTGGAAAACATATTTCCTATATAACACAGCACATAATCTGAGTTTAATTTCCTTTCAGAAATCACATTAAATGAAAGTACTGTATCTTATTTCGAAAATTTGCAGCTGAGTTTGGTGCCAAGTACATGGTGTATTAAAAATAATACGAATTGTTATTTTTTGGAAATAATTTCATTTTTATTTACATTAGTGTTACTCCCTTCACAATAGTTCAGTTTAGATATCAAACAGTTATTTAAATGCTTTTGTAATCCCCTAAACACTTCTGGAGCTCAATCCTTGGGATATGTTTTAGCTCTAGTATTGAAGGATTTTTATATGTCATCTTTGATTGTTAAATGATAGTACTTTGATGTTTTCTTTATTTTTGGGAACTGAGAAAAAGTGTGGAGTGTGAATGAGTGCAAAATCATGGTGCAAAATCCATCAACTGTTTCACAACTGACGTTAGTTTTTCCCTCGGGTGGCTTCATGCAAATTAAAATGGTTCAAAGTGCTCTGAGCACTATGGGACTTAACATCTATGGCAATCAGTCCCCTAGAACTTAGAACTACTTAAACCTAACTAACCTAAGGACATCACATAACACCCAGTCATCACGAGGCAGAGAAAATCCCTGATCTCGCCGGGATCGAAACCGGGAACCCGGGCGTGGGGAGCGAGAACGCTACCGCACGACCACGAGCTGCGGATGGCTTCATGCAAACCACATAAGTAAGGGAGAGTGTTGTAACTTGGTGCATTTTTCAGACATTTGGCTCCAGTAAGCACTATAATTCATATTTAACATATGTTCATATTCCACTTTTAAATGATAGCATTCACATTTTGTGTGCTACAGTCATTTTCTGACAATACAAAAATTACTTCTCCTGCTGTGAAAACATTTTCCAAGGTCATGTAGCTAGGAACATATATTTTATTGAAATTTAAATGCATTGCTGTGAAGAAAATCTTGTCAATATTGTATTTAATCATCCATTTGCAACATTATTACTGTACTACGCACCAAGAATCAGTAAGTGAAATAAAATTAAGGAGATGTATTATGAAGAACCAGTTATAAGATAAATACATTTTGAAATAGAGGCTTTTGTATATATGAACCAATTTCCATTTTCTAGATGGGTAAAATTTAGGACTAAAATATGTAGACTGTGAAATATTTACAAATACTGCACAAAACAGAACTTCATGTCTAACAACGACAGAAACTGCAGAAAATGGCGGAAACTGCTTAGGCAGTTTGTAGCTTGCATTCCTTCATGTAATTCTATGATAAGGGACTGGAATGAAGTGCTGACCAAAAAACATTATGTGATCCTAGGTACACTATCTTCTAGGTACATCACGCTGCCCTACTCCTTATTGATTGTTCAACCTTGTGACATGGACTCATGGTGCAGTATACTGTTAAAATCACAGAACACAGTAAGCACAGCCTTCACATTTGATCACACTTGTTTAGCATCTTTTGGTCTTGGTGGTCCACAAAGTTTCTAATAGGATGACTGAGCCTTAATTTTGACATTATATACCACATACGGGATCAACAGTATGATGTCAAAACTATGGCTCATGTAAACAAATCTGTGCTGAGAAACTATTGATCCAATATGTGGGATGTGATGTCAAAATTAAGGCTCAATTATTCTAACAGAAACTTGCTGGCCTCCCAACACTGAAGAAAACTTGACAACTGTGGTCAAATGTAAAAGTCATGCTTACTGGGCTCTTCAATTTTTATAGCATAGTGCACAATGACTTCTTACCACAAGGTCAAATGGTCAATAAGGAGTATTTCATACAAGTTCAGAGCCATTTATGTAAAGCCATCCAAAAAAAGCAGTCAAAGATGCAAATAAACAATTTGTGGCTTCGGCACCACTGTAATGCACTTGCTCATACTTAATTGTTTGGTTGTGAAATTTTGGACAAAACCAATACTGTAATGATGCACCAGCCTTCATATTCATGAGATATGGCCCCATATATATGTATGAAACTTCATGGATTGAGAGGATATGTGATGTCATTTCAGTGATTATAATCTGGAGTCAAATTTCAGGTGGGCCCAATTATTGTAACTGGTCTTTGGTATCCTGGATACTAGCACTGGGATGGAATTGATGACCATACTGTTTTCAAACATGTTCTATCATGGACAGATGTAGGTATCATGCTGGCCATGAAGGTATCTCAACATCATGCAGGTAGTTCAGAGAGACATGAGCCTCATACGGATGAGCATTCTCCAGTTGAAAAATGATGAGCATTCTCCTGTTTAAAAATGGCACTACAGTACTGCAGCATGAGAGGTAACACAAGAGGATGGCAGGATGTCCATGTAAAACTACTGCACCATTAGAATACCCTCAGCAACTACTCGCTCTGACGTGAAGCCAAACTCAACGTCTCCTCACACCATGATGCCAGGAGTAACACCACTGTGCCCCTCCAAAACATTGAAAGAGTGGGACCTCTATGAAGAGTTCCACCATACCTGGTGACAGTAGTTATCTGGATGAGTGCAGAACTGTGATTTATCACTGAACACAATTCAGCACCATTCATTAACAATCCACACTTCCCAGACGTTGCACCACTCAAAACGCAGCCTAGTGGTGACTTATACATGGTGTGGTAATTCCCTAGTCTGGCTGTTGTGGTCCCCTACCAATGGTGTATGATGACAGAGAATTTTGCAGAGTCTTTAATGCTTGGTTTGGAATGACAGATGTAGATGTGGAGGGCTTACAATGTGCTTTATGTAGAATAGGATGGTCTTCCCTTGTGGTGCTCACAAGCAGTCAATTGAAAACTTCACAATGAGTATGCATGGCCTCACATTACCAAGCAGTGCAATATTGGCCTATTGTTACATCTAAATGCTGCAAAAATTTGGATACTGCATTATTTGATCCACTACTCAAATGGAGACACGCAATAAAACCTGTCAGGTGCTGATAACAGCATATTGTAAGAGTATGCACCATCTCCACTGCTTTAAGGCTGTCAGGACACAAGCTGGAGTGCCATAGACAACCACCAGAAGAAAAAATGACTGTTTTATGTTGAAGCAATTTTTTTAGCTTCTGAGTCAAGGGAGGACTAGTAAAATCCTTACATATCTACATTCAAATATCTGCTGTACATGTCCTGTCATTGGGTAAAATACCTATGACCTACTACCCACTTGCATATGGAGAGTACTATGTACATGAGCAGCAAAGACCTACTTGATGCATCGCTGTATCAGACAGTTGCCCTTGTTACTAACAATATGGCACTGTTGGACTGCTGGAACTTCTGCAGGCAGCTCAAGTGCCTCCATCTGATCAAAAAGTAAACATAGGCATCCATGCAACACTTGATGAATTTGTTAGGCAAAATGAAAATTCTTTTTGTTTATTGCAATCCAGTGTGATAAAGTTTTCCTGCTGCTAACTTCATATTTCTATTCTCAGGGAAGTTGTTACACTCTTTCAAAACATTCATGATGCTGGCCAAAAGTGTTCTTAGTCCGACAGGTTTATGTTATATACAGGGTGATTTTTTCCACCATGTACAAACACTAGAGATTGATTGATGAGTGGATATGGAACAAAAAAGGTCTAATGAACTTATGTCCAGAAATGCATGGTATCCATGCTAAAGACCATTTTTTGAGTCATACTCTGTTACAGAGACTGTGGTCTAATATGTGCCATGCAGCCACAGTTTCAGTATGCATGGGGTCCTCCTAGAGGGTGGTACTGTTCCTAATATATCATGTCTTAGTGCCCTCTTCTGTCATAGTAGTTGGTAATGTTGTCTCTGATTCACTTCTCTTGCTGACTCACCTTGTAGTGAATATGATACAGTGATGTACGCAATGGGTCCATATTTGAATCAAGAACTTGCCAACATGGTGTTTATTTGTGCAAAGGCAAATGGCAATGGGTGGTGGACAGGAAGGTTGTATCAGCAGACCTAACCCACTGACAACAACCACAACATTCAATATTTGCAACAGTGTTTCACCACTTGCCTGAGATAGGGTCTTTTCAGGAAGAAGGAAATCATGAAGGACATACTCGAAGTGTTTGGACACCAGACATGGAGGAAAATGTGATTAACACTGTGGAAGGCAACTGTCATGTCAGTACCAGGAAGTTGGCCGGCCAGTACAGGGTAAGCCAAGATGACTGCACGGAACATTCTCCAAGAAAATTGTTACTACTATTATCACTTACACCATTTCCAGCACTTAATAGCAACAACTTTCCACATCGGGAGCAGTTTTGTCACGATTATAGGATTCGTGATGAAGCTGCCTTCATGTGGCATGGTATATGCAACTTTCATAACAGTCATCTGTGGGATAGCATGCAGAACCCCCATCAGCATTGGTGCAGCCAGAATATGTAGGCCAGGATGACTGGCAACCACATTTTGGCCCCAATATTCCTTCCATGTCACCTAACAGGCCAGAACTATCAGCATTTGTTGTGTGTGACTTCATCTCCCCTGCTGAAAGAAGTGGCATTGATGATTCAAAGGGTTATGTGGCTGCTACATGATGGTATTCCAGCCCACTTTGCCATTAATGTCCACACACATCCCAATCGTTTCTTCCCTGGCTGATGGATCAGAATAGGGGCTCAAGTTACATTACCTGCTAATTCATTGGATCTCAACCTGTTCAATTTCTGGTTATGGAGCCATCTCAAAAGTATTGTGTATGCAGAGCCCACTCCAATTGTGACAATATTGGAGCAGCATTTTCTTGCTGCCTTTGACACTGTTCAGATGCAGTCTGGGTAATCTGATCATGTGAGACAGAACATGCTACAACATGTACAAGCATGCACTGTGGCACACGGAAACCATTTTCAACACATACTGTAACTGTGGCTGCACAGTACAGCACGTATTAGACTGCAGTCTCTGTAACAATGTAGGATTGAATAAATGGTTCTATATCCTCTCATTGATGAATATCTAGAGTTTGTATGCAATGGACAAAATCACCCTGTATTGCGTATCTTAAGTTGATATGAAACACAAGATCCAATGTAGATTCAATTGAATCACTGAGCAGTTGTGATGTATTATGCAAGAATACTCTGACAAAAAGGGTGTGAGCTTTCACTGGAACAATTTGCCCATCCATCCTTAGTGGACCAGTGAGGATTTTGGAAGTGTTTCTGACAGTATCCACTCACTTTAATGGCATATCTACGTGTAGGGTCCGACAAAAGGAGTAATGATGTGTTCTTTGATGAAGCAGAGGTGAGAGCTGTGGATGAGTTTATCAAGGAAAGAAGTCTGGAAATTTGTGCATCATCCCCATCTTTAAAAGAGGCTGTGCACCTGGCACTGCTGAGAAATTGAGAAATGAGGTTAATTGTTTTGTCTTGCCTTCTCCTCTTGGGAATGACCTCTATTGTGTATCCATTGTGAAAACAAATTGTAGGAGCTATGAGCACCCTAGACACACAGCCAATAGGTATCATGCCTCCTACTGTTCTCTTGTTAAATTTGATTAACCAGAAATTTCCATCAATTCCCAATTTTCTATGCTAATGAAGTGAGAATAGTGATATACACGAAATTTTACATGTTTTACTCATTTTCTGTATATTTCAAATAGGAAATGGTTTTAATAATTATAATTTAGTGATTATAACTTAGCCAGTGTTTTTTTCTTTTGTACATTATTTGGTGATTATGTATCAAAAATAACATAGGAGGTCATTCAGTAGTATTGTGTTATTGTTTCTATTCCTATTATAGAGCATTATCATTTAGAAATAGCCTAGTAGAAATTGAGCTGCTCGGGGGAACACAATGGTAAGTGCCATCGCCATGTATTTTGCGGTAGATGGCTAATGACACCACCTGTGGGATGCACAATGCAGAAAACTTGCTAGTAGTTCCAAATTCATTCAACAGATGTCAGAGAGGAGCTTAATGGTAAGCGACACTGTCCATCTGTTGCGGAAACATAATGGTAAGTGACAGAGAGAATGGCGGCAAGAAAAAACATCTCTGAGATCATGGCAACAGTGAACATGGCAGAAGACGAGGAATATACCTCCAATGATACAAATATCTTCGAGAGGGATCCAGAATACATTCCTCATGATTGGGATGACTCAGAGGTATGTTATTTTGCAAATATACTGTCTTTAGTACATTTCACGAACATAATGGTAAGTGCATGTACATACCATTATGTTCCTGGAGTACAATTGAAAATTACGTTTGTCGACAAGTACAAGATGTGTACAGTCCAGATCGGTGGTGCGAGATCATCAAGAAGTCGGCTTGTATGCAATATGAAAAGGGAGGATTTCTATCAAATACAACACTCTAAAGGAGCGTTTGTCTACAGAAAGAAGACAGTTGATGATCGAGATTTCAACCTAAGCAAAATATGTAGGTGGAAGGTGACCTCCGAATATCGATCATCTTTATTCATCAGCAAGACATTTTGTCATGACATTTGGCATGAAATAAACTTCAGGAAATGTGGAAGGCAAGGACCAATTCCTACGCTTCGACTTAAATACAGTGGGCCAAGGCTTATTGAAAAGAAGGAAGTTGCTGATGTCATGTCGCTCCTAAATTGCATACCACCTGCCCACAATGGATTTTTCCTGTCACTAAAGCCAACAGTTTTAGATGAAAAAGACATTAGTAACGAGCGTGATGAATGATTTTGCAGTTTCAGTTAAGTGTTGAAGACTTACTATAAAATTTAATATGTAATGTTCTATCACTATGTGTTGTTAATGGTGTATGGTAATGTAATAATTTTTGTATATTTCATTTGTTTTAGTCAGTTCTGAGTTTCATTTATGTCTGTATAGTAGAAGATAGATGTTAGAATCACTACAGAATAAAAGGACTGTTCAAAAAAATTATTCAGATTTGCAGATCAATTGAAATTTTAGAAGGGCTGTATCTCGAAACTGTGATTTTGGTGCTTACCATTTTGTTCCCCCGAGCAGCTCAATTCATACCCTACTCAACTCTCAGAGTCTGAAATCATATTCAGTTCTGCAACTATATTCGTTTGTAAACTTCCTAATAACATTAGTTTCAACAATATATTTCATTCCAAGTGTTTACATTTTCACAAACATTCATGTATTTTGGACAACTGTAACTGCTGTAATCATTTAGACCCATTCTCAGATTTATTGATTTAGGTTGTATGTTTCTATAAATAAATGGTATAAATAAACATCATTAAATTGAAATTGTCCTAATCTAATTAATCAGGTTTTTTTACAGATTATAAAATGATGTAATTAGTGTTAAATTTATGGGAGTTTGAATGGAGTAAACTGAACAAATAGTATGAGCAGTTTTAGGTGACATTTTAAACACCAACTATCCACATTTTGCAGCACAAATCTGTGGCGAGACCTGTTTGTAGAGCATCTGTTGTATTAGTTCATTTGAAACAGATATATCAATTGATTTTTTCTACATAACTAAAAATCATAGTGAAATATCCCAGTTCTTTTTGAAAATCTGTTCTCTCTCAAAATAATTTAAGTTATTTCTGCACTGGAAATTTAGGGAGGAACAGCTCAATTCAGTTTATGATCATTCAAAAAGTGAGTAGGTATTCTAAAATGTTATTCAGTAAGCTGAGACACAATTATTTTGTAGAGAAGTTGTTAGGAATCGTTTTAAAATGTTGGTAGTAATTTTATTTTCACTATCCACTTATTGAATGTTATCTACTTCGTTTTATTTTGTGGATCTACAACAATGTTGCACCATTTCTCTTAGTCCATTACTAGAGCTCTCCAATTTCTGTAATCCATTTTCCTGAGATTCTCAATGACTCCACCCTTCTGTCAGATCCTTGGCTGACCATGGCCTCTCTGTCCTCCTGTGTGTCCTTGTAATACCTTTTTAGACGCTTCCACATTACTCATCCATGTGAGATACCCAGTCCTCCATAGTCTGGATGATTTCACTATTATTCTGATATGTGGGTCTTTATATATGTTGTGCAACTTATGACTGTATCTTTTGCTCCATGTTTCTATGTCAGAAATTATGCCAATTATTCCTTAAAGAATCTCGCTTTCAAATGCCACCATCATTTTGATGTCTTCTGCTGTTAGGGTCCAAGTTTCAAAAGCATATTTATATACAGGTCTTATACTTCCCATAAAAACATTCATAAATTGCCAGTTGCCATAAATGAAACTGCCTTTTGCCTCATATCTCAGAAATATATAAGGTACAGCTCTAGATATTGAAAAAAATATTTATGGAGAAATTATTTTCTGACTACTTGCTTTGACAGTCCTGCAGTAACCTCAATAACTGTCTAGGTGGAACATTTAACATCTTTAAGATGTATAACTATAAACAAACTTTATTTTGAAACAAATGTGCTGCATGTAGCTGAATTTATTGACCATGCCTGTTAAGTAATGACATACAAATGTGAAATTGTGGAATGGAATGTAAATCATGGTATGAGAGGAATATGCTGTTCACCAAACAGGGTAGGTGTTCAGCAGTAAAGACAGAAAAGCAAGATGTTGGTTACTGAAATTCATCTGTCAATATTGTATTGTTTCGCAAGTGTGCCATTATTCCATAATTTCTTGCTTGCTTGTAGTCTTTAAGAAATCTTTGCTAATCACAAACAATTTCTGATAGTTCAACCCCACATTACTGTTGGTAGAATGATAGGATGTTGCCTCATTTTGTCACTGAAGAAAGGCAGACAGTTATTTGGGTCACTTTTTGTGCTTAAACAAAATACAAATTTGTAACTTTGTTACAGGTCATTTTGAGATCTACATGTAATAAAAGAAGGGCAATTCATGCTGAATTACTGCAAATTGCTGTCTGTCCAATGAAACACTGAGTAGAAACTACAGAAGCTGTATAAACTTAACTGTAATTAAATTATGCATGTTGTCACGAGGCTGACAACATACTCCATTGCCTTCATGTAATAAGGACCACCTTCTCAATAAGTTTCAGTTTTAAAGCAAAACTGAAGGAATTTCTTTATGATCTTTTATTTTTATTTGTATACTGCTACTGTATGTATTTTATGTCAAATTCTGATCTGGTGTGTGTTTTTGTGCCCTTTCTTTTTTTCGTCTATTAATTGTGGATCTGAAGATGCCCTGTAACTAAGATCAAAACCAGTAATCCGAATTAACATGAAAAGTGATCAAGGTGCCACCTGTCTTTCTCCTCAAATGGGTGCACGGCTTTTCATAGCATGAGCGGGTGCGCAATGCACTTTGTACACATGTATAGAATAGCTTCATTTATGTTGCCAAGAACAGTCATGGATGACCAAAATCTTAGTTTATTTAAAGATCAAGAAAATAAACTTACATAACATGAGCTACACCACTGTTTTATTAAACAATAATTATATAAATTTTCAGTACATCACCCTGTTGGCAAGGACAGATGTTACAGAGACAGTAATGACCCACTTACAGCATTAAGCAGTGCAGTGGCATCAGATCCCATCCAGCTGCTTATTTGATCACTAATTCTCTAGTAGACAGCTGCTTCAAAGTGGCATTAGGCTGCTAGTTCATAATCAGAAATGGAATGGTGCAAAATCATTTTATTTTTTGTTGGCACACTTTATACAGAGGTGTGTGCACTCGAAGGTTAAATTAGTTATGGTCACATTGTCCTCAGATGACATGTCTTCAGTTAGATCATTCTCTCAGGTTCCAAGAAATAATAACAATATATGCATTGAGTAAAATACTGGAAAAAGTATCACAAAGAACATGAGTTTGTGTATTGGTGATGATGAGAATTATTTTGTTAAAGTAGTGTAATATGTGATGATGATGATTAGTGATCCATACTGGAGACATGGTGAATTGTTTCCAACCTACACAGTAAGTTTTTCATCATGAGACAATGAAATATCCCAAAAATTATCCATCAGAGTAAAAAACAGTAAAATACATGATCAAACTATTGTTGAACCAGATTCTACAGGAAAACATACATAGCTATTTTATGTAACATTTTGTTATTGCAGGACAGTTGGTGTTGTAATTGATAAAAAACACAATTGAGTTCTCAAATGGTATTTTCTTAAGAAAAATGTATTGAATAAAAAACAATGTGTGTGGCAAATGACACTGTGTTTTGTAGCTTTCTCTTCGCACCTATTTTGAAATATTCATTAATTCATTAAGTGATTTTATCTTATTATGTTCACATTGTAACTTTTAAAAAAATATATTCCTACATAATTCGACTGCATTATTAGTTAGAATGCAGATGATGATGATAGTAAAGAAAACTGAAATGGTCTGCATTTATAAAAAAGTAAGAGGAATGCCAGTAATGCTGCAAGTCTTTATGCTCAATCTTTTCTGAACAGGATGCTATTACACACTTTTTTTTTAATAGAAAGGTTGTCTGATATTTGTCCACTGACGGACCTATATAGCCATGAAAAAAGAACAGTCAAAGAACAGTTGCATCAGTGAATAATGAAACTGCAATATTAGCTACTGTGAATCACAACCCCCATATTAGCATGTGGCAGTTAAGTCATGAATTGAGAATTAGTCAGAGTACCTTTCACCAAAATTTTAAACATAGAAAATATCATCCATTTCATATTGCCCTCCATCGGGAACATCATGGCAATGATTTCACTGACTGACTAACACTTTGCCAATAATCTCTTCAGAAAATACAGAGAGACCCCAATTCCTTTCCTTGAGTATTGTCCTCTGATGAGTCAATCTTCAAAAACCACAGTATGGTTTATCAACACAACATGTATTATTGGAATATGGAAAACAAACACTAGTTACACCAAGCTGAATATTAGCATATGCAGGATAGAAATGTTTGATGGAGAATAATTGTGATGAACTCATTGATACATTGTTTATCAATGGCACATTAAATGATGATAAATACTGAACATTATTTGAGGAGAACCATCCAGTATTGCTTGCAGGCCTTTCCATGGACTCAATGGGGTTTTGACATGTTACTTGTCCAGCACAGTATTCTGTAGAAGCATCAGTGGATTGGAACAGGTGGTCCAGTGTCTTGACCTGCAAGATTTATAGATCTTACTTCACCTGATGTTTGATTGTGGGGTCACTTAAAGACTGAAGTTTTTAATGAACTGTTAAAAGTGTTGGACAACATATTAAAGTGTCTCACCAATGCATGTCACCAGATTATACCATAAACACTTCTCATTTGTATCAGATCATTCCATGTGAGGGTAAGTAAGTACACTGAAGTGGGCAGTAACATTTCTGAGAACTTACTGTGAAATAATTCTTATAAACAAACAAACTGTTGGTGTGAGAAAACATCTCAAAGAAGCATCCTGTTGGTGAGAGGTAAAAGGACAAACCACAAACAAGCTTTTTTTCATGATTACTGAACATGTTTGTTTTTGTTTTTTTATCCAAAGCATTTTTCTTCAGATAATACCATTTTTTAATTCAATTCTGTTATTTGTCAAATAAAACACCATTGATCATGCAACAAAAAAGTAACACTTAGAATGTAATATACTTTTTTCTGTAGACTCTGATTCTATGATATAAATGGGAAGTTCCTGTTCAAAAATTCAAGGCTACCCTACACCCCACCCCCTGGGAGTGGGGCAGGGGTGGCTCAACATTGGTATCACCCTCACATTACACTACACTATCACTTTCACTATCATCAGCATCAATTCACACACAAATGTTGTTAGAGATACATTTTTTGGTATTTTCCTCAATATTCATATTGTCATTATTACTGGGGACCCGATAGAATGATCTAGCTGTATCTGGGGGCAAAGTGACAATTTTGAATTCTATAATTGTTTATTCAGATTACTGCTTGCCTATGGCAATTCATATGTTAACTAAAATAATATGTGAAATTATTCTTTAATGTTGAGGTTTCTACAGTACTTCTATCATTTATGAAAACAGACAACTATGAACATATAGCAAAGTCCATGTTAATCATATTTTGATATCAGACATAAATTTACTTTTTTATTCATTATTGTTTTTTTTACATAGATATCAGTATTGTCATTTGCAATCTGAAGCTTCTTAGTAATATGCAGTTAATTAAAAATTTCCTAGTTACTGAAGATAAGCATCATTTTCACAAATAGAAAGGTTTTTGTTTGATTTTCATCTCACCCCAGTTTGTTAAAAATTGTATATTTATAATATAGGAGCTGTATGTGAATCTCTTCATATAATAGCTTGAACTTTTCTTATATTTTCTTTCCATGTATCATATATTCCTTATGTAACTTCATTTTGTGTAGCATTAAATGACTAACTTGGCATTCTCTAATATTAACCAAGATTTGTGCTTTTAACTAACAGTCACATTTTACTTAAATCATTTCCATGTGGTGAAATAACACTCACAGTGATTATCAGCATGTAGAAAATGTGCATACTTTGTTAGTGCTATTATGCATTTTGCTACGGTTTTCACTTAGTTCTCTGTTTCTATTAAAGTAGCTTTGAAAATGGTCTCCTTCAGCTCAGAATTTACACTGCTATTGTCACTCCCAAATTGCTTCACAATGTTTCCCCATTATTATGGTGTCATCCAATTTGTCAGCAGTATTTGCTTACAGAAGTTCCTTGTTGATTTCTCTTGCTATCGAGAATAATTAGCAGCTGTTCTAACAGAGAAAATTTAAAACACACTCAACCCCCCTTAGCCCATAAGGATTGTATATAATGAATGGGTGCGACAACTGTGATTCACTGAACGTTTGTATCCTGACAAAAGCCATAGTCACATACAGACAGAAAATGCAAGCTGCATAGTCAAAGGAATTTTCAAAACGAGTTAGTTGTGAACAGACAGTGTCCAACCCACTTTATGGCATACCATACTCTATTAATGTGTCTTTATTGCAAGATCCACAAGTTGAGCCATCTGATAATTTAAAATGTCTTATTTTCTCCCTGAAATGTAGAGTTTGTCAGAGAAAGAATATTTCACAGAATAATTAGTGTTCACTGATGAAGCAAGGTTCTGCCTATGCCAAAAAGATGTATTACTGTAAGAGCAGGATTTGAAATGCATGAATCTACATTTCACTGTGGGATATGAAAAAGGTATATTAAACATACTCTTGTTTGTTGTGAGCAGATGAAAAGCACATGGGCTATTCTTTTGTTTGCATAGGCTATGATCTCAGTCTCACAATAGCTTCCACTTCAACTATAATAATGTCATTTTAACTGGTCCTTTGATAGAATGCCACTATTCTTAAGTTCCACTGGAACATATATCAGCATGTAAGTATAATTGTCTCACAGTTTTCATCAGATGTGCCAAGAATGTTGGAAGAGTGATACTGCTCTTGTCCCTCATGGGCATTAAGTATGGTGTACCTCAAGGATCTGTCATGGGACCTGTTCTCTTCAATTTATTTGTGAATGATATACAAACATGTGAAAATGATATGAAAATACTTTATGCAGATGATATGACTGTGCTAAATGTTTCCAACAATTTGGAGGCCCTTGAGCAAAATATATTCATATAAATCAATAGTACAGCACAATGGCTCTCTGAAAATGAGTTAATTATTAATCTGAAAAAACTGTGCACATGGTCTTCAAAAATAAACAAAAAGAAGAACATTTGGATGTTTTCTTAGATGAAACAGGACTGGAAGAAGTAGCTTCAGATAAGTTTTTGGACATTACTATAGACTGTGAGCTAAATTGGAAACAGAAGTTAAATATTCTTTCCAGTTAGCAAAGCTCAGTGATATTTGTAATGAAACATCTTGCTTCGTATATTCACCGAGACCTCTTGTGCACTATCTATCATTAAACTTTTCTACCATACATACAATATGGAATCACAAAATGGGGGAACTCAACTACCACAGGAATGAAGAGAATATTCACATTACACAAGCAAGACATTCGAATTATATTGAAAAAGAAGCAAAAAGAATTGTGTAAAAGTTGTTTCAAAGAACTTAACATTCTAATGTTTCCATCAATCTATATATTCAAGAACATTGTGAGTGCATAACACAACCACACAAAACTGGAGACTAATGAGACTGTTCAAACACACAAGACAAGGAACAGAAAACAACTGTGCTGCATTCCACATAGAATTAAGATTTTTGATGAAGGGCACAAATACTTTATCATTGGGTTAATACAAGTAATGCCAGGGTAATTACAAGACCTCAAAACTGAGAAAATTTCCCCACAACTCTAAAAAAGTTTCTGATACAAGAATTTTATAGTGTAGCTGACTACATTAGCAAACAGTGATCAAACGTTCATCAAACGTGATAAATCTTACGCACTATAAAAAGAACTAGCAACAGAAATCAGTGCTTAAGAGATTAACTATAATTAGGAACCACTGATGTATAATATAAGCTAATTATATCTAACAAAATTATTACTTTTTTTGGTATGTATCATCTTTCATTTTATACCATGTAATATTATGAATATACTGCATCATAAGGCATTACATATGATGTAATATCATTTATATACTGCGAAATCTCCTAAGTATATTTAATGTGTAAACTATTTTATATACTTTTATATTTCATATTATCTAGATTGTAAGCCTAATGACCTGTCCCATGTTACAAGGACATATCAGTACAAAAGATAATTTATGGGACCAATAAAGATCACAATAACAATCACCTCATTTAACAACAGAGTAACTGAACTACACACACAGACTTAAGGAGTGCATAATATCACAAATTGTTTACCTAATACATCACTGTTACTGTTACACAATCCGTTTTAAATAATCATGCATAATGGTGAGTTAAACATTTATTAAAACTGGGTTCAGAATTAGAATAGTAGTAATACGTATAGGAAAAATACTAGTCACCAGGTGCTAGCAGATGGAAACACATAGAAAGGCTCTCTTGATTCTGTTAGCTATCAATTTTATATCTACCTGTGTGTTTTGATTTGTTCTCCCTTGGTGAGTAGACTTTTCTCTACCTGTATTATTAATATAGCTGGTTCACCTATCTGGTTAAAATGTTCAATGCACTTATCAACAACATCATTGACTACTACAACCAATCATCTAATTTTAATCATTCTTAATTTACACACTTGTGGAACTTTTGGAAATATTTATAACAACAGGCAGAAATATTCATTACAGTTCTTAAATTTTCATCCTAATATTATTTTCAAGGCCATCAACAACGTTTTTAAGGATATTGTTCAAGCTTATTTCAATAATTCTCATATTTTGAAATTAGGGAGAGGTTAGTTTGCTACAAGGCAATTAAAATAATTTTCATTGTTTTTATCATGTGAAATAAAAGTTAGTAGCTTACTATACTGTGCTATATTTTGAATGGACATATTGGTATTGGTGCTGGAGTCTTCTGCTTTGCTCACAAAGTATCTTCTCATATACACCACAGTGCACACTAACTTGAAGAATTTACTATGTGCTTATAATGTGGTGGTTCCCTTAGTTTCTAATTGACACTGTCATCAATGAGTCATTGATTGTTTGTGCAACGTCAGAACCACAAAAATATTTTATTGAGTGGTAAGTGTTGTAAAGGTGTTTGAGGAGGAAGCAAGGGATTTCAGCTTTCCACAGAATCACAATTATATGCTTATTCACATATTGTTTAGTAGCTGTCTGCTGCCATGCTTACTTATTTTTGCTGTTTTCTTTAGTATATGCCTCACTGTTTCTCTGGTTCTAATAAGAAATACTGTAGGTATTCTGAATCAGTCTTCACTATTGCATTCACAAACAATGAAATGAAAAATGTAATTTCGAGAATTTCTTTGGCATTCAGCACACAAAGCCTATCAAGAATCTTTGAAGTGACGTATAATCACTGGTCTGTATTGAATCAGATCAATGCAGTCATATATTTAACAGCCATATACGTATTAACAAAGTTAAAATTGGAGGTCATTTTGTGTGTTATTTAAAATTCTAACAACATTTGTGCTGGAGTCATTTCCACATAGATTTACAGCCATTGTTTGTCAGACTTATTTTCCTGTTACAATGGGGTACAAAGGCATTGTATCACTAAATGCAGTCATATTTATATTATCTGTTCTTCATGCTGACTGCTACAAATTTAAATTTGTTGTCATTTAAATGTGTGACACCAATAGTCCATATGTTTGTAAAGTCGTCATTAACACCTAATTCATTGTGAGTAATGATGAACAGAAATAAAATATTTCATACTAGTGGGTCTCATCCTAAAGGGTTCATTGAACAACAATCCTGTTATTGGCTGCAGCACCTGATTTGAAGAAATTTTTTGCTCTTAACAATTCACGATAATTTTATAAAAATCACCAAAAATAGTTCGATCAGATGCTGGTAATTTTATTTTGTTGGTCATAAGCTGTGCAGCATGTCTTGTGATTCCAATTAGGCAATGTTAAACCCATAACCTACATGGGCAGGAGTAGGGTATCACAGTTGGTATGACCTTTGGCATCATGTTACAGCTTATGCAACCGTGAATGTCATAGTCAAGGTCACTGGCAACACTTAGCAAGGTCCCCCCCCCCCCCCCCCCCCCCCCTAGTGAGTGGGGAAGGAAGGGGAGAGGATGGAGAGGGTGGGTGTAAAATAGATGTAATCATGCTGTTTGCTCATCGCTGTGGGGCAACAATATTTTGCCTAATAGGATGAAACCTCTCCCCTCTCCCCCCCCCCCCCCTCATCATTTTGACCAATTCATTTTTTATAATTCAATTATGTGAGTATCATTTACAGTCTGCACTTCATTTTGTTGAAAGGATGATGGGGCTTTCCTGATTTTGTACAATCAGCAGTGAAAGGATTAAGGTGTGGGTATTGTATCTGTCATGGCAAATTATTCCAAGTACATGAGTCCCATCATTCTCTGCAATGAGGAGAAGAGATAAAAGTCACAAGGTAAGAAACTTTAATGGTAGTAAATACTAAAGCCATACTTTAGTCCACAAAACAGCAGTAGGTGTTAGTCAAGGCATACCCCCCTCTGGCTCTCAAGCAATATGCATTGAAATACTTCTATATATAAAAAGACATTATCACTTGACTATTAAGGAAATGCACACAATGTACACCAAATTGTACTTATAATCACACCTCACTACCTGAGATACATAAAATATCTGTACACCCTACAATGCTGGATGAGTACTGTATTATTCTGTGACATCGAAAGCTTCAAAACACCGAGACTGTGGGTAAACATGCTGCCTATTAAGGTGATGTTAAATGGGAAAAAGTAATGAATAGCATATGGCATGCTGAGATTCTCTGTAAATATGCTGAAATTGTGGTGATGTTAAATGCGTAAACATAAGAAGGGCAGGTATTCAAATCCATCATTCCCTGTAGTGAGTAGTACATTTAAAAAATCGTGAGGTAAGATACTTTAACAATTTAATGACATCATAGCATTGTTAGGAAAATAGTGGAAAACCCTTGCTTTAAGAATTGTTTATTGACAAAAAATAATTTATTATCATTTAGTTCTATACCTATGATGTATTTGTTTTCATGCAATGAATACCAAACTCTATGTATATGCACGCCCCACTACCTGACGTTGGTAACATATCTGTATACCCTGCAATGCTAGCTGAGCATTGTATTATTTTACACCATTATTGTGTGTGTGTGTGTGTGTGTGTGTGTGTGTGTGTGTGTGTGTGTGAGAGAGAGAGAGAGAGAGAGAGAGAGAGAGAGAGAGAGAGAGAGAGAGAGAGAGAGTGAGAGGGTGGGGGGGAGTGAGTGAGGTGTCATTCACCCATCTCTAATAATTATCAGCCTATGTGTCAATTCCACTCTCAAATGTTCACATCGCAGCACCAACAACAGTTGTAAGTAGTACACAATCAAAGCTTTCTACATCAGGACATGAGAGTTTATTTCAACTCCCAAGGAATTAAGAGGATTATGATTCAACTGGCTTTCACTCTTATACATATAACTAATATATCAGAATGCTAGAAGACAAGTACACACACATATCACAATTAATTTATATCAAACCCCCACCAAATTGAAGGTAAATGGACAGAAAATCTTTGTTTTGTTGTTGTTTCAATCTATATACAATAATGAAATTAAGATATGAAGTAGAAATACATAATAACAACTGCTGATACACTTTGGGCCTGCAAGTATGAACCTGCGTGTGCCAGCTGTAATAGCTACTTGAACTTATGAAAGCATCATAACCTTCTAACTGTCAGCTTCTGGCATTGTATCATGTTAATCTGTGTTTGTCCACACTCATACATATAACTAATAATTTTGAAAGATAGAAGAAGACAAATACACACACAGTGCAATCAATTTACAACATGAGTTAAAACTGTGATGATGCAATACAATGACAGAAAATATTAACACTTTCCAATATAAGAGGTGCTGTACCAGTAGCTCTTTAGTGTCAATGCAGCAATCATGCTGCTACCTTGTTTCATTATTGTTGCAATGCTTTGCAATGTGTGTTCATATTACCCACTGGCAGATCTTTGACAGATGCTCTGTGGTGTCAGTGGCCTTGACACATGGGCTGTCATGCCTCTGATATATCCAATGCATACAGATGACTGTGTTAGCAACTGTCTTTCACCAGCTGTAGTGCTGTGCAACAGTGTGACCAAAAAATTGTTTAACACAAACTGTCAAAGTACTTGAACTATTTGTTTTAAATAATTTCCTGCTGTGGGACATCATCATAATTTTTGTTTGTTAAATGATACATTATTGTGATTGTTCATCATATGTACATACACACTGTGCAATGCATGTCTGTGAAGTGAAACATGCATGGCACACACCAGCACAGTGTGATACCCAATCTGCATGCTGGAGTCATAAGGCTGCTGCACTGTTCTTGCTCCACATCACACTGAACACAGATAAAGATTCTACTAACAGACATTAGTTTTAAAAAAAGGGTCCCCTCTTTGATGATTAAACGTATCTGGTAATATTATCTCCAGCATCAAGAAAAGTTATTTTATAAATGAATCCAGGACATACATTTCATATATTGCTACATTAACTTAATTAAAGTATACTGCAGAGACTAAAACTATTGCTATGAATAACAGCCATTTGCATGATTATCATGCATCACAGCATTTACCAGAATTATTGAATGAAGGAAATGCAGCCAGCATATTTACTCTTCACCCCTCAATGGTGATACACAGTGTATGAATAGGTTTCTAAATGCAAGTTGTGCAGCTGCTCCTCCAGTGACAGCACCCACAGCACTTTTCCTCCTGTATCAAACAACAGACTTGTAGCCAGTGGAATTCCCATAATAAGTGAAGTTTTCAGTTTCATTCCTACAGCAACATGCAGAATATTGCAGTTCTTTTATGGTCTTATTCTGTATACAACATAAAATGTTCAACAAAAGGAATAGCCATCTCTTGGATAATGAAAACTGTATCACATAAACTATTAACTAAAAAAATACTGTTTTTTGCCTTGTTTCACTATTGCTCATAAAAAACAGTCTTTGTTTAGTTAATTTACAATGTTTCACCAAGAACCCACAGTTGATTCAATTAAAATGACATAAACTATTTATGATCTGGACATTAATACGGGACATTTTAACAGAGAGCGTTACTTGGGGATACAATAAAGTGCCCTCCTACATCTAAACTTGTGACGGAGAGCCATACATGCATATATCATGAATGTTTGCATGTAGTCTCCTACTCATCTGTGATACTCCCAGCAATGAGGTGTTCTTTACTATGCCATAGGTATAGCCCAAACACCTAAAATAACAAAGATCATTCACATTTGATAGGATTTCACTAGTAGACAACAGCAGTTGGGGAGGAAGGGACTACGTGTATGCATATAACTCACCAGTTCACCTAGTCTTAGCACAAAGCTGCTATTTTATTTGACCATCTGCAGTTTGCCACATCTGGTAGTTGAAATAGAGGAAATGGCACGTCATAGAAATGTTCATCTCATGCAAATACAAAAGTATCACTTGGGTGGCAGGCTACTGTACATTGAGAGCCAAAACCACACTCGGTCAACATCAATGTTTTCTCCAGCAGCAACACCAACAGTGAGCACCTTAGTGCCTCAATAGTAAGAGTTTTAGGGGCACAGCATTCAAACTACTGGATTCTGTGATGATGTATACTGTATTATTAAAACAACAAAATGTTGCAAATATCCAGCTGTTACATGTTGCTGTATGATTTGCTTCCAAGCAAATGTATCCATGAAGTGAAGGTGTGTAAGGTATGATAAACGATTACTCATGTACTGGTTCTGAGTTGGGTGCTTTCATAACAGCCTATGGGTAAGATTACATACATGCTGAATATAAAACAACTATTATTTGCTAAATATTGCCATATGGCACATGGTTTTGCTGGTGGAAAATGAGCATTTAACAAAAAGTCTACATAAATGAAGAATGCAGTATATTATTATTGTTTTTCTTAAAAAGTTGCGATGTTTAATTTACTTCAGCAAAAAAGAAAATGGTTTTTAAGTTGTGATTTATAACTGTGGAAGGCATAGTTCAAATTTGACTCTGTGGACAGTGGACTAAATGTATTGCTCATTTAAGTGAGTTTGAATGTGGTGTTATAGTCAGAGGGCAGGCAATGGGACACAGCACCAGTGAGGTAATGATGAAGTAGGAATTTTTCCATATGGCCATTTGGCCATTTCATGATTGTACCATGAATATGAGGAATTCAGCAAAACATCAAAGCTCCGACATTGCTGCAGCCAGAAAAAGATCCTGCAAGAATAGGACCAACAACAACTGAACAGAATCTTTCAAAATGACAGAACTGCAACCCTTCTGCAAATTTATGCAGATTTCAGTGCTGGTCCATCAAGAAGTGTCAGAGTGTGACCCATTCAATGACACATCATCAATATGGGCTTTTGGAGCTGAAGGCCCACTCCTGTAACCTTGATGATAGCATGACACAAAGGTTTACGCCTTCCCTGGTGTCAACAATGACGTTGGACTGTTGATGACTCAAAACATGTTATCTGCTCTAGTTTCAAATGATATCAAGCAGATGAATGTGTTCAGGTATGGAGGCAACTTCATGAATCTATGGACCAAGCATGTCAGCAGCAGACTTTTGAAGCTAGTGGGGGCTCTGTAATGGAGTGATATTGGACCTCTGAGATGTTAGATATGACTTTGACAGATGACATGTACATAGGCATTCTGTGTGATCACCTGCATCCATTCATGTCCTTTGTGCATTCCAACAAACTTGGGCAATTCCAGCACAATAATGAGACACCCCACATGTCCAGAATTGCAACAGGGTGGCTCCAGGAACACTCTTCTGAGATCAAACACTTCTGTTGGCTACCAGATTGCCCAGACATGAACATTATTGAGTGTATATGGGATGCCTTGCAATGTGCTGTTTGGAAGAGATTTTCACCCCTTTTCAGCCCTTCAGTATTCATGATGCAGCACTTCTGCATGCTCATGTGGGCCCTACGTGATATTAGGCAGGTGTACCAGTTTCTTTCACTCTTGCTCTCTCTCTCTGTGTGTGTGTGTGTGTCCATTCATGCAGATAACCTCTCATAAACCTCTGTATGAACTCTACGTTCTTGCTGTAGGTATCTGACAAGATGTATGTGGAATGAAGTACTATTTTGCCTTGAAAGTATGCTCTTGAAAGTATTACACCTCTCTTGTAACATCTACCAGACACACTCATTGCTGACTGTTTCCAAATCTATGTAACACACTTAAGGATAGTTGATTGAATTGGGAAGCTGGAATGTTAATAGTAAGAACATAGCACAATATAATTTGATAACATATATAAGAAAATATGATGTCATGATCATGTGACTGGAAGTGTCATAATTTTGGATATTTAGAGTATATAATAATGCAATGGATGTATGTGAAAGTGCGTCTAGAATTTAATTATGTCCACATTGATCTCCTAAATCAGTGTCATTGTATAGTTCAACATGTGATGTGTATCACATTCTGCTAGCTCACTCTAAATATAGAACACACGGTACAAGGATGGCATCTTTCATGGGTGGCCATTAACTATGAAGCTCTGTATCTGCCCTCAACACTAGGTGCACTGGTCCTCAGCTATATACACGAGATGGAAGTACAATGTACCCTCCACCATGCACAGTATAGCTCCTTGTGAGGTATTTATTTCAATGGTGGTCTTTCTTCCTAGTATCAGATGTGATAATATTCTGTATCAAGTGCTATAGATGTTACTATGTTCAGTCTGTTGCACATTAGGTGTGGCAGCAGAGTAGTATTTGTGTGAGATATATAATACTGAAAGTAGAATTATTATGACAGTTACTTTGGCTTCCTTCCATGGAATACCAAAACACACATACGGTTTGTGTTGTTGTAACATACTAGTGTGATGGTAAATTTCTAACCACTTAGGTCGTGTTATCAATATGGAATTTCAACTAGGAAAAAGCTCTCAAGGGCGAATAAACTTTGTTATTTTTTTGGTGTTTGGGTTACATGTATGTCACAAAAACAATGTCACATTGCTGGAAGTAACACTGATGATTAAGAGACTACATAGAGGCATTCATTATCTATGTATGTGTGGCCTTCCTGCACTAGATGAAATTTAGTGTGTTCTATTATTTCCCCAAGCAAAGCTTCCTGTTCACAGATCTCATATTTATGTCCATATCATATACACAAGGATTTTCTGAAAAGTAATGCCTCTGAATTTTTTATGGGAAAACTTTTCAAGCTTTTAAATAAAACAAATGTTATTAATATTCTAGGTTTTTATTCTTCATGTTTACATATTTTCAGACTTCTACTGATAGAGGGTGCTGAAATGTACTATGTAAAATGTTGGTATGGAATATAACTATGTCAGTGTGTGAGAATCAGCTTGCTGTAATTGAGTTTCAAATTTGAAGAGTTTGTTGGCACATGGATCCCCCTCTCCTTCAGCATGGCAATGCCAGACCACACACAGGTGTTGAGACATCTGCATTAATCTAGTGTCTTGGTTTCAGTGTCATTGATCATCTCCATGAAGTTCTGACTTGGCCCCATTGGATTTTCATTTGTTTCCAAAACTTAAAGAGCATGCCCAAGGGCTTCACTTTGAGAGTGATGAAACAATGCAAGCAGAGGTCAGGTTGTGGCTGTGTCAACAAAGTGAAACATTCTACAGTTATGGTATCTACAAACTGGTCTCTCTTTGGCAGAAATGTGTTGATCACCAGAGTGACTCTGTAGACAAATAAATATGTCGGCATGAAGAATAAAGATATAGAATGTTGATAAAGTCTGTTTATTTAAAAAGCTTTAAGATTCTCAACATGACAAATTTGGAGGCATTACTTTTCAACATGTACTCATAGTCTATGTGACAGGGTTTTCTTTATCTCATAGATGGCTATTCCTTCTGCTGACCAAACCATATGTTGTGGGAAAGCAGCCAAAGAATTTCATTATTCTGCATATTGCTGTAGGAATCAATATGGAAACTCTGCTTAACATGGGAAGCCCACATACTATATCTTTTGTTGTTTGATATGAGAGGAAACATTTTCTCATAGGCATCTATGCATGTATGTAAAAATACTGTGTTATGGTTACTCTCACAACGAGAGCAGTCACACTACTTGAATTTGGAAATCTATTCATACTGCTGTCAATCACACTTAAGGGGTAAAAAGTACATCGGCTGACTGTATTTTCCCCATTCAATAATTTGGATATGTGTTGTGCCAGATGATATGTGAATGGCTCTTATTCATAATAACAGTTTTAATTTCTGCAGTGTGCTTTAACTAAGTTAATCCTGCAATATATGAAATGGAAGGACTGGATTTATTTATAAGATAACTTGTTTTCAATGCTGGAGGTAATATTAAAAGATATGCTTTTTTTATTAATATATGCTAGTAGAAGTTTTATTTATGTACACATGAAGTGAAACAAGAATGGTGTAGGAGCCTCATCACTCTAACAAGTGGTTCAGATATCACACTCACTGCCATGTACCAAGCATGAATTACTTCACAGACCCACATGTATTGTACAATCTGCATGTAAATGTGATGAACCATTATGACATTTTCTTATTTAACAAAAATGGTGATGATATCCTAGCAAATAATTTAGGTGCTTTGAAAATTTATGATGAATAATTTTTCCTTCACACTGGTGCAAGGCACTGAAGTTGGTGGAGCGCAGTTGCTGACACCTTTGTCTACATGAACTGGATATATTAGAAGTTGTATATACACTCCTGGAAATTGAAATAAGAACACCGTGAATTCATTGTCCCAGGAAGGGGAAACTTTATTGACACATTCCTGGGGTCAGATACATCACATGATCACACTGACAGAACCACAGACACATAGACACTGGCAACAGAGCATGCACAATGTCGGCACTAGTACAGTGTATATCCACCTTTCGCAGCAATGCAGGCTGCTATTCTCCCATGGAGACGATCATAGAGATGCTGGATGTAGTCCTGTGGAACGGCTTGCCATGCCATTTCCACCTGGCGCCTCAGTTGGACCAGCGTTCGTGCTGGACGTGCAGACCGCGTGAGACGACGCTTCATCCAGTCCCAAACATGCTCAATGGGGGACAGATCCGGAGATCTTGCTGGCCAGGGTAGTAGACTTACACCTTCTAGAGCACGTTGGGTGGGACGGGATACATACGGACGTGCATTGTCCTGTTGGAACAGCAAGTTCCCTTGCCGGTCTAGTAATGGTAGAACGATGGGTTCGATGACGGTTTGGATGTACCGTGCACTATTCAGTGTCCCCTCGACGATCACCAGAGGTGTACGGCCAGTGTAGGAGATCGCTCTCCACACCATGATGCCGGGTGTTGGCCCTGTGTGCCTCGGTCGTATGCAGTCCTGATTGTGGCGCTCACCTGCACGGCGCCAAACACGCATACGACCATCATTGGCACCAAGGCAGAAGCGACTCTCATCGCTGAAGACGACACGTCTCCATTCGTCCCTCCATTCACGCTTATCGCGACACCACTGGAGGCAGGCTGCACGATGTTGGGGCGTGAGCGGAAGACGGCCTAACGGTGTGCGGGACCGTAGCCCAGCTTCATGGAGACGGTTGCGAATGGTCCTCGCCGATACCCCAGGAGCATCAGTGTCCCTAATTTGCTGGGAAGTGGCGGTGCGGTCCCCTACTGCGTAGGATCCTACGGTCTTGGCGTGCATCCGTGCATCACTGCGGTCCGGTCCTAGGTCGACGGGCACGTGCACCTTCCGCCGACCACTGACGACAACATCGATGTACTGTGGAAACCTCACGCCCCACGTGTTGAGCAATTCGGCGGTACGTCCACCCGGTCTACTGCATGCCCACTATACGCCCTCGCTCAAAGTCCGTCAGCTGCACGTACGGTTCACGTCCACGCTGTCGCGGCATGCTACCAGTGTTAAAGACTGCGATGGAGCTCCGTATGCCACGGCAAACTGGCTGACACTGACGGTGGCGGTGCACAAATGCTGCGCAGCTAGCGCCATTCGACGGCCAACACCGCGGTTCCTGGTGTGTCCGCTGTGCCGTGCGTGTGATCATTGCTTGTACAGCCCTCTCGCAGTGTCCGGAGCAAGTATGGTGGGTCTGACACACCGGTGTCAATGTGTTCTTTTTTCCATTTCCAGGAGTGTATATGGTTGTATAAACCAATTTATCAGTATGACTTTGAACCCCTTCTGGCCAGAATGTATATTCTGATTCAGGTGGGAAACATGTAATAAAGCCATTGTATCCTCTTTTGAACAAAGCTGACTCACAATGTCCTCATTATCCCAGGTACTCACACTGGATGCAATTGATGTCCAAGCTGGTCTCATAAGCATTCTATCAAGGACAGATCTGGGGATCTTTCCAGCCACAGGAGTATCTCAACATCCTGCAGACAGTTCATGGAAACTCAGGATATTTGTGGATGAGCATTATCCTGTTTAAAATTAACATCATGGTGCTGTGGCATGGAACATAACAATGAGGATGTAAAATGTCCATGACATACCACTGTGGCATCAGAGTTCCCTCAGTCACAACCAGCCATGGCCTGGACTCATGCTCACTGGCTTCCCACACCATGATGCCAAGAGTAACACCACTGCAGCCCTCGAAAACATTGAAAGGATGGTACCTCTCCCAGATCACAGACATAATTTTCAATGATGGTTATCTAGGGTGTTGGGGAACCTCATTTTGTTTCTGAACACAATGTGAAGTTGCTGATCAGGAATCCACGCTTTTTGGTGACAGCATCACTCCAAACACAGAAGTTGGAGGTGTGGTGTTAATGGCAACCTCTGCAAGGGACACTAATTCCCTAGTCTATCTGCCACTAGTCTGTGACTAATGGTGTGGGATGAAACTGAATGTTGGAGGGAGTCCATTACTAATTCTCAAATGATAGGTGCAGATGTGAAGAGATTATGATGTGCTTGGTGCAAAATACAGCTGTCATTCCTGGCCAGATGTGATTGACTGGAACCTCAACAATGAATATGTTTGCTAAAGTATTCCATGCAATCCAACATCAAGCCACTGTCACATCCAAAGGCCCCAAAATCTGGATTTGTACAATTTTCACCAGCTGGACAAATGCAGACAAGCAATGAGGTCCTTTACAGACTCTGTACAGACTCTGCCAGATCCTGATAGTGCTGTCTAACTTGATAAAGCATTATTGCCACATTCTTCACAGTCATCACTCAACATTTGATGCTGTTATGTCCCTTATATACCCTACTAGGCAAGGTAACAACACTAAACATGAACAACACTATGGCACTCTGGTGGCCTTCCTACATCACCTCTTACATCTTTTGATGGTGTAGATCTTTGACCATGGATGAAATGACAACAGATAACTATATCAATGGGAATTATAGATTTGATAATCAACTGATAATGACTCAGTTTTATGCAAGAAAGTAAACATACGTAGGCCTCAACCGCACAAAGGGCAAAAAAATAAAGTATCCTATGAGTGCAATATAAGTCACAATAGGAGTCAGTCAACCCATCAACAATTTGAGGACATGTGTAATAGAATGATCATTTAAGTGCGGGCATAGGCAAAGCTGGTGATAGAATTCAATTCATTGATTGGATACTATGAAAATGCTATCAGTCATCAAACAATGAAAAATCCAGTTCGGAATTTAACAATACCAGAGAAGGAAAGTTGCTACTCACCATACAGCGGAGATGCTGAGTCGTGATAGGCACACATGAAAGCCTTTGTAAGCAGTAGACACACACACACACACACACACACACACACACACACACACACACACACACACACACGCAAACACAACTTGCACACACGTCCGCAGACTCAGAGAGCTGAAACCAGACTGCGTGCAGCAGCATCAGTGCATGATGGAAGTAGCGACTGGGTGGGGTTAAGGAGGAGTCTGGGGCAGGGAGGGGGAGGGATAGTATGGTGGGAGTAGTGGATAGGGAAGTGTTGCAATTTGGATGGAGGGCAGGAGAGAAGGTGCGGAGGGGGGAGGGGGTAAGTAGCGGAAAGGAGAGAAATAAAAAGAAATTAAAACATTGGGAGTGGTGGTGAAATGATGGCTGTGTAGTGCTGTAATGGGAACAGGGAGGGGGCTGGATGGGTGAGGGCAATGACTATCGAAGGTTGAGGCCAGATGGGTTATGGGAACGTAGGATGTATTGCAGGGAAAGTTCCCACCTGGGAAATTCAGAAAAGCTAGTGTTAGTGAAAAGGATCCATATGGCACAGGTTGTGAAGGAGTCATTGAGATGAGGGATATCATGTTTGGCAGTGTGCTCAGCAACAGGGTGGTCCACTTGAGTTTTGGCCACAGTTTGTCGGTGGCCATTCATGCTGACAGACAGCTTGTTGGTTATCATTCCTACATAGAATGCAGCACAGTGGTTGCAGCTTAGCTTGTAAATCACATTACTGGTTTCACAGGTAGCCCTACCTTTGATGGGATGGGTGATGTTAGTGACCGGACTGGAGTAGGTGGTGGTAGGAGGATGCATGGGACAGGCCTTGCATCTAGGTCTATTACAGGGGTATGAGCCATGAGGTAAGGGATTGGGAGCAGGGGTTGTGTAAGTCCATAAACCCCACCAGGATGCCCCATTGTGGATGGTTATGGTGCCCACACTGAGAGAATCTCTGCTCTCATAGACCAACACCTTCAACCTATTATCCGAACCTATCCTCCCATGTAAAAGATACCAACCATTTCCTCGACTGACTCTCCACAGTTCCTGTCCCTTTAGCACACGGTTCCATGCTTGTCACTATTGATGCCACCTCCCTGTACACCAACATTCCTAGTGCCCATGGCCTTACTGCTATCGAACACTACCTTTCCAGATGCCCTATGGATTCCAAACCAACAACCTCCACTAAATTGTGAGTAGCAAATTTCCTTCTCTGGCACTATCTGTCATCAAAGGATATTGCCTATAAAACACTCATGTGACTCACCCAAAAATTGGTCATGTGCATTAGACCCATATATACTAGGTCAACATGATATATTGAATGTATTGGTATACAAAGAAGGGCAGCATAAATGGTGACAGATTTGCGTGATCCATGGAAGAGTGTCATAAAAATGCTGTAGAAACCTGAAATGGCTGGAGTTTGATGATAGATGCCAACTAACACATAAAAGCCTATTTACAAAGTTTCAAGAACCTGTATTAAGTAGAGAATTTAGGAATATCAACAGTCTGCCTCTTATGTATTGCTCCCATAGTGACCATGGAGATGATATTTGACCAACCACCATCTGTATGGAGGCATTTAAATAGTCATTATCCCTGTACTCTGTACATTAATAGAATGAGAGGAAGCCCTCTAAGTGGTACAATGAGAAGTATCTCTACCATGCACTTCAAAGTGGTTGGCAGAGTACAGGTATAAATTACTTCCCAAACATGTCCCTGAGACTCACAGGTATAAAAGTTACTCATACAGTCATCTACAACATAGTACTGCCAGAGAAAAGCAAATAGTTTGACTCACATAGGACTCAGCAGAAACCACAACTGATTAAGTCATTGGAAGATATGGTGATTTAAAGGCAGGAATTGTTAATAATGTGCATGAGAATGAAACACAATAGAATCAGGTCTTCATACATAAGATTAAACTTGCTGTAAGTAATAAATTATCACTGCTTACATTTTTAGTGATAAAAAAGTAATGTTTTTGGAAGAATTATGATGTTTTCTTTAAAACAAAAAATACATCCTTACAATAAAGATAGTTAATTTATATTAAAAACAGTAAATCAAAAATATGTGCAGCAATTGCTATTTATGTGTACTGCAATGGTCAGATATTTAAATAGAAACAAAGTATTACTGTGGACTCTGGTGAATAGTAACTGCATTTCTCAAGAATGGCCATTTGTGACATGAAGAGTAGGGCACTTTAAAAAATATGGAGGATGCAACTAACAAGCAGATCACAATGAGCATAAGCAGGAAAATTGCATAAGCACTACATGACATAGACAATCATTAAAAGAGCCGTGGGAAATAAATCTGGCAGCCCATGCTTTTACTGTGTGAATAACATTATGCAACATGTTCTTTGATATTTGGATAATTTTTGCACTGATTTCATATCTGTTGTTAGTTTTTTCCTATCACATACAGTTTTTCACCAATCAAGTAAACTCATTTTAGATTTAAACCTAAATTCCACAGAGAGAACATTTATTGGATGTAAGAAGAGTTTTATTTTAGTAAGATGGAGTAGTTGGCCAAGCTTGATGCATCCTTCTGGCTCTTACATAGTAAACTTTAAATCATTGTTGACATTCTGTAATGCTGTGAGGTTGTATCTGTGCTGTTAAATGTAGTCTTGCAGTTTCTTAGAAATGAGCTCTTGCAAGTGTTTGAATTCTTTTATGTTTGTGGTAGCTATGTAATTACAAAGCAAACATGGAACAATAATAGTTTCCTATAAAATATTTTTGTAAAAAAATGCATACTACACATACTTTGGTATAAGGTTTGGTGATCAAGATGCATGCTGGGCACTGCATAGGTTGTGCCATACATATGTTGAGGGGCTGAGACTGGGGAAAAATGGGAAGAGGAAATCAAAACCTTTTGTAATTCCAATTGTTTGGAGGGAGCCACAAAATCATGTATGTGATTGTTATTTTGGTATGGTTAATGTTGAAGGTCATAATACAAAAGAAAGAGGGATAAAATAAACCCTATCATTTCTTCAGCCTTATGGCAATTACACATAGCGAATTTGTCTTATCCCAATTCCATTCTTGAAGATTTGCAGTGAGGGAGCAATGCAGAAAATGAATGAGATGATGGAGAAGATTATAAGTCTGAAGAATGTTCAGCACCAGAATTAATTAGTAAAAAAAGATGAATTAACTCATGACTTGAATCTGACAGAAGACACTGGTGAATTACTTGTGCCAAGACAGAAAGCAAAACATCTTCTACTACTCAAAGTGGCATGAAAGAAAAACCCTCCAATCCTGTTAACGTAATATAGTAAATGATCCAATTGTACAACCAAGCAAGCTACTATTACCACCTCTTAACATCAAGCTTAGATTAGTGAAACAGTGCACTAAAGATTTCCAAAAGATTGTGACTGCTTCCCCTACTTGGTAGCAAGATTTCCAAAAGCATCTTATGAGCAACTTAAAGAGGGATCTTTGTGGGGCCACAGGTCACAAATGTAATGAAGGACAATTTGCTTGAAAGTACTGGTGAAGGGAGATAATCAAGGAAGATAAGTTTTGCCTCATGCCAGAAAGAACTTCAATGAAAGGAATTTAAATTGTCATTTATGTGTTGTGTTTTGTAACAATTACCAGCTTTTTTAAGTGAACATCTACCATTATCTACTCTAATTCAGTCTGTAGTGATTCCATATGTTACAAATAAATAACTCTTTTTGGTGTAGTTAAAAACATTCCTTGTCATAAAAATAGGTGGTTTCAGTTAAAGCTTCAGATGTTATTTGCACAAAAATCTGATGTGCTACAGAAAAACCATAATTGATTTGAAATCAGAATGAAATGTCCTCTAAGTATCACCTTACACTCATTAAACATCATTCTAAAAGTTTTAAAATGAGGTATAGTGTAATTGTTCACAACCTGAAATACCCTAAAAGAAAATGGTTTCACTGAAAACATATTTATGGTCCGATACATCAGTTTTAGATCAGTTGGGGAAAAGGTGCTGCAGAAAGTCAGTAGTTCAAACTGATTATAAACATCATAAGCCCCAATGCCAATATGATGAAATGCAGAATTAAAAAAAAGTTAGTAAGATACATAGAAGGATATACAGTAAGATGGTTAAGCCTGGCTTTGTATAGGACTGTAGTAAAAGAATGTGGTTAGAAATACAGAATGTGAGCCATGATAAATAGTGTAAAACAAAAGATTAAGTTTATTTCAGGTTGAGGTCCCAGCCAACAAAAGCTGTAGGAATTTTAGCCATGAAATGGATATTAAATAAACCTACACATTGTAGCATATTGATTAATTTTATGTAGTAGGTGGTCCACAGCTTCTAAGCACATTAAATGAGCTTCTCATCCAAGACCTGATTATGCAAACTATGTTGACCTACCACTGTATCTTTGTCTGCCACTCAGCACCATGTGGGGCTTATAGGATGTGGCTACTGCTCTATCAAGTAGTTACTCAATTGGCATCATGATTCTGAATATTCCCCAAACAAATCCCCTCACAAAGGAAAATCCTTAGCAGTACTGGGAATCAAACCAGGTCCTCCACATAGTAGCCATCTACCCTGGCCACTCAGTGGATGTTGAGTTGTAAGTGCATTACCTAACAAAAAGTGATGCAGCCAGAAAGGGAAAAGGAAATGAAATTAAACTAAATGGGATAGAAGGATATTTGATGTTACTGTGCTGATTACAAATTTTAGTCAAATTCACAAAGAACTCAGCAGTGTGAGCTCATGTAACAGCAGGATATTGCACCCTCTCTGGCATGCATGCATACAGTGATTCAGTTGGTAAGTGTGTCAGAAAGCCATTGTATTCTCTCCTAATTCAAGGGGTTGTACAACTGTTGTAATTGGTCCTCGATATCCTGGATACTGGCAATGAGATGCAGTTGACATCCCAGCTAGCCACACACATATTCTATTAGGAGCAGGTCTGTGAATCTTACTGGCCATGGGAGTACCTCGGCATCACACAGTAAATTCATATAGACATGTGCCATATGTGGATATGCATTGTCCTGTAGAAAAATTGCACCATAATTGCATGAGAGGTAACACAAGAAGATATTGGATGTCTGTGGCATACCATTGTGCCTTCAGAGTTCCCTCATCCTCTAACAGCCATGACCCAAAGTC
Organism: Schistocerca gregaria; assembly: GCF_023897955.1. Lineage (NCBI taxonomy): Eukaryota > Metazoa > Arthropoda > Insecta > Orthoptera > Acrididae > Schistocerca > Schistocerca gregaria. Next base: position 35,061,486 of record NC_064931.1, on the reverse strand, counting down.
AAACCCATTGGCTCCCCACACAACAACGCCAGGAATAACACTGTTGTGCCTCTGCAAAACATTGGACAAATGGGACTATCCCCAGTTCACTACCACACTCACCAACAACGGTCATCCATGGCAGTATACAACTGTGTTTTCTCAGTCTGTGTATTGATAAATAATGTCACCAGGAAGTTGCAATATAATTGTACTCTATTCAATAACTAGTCTCATTGCTCAAACATGATAGAGTTGTACTGGCTAACAGTGATAAGCCTTTGTCATCATGCACTGTGAATCATTAAATATTATAAGCATTTAGTATTTGCATATGTACATGTGTAACTGACATAGTCTATGAATCTGTGAACTTTCCAATTAACAGCTTCATCTTAAAAAAGTAAAAATACATTGGTAAGCTGCAGTGTGCATAGTGTATATCATGTTTGGTGCCAAATGATGAACCTATTATTAGTAAGTTTCTTAATATTTATAGATTACACAAAAATTTATATGGTTATAATTTTTAGTGACTCATGACATAATTGAAGTGGCTCACCATAATTATCCAGTATCAGTCAATTATGTTCAACCATTTATGCTAATATTATCAAAACTAGACACTGACTAATGTATGGACATATTGCTGCTTCCTGACAGCCATGTATTTCTTTTTCAAGTGAACTAGTAGCATATGTTCAGATGTACTAGTATGTTACATGGCAGACTCAACAGCAGGTTATTCACCATCCAGGTGAACAATTCTGAACAGCTATTAGATTGTTATTCTCCCTAATAGAACATTTAATGTACACTCCTGGAAATTGAAATAAGAACACCGTGAATTCATTGTCCCAGGAAGGGGAAACTTTATTGACACATTCCTGGGGTCAGATACATCACATGTTCACACTGACAGAACCACAGGCACATAGACACAGGCAACAGAGCATGCACAATGTCGGCACTAGTACAGTGTATATCCACCTTTCGCAGCAATGCAGGCTGCTATTCTCCCATGGAGACGATTGTAGAGATACTGGATATAGTCCTGTGGAATGGCTTGCCATGCCATTTCCACCTGGCGCCTCAGTTGGACCAGCGTTCGTGCTGGACGTGCAGACCGCGTGAGACGACGCTTCATCCAGTCCCAAACATGGTCAATGGGGGACAGATCCGGAGATCTTGCTGGCCAGGGTAGTTGACTTACACCTTCTAGAGCACTTTGGGTGGTACGGGATACATGAGGACGTGCATTGTCCTGTTGGAACAGCAAGTTCCCTTGCCGGTCTAGGAATGGTAGAACGATGGGTTCGATGAGGGTTTGGATGTACCGTGCACTATTCAGTGTCCCCTCGACGATCACCAGAGGTGTACGGCCAGTGTAGGAGATTGCTCCCCACACCATGATGTCGGGTGTTGGCCCTGTGTGCCTCGGTCGAATGCAGTCCTGATTGTGGCGCTCACCTGCACGGCGCCAAACACGCATACGACCATCATTCGCACCAAGGCAGAAGCGACTCTCATCGCTGAAGGCGACACGTCTCCATTCGTCCCTCCATTCACGAATGTCGCAACACCACTGGAGGCGGGCTGCACGATGTTGGGGCGTGAGCGGAAGACGGCCTAACGGTGTGCGGGACCGTAGCCCAGCTTCATGGAGACGGTTGCGAATGGTCCTCGCCGATACCCCAGGAGCAACAGTGTCCCTAATTTGCTGGGAAGTGGCGGTGCGGTCCCATACGGCACTGCGTAGGATCCTACGGTCTTGGCGTGCATCCGTGCGTCGCAGCGGTGCGGTCCCAGGTCGACGGGCACGTGCACCTTCCGCCGACCACTGGTGACAACATCGATGTACTGTGGAGACTTCACGCCCCACGTGTTGAGCAATTCGGCGGTACGTCCACCCGGCCTCCCGCATGCCCACTATACGCCCTCGCTCAAAGTCCGTCAACTGCACATACGGTTCACGTCCACGCTGTCGCGGCATGCTACCAGTGTTAAAGACTGCGATGGAGCTCCGTATGCCATGGCAAACTGGCTGACACTGACGGCGGTGGTGCACAAATGCTGCGCAGCTAGCGCCATTCGACGGCCAACACTGCGGTTCCTGGTGTGTCCGTTGTGCCGTGCTTGTACAGCCCTCTCGAAGTGTCCGGAGCAAGTATGGTGGGTCTGACATACCGGTGGCAATGTGTTCTTTTTTCCATTTCCAGGAGTGTATTTTAGTGATAATTTTAGAGTTAAATGTTTATGCATATGATAAATGACTTGTTTTTAAATAATAGTATTTATGAGATTGAAAGATATGTTGCAATGGAAATAGACATGTGAGTATCATAGTTTCACGTGATGGTTTTTCATACTGCTTTTCTGCAATGAAAAAGCAACATTTGGAGTCTGAAATATACTGAACAGAGACTACTTTCTGATGATGCTAAAGATATACACTATACTGATCATTGTTTTCAAGCTGTGTGTGCATGCGCGTGCGCGCCCACACACACACACACACACACACACACCCACACACACACACACACACACACACCATGCACACTGTGGCGCTGACTTAGGGGTGCCAAGGTACTTTGTGCCTCCCCAATAGTTAAAAGTAGGGAAGTAGAGGGCCGCCCCCCACCCCCCACCCCCACACCACCCCCCGCACCCTATATTCAAACATGCATTTCTCACTGGTCTCTCCCCCTTCCTCATCCTTTACTGGGAAATTTGTTAAAACTTGCACATACATTGTTGCATAATAGTATGACATGAATATGTAGGAAAGAAATACAGATTTCACGAGCTATTTCATATTCCTTTCTGCTACTCCTCCAACCTCTGCAAATGACAAACTGTCATGACGGGGTTTGTCCCCTGCATCTGTACCATTCGCACACTTTTACTGTATGGAGGTATGCGGGGAACGAAAGCTCACCATGAGCTCACAGCGCTTTGGCTGCTAGGACGAGGTCCACTTCCTCCCACAGCAGCCTGCTGGCAGCTTGTAAAAACAACTAATGAGCAATAGTGACACTGAATCTGATGGCGATGGCTAGAAGGACTAGGTAACATTAAAGGCTCTTCATTCATTCTTGTAAATTTTATTGGCAATCACTAGATACAACACCACACAAATCAGCTTCGGCTCCAGGGATTTTGCCGCCCCGCGCAATTATGTCAGGCGTCCCCACCCCCTCCACCCCCCTTTTTTGACATAGTCAACTTTTCCCACAATATATTTTATACAAGATGCCTCATTTTCACATATCACACTCAATCATCTCTTTGTTGTGAATATGTCTTTAAGATCAAAGCAGCAGTTAGTGATATGTATGCAGTGCAATACATTTTAAGCCATTTTTGTTGGAGGAAACGTTTCTTTTGTAAATCAGAGCACACTGATTCTGTACCATAGATAATTTTCAATAAGACTCTTGATTTTGTGAATAATTTGTATTGCCAATTTATTCTCACATTCCTTCATTTACGCTAGGTGAATTTGCCGCCCCCAAAAATCTGCCACCCTGGGCGCCCCCCCCCCCCCCCAGCCCCTCTGTAGAGCCAGCCCTGACACTAATCAACACTATTGATACATGGCTACTTCTTGTTAATCGCACAGTACTGTTACACAGGCCGCAGCTAAGGTTGGCAGCGAACGTAAATATTCCGGAGCTGGGCATTGCCAGAAGTTTGTTAGTCTTACTGTTACTCGGATCAGTTGTTAATCTTTCGTCCCTTACTGTGCAGTTTAAAATGGACAACTTTATAATTAGGAATAAATGTGACAATGTGGCAAGTGTTAGCGATGGTGAAGCTAGACCCACTGTTAGTGGTGCTGCGTGTGACAACAAAGACACTGATAGTGACAGAACTGTGGCTGTGACAAAAAACACTGTTCCTGGAAAAAAACAATGCTCTTATCAGTCCTCTTGGAAACAGCAATTTTCATGGATTGATTGCAATAAGGTAAAAGATGTTATGTTTTGCAAAATTTGCAGACAAATGTTTGAAGAAAATCGTTTTCTGTTTTCTCACAAAATGGAAAAAACTTTATAACTTCTATTAAATTTATGAGAAACAATTTTGAATCATTCTGGGGTGAAGTAACTTCAAAATGTCAAGATATGGGTGTTGATTCCCCAAAATTACCCCGTATAAAAAAAGTCCCCAAGAAATACGATGACTCCATCAATTCATCTGTAGAAACATTCACGGAAGTATGTGACAAATATAGAAGATTGTATTATGAAACAATGAATACATCCTTCTTGGAATCACAGTTCAAAACTCAAACATCCATGTTTGTAAATCAAATTGAACAATTTCTTCTTGGTGATAACAAACATTCATTCGATATTTTATCTTTCTACGAATCAAATATAGACAAAGAACTCTTGCTTCTCCGCCAAAGCATGTTTCATGAGATTATCCAAAGTAGTGATTCTGGGAATTTTAGTTCATTGGATGACATAGTGAAATACCTAAAACAGGACAACCACCTGTTTCGCCTACTGCCTGAACTAATGAAATTCATACGTTTAGTGATGATGATTCCGGTAACATCCTACACTGCTGAATGATCATTTTCTTGTCTTCAGAGGGTGAAAACGTATCTTCATTCTATAATGAGGCAGGATCATCTTAATGCCATTGCCCTTCACAATGCCCATAGGGATGAAACTCGAACTTGATGCTATATGTGATGAGTTCATATGCAGGAATGATCTAAGGAGGAGTACATTTGCCATCAAAAATTAACGTATGTTTCTTTAACTTTATTTATGTATTTGTTTTGTACCACTACTGACCTATACTCCAACTGAAATGACATTATGATTGACGTTTCAGCGAGTCGATACATAGTGGCTAGTCGCCAGCCAATCGTAGTTTGCATGATTTTCAGCTGTTTGCAATTTTCATTATCCTCACAATCTTTTTTTTTTGTTTCTTGAAAGTTGTTATGCTGTGAGGGGAATTTCCCAAGAATATGATGTCATAACTCAAAAGGGAAAGTATTGCGTGCATAATACACCTCTCTCTCCTTCAGCACTTGTGTTGTTCCATATAATTTTCATGGCATAGGTCATTTTAGATAGCTTAGAATTTAAGAATGTGATGTGGGAATTCCATTTCAGATTGTCTTGTAAGTAATCAATGCAATTTTGTTTCACTGACACTTAATTTTTTGGTTTTCTAAAGAAATATTTGGTTTAAATGGATTTTTAATTTTGCTATGTGTGGAATTGTATAGTGGCATTTCTTTTTTTCTTTTAGAGTTAATCAGTAGCTTATTCCTCACAAACCACTCTGAAATCTTTTCATTTGTGACTTCATCATACAGCATAAGAGCCTTTCTATTCCACCTCCAATCAATACACTGGTGTCATCTGCAAATAGGACTGGTTTGGAGTGTCAAACATGTAGATGGAAACGTAAAGCTATCGGTCAAATGTGGTACCTAACAAAATTGTTCTTGGCCCCCCCCCCCCCCCCCCCCCCCCAAAAAAAATATTTTCAAGCCGGTGCCTCTGCACACACACACACACACACACACACACACACACACACACACACACACAAACACACACACACACACACACACACACCCACACACACACACACACAAACTGACATTTTTAACTAACATCGTATATCACAAAAGTATGTATAATCTTAATCATGTATATGCTTTTAGGCTCATCAATCCTAGAAAAGCTATAGTTAATTTCTTCATAAACATTCTGGATAATAACAGTGCATTAATAGCATACTGCTTAAACTCTTTACCAATGTCAAAACAAAACTGATTTTTCTTGGTGAGTATGAAGGTAATACAAACTAATTAGTATGTGTCTCATTTCACTATTGTATTCACCTGACATCTTCTATGCAAACAGAGGTGAACCACAGTTATATTCATTTCATCACATTTTGATGCTGTTTGTCACGTCTCCTGTTGAATTTTCTCCCTACATGACACCATTTAATGATCAGTGATAGGACAATCACTACAGGCTAAAATGTTAGGAGCACAGGGTAAAATATTCAAATACATTTCATTCAAAGGTGCTATATTTATGCTTCTTATATGTGTGTCTTTGTTATTTTGAACAAGAGGCCATTTTTAAATTGCCATTGTCTCCTTCTTGGAAGTTTGTTAGATATGATCCCTACCTCTAAAAAGTTAACAAACATGACTATTGATGTGCATATAAATTTCAGTTAAAGGCTCATTCAGGACCTATTATCAGCTATTAAGATATCCAACTTTGACTGAAAATGCAAAAAAATTATAACCCTGAAATACTTGGTAGTTATACCACATGAACTGCTCAGTAACTGTACACTGGTGTGCCAAAACATTATAACCCCTGCTTGGTGTTGTTGTGGGCATGTGATGTGCTTAGGCAAGTTACATATAGCATAACTGAGATGAATTCTATCAGTGATACAGTCAACAAATGGAGAAATCCACTGACATACATGAGTTTGTCAGAGGGCAGATTTTTATGGACCAGTGTCTGTGAACAAGCATCCTGGAAATAGAGAAGTTGGTTAGTTGTGTGTGTTCTATTTTTGTCAGTATCTATGGAAACTCATTGAAGGATAAGTGGGGAGCAATGTGTTGGATGTAAATATCTCATCACAGAATTTGGTGGTCAGAGACGTACCCACTCTGAAAAGCAGGATTGGTGGGTATCTGTAACAGGTCTGATGAAAGAATACAACACTGGTGCAGGAACAAGTGTTTTAAACCACACTATTCTGTGCACATTGTTGAAGATGGAGCACCACAGCTTACGGTCACTATGTGGTGTTACATTAACCACTGACATCATCAATTACAATTACAGTGGTATAAGATCATTGAGATCCAATCACAGATCAGTGGAACCATGGCATCTTGTTGAATGAATCATTCTTCTTGTTACAACAGGTCAATGATAATGTGCAGATACACCATTGTCCAAGCAAATAGCAGCTCAAAACATGCACCATTCCACAAGTGCAGGAGAGTGGAGACAGTATTATGCTATGGGAGACATTCACCTCGGCTCCAATGGGATCTGTGGTAGTAATCAATGGCTTCATGAAAGATGTATAGTAGGTTAACATTATTTCAGACTGTATTCATCCCTCCATGCTTGATGACCTTCCCCACTGACACTGGCATCTCCAGATTAATTTACACCTTTGATACCACTTTGCCAACTCACAACTGAACTGACATCTTTCACCTTAACCTAGGCCTTGGGCTATACTACACATTAGTGTTTGACTACAAGTAAGATTCTGGATTCAGATTCACATTCATTGGCTTTGCCAACTCACAATCAAATTGTTACCTTTCAATCTAACATACACCTTGGGTTACCCCAGAGATCAGCGTGTCACCACTCCCTGCATTATAACAAACAACATAGATTTTAAAAAAAGTCAGTGTTCCATTCACTTCTTGTTTCTACTTGTATGATGACACATGCCATTACACCATTATTTCATGGAAGAAAGTTGATTTTTTTATGGATAGCTTAAGATGACTTGCATGTTCCAAGAAGATTACTGCTGCTTTATACAGCCAGAATCATGCTACAGTGGTTTGAAGAGCAAGATACTGAACACACATTGATATCTTGACCACCAAATTAACCTGATGGAACATATTTTGGATGCTATTAGTTACCAGTTCCGCATTTGCAAACCACTGGCCTGTAATTTATGGGCATTGCAAAAGCCATGTGTGCAGTTCTAGTGCTACACAAGTCCACAAATCTATCAAGGATGTGCCAGATCCAGGTAACAAAGAATCACTATTATACTGCATTCCAAAGTTGGACCAACATGCTATTAAGTAGATGTTAATAATGTTTTGGCTTATCAGTGTAATTATCATTGGTCTTACTGTTATCAACTTGCAATTAATGTCATGTCAGTTTGTTGTGAGGTACTTTCCTTCACCAAACTCAATCAATATCATTTGTACACATCTGGTCATGTAATTGTTAGTTACTTCCTAATAGCTTTTAATGTTTGCCATTTTTTTTTATCTCACTGGTGCACAAGTGCTGAATGACATATGTCAATTACTAAATTGCAACTAAATTGCATGTGGTATTTACTATGATAATTATTAAAGTGTAAAACAGATTAAGTCTCAGAAATGATACAATGCTTCATTTCATATTTTTTTCCTTTCTTTTTCCCTTAACATTGCATCAGTGACCCAAATTATCACTATGGGTGGTTGTAATACTGGGATATATTAGCATGCTGAAACCTTCTGATTTATTACAACTATACAATGAATAAACAAGAATTGAACTTTTCAAGACATTATGAGCTTAAGAAGACTATGGTGTATAAAGGGGAGTGGAGGGGAGGGGGAATAACATACTCTGTAAACTGATTATTTTTGAGATATTTTAATAAGATGAACATTTTATTTTACCTGAAATATGGAGAAAAGCCTGTGATTTCTGGAACTTGCTGCTATAAGGTTCCTAAAGAAATAATTTCCATGTAGTTTTCTCCCAACACTAAAGTGTCTAAAATATACTCAACGTGCTGGTTTTAGTATTACTGTAGTGTAATCCCTCTTCCATTTAAAGTATGGGTAATTTACCATAGGAATGTGCCTCCCCTCATCTCCCACAGTTACTTCTAAGTTACTCTGGACAAATCACTGAAAGGACACACACTAGCCACAGCTAAAACACAGTCAATTAATCCAGAAAAAACTGCTCACTTTTAAAATATTGCCATAAGTAAATGCACTAACTACATGATCAGAACACACAAATTCTTGTTTGATAAATCATTTATAATAATGAAAAACAGCTTTGCTCAAGGCACTGATGTGTCTCATAAACAAAAAGAATACAGTTTTGTAGTTGAGAACTTTTGAATTTCACGTGTAGTAGATATGTTTAAAAAATAAATCTTTTTCCAATTTATTGCTTCCTGCCTGACACTGCCTTCATTTTTACTAGTAAGAAGAGTTGGAAAAAATATAAATTTAAAAAAGTTACTATTTACTTTAAGTTTATTTCTGTCTGTGCAGTGTTTGCTTCCTCATTTCAAGGAATAGTAAGCCCTGAATACCCAAAAGCTTAAGTAATATTTACTATTTTCATGGAGTACATTTTTATTCTATTCATATCTATCTGTGAAGAGAGAGAGAGAGGTAAGTGTTCTCAATTGCTCACACTTACACCAAATATGGAAGGACCTGTCTACCTTGTATGCAGTAGGATGTCATTGGTGCACCACACAATAAGTGAAACTATAGAACACTTCTATGATGAAATGGAACACAAATACATATTCTGGAATACAATTTTTCCCTACTCATACCAGCATATTTGCTCTAATTCTCTCTTCTCCAGGGAAATTGCAAGTCTGCAGCATCTCAAATTATCCTATAAATGTAAGACAAGAATGCAAAATATCTGAATTTCTGAAATGGCAAACAAATGTCAATTTATACTCTATAATATTTTCTAAAAGTATATAAGAAAGAAAAACTTAATAAGAGTTTATGGATATATTGAAAATACAGCGTTTCTTGTAGCCCAGTAAATCTAATCATTATAATTTATGATAACCTTCATGTCAGACAACCTTCTATTGAATATCTGAATAGACCTTGCCCAGACTTCATTAGGCATGAGATCTCTTCACCAATAGCCACGAATCAACCATCTGGGCTGGACATACTGGTCACTGCACTCCTGAAGTAATGCAAGCAGTGGACTTTTCAAAGGACCCTATATTGGAGGTACTCCAAGTGCATCTCAATTAAGATAAAACTGCCATTGCTCAATAATTTGTTGATAATGGCTAATTCTTGGTATGACAATGCACAGATGGACCACAGGGCAATGTATCACCACTTCACAATTACAAATGAGCAGCCACAGTATACAAAGGTATCAGTCACATGAATAGCTTTGTTAGCTACAGGGGTTAGTGTTAACACAGCAACATCAGCACTTGTTGCTATAAGCACAGAGAGATATTGCCTCATCAGTTGAGATGTAGCATATGTTGGTGCATGGCAATGGAAATGTGGAGGTTTCTCAAAAAGAAAATGTGGTGGCAGCAGTGCAAAATCTGTCATCTTGGTCACAGTAATGGTATCTCACACGGGAAATCTGCAAACGAGATGAAATGAGAAAATGGACACACAATACAGGGACTTCAAGGAAGATTTTGTGCCACATTCATTCACATATTGCATCCTACTGGAGGCATGTATTAACGACAAGTCAATGATGTACAATACATCACCAGTTCAAAATTGGGTTTTGTGAAGATTTGACAGGTATGAGGTACACTTTGATTTACCACAATGAACACATGATGAATGACATATGCTAGAAACCTTCTCTGACCAATATGTGGCAGCTGTGGGTAGCTATTTAGTAATCACATTTCAGTGCAGCATTGCAACACTTCTTGTACCCCATGGACTTCATGATGCAAGCCACCCATGTAACCACAGTAGGGAAGTGTGCTACAAGCTACCAGTGGTGATCTTCTAATTCAGTGGTTCCCAACCTTGCTTAAGCCATTAACCCCAAGTACAATTAGGTAGTAGTTAATATGCTCCAACCTCTGACCCCCTCACTCCAACCCTGGTGCTCCTCCCACTACCACCAAAATTAGAGCCTAACTGAACTCAATAATTACAAATAATTTTCTGTGAACACTGTAATTGTTAAGATGATGAAACAAAATGCTATTTAGTTTTTGTCAGTGTTTTATTAAACCACAAACTAATCAGTCAATGAAACAATTGGTACTTCTTATTTCTAACAACCCTTTTTGTATTTGCTTTTTTCTTCATGAGTGGGCACCATAGACCATCATTCTAGGTCATTCAGTTCCTGCTTTTCATTTTCATTACTGCAATAGTCTAAAATATATGTTCCAAATTTATAAATCTTGAATATGTGTGTGTGTGTGTGTGTGTGTGTGTGTGTGTGTGTGTGTGTGTGTGTGTGTGTGCATGCTAGAATTAATAATTATCAAATAATTCACGGTCCATTGCCAGTGCCACCTGCAACTCACCCTTAGAAAGCTAACTATCCATTCTCCCTGTTCCATTCCTTTCCCTAGTGATATTTACTTTATCCACACGTTGAATTCCCATCCTAAATGTACCTGTAAATCTTATATGAAGTCTTCACAGGAAGTGTCGTGATATCGTCGGTCGCGTGCTTATATCTCTGCTGGACCACTCTCTGCTTTCCATGGCTGGCCAATCACACGCCCGTGGAATGGCCCAATGAGCCTGGATTGGCTGGGAGGTGTGTGTGTGTGTGGGGGGGGGGGGGGGGGGGGAGGGGTCCTTCAATTTTGAGGACACAAAGAAAATATGCAGTACAAACGAATTTTGGGACTCAGTAATCAAAGAGTCCATAGAAATATGGTTACACGACAACCTAATAAACCGTGACAGTGGCTACCATCTCAGCACAGCCTGGGAGCCTGCAATTAGGAAAATCAGAGAAGAATGTTCTGTACCACCAAGGGCCATGGACAGAGCAGACAGAGACGGACGCCGGGACTCGAACCCTGTGCATGCATCTCCCCCATCTCCGGCCAATCCAGGCACATCAGGCAATTCTGTGGGCGCGTGATTGGCCAGCAGCGGGAAGTGGAGAGCAGTCCAGCAAGATATAAGCCTGCGACCGACAATATCCCAAACTTCGCCTGAAGATGATATATGCATTCCATCGAAACATTGCTACGAGACAACAATGCTACTCGGCTGACAACCCGTGAAGACTTCATATACAAAATTCGCCAAGAAAGCCTGCACTCGGACATACCTGTAAATCACTTGATTGCTGGACTCCTTACTTCTGAAATGATGGAAATTGGAAAGCTGTAGTCTGCCAATGCTGGGGGTCTGAACATTGCCACTATTTACTAATCACAACACTCAATAATAACACTGTGTACAGCAGTATAGTAACCATTATGAAGTGTCTATTGTGTTGTACTGTTACATAGTTCATTGGTCTACTTCAAAGTGTGCAATGGGGCAGTTTCTGTTCCACTGTAAGAACTATCTACAAGCTGGAGAAAATATTTTCATGAGATATTTAGCATTCATTCTATTATGTCTCACTTTTAAAGTCATAGATACCTGGCACAAAGCAAAAGTTATATGTGTAGTAGGTAGACTACATGAGGAAAACGTTATTTATACTTTTGATTCAAAAGTTGTAACCTCCACTGCATTATGTAATGCATTAATGCTAGTAACTGAGAAAAAATATTATTGTAACATACAATCAATACTAGTCTTACAAAATTGTTATAATAGTAATGATTTTTTAAAAATAATATAATTCCATGACTGACACAAAGTTGGACACCTTTAGTTTCTACCCTTCAGGAAATTTCATTTTAACTCTCAGGGATGTAATTACCCCCAGGCTGGAAACCACTGCCCTAACTGAATTGCTTGATAATTTATATTTTCAGCTTTATGTAAGTGTAATGTATTTTGTGCATTATTTTCGTTCTATATTTGCTAAACAGTGATAAATCATAAAGAATGAGGCATTTTTTATTAATTATACTTCTACCTTGTGTGCTCACATTATTATCTCATGTGTACATGCAAGGTGTGGGACCCAACCTACTCCAGAACCGTCACCAAACTGCATTTCATGGAAATATGGAAACTGTACCAAGATCCTCCACACAGCAGTCACACTCACTGACCACTCAGCTGTGGAGGCAAACTTTAAGAAGATAAAATGTAGAAAAATCAGCCTTCTAAAGACAAACTTCTCATGGCAGCTGCTTCAGTGTAACATTTTTTGGACCAAACAATTGTGTGTCTGTGCTAATGTGAACTGACCTGTGTTTCATTATGCATTTACATTCCCGTCTTACCATTCACATTACTGTAATGAAAATGTTAAGATTGATAACTGCCATAATATAAATTTGTATCTAACTCTAATGACATTTTAATACAGTTTTTGCATATAAAAATTTTCTTTAAATAATGACAATGTATAAATGTGACAGACATAATGTATGCTGGTTCAAGAAGTTGGAGACTTTATAAGAAGCTTACTGCATATCATGCAACTGACAGATAAATGTCCTTCACTTATCAGTAAAGTCTATTCATCTGTCTCCCATTGTTGGACAGCTTTGAACTGAGTTTCTAACTTAATCATGACTACCCAAATATTATCAAAATGCAAGAATTTTAAAAATTATATGACAAATGAAATGAAAATGAAGAAGTTTAATTACAGATTCAGTTTATTAGTTTTACAGTGTAATTCCATTTTCACAGCCTTTGCCTTATGTGGAAAAAGTATTCTGATTAAATGGAATAATATTACAGTCATATTTTAAGTTAAAATTTTACATATGGCTGGAAATTTATAAATAAGGTTAATCAATATAATATCAAATGTAATACCTGAAAATATGATATGTTAAATTCATCTTGAATTGAAAAACATGTTAGGTGAAAAGAAAGTTGGAATGGAGAAATTCATGATACAGAATTGTTGTGCACTAAATATAAATTTGGTAGGTAGCAATTGGCAGTTATAACTGCAGAAACTTTATTCATTTCCTTTTCAAATAAGAGCATACTGTATAGAAAATAAAATAAGTGGGATGTAAATTTATGTACTGCTCTTTCTGCAGGAATAATAAGAACTGCTTTGCTAGCACAAACATAAGCATTATTGCTATATTTGGTGGACTAATAATAGAAGAAATTTTGAGAACAATTTAGTGAGAGTTCTAGTTAATTTATATATAAAAGTATAATATAGTGCAAGGTGATGAACTGCTTTCACATAGTTAAATTATATAATAAAGAGATCAATATCACTTACTTAGAAATGTTTCAATGATAAATGTACAGTTACCTTGGTCTTACCTTATGTAAAGACCATTTGCTAGAAGTAACATAAATGTTGTGCCTGTTATGTTGTCATTTGGTAACGTATTGCACTGATTTACAATAGCTATATAAAATAAGAGGTGTTTTTGTTCAGTGTTACAAGTTATTGAATAAATAACATGCAAGAGAAAAATTGTGACTGGTTTTCTAAGAATATTGTTTGGTGCTCTGTAGGACCTAGAGGAGATTGTAGTACCAAGAGGATAGTGTACCTAGGAACACATGATGTTTTTTGGTTGAATCACATGAAGGAATGTGCACTATCATAAGCAATCTCTGCCATTTTCTACAGTGTTTGTTGTTGTTAGACATGAGGTTGTGTTTTGTGCAGCATTTGTAAATTTTTACACTGTATATATTTAAGTGCCTCATAATATATCAAAGCTATTTGAAATATAACATTAATTCTTCAGTTACAGAGTTTCATGTTGAGTAAAATGCTAAGAATTTTTAGAGCTATTTATATAGCATGTGAACAGTTAAGCCATATTTTGTTGATCATGCACCATCTTGTACCTTGAAAGTGAAGGTCTTTTACCATGTGATACTCACAAATTAACTGAGATTTTTTTAATGTCTTAGTAATTTTACGCATCTTGAAAATGGTTTTGATTTAGTTCCCAAAATCCCCCGTTTCAAAATGTATTTAACTTTTAACTGGTGCTTGGCAATACTTCTGCTTAATTTGATTTCAGTTATGGATTGTTGTTGTTTAGGAGAGTAATACTGGAACAGGCAGGTGATTAAACATGATATTGACAAAATTTTCATGAATGCAACACTTTCATTGGAATAGGGTATTTGTTTCTAGATGCATGACCATGTTGTACCTTGGAACATGGTTTTAAATTTGGAGAAATTTAAATTTTCTGGAATAATTATTTAACTTGAGGAAATTACTGCTGCACATAAAGGTAAATGCCATCATTTAAAAAAGAAATAAGAAAATATTTTAAAAATCTATTACAGGGCTGGCCAGAGGCAAAAGTCTGAAAAGTGTGCCAATATGCATCACTCTCCCGTATAAATAAATTTAATGACTGTCTGAAGCTCGTTGATGTATTAAATTTTT